>NW_027555736.1:77641984-78841984 GCF_003287225.1 Phascolarctos cinereus
GGTAGAAAATATAGTAACAAAACTCATTTTGTAGAACAAAAGAAGAATATTAAGAGAATCAATGAAAAAAAATGTGGAGGGTAGCCTAGCAGTACTAGATCTCAACTGTATTACAAAGTGATAATCATCAGAATAATCTGGTATTGACTGAAAAATAGAGTGGTGGATCAGTGGAATAGGTGAAGTATATAAAATATAGAAGTAAATGACCATCATAATCTAGTGTTAAACAAACCCCGATATCCAAGCTTTTGAGACAAGAACTCATGATTTCACAAAATTGCTGAGAAAATTTGAAAGACTTTTGGCAGAATATAGGTATAGAACAACATCTCATATCATATACCATGATAAAGTCAAAATGGCTACATTATTGAGATGTAAAGGGTGATCTCCAAAGCAAATTAAGAGAGCATGGAATACTTTTTCGATAAGGTAAGAATATATGCCCATGTAAGAGTTAAAGAGCATTGTGGGATGTAAAGTGGGTAATTTTATTGCATCATATTAAAAAGGTTTTGTGCACACACACATACGCACACACACACACACACACACACACACAAAGTGGAATGCAACCAAGATTAGAAGGAAAGCAGAAAACTGGGGGGGGGGGGTGAGCAAATTTCTCTGAAAAAGGCCTCATTTCTCAAATATATGGAGAACTGAGTGAAATATCAAAGAATATGAGTCATTCCCTAGTTGATAAATGGTCAAAGGATATAAACAGGCAGATTCCAGATGAAGAACTCAAAACTGTCTATATTCATATACAAAATATTCTAAATTACTACTGATAAGAGAAATACAAATTAAAACAACTCTGAGGTACCACCTCATATCTATCAGAATGACAATTATGACAGAAAAGGAAAGTGGCAAATGTAGGAGGGAATACAGGAAAATTGGAATAGTACTGCATGGTTGGTAACAGTGAACTGTTGTGAACTGATCCAACCATTCTGGAGAGCAATTTGGAACCATGCCCAAAAGGCTATAAAACTGTCCATACCCTTTAACCCAGCAATACAACTTCTAGGCCTGTATCTGAAAGAGATTATACAAATGGGAAAAGGACTCATACATACAAAAATATTTATACTAGCTCTTTTAGTGGTGGCAAAGAACTGAAAACTGAGCAAATGCTCATCAACTGAGGAATGGTTGAATAAGTTGGGGAATATAATTATGATGGTTTGCTATTGTGATATAAGAAATGATGAGGGCTTCCAAAAGCCAAGATGGCAAAGTAAAAATGAAGTCACTCCCACTCTCCCCTATCAACCTCTGAAAACCCAGAAAATATCACTTCAGAAAAAAACCCTGGAACAACTGAACTAGGAGAAAGATGGTGAGCAGCAGTGCAGCAGCCCAGCAAATGGGTCTCCCAGTGCCTCAGCAAAAATAAGGGAAGGAGCACTACAAACGGCCCCACGCAGATAAGCACCCTGCACCATTCATCTGAAAGGAGCTGAAGAAAGCAACTTAAAGTCTTCCTAAAGCCCCAGCCTTGCTGATTCCAACCCAAAACCAGGTAAGTTGTCAGAACCCCAGGAAGGGATCCTGAAGCCCAGATGGTAGAGCAGGCAAACACCAACACCTGGACCTCCATGCCTCAGTGAGGCAGGGAACCGGTGGAAACCAGCTCAGAAAACCCCAGGTGCCTTGGCACTCTACCACAAAGGAATCTCCAGTGCATTAGCAGAACAAGGGAACAACACTGCAGGGGCCCCAGGCAGATAAACACCCTGCAGCACCCATCTAAAATGAACTGAAGAAAGCTAATGGAAAGCAAAAGCAGGCAACCTAGAATGGCCTGAAAGTTCCAGCCTTGCTGATTCCAGCCCACAAGAGGTAAGCTGCCAAAACCCTACAGCCTCCAATTGCCAACATAAGAGGCCCCAGCACACAAAGCCAGTGACCAAGACCTAGGCTCCCAACACAAGAAGCTTGGGTCAGTACCCTCTGTTCCCCAGCAGGAGAGCTCAATCTCTTTAAAGGCCAGGGAATAAAGAAACACCATGAGTAAAAAGAAACATACCATAGATTCATATTATGAGAAGAGTGAAGATCAAGACAGAAATTCTGAAGAAGACAACATTGTCAACAAACCCACATCTGCAACAACAAAAGGGAATATGAACTGGTCTGAAGCCCAAAAAGCCTTCTTAGAAGAGCTCAAGAAGGATTTTAATAGTCAAATGAGAGAGGTAGAAGAGTCCTTCAAAAATACAATTGGCCAATTGGAAAAAAAATACACTGAAGAAAACAAGTCCCTAAAAAAACAATTGGCCAATTGAAGAAGGAAGGACAAAAACTAACAGAAGAGTACACTGAAGAAAACAAGTCCCTAAAAAACACAATTGGCCAATTGAAGAAGGAAGTACAAAAACTAACAGAAGAAAACAATCTGTTAAAAACTAGAATTGGACAAATGGAAACTAATGTCTCTATGAGAGAGCAAGAATCAGTCAAACAGAAACAAAAAAATGAAAAAATAGATGAAAATGTAAAATACCTCATCAGTAAAACAACCGACCTGGAAAATCGATCAGGAGAGACAATTTAAAAATTATTGGACTACCTGAAAATCATGATGAAAAAAAAGCCTGGACAGTATCTTTCAGGAAATCATAAAGGAAAACTGCCCGAAGTCCTAGAACCAGAAGGGAAAATAACCATAGAAAGAATCCACCGATCACCACCTGAAAGAGATCCCAAATTGACAACCAAGAATATAATAGCAAAATTCCAAAATTACCAGATGAAAGAGAAGGTGCTGCAAGCAGCCAGAAAGAAACAATTTAAATATCATGGAACCACAGTCAGGATTACACAGGACCTTGCAGCTTCTACATTAAAAGACCACAGGGCATGGAACATGATATTCCATAAGGCAAAGGAGCTTGGAATGCAGCCAAGGATCAATTACCCAGCAAAAATGAGCATCATTTTTCAAGGGAGGAGGTGGATATTCAACAAATAGGAGACTTCCAAACTTTCCTGATAAAAAGACCAGAGCTCAACAAAAAATTTGATCTTCAAGTACAGGACTCAAGAAGGACAAAAATAAATGGGACAGAAGATACAATATGTTGTTAATAAGGGGGGCTGTTTAAACCCCTACAAGGGAATATGACACTTGCAACCCTTGAGAACTGTATTGTTATTACACCTTGTTAAAGGAGTATACATAAAGAGGGTGGATATTAGTTGACTTTGATGTAATGATAAAAAAAATCTAATCAAGTGGGTTAAATGGATCCAAATAAGTGGATCAATCTGATCTTAGAAAATGTACTGAGAAAGGAGGAGGCAGACAAGGGTAAATTACATTACAGGAAAAGACACAAAATCCTATTACAGCAGAGGGAAAGAAGGAGGGGGAAACATTGTTTGAACCTTACTCTCATCAGATTTGGCTCAAGAAGGGCATAACATAATCAGTTAGGTATAGAAATCTAACTTGCCCTATAGGCAGTAGGAGGGAAAAGGGGAAAGAAAAGGGAGGGGGGAAGAAGGGAGGGAAGAAGCAGTAAGAGAAAGGGGAAGAAAAGGGAAAGGGATAATAAGGGAGAGGGACTGAAGGAGGCGGTGTCAAAAGCAAAACACTAGTGAAGGGGAAAGGAAAAAGGAGAAAGAAAAGCATAAATGGGGGAAAAAGGATGGAGAAAAAGACACAGATAGTAATCATAACTGTGAATGTGAATGGGATGAACTCTCCCATAAAACGGAAATGGATTGCAGAATGGATTAAAAACCATAATCCTACAATATGTTGTTTACAGGAAACACATTTGAAAAAGAGTGACACATACAGGGTAAAGGTAAAAGGCTGGAGCAGAATATATTATGCTCAGCTGAAGTAAAAAAGCAGGGGTAGCAATCCTGATCTCAGACAAAGCAAGAGCAAAAATAGATCTAATCAAAAGAGATAAGGAAGGAAACTACATCCTGCTAAAAGGCACCATAGACAATGAAGTAATATCATTACTAAATATATATGCACCAAATGGTATAGCATCCAAATTCTTACAGGAGAAGGTCAGGGAGTTACAGGAAGAAATAGACAGCAAAACTATACTAGTGGGGGACCTGAACCTCCCCTCTCACTAGATAAGTCTAACCACAAAATAAACAAGAAAGAAGTTAAGGAGGTGAATAGAACATTAGAAAAGTTAGGTATGATAGACCTCTGGAGAAAACTGAATGGGGATAGAAAGGAATATACTTTTTTCTCGGTAGTACATGGCACATACACAAAAATTGACCATGTACTAGGGCATAAAAACCTCACAATCCAATGCAGAAAGGCAGAAATATTAAATGCATCCTTTTCAGATCATGATGCAATAAAAATTATATGTAATAAAGGGCCATGGAAAGATAGACTAAAAAATAATTGGAAACTAAATAATCTAATCCTAAAAAATGATTGGGTCAAACAACAAATCATAGAAACAATCAATAATTTCATTCAAGAGAATGACAATAATGAGACAACATACCAAAACTATGGGATGCAGTGAAAGCAGTTCTTAGGGGAAGTTTTATATCTCTAAATGCTTACATAAATAAAATAGAAAAAGAGGAGATTAATGAATTGGGCATACAACTAAAAAAACTAGAAAAAGAACAAATTAAAAATCCTCAACTAAACACCAAATTAGAAATATTGAAAACCAAAGGAAAAATTAAGAAAATTGAAATTAAGAAAACTATTGAAC
Organism: Phascolarctos cinereus; assembly: GCF_003287225.1. Taxonomy (NCBI): domain Eukaryota; kingdom Metazoa; phylum Chordata; class Mammalia; order Diprotodontia; family Phascolarctidae; genus Phascolarctos; species Phascolarctos cinereus. Next base: position 77,646,712 of record NW_027555736.1, read on the forward strand.
TAATAAATAAAACTAAGAGCTGGTTTTATGAAAAAAAAATAGATAAACCTTTGGTTAATTTAATTAAAAAAAGAAAGAAGAAAACCAAATTACTAGTATCAAGAATGAAAAGGGTGAAGCTACCACCAAGGAAGAGGAAATTAAAACAGTAGTTAGGAATTATTTTGCCCAACTATATGCCAACAAATTTGACAATCTTAGTGAAATGGATACATATTTACAAAAATATAAATTGCCCAGATTAACAAAAGGAAGTAAAATACTTAAATAACCCCATCTCAGAAAAAAAATTGAACAAGCCATTGATGAACTCCCTAGGAAAAAATCTCCAGGGCCAGATGGATTTACATGCGAATTCTATCAAACATTTAAAGAACAATTAATTCCAATACTATATAGACTATTTGGGAAAATAGGTGAAGAAGGAGTCTTACCAAATTCTTTTTATGATACAAATATGGTGTTGATACCTAAACCAGGAAGAGTCAAAAAGAGAAAGAAAATTATAGACCAATTTCTCTAATGAATATAGATGCAAAAATTTTAAACAAAATACTAGCAAGTAGATTGCAGCAACTTATCACAAGAATAATACACTATGACCAGGTAGGATTTATACCAGGAATGCAGGGTTGGTTCAATATTAGGAAAACTATCAGCATCATTGAGCATATCAACACAAAACCAACAGAAACCACATGATCATCTCAATAGATGCAGAAAAAGCTTTTGATAAAATACAACACCCATTCCTATTAAAAACACTAGAAAGCATAGGTATAAATGGAGTCTTCCTTAAAATAATAAATAGCATATCTAAAACCTTCAGCAAGCATTATATGTAATGGGGACAGGCTAGAAGCATTTCCAATAAGATCGGGGTGAAACAAGGATGTCCATTATCACCACTGTTATTCAATATTGTACTGGAAACCTTAGCTTTAGCAATAAGAGAAGAAAAAGAAATTGAAGGCATTAGAATAGGCAAAGAAGAACCAAAGCTATCACTCTTTGCAGATGACATGATGATATACTTAGAGAATCCTAGAGAATCAAGTAAAAAACTACTTGAAATAATAAACAACTTTAGCAAAGTTGCAGGCTATAAAATAAACCCACATAAATCATCAGCATTTCTATATATTACCAACAAAGCCCAACAGCAAGAGATAGAAAGAGAAATCCCATTTAAACTTACTGTAGACATTATAAAATATTTAGGAGTCTACCTCCGAAACAAACCCAGGAACTCTATGAACACAATTACAAAACACTTTTCACACAAATAAAATCAGATCTAAATAATTGGAAAAACATCAGCTGCTCATGGGTAGGCCAAGCTAATATAATAAAAACAACAATCCTACCTAAGCTAATTTACTTATTCAGTGCCATACAAAACTACCAAAAAATATTTTATAGAGTTAGAAAAAATAATAACAAGATTCATTTGGAAAAACAAAAGGTCCAGAATATCAAAGGAACTAATGAAAAGAAATGCAGGGGAAGGTGGCCTAGCAATTCCAGATCTTAAATTGTATTATAAAGCAGCAATCATCAAAACTGCTTGGTACTGGCTAAGAAATAGAGTCTTGGATCAGTGGAATAGGTTAAATATGCAAGACACAGTAGTCAATGACTACAGTAATCTATTATTTGATAAACCCAAAGACCCCAGCTTCTGGGATAAGAACCCACTCTTTGAAAAAAACTGCTGGGAAAACTGGAAAAGAGTATGGCAGAAACTAGGCATAGACCCAAATCTCACACCATATACCAAAATAAAGTCAAAATGGGTTCATGACTTAGATATAAAGGCTGATACCATAAGTAAACTGGGAGAACAAGGAATAGTTTACCTATCAGATCTATGGAGAACAGAAGAATTCATGACCAAACAGGAGATAGAGAACATTATGAAAAGCAAAATGGATAATTTTGATTACATTAAATTGAAAAGTTTTTGCACAAACAAAGCCAATGCAACTAAGATTAGAAGGAAGGTAGAAAATTGGGAAAGAATTTTTACAACCAGTCTCTCTGATAAAGGCCTCATTTCTAAAATATATAGAGAATTAAGACAAATTTATAAGAACACAGGCCATTCCCCAATTGATAAATGGTCAAAGGATATGAACAGACAGTTCTCAGATGAAGAAATTAAAGCCATCTATAGTCATATGAAAAAATGCTCTAAATCGTTATTGATTAGAGAAATGCAAATCAAAACAACTCTGAGGTACCACGTCACACCTATCAGAATGGCCAACATGACAAAACAGGAAAATGATAAATGTTGGAGAAGATGTGGGAAAATTGGAACACTAATACATTGTTGGTGGAGTTGTGAAATGATCCAACCATTTTGGAGAACAATTTGGAACTATGCCCAAAGGGCTACAAAAATGTGCATACCCTTTGATCCAGCAATAGCACTTCTAGGGCTATATCCCAAAGACATCAAACAAATGGGAAAAGCACCCACATGTACAAAAATATTCATAGCAGCTCTTTTTGTGGTGGCAAAGAATTGGAAATTGAGAGGATGCCCATCAATTGGGGAATGGCTGAGCAAGTTATGGTATATGAATGTAATGGAATACTATTGTGCTATAAGAAATGATGAACAGGTTGACTTCAGAAAAACCTGGAAAGACTTATATGGTCTGATGCTGAGTGAAGTGAGCAGAACCAAGAGACTTTGTACACAATAACAGCCATGTTTGCATGACTAATATTAAACTGAACCCTTCTCAGCAAACAAGGATCTAAGACATCTCCAGAGGCCTCATGATGGAAAATGCTATCCACATCCAAAGAAAGAACTATGGAAGTTGAATCGCTATCATTTTTTTCTCTTCTGTTGAGTTTTGTTTCCTCTTTCTGATGGTTCCTCTTATTGGTTTTAATTTTTACTTACACCTTCACTAAGGTGAAAATATGTTTGATGGGAATGTAAATGCATAGCCTATATCAGATTGTGCGCCGTTTTGGGGAGGGTGGTAGGGAGGAAGGGGGAGAAAAATTTTAAACTAAAAAGCATATGCAAGTGATTGTTGATAAATCAAAATGAACTAATAGAATCTAAAGAAAGAATTTTAAAAAAAAATGATTAGCATGATATTATCAGAAAAACCTAGGAAAATATATATGAACTAATGCAAAGAGACGTGAGCAGAACCAGAAGAAAAATGTGCACAGTAAGAGTAATATTAAAGATGATCAACTGAGAATGACTTAGTAATTCCCAGAAATACAATGATCCAAGACAATTCCAAAGGACTCATGGTAAAAACACTTTCCACCTCCACAAAAAGAACTGATGGATTCTCAATGAAGGTCAAAGCTTTGATATTTTACTTTCCTTTTTCTTTTTATTGTTTTTTTTTTCCTTTGGAACTGTGTTTTCTTTTGTATCTTGGCTAATATGGAAATATGTTTTGCATGACCACACACATATAATATACATGCATGCATGCATACATACACACAACATACAGAATGTGGAAGTTAAAATTTTTCAATGACTGCTTAAAATTGTCTTTTACATATATTGAAGGAAAAACTTGAAATAAATAAAATGAGAGAAAAACTAATGCCAGTTATTTACTAGTGGTTCTCAATTTAAAGAATCCAATAACAAAAGTTCCCAGAGAAGAATTTCCTCAATGGGTTCCTGCCAATATAAGGGCCCAATATTTATCCCAGGCAAGGTCTCACATAGAAGACCTTATAAACTCTGAGTGAGAGAGGGTGCTGAGGCCCTTCCCTCACAGGGAGGAGCCAGCAGCTCATCATCCTCACTAGCCACTAAAAGGGAAAGAGACAAAGTGGGCTCCAAGTGAGTCTTTTGTGTGCATTCTGACTGCCACTCAATATCCATGTTCTCCCAGGACTACAGATTCAATGGCCAGTTCCTTATTATGGGAGGAAGAAAGGAAGGAAGGAAGGGGGAAAAGGAGGAGAGAGGGAGGGGAAGGAAAAATGAGGAAAGGAGGAGGGAGGAGGTATAAGAATGAACTATGGGCATATCATTTCAGTTCTCTCCAGGAAATATGAGGTGAGGCTGTCGGCTGTGAGGTGTCCAACAAGGGGGAGCCCTGAGAGACTTGAGGGGGGACAAAAAGGTTTGGAAAAACCGTGGTAGTAAGATACTTAGTAAATTATGAAGGCATAAAAAGACTGCTCTGTCACACTGGGGCCCAGATGAGATGATATAAAAGTCTGTAGTAGACCCAATAGGCACATTCTTGCAATTTTCTCTAGCTTCATTCATTAGCCCAGGAGTAAGGGCAAAGCAAGCAAATAGTGAGAGTAATCTTACCCAGACTAGGACTAGGACAAGAGAAAAGACAAGGAATTTTGAATTAAACATTAACAAACAATAATTGCAAACAGAGAGCAGTAAAGTTTGTTGTTGCAATCCTCGCACGTCAATGAACCCAAGAAATGATTGCCTAAAAGGCACAGAGGGGAAAAAGGTTATTGAGGCAAAGAGAATAAACATTTATGTACAGCCTACTAGGTACTAGACACTTCACCAAGTATTGTTGAAATATCATCTCATTGGATTCTCACAAATGCTTTGTGAGGGATGATGTTTCCCATTTTATACTTGGGGAACTGAGGTTAAGTGACTTGCCCAGAGTCACACAGCTAGTAAGTGTCTCAGGTCTTCTCAACTCCAGGCCCAGCTTTCTCTCCATAGCACTACCTTACTACTGGATAACATGTCTTAAAAAGCTCTGATTTCTAAGGGGATTATCAATTTCTAGTTAGATCCTAATTGGTTCAGAACTCTAACAATATAACCTCAGGAGCCTCTTGCTAGATCATTTGTATCTTGTGTTTGTTTTTCTTTCCCTTTGTAAACATGACTATGTAGGCTATGTCAGTCAATTAACATTTATAAAGTATATACCATGTAAGAAACTGCTAAGTGCTGGGGACACAAAAAGAGGCAAAAGGCAATCCCTGCACTCAAGGGCTTACAGTCTAACGTGGACACAACAAGCGTGAGCAAACAAGCCATATACAGAATAAACAGAAGATGATCACAAGAGGGAAGGCACCAGAATTAAAAGAGGTTAGGAAAAGCTTCCTGTAAAGGTGGGATTTTAGTTGGGACTTAAAGGAAGCCAGTCAGTAGTGATGAGCAGGGAGAGCATTCCAGGGCTGGGGAACAGCAGGGAAAAGGCCCAGAGACAACAGATGGAGCATCTTCATTTCTGGAACAGGCAAGAGACCAGAGTACCTATATGAGAAGACATGGTGAGGAATAAAGTGCAAGAAGACTGGAAAGACAGGAGGAGGTTAGGTTATGAGGGGCTTTGAATCCCAAACAGAGGACTATGCACTTGATCCTCCAGAGGATGGGAAGACACTGCAGTTTATTAAGTGGAGGAGGTGACATAATCAGACCTGCACTTTAGGAAAATGACTTAGGTGGATGAAGGGAAGATAGATTGGATCAGGGAGAGAATTGAGGCAGGTAGATCAACTAGCAGGTTTTTGCAATAGTCCATGACTGAGTGGTAAAGGCCTATACGAGAGTGGTGGCAGGGTTTGAGAATGGGGGCTATTCAAGAGACATTGTAAAGGTGAAATACGCCTTGGCAAAAGATTGGATATGGGAGGTGAAAGATGGTTGGTAGTACAGGATGGCACCTAGGAAAATGGTGTTGCTGTCTATGATAACAGGGAGTTGAGAGGAGGGGTAGGATTTAGAGGAAAAGGACAATGAGTTCAATTTTGACGGGTTGAGTTTAAAACATCTGAAAAGCAACAGGAGATGGGAGATTGGAAGCAGCAGAGAGATTTGGGTTGGATAGGTAGATTTGAGAATCATCAGCATAGAGATAGTAATTACACCCATGGGAGCTGATGAGAACACCAAGTGGAAGTAGTATAGATGGAGAAGCAGCTCTGATAGCACTTACTGGGACACTGATGGTTAAAGGGCATTTTCTGGATGAGGATCCTTTGAAGGAGACTAAGGAGCACACAGATAGTAGGAGAATCAGGAATGGTGTCTTGAAAACCCAGAGAGAAGAGAGTATCAAGGAGAAGAGGGTGATTAATGGTATCAAAGGTTGCAAAGATGTTGAGAATTAAGATTGAAAAAAGGCCATTGTATTTGGGAGCTGACATCACCTGCAGCTTTGCAGAGAGCAATTTTGGTGAAATGATGAGGTTGGAAGCCAGATTGTAAGGGTTAAGAAGAAAGTGGAGGCATCTATTGAAGACAGACTTTTCCAGGAGTTTTTGGCACAACGTGTGGGAGATACATAGAATGATCATTAATGGAGATGGAATAATCAAATGCTTGATTTGAGGTTCAGAGAGACATAGGCATTTTTGTAGGTAGTAGGGAAGGAGGCAGTAGAGGGGGAGAGATTGGGGATGACAGAGGTGGAAATCTGTTCAAGGAGATGGAATGGAATAAGATCATCATGCAGATAGAGAGGGGTTAGCTTTGGAGAGGAGTGAGATCACTTCTTACTGTGAGACAGGGATGAAAGAGACAGTGGCAGAAGGAATATGAGTCACAACAATACTGCCCTCCCTGGCTTCCTCTAAATCCCAAGCAAAATCAATCTTTACAGAAAGCCTTTCAGACTTCCTCTTAATGCTTGTGCCTTCTTTCTGTACTTTCCTACTTATCGTGTAGATCATTTCTCTGTATGTTTATTTGCATGTTGCCTCCTTCATTAGATTTTGAGCTCGTTGAAAGAAACTAGTGTTTGGGTGGGCAGAGCCAAGATGGTGGAGTAAAAGCAGTGACTTTCTTGAGCTCTCCCCCAAACCCCTCCAAATACCTGTAAAAAATGACTCTAAACAAATTCTAAAACAGCAGAACCCACCAAAAGGCAGAGTGAAGCAAATTTTCAGCCCAAGACAACCTGGATGGTTGATCAGAACGGTATATCATGCCAGTCTGGAAGAAGAGTGCAGTGTGGGCATGGGCACGCAGGCCACAGCAAACCTGGAGCAGGCCTCAGAGTACTGAATTGCAGACCACTGTGGAAGTTTCCAGACTTCTCAACCCATGAATACCAAAGACAACTGAGAAGGTCAGTGGGAAAGTGTGTTTCTGTGAGCTGAGAGTGCAGCTTGGGGCCTCAGCTACAGTTCCCAGAGAGCATGGAGTGGCGGCACTTACCTCCTGAGCTTCCGGCCCACAGACTGAGAGGGAAGAGAGTGGCTGATCAGAGGAGGATTGCAGGGATCTCTTTGCCAGTGCTGAGGCAGAAATCTCTTCCTTTGCCCGTGTTTGCATCTCGGTCACAGTTTTGGGCAGCAGTCGTGGGGCAAGGAGGAGTGCTGGAGTGGTGGAGGTTGCAGTGGCCATGAAGAGAAACCCTCCTCACACTTCCAGGAATGAATAATCTTATTTTTATAGGATTTGGCTTAAGGAGGGAATAACATACACATTCAGTTGGGTATGGAAATCTGTCTTACCCTACAGGAAAATAGGGGGAGAAGGGGATAAGAGAGCAGGGGGGTGATAGACAGGAGGGCAGATTGGGAAAGGGGGTAATCAGAAGCAAATACTTCTGAGGAGGGACAGGATCAAAAGAAAGACTAAATGCGGAAGCAGGGTAGAATTAAGGAAATAGAGTTAGTTTTTCACAAAATGTCTACTATAGAAGTGTTTTGCATAACTGCACATGTATAACCTATATTGAGTTGCTTGCCTTTTTAATTAGGGTGGGTTGGGAGGGAGGAAGGGAGAAAATTTGGAACCCAAAGTTTTGAAAACACATGTTTAAAAGCATATATTCACATGCAACTGGGAAATAAGAAATACAGGAAATGGGGTACAGAAGTCTATCCTGCCCTACAGGAAAATGGAAGGGGAAGGCGATAAGAAAAGGAAGGGAGAGAGATAGAAGAGAGGGCAGCCTAGGAGAAGGGGTATTCAGAATGCATGCCATCTTGGGGTGGGGGGAAGGATGAGGTAGGGAGAAATTTGGATGAACCGAGCTAATATATAAAAATGACAATCCTACCTAAGCTAATTTACTTATTCAGTGCCGTACCAATACAACTACCAAAAATTATTTTATTGTTAGAAAAACAATAACAGGTTCATTTGGAAGAACAAAAGGTCCAGAATATTAAAGGAAGTAATGAAAAGAAATGCAGGGAAGGTGGCCTAGCAATTCCAAACCTTAAATTGCATTATAAAGCAGCAATCATCAAAAACTGCTTGGTACTGGCTAAGAAATAGGGAGGTGGATCAGTGCAATAGGTTAAATATGCAAGACACAGTAGTCAATGACTATACTAATCTATTATTTGATAAACCCAAAGACACCAGCTTCTGGGATAAGAACCCACTCTTTGAAAAAAACTGCCGGGAAAACTGGAAAAGAGTATAGCAGAAACTAGGCATAGACCCAAATCTCACACTATATACCAAAATAAATTCAAAATGGGTTCAGGACTTAGACATAAAGGTTGATACCTTAAGTAAACTGGGAGAGAAAGGAATAGTTTACCTAACAGATCTATGGAGAAGAGAAGAATTCATGACCAAAGGAAGGAAGGAGGGAAGGAAGGAAGGAAAGAAGGAAGGAAGGAAGGAAGGAAAGAAGGAAGGAAGGAAGGAAGGAAGGAAGGAAGAAGGAAGGAAGAGAAGGAAGGAAGGAAGGAAGGAAGGAAGGAAGGAAGGAAGGAAGGAAGGAAAGGTAAAAAGGAGGGAGGGAGGGAGGGAGGGGGAAGGAAAAACGAGGAAAGGAGGAGGGAGGAGGTATAAGAATGAACTATGGGCATATCATTTCAGTTCTCTCCAGGAAATATGAGGTGAGGCTGTCGGCTGTGAGGTGTCCAACAAGGGGGAGCCCTGAGAGACTTGAGGGGGACAAAAAGGTTTGGAAAAAACCGTGGTAGTAAGATACTTAGTAAATTATGAAGGCAAAAAGACTGCTCTGTCACACTGGGGCCCAGATGAGATGATATAAAAAGTCTGTAGTAGACCCAATAGGCACATTCTTGCAATTTTCTCTAGCTTCATTCATTAGCCCAGGAGTAAGGGCAAAGCAAGCAAATAGTGAGAGTAATCTTACCCAGCTAGGACTAGGACAAGAGAAAAGACAAGGAATTTTGAATTAAACATTAACAAACAATAATTGCAAAACAGAGAGCAGTAAAGTTTGTTGTTGCAATCCCTCGCACGTCATGAACCCAAGAAATGATTGCCTAAAAGGCACAGAGGGGAAAAAGGTTATTGAGGCAAAGAGAATAAACATTTATGTACAGCCTACTAGGTACTAGACACTTCACCAAGTATTGTTGAAATATCATCTCATTGGATTCTCACAAATGCTTTGTGAGGGATGATGTTGTCCCCATTTTATACTTGGGGAAACTGAGGTTAAGTGACTTGCCCAGAGTCACACAGCTAGTAAGTGTCTCAGGTCTTCTCAACTCCAGGCCCAGCTTTCTCTCCATACACTACCTTACTACTGGGATAACATGTCTTAAAAAGCTCTGATTTCTAAGGGGATTATCAAATTTCTAGTTTAGATCCTAATTGGTTCAGAACTCTAACAATATAACCTCAGGAGTCCTCTTGCTAGATCATTTGTATCTTGTGTTTGTTTTTCCTTTCCCTTTGTAAACATGACTATGTAGGCTATGTCAGTCAATTAACATTTATAAAGTATATACCATGTAAGAAACACTGCTAAGTGCTGGGGACACAAAAAGAGGCAAAAGGCAATCCCTGCACTCAAGGAGCTTACAGTCTAACGTGGACACAACAAGCGTGAGCAAACAAGCCATATACAGAATAAACAGAAGATGATCACAAGAGGGAAGGCACAGAATTAAAAGAGGTTAGGAAAAGCTTCCTGTAAAAGGTGGGATTTTAGTTGGGACTTAAAGGAAGCCAGTCAGTAGTGATGAGCAGGGAGAGCATTCCAGGGCTGGGGAACAGCCAGGGAAAAGGCCCAGAGACAACAGATGGAGCATCTTCATTTCTGGAACAGGCAAGAGACCAGAGTACCTATATGAGAAGACATGGTGAGGAATAAAGTGCAAGAAGACTGGAAAGACAGGAGGAGGTTAGGTTATGAGGGGCTTTGAATCCCAAACAGAGGACTATGCACTTGATCCTCCAGAGGATGGGAAGACACTGCAGTTTATTAAGTGGAGGAGGTGACATAATCAGACCTGCACTTTAGGAAAATGACTTAGGTGGATGAAGGGAAGATAGATTGGATCAGGGAGAGAATTGAGGCAGGTAGATCAAACTAGCAGGTTATTGCAATAGTCCATGACTGAGTGGTAAAGGCCTATACGAGAGTGGTGGCAGGGTTTGAGAATGGGGGCTATTCAAGAGACATTGTAAAGGTGAAATACGCCTTGGCAAAAGATTGGATATGGGAGGTGAAAGATGGTTGGTAGTACAGGATGGCACCTAGGAAAATGGTGTTGCTGTCTATGATAACAGGGAAGTTGAGAGGAGGGGTAGGATTTAGAGGAAAAGGACAATGAGTTCAATTTTGGACGGGTTGAGTTTAAAACATCTGAAAGCAACAGGAGATGGGAGATTGGAAGTCAGCAGAGAGATTTGGGTTGGATAGGTAGATTTGAGAATCATCAGCATAGAGATAGTAATTACACCCATGGGAGCTGATGAGAACACCAAGTGAAGTAGTATAGATGGAGAAGCAGCTCTGATAGCACTTACTGGGACACTGATGGTTAAGGCATTTTCTGGATGAGGATCCTTTGAAGGAGACTAAGGAGCACACAGATAGTAGGAGAATCAGGAATGGTGTCTTGAAAACCCAGAGAGAAGAGAGTATCAAGGAGAAGAGGGTGATTAATGGTATCAAAGGTTGCAAAGATGTTGAGAATTAAGATTGAAAAAAGGCCATTGTATTTGGGAGCTGACATCACCTGCAGCTTTGCAGAGAGCAATTTTGGTGAAATGATGAGGTTGGAAGCCAGATTGTAAGGGTTAAGAAGAAAGTGGAGGCATCTATTGAAGACAGACTTTTCCAGGAGTTTTGGCACAACGTGTGGGAGATACATAGAATGATCATTAATGGAGATGGAATAATCAAATGCTTGATTTGAGGTTCAGAGAGACATAGGCATTTTTGTAGGTAGTAGGGAAGGAGGCAGTAGAGGGGGAGAGATTGGGGATGACAGAGGTGGAAATCTGTTCAAGGAGATGGAATGGAATAAGATCACTCATGCAGATAGAGAGGGGTTAGCTTTGGAGAGGAGTGAGATCATTCTTACTGTGAGACAGGGATGAAAGAGACAGTGGCAGAAGGAATATGAGTCACAACAATACTGCCCTCCCTGGCTTCCTCTAAATCCCAAGCAAAATCACATCTTTACAGAAAGCCTTTCAGACTTCCTCTTAATGCTTGTGCCTTCTTTCTGTACTTTCCTACTTATCGTGTAGATCATTTCTCTGTATGTTTATTTGCATGTTGCCTCCTTCATTAGATTTTGAGCTCGTTGAAAGAAACTAGTGTTTGGGGGCAGAGCCAAGATGGTGGAGTAAAAGCAGTGACTTCTTGAGCTCTCCCCAAACCCCTCCAAATACCTGTAAAAAATGACTCTAAACAAATTCTAAAACAGCAGAACCCACCAAAAGGCAGAGTGAAGCAAATTTTCAGCCCAAGACAACCTGGATGGTTGATCAGAACGGTATATCATGCCAGTCTGGAAGAAGAGTGCAGTGTGGGCATGGGCACGCAGGCCACAGCAAACCTGGAGCAGGCCTCAGAGTACTGAATTGCAGACCACTGTGGAAGTTTCCAGACTTCTCAACCCATGAATACCAGAGACAACTGAGAAGGTCAGTGGGAAAAGTGTGTTTCTGTGGAGCTGAGAGTGCAGCTTGGGGCCTCAGCTACAGTTCCCAGAGAGCATGGAGTGGCGGCACTTACCTCCTGAGCTTCCGGCCCACAGACTGAGAGGGAAGAGAGTGGCTGATCAGAGGAGGATTGCAGGGATCTCTTTGCCAGTGCTGAGGCAAATCTCTTCCTTTGCCCGTGTTTGCATCTCGGTCAAGTTTTGGGCAGCAGTCGTGGGGCAAGGAGGAGTGCTGGAGTGGTGGAGGTTGCAGTGGCCATGAAGAGAAACCCTCCTCACACTTCCAGGGAATGAGTGAATCTTATTTTTATAGGATTTGGCTTAAGGAGGGAATAACATACACATTCAGTTGGGTATGGAAATCTGTCTTACCCTACAGGAAAATAGGGGGAGAAGGGGATAAGAGAGCAGGGGGGTGATAGACAGGAGGGCAGATTGGGAAAGGGGTAATCAGAAGCAAATACTTCTGAGGAGGGACAGGATCAAAGAAAGACTAAATGCGGAAGCAGGGTAGAATTAAGGGAAATAGAGTTAGTTTTTCACAAAATGTCTACTATAGAAGTGTTTTGCATAACTGCACATGTATAACCTATATTGAGTTGCTTGCCTTTTTAATTAGGGTGGGTTGGGAGGGAGGAAGGGAGAAATTTGGAACCCAAAGTTTTGAAAACACATGTTTAAAAGCATATATTCACATGCAACTGGGAAATAAGAAATACAGGAAATGGGGTACAGAAGTCTATCCTGCCCTACAGGAAAATGGAAGGGGAAGGCGATAAGAAAAGGAAGGGAGAGAGATAGAAGAGAGGGCAGCCTAGGAGAAGGGGTATTCAGAATGCATGCCATCTTGGGGTGGGGGGAAGGATGAGGTAGGGAGAAATTTGGATGAACCGAGCTAATATAATAAAAATGACAATCCTACCTAAGCTAATTTACTTATTCAGTGCCGTACCAATACAACTACCAAAAATTATTTTATTGTTAGAAAAACAATAACAAGGTTCATTTGGAAGAACAAAAGGTCCAGAATATTAAAGGAAGTAATGAAAGAAATGCAGGGGAAGGTGGCCTAGCAATTCCAAACCTTAAATTGCATTATAAAGCAGCAATCATCAAAACTGCTTGGTACTGGCTAAGAAATAGGGAGGTGGATCAGTGCAATAGGTTAAATATGCAAGACACAGTAGTCAATGACTATACTAATCTATTATTTGATAAACCCAAAGACACCAGCTTCTGGGATAAGAACCCACTCTTTGAAAAAAACTGCCGGAAAACTGGAAAAGAGTATAGCAGAAACTAGGCATAGACCCAAATCTCACACTATATACCAAAATAAATTCAAAATGGGTTCAGGACTTAGACATAAAGGTTGATACCTTAAGTAAACTGGGAGAGAAAGGAATAGTTTACCTAACAGATCTATGGAGAAGAGAAGAATTCATGACCAAAGGAAGGAAGGAGGGAAGGAAGGAAGGAAAGAAGGAAGGAAGGAAGGAAGGAAAGAGAAGGAAGGAAGGAAGGAAGGAAGAAGGAAGGAAGGAAGGAAGAAGGAAGGAAGGAAGGAAGGAAGGAAGGAAGGAAGGAAGGAAGGGAAGGAAAGGTAAAAAGGAGGGAGGGAGGAGGGAGGGGGAAGGAAAACGAGGAAAGGAGGAGGGAGGAGGTATAGAATGAACTATGGGCATATCATTTCAGTTCTCTCCAGGAAATATGAGGTGAGGCTGTCGGCTGTGAGGTGTCCAACAAGGGGAGCCCTGAGAGACTTGAGGGGGACAAAAAGGTTTGGAAAAACCGTGGTAGTAAGATACTTAGTAAATTATGAAGGCATAAAAAGACTGCTCTGTCACACTGGGGCCCAGATGAGATGATATAAAAAGTCTGTAGTAGACCCAATAGGCACATTCTTGCAATTTTCTCTAGCTTCATTCATTAGCCCAGGAGTAAGGGCAAAGCAAGCAATAGTGAGAGTAATCTTACCCAGACTAGGACTAGGACAAGAGAAAAGACAAGGAATTTTGAATTAAACATTAACAAACAATAATTGCAAAACAGAGAGCAGTAAAGTTTGTTGTTGCAATCCTCGCACGTCAATGAACCCAAGAAATGATTGCCTAAAAGGCACAGAGGGGAAAAAGGTTATTGAGGCAAAGAGAATAAACATTTATGTACAGCCTACTAGGTACTAGACACTTCACCAAGTATTGTTGAAATATCATCTCATTGGATTCTCACAAATGCTTTGTGAGGGATGATGTTGTCCCATTTTATACTTGGGGAAACTGAGGTTAAGTGACTTGCCCAGAGTCACACAGCTAGTAAGTGTCTCAGGTCTTCTCAACTCCAGGCCCAGCTTTCTCTCCATAGCACTACCTTACTACTGGGATAACATGTCTTAAAAAGCTCTGATTTCTAAGGGGATTATCAAATTTCTAGTTTAGATCCTAATTGGTTCAGAACTCTAACAATATAACCTCAGGAGTCCTCTTGCTAGATCATTTGTATCTTGTGTTTGTTTTTCCTTTCCCTTTGTAAACATGACTATGTAGGCTATGTCAGTCAATTAACATTTATAAAGTATATACCATGTAAGAAACACTGCTAAGTGCTGGGGACACAAAAAGAGGCAAAAGGCAATCCCTGCACTCAAGGAGCTTACAGTCTAACGTGGACACAACAAGCGTGAGCAAACAAGCCATATACAGAATAAACAGAAGATGATCACAAGAGGGAAGGCACCAGAATTAAAAGAGGTTAGGAAAAGCTTCCTGTAAAAGGTGGGATTTTAGTTGGGACTTAAAGGAAGCCAGTCAGTAGTGATGAGCAGGGAGAGCATTCCAGGGCTGGGGAACAGCCAGGGAAAAGGCCCAGAGACAACAGATGGAGCATCTTCATTTCTGGAACAGGCAAGAGACCAGAGTACCTATATGAGAAGACATGGTGAGGAATAAAGTGCAAGAAGACTGGAAAGACAGGAGGAGGTTAGGTTATGAGGGGCTTTGAATCCCAAACAGAGGACTATGCACTTGATCCTCCAGAGGATGGGAAGACACTGCAGTTTATTAAGTGGAGGAGGTGACATAATCAGACCTGCACTTTAGGAAAATGACTTAGGTGGATGAAGGGAAGATAGATTGGATCAGGGAGAGAATTGAGGCAGGTAGATCAAACTAGCAGGTTATTGCAATAGTCCATGACTGAGTGGTAAAGGCCTATACGAGAGTGGTGGCAGGGTTTGAGAATGGGGGCTATTCAAGAGACATTGTAAAGGTGAAATACGCCTTGGCAAAAGATTGGATATGGGAGGTGAAAGATGGTTGGTAGTACAGGATGGCACCTAGGAAAATGGTGTTGCTGTCTATGATAACAGGGAAGTTGAGAGGAGGGGTAGGATTTAGAGGAAAAGGACAATGAGTTCAATTTTGGACGGGTTGAGTTTAAAACATCTGAAAAGCAACAGGAGATGGGAGATTGGAAGTCAGCAGAGAGATTTGGGTTGGATAGGTAGATTTGAGAATCATCAGCATAGAGATAGTAATTACACCCATGGGAGCTGATGAGAACACCAAGTGAAGTAGTATAGATGGAGAAGCAGCTCTGATAGCACTTACTGGGACACTGATGGTTAAAGGGCATTTTCTGGATGAGGATCCTTTGAAGGAGACTAAGGAGCACACAGATGAGTAGGAGAATCAGGAATGGTGTCTTGAAAACCCAGAGAGAAGAGAGTATCAAGGAGAAGAGGGTGATTAATGGTATCAAAGGTTGCAAAGATGTTGAGAATTAAGATTGAAAAAAGGCCATTGTATTTGGGAGCTGACATCACCTGCAGCTTTGCAGAGAGCAATTTTGGTGAAATGATGAGGTTGGAAGCCAGATTGTAAGGGTTAAGAAGAAAGTGGAGGCATCTATTGAAGACAGACTTTTCCAGGAGTTTTGGCACAACGTGTGGGAGATACATAGAATGATCATTAATGGAGATGGAATAATCAAATGCTTGATTTGAGGTTCAGAGAGACATAGGCATTTTTGTAGGTAGTAGGGAAGGAGGCAGTAGAGGGGGAGAGATTGGGGATGACAGAGGTGGAAATCTGTTCAAGGAGATGGAATGGAATAAGATCACTCATGCAGATAGAGAGGGGTTAGCTTTGGAGAGGAGTGAGATCACTTCTTACTGTGAGACAGGGATGAAAGAGACAGTGGCAGAAGGAATATGAGTCACAACAATACTGCCCTCCCTGGCTTCCTCTAAATCCCAAGCAAAATCACATCTTTACAGAAAGCCTTTCAGACTTCCTCTTAATGCTTGTGCCTTCTTTCTGTACTTTCCTACTTATCGTGTAGATCATTTCTCTGTATGTTTATTTGCATGTTGCCTCCTTCATTAGATTTTGAGCTCGTTGAAAGAAACTAGTGTTTGGGGGGCAGAGCCAAGATGGTGGAGTAAAAGCAGTGACTTTCTTGAGCTCTCCCCCAAACCCCTCCAAATACCTGTAAAAAATGACTCTAAACAAATTCTAAAACAGCAGAACCCACCAAAAGGCAGAGTGAAGCAAATTTTCAGCCCAAGACAACCTGGATGGTTGATCAGAACGGTATATCATGCCAGTCTGGAAGAAGAGTGCAGTGTGGGCATGGGCACGCAGGCCACAGCAAACCTGGAGCAGGCCTCAGAGTACTGAATTGCAGACCACTGTGGAAGTTTCCAGACTTCTCAACCCATGAATACCAGAGACAACTGAGAAGGTCAGTGGGAAAAGTGTGTTTCTGTGGAGCTGAGAGTGCAGCTTGGGGCCTCAGCTACAGTTCCCAGAGAGCATGGAGTGGCGGCACTTACCTCCTGAGCTTCCGGCCCACAGACTGAGAGGGAAGAGAGTGGCTGATCAGAGGAGGATTGCAGGGATCTCTTTGCCAGTGCTGAGGCAGAAATCTCTTCCTTTGCCCGTGTTTGCATCTCGGTCACAGTTTTGGGCAGCAGTCGTGGGGCAAGGAGGAGTGCTGGAGTGGTGGAGGTTGCAGTGGCCATGAAGAGAAACCCTCCTCACACTTCCAGGGAATGAGTGAATCTTATTTTTATAGGATTTGGCTTAAGGAGGGAATAACATACACATTCAGTTGGGTATGGAAATCTGTCTTACCCTACAGGAAAATAGGGGGAGAAGGGGATAAGAGCAGGGGGGTGATAGACAGGAGGGCAGATTGGGAAAGGGGTAATCAGAAGCAAATACTTCTGAGGAGGGACAGGATCAAAAGAAAGACTAAATGCGGAAGCAGGGTAGAATTAAGGGAAATAGAGTTAGTTTTTCACAAAATGTCTACTATAGAAGTGTTTTGCATAACTGCACATGTATAACCTATATTGAGTTGCTTGCCTTTTTAATTAGGGTGGGTTGGGAGGGAGGAAGGGAGAAAATTTGGAACCCAAAGTTTTGAAAACACATGTTTAAAAGCATATATTCACATGCAACTGGGAAATAAGAAATACAGGAAATGGGGTACAGAAGTCTATCCTGCCCTACAGGAAAATGGAAGGGGAAGGCGATAAGAAAAGGAAGGGAGAGAGATAGAAGAGAGGGCAGCCTAGGAGAAGGGGTATTCAGAATGCATGCCATCTTGGGGTGGGGGAAGGATGAGGTAGGGAGAAATTTGGATGAACCGAGCTAATATAATAAAAATGACAATCCTACCTAAGCTAATTTACTTATTCAGTGCCGTACCAATACAACTACCAAAAATTATTTTATTGTTAAAAAACAATAACAAGGTTCATTTGGAAGAACAAAAGGTCCAGAATATTAAAGGAAGTAATGAAAAGAAATGCAGGGGAAGGTGGCCTAGCAATTCCAAACCTTAAATTGCATTATAAAGCAGCAATCATCAAAACTGCTTGGTACTGGCTAAGAAATAGGGAGGTGGATCAGTGCAATAGGTTAAATATGCAAGACACAGTAGTCAATGACTATACTAATCTATTATTTGATAAACCCAAAGACACCAGCTTCTGGGATAAGAACCCACTCTTTGAAAAAAACTGCCGGGAAAACTGGAAAAGAGTATAGCAGAAACTAGGCATAGACCCAAATCTCACACTATATACCAAAATAAATTCAAAATGGGTTCAGGACTTAGACATAAAGGTTGATACCTTAAGTAAACTGGGAGAGAAAGGAATAGTTTACCTAACAGATCTATGGAGAAGAGAAGAATTCATGACCAAAGGAAGGAAGGAGGGAAGGAAGGAAGGAAAGAAGGAAGGAAGGAAGGAAGGAAGAGAAGGAAGGAAGGAAGGAAGGAAGGAAGGAAGGAAGGAAGGAAGGAAGGAAGGAAGGAAGGAAGGAAGGAAGGAAGGGAAGGAAGGAAAGGTAAAAAGGAGGGAGGGAGGGAGGGAGGGGGAAGGAAAAACGAGGAAAGGAGGAGGGAGGAGGTATAAGAATGAACTATGGGCATATCATTTCAGTTCTCTCCAGGAAATATGAGGTGAGGCTGTCGGCTGTGAGGTGTCCAACAAGGGGGAGCCCTGAGAGACTTGAGGGGGACAAAAAGGTTTGGAAAAACCGTGGTAGTAAGATACTTAGTAAATTATGAAGGCATAAAAAGACTGCTCTGTCACACTGGGGCCCAGATGAGATGATATAAAAAGTCTGTAGTAGACCCAATAGGCACATTCTTGCAATTTTCTCTAGCTTCATTCATTAGCCCAGGAGTAAGGGCAAAGCAAGCAAATAGTGAGAGTAATCTTACCCAGACTAGGACTAGGACAAGAGAAAAGACAAGGAATTTTGAATTAAACATTAACAAACAATAATTGCAAAACAGAGAGCAGTAAAGTTTGTTGTTGCAATCCCTCGCACGTCAATGAACCCAAGAAATGATTGCCTAAAAGGCACAGAGGGGAAAAAGGTTATTGAGGCAAAGAGAATAAACATTTATGTACAGCCTACTAGGTACTAGACACTTCACCAAGTATTGTTGAAATATCATCTCATTGGATTCTCACAAATGCTTTGTGAGGGATGATGTTGTCCCCATTTTATACTTGGGGAAACTGAGGTTAAGTGACTTGCCCAGAGTCACACAGCTAGTAAGTGTCTCAGGTCTTCTCAACTCCAGGCCCAGCTTTCTCTCCATAGCACTACCTTACTACTGGGATAACATGTCTTAAAAAGCTCTGATTTCTAAGGGGATTATCAAATTTCTAGTTTAGATCCTAATTGGTTCAGAACTCTAACAATATAACCTCAGGAGTCCTCTTGCTAGATCATTTGTATCTTGTGTTTGTTTTTCCTTTCCCTTTGTAAACATGACTATGTAGGCTATGTCAGTCAATTAACATTTATAAAGTATATACCATGTAAGAAACACTGCTAAGTGCTGGGGACACAAAAAGAGGCAAAAGGCAATCCCTGCACTCAAGGAGCTTACAGTCTAACGTGGACAAACAAGCGTGAGCAAACAAGCCATATACAGAATAAACAGAAGATGATCACAAGAGGGAAGGCACCAGAATTAAAAGAGGTTAGGAAAAGCTTCCTGTAAAAGGTGGGATTTTAGTTGGGACTTAAAGGAAGCCAGTCAGTAGTGATGAGCAGGGAGAGCATTCCAGGGCTGGGGAACAGCCAGGGAAAAGGCCCAGAGACAACAGATGGAGCATCTTCATTTCTGGAACAGGCAAGAGACCAGAGTACCTATATGAGAAGACATGGTGAGGAATAAAGTGCAAGAAGACTGGAAAGACAGGAGGAGGTTAGGTTATGAGGGGCTTTGAATCCCAAACAGAGGACTATGCACTTGATCCTCCAGAGGATGGGAAGACACTGCAGTTTATTAAGTGGAGGAGGTGACATAATCAGACCTGCACTTTAGGAAAATGACTTAGGTGGATGAAGGGAAGATAGATTGGATCAGGGAGAGAATTGAGGCAGGTAGATCAAACTAGCAGGTTATTGCAATAGTCCATGACTGAGTGGTAAAGGCCTATACGAGAGTGGTGGCAGGGTTTGAGAATGGGGGCTATTCAAGAGACATTGTAAAGGTGAAATACGCCTTGGCAAAAGATTGGATATGGGAGGTGAAAGATGGTTGGTAGTACAGGATGGCACCTAGGAAAATGGTGTTGCTGTCTATGATAACAGGGAAGTTGAGAGGAGGGGTAGGATTTAGAGGAAAAGGACAATGAGTTCAATTTTGGACGGGTTGAGTTTAAAACATCTGAAAGGCAACAGGAGATGGGAGATTGGAAGTCAGCAGAGAGATTTGGGTTGGATAGGTAGATTTGAGAATCATCAGCATAGAGATAGTAATTACACCCATGGGAGCTGATGAGAACACCAAGTGAAGTAGTATAGATGGAGAAGCAGCTCTGATAGCACTTACTGGGACACTGATGGTTAAAGGGCATTTTCTGGATGAGGATCCTTTGAAGGAGACTAAGGAGCACACAGATGAGTAGGAGAATCAGGAATGGTGTCTTGAAAACCCAGAGAGAAGAGAGTATCAAGGAGAAGAGGGTGATTAATGGTATCAAAGGTTGCAAAGATGTTGAGAATTAAGATTGAAAAAAGGCCATTGTATTTGGGAGCTGACATCACCTGCAGCTTTGCAGAGAGCAATTTTGGTGAAATGATGAGGTTGGAAGCCAGATTGTAAGGGTTAAGAAGAAAGTGGAGGCATCTATTGAAGACAGACTTTTCCAGGAGTTTTGGCACAACGTGTGGGAGATACATAGAATGATCATTAATGGAGATGGAATAATCAAATGCTTGATTTGAGGTTCAGAGAGACATAGGCATTTTTGTAGGTAGTAGGGAAGGAGGCAGTAGAGGGGGAGAGATTGGGGATGACAGAGGTGGAAATCTGTTCAAGGAGATGGAATGGAATAAGATCACTCATGCAGATAGAGAGGGGTTAGCTTTGGAGAGGAGTGAGATCACTTCTTACTGTGAGACAGGGATGAAAGAGACAGTGGCAGAAGGAATATGAGTCACAACAATACTGCCCTCCCTGGCTTCCTCTAAATCCCAAGCAAAATCACATCTTTACAGAAAGCCTTTCAGACTTCCTCTTAATGCTTGTGCCTTCTTTCTGTACTTTCCTACTTATCGTGTAGATCATTTCTCTGTATGTTTATTTGCATGTTGCCTCCTTCATTAGATTTTGAGCTCGTTGAAAGAAACTAGTGTTTGGGGGGCAGAGCCAAGATGGTGGAGTAAAAGCAGTGACTTCTTGAGCTCTCCCCAAACCCCTCCAAATACCTGTAAAAAATGACTCTAAACAAATTCTAAAACAGCAGAACCCACCAAAAGGCAGAGTGAAGCAAATTTTCAGCCCAAGACAACCTGGATGGTTGATCAGAACGGTATATCATGCCAGTCTGGAAGAAGAGTGCAGTGTGGGCATGGGCACGCAGGCCACAGCAAACCTGGAGCAGGCCTCAGAGTACTGAATTGCAGACCACTGTGGAAGTTTCCAGACTTCTCAACCCATGAATACCAGAGACAACTGAGAAGGTCAGTGGGAAAAGTGTGTTTCTGTGGAGCTGAGAGTGCAGCTTGGGGCCTCAGCTACAGTTCCCAGAGAGCATGGAGTGGCGGCACTTACCTCCTGAGCTTCCGGCCCACAGACTGAGAGGGAAGAGAGTGGCTGATCAGAGGAGGATTGCAGGGATCTCTTTGCCAGTGCTGAGGCAGAAATCTCTTCCTTTGCCCGTGTTTGCATCTCGGTCACAGTTTTGGGCAGCAGTCGTGGGGCAAGGAGGAGTGCTGGAGTGGTGGAGGTTGCAGTGGCCATGAAGAGAAACCCTCCTCACACTTCCAGGGAATGAGTGAATCTTATTTTTATAGGATTTGGCTTAAGGAGGGAATAACATACACATTCAGTTGGGTATGGAAATCTGTCTTACCCTACAGGAAAATAGGGGGAGAAGGGGATAAGAGAGCAGGGGGGTGATAGACAGGAGGGCAGATTGGGAAAGGGGGTAATCAGAAGCAAATACTTCTGAGGAGGGACAGGATCAAAAGAAAGACTAAATGCGGAAGCAGGGTAGAATTAAGGGAAATAGAGTTAGTTTTTCACAAAATGTCTACTATAGAAGTGTTTTGCATAACTGCACATGTATAACCTATATTGAGTTGCTTGCCTTTTTAATTAGGGTGGGTTGGGAGGGAGGAAGGGAGAAAATTTGGAACCCAAAGTTTTGAAAACACATGTTTAAAAGCATATATTCACATGCAACTGGGAAATAAGAAATACAGGAAATGGGGTACAGAAGTCTATCCTGCCCTACAGGAAAATGGAAGGGGAAGGCGATAAGAAAAGGAAGGGAGAGAGATAGAAGAGAGGGCAGCCTAGGAGAAGGGGTATTCAGAATGCATGCCATCTTGGGGTGGGGGGAAGGATGAGGTAGGGAGAAATTTGGATGAACCGAGCTAATATAATAAAAATGACAATCCTACCTAAGCTAATTTACTTATTCAGTGCCGTACCAATACAACTACCAAAAATTATTTTATTGTTAGAAAAACAATAACAAGGTTCATTTGGAAGAACAAAAGGTCCAGAATATTAAAGGAAGTAATGAAAAGAAATGCAGGGGAAGGTGGCCTAGCAATTCCAAACCTTAAATTGCATTATAAAGCAGCAATCATCAAAACTGCTTGGTACTGGCTAAGAAATAGGGAGGTGGATCAGTGCAATAGGTTAAATATGCAAGACACAGTAGTCAATGACTATACTAATCTATTATTTGATAAACCCAAAGACACCAGCTTCTGGGATAAGAACCCACTCTTTGAAAAAAACTGCCGGGAAAACTGGAAAAGAGTATAGCAGAAACTAGGCATAGACCCAAATCTCACACTATATACCAAAATAAATTCAAAATGGGTTCAGGACTTAGACATAAAGGTTGATACCTTAAGTAAACTGGGAGAGAAAGGAATAGTTTACCTAACAGATCTATGGAGAAGAGAAGAATTCATGACCAAAGGAAGGAAGGAGGGAAGGAAGGAAGGAAAGAAGGAAGGAAGGAAGGAAGGAAAGAAGGAAGGAAGGAAGGAAGGAAGGAAGGAAGGAAGGAAGGAAGGAAGGAAGGAAGGAAGGAAGGAAGGAAGGAAGGAAGGAAGGAAGGAAGGAAGGAAGGAAGGAAGGAAAGGTAAAAAGGAGGGAGGGAGGGAGGGAGGGGGAAGGAAAAACGAGGAAAGGAGGAGGGAGGAGGTATAAGAATGAACTATGGGCATATCATTTCAGTTCTCTCCAGGAAATATGAGGTGAGGCTGTCGGCTGTGAGGTGTCCAACAAGGGGGAGCCCTGAGAGACTTGAGGGGGACAAAAAGGTTTGGAAAAACCGTGGTAGTAAGATACTTAGTAAATTATGAAGGCATAAAAAGACTGCTCTGTCACACTGGGGCCCAGATGAGATGATATAAAAAGTCTGTAGTAGACCCAATAGGCACATTCTTGCAATTTTCTCTAGCTTCATTCATTAGCCCAGGAGTAAGGGCAAAGCAAGCAAATAGTGAGAGTAATCTTACCCAGACTAGGACTAGGACAAGAGAAAAGACAAGGAATTTTGAATTAAACATTAACAAACAATAATTGCAAAACAGAGAGCTGTAAAGTTTGTTGTTGCAATCCCTCGCACGTCAATGAACCCAAGAAATGATTGCCTAAAAGGCACAGAGGGGAAAAAGGTTATTGAGGCAAAGAGAATAAACATTTATGTACAGCCTACTAGGTACTAGACACTTCACCAAGTATTGTTGAAATATCATCTCATTGGATTCTCACAAATGCTTTGTGAGGGATGATGTTGTCCCCATTTTATACTTGGGGAAACTGAGGTTAAGTGACTTGCCCAGAGTCACACAGCTAGTAAGTGTCTCAGGTCTTCTCAACTCCAGGCCCAGCTTTCTCTCCATAACACTACCTTACTACTGGGATAACATGTCTTAAAAAGCTCTGATTTCTAAGGGGATTATCAAATTTCTAGTTTAGATCCTAATTGGTTCAGAACTCTAACAATATAACCTCAGGAGTCCTCTTGCTAGATCATTTGTATCTTGTGTTTGTTTTTCCTTTCCCTTTGTAAACATGACTA
Organism: Phascolarctos cinereus; assembly: GCF_003287225.1. Taxonomy (NCBI): domain Eukaryota; kingdom Metazoa; phylum Chordata; class Mammalia; order Diprotodontia; family Phascolarctidae; genus Phascolarctos; species Phascolarctos cinereus. The sequence continues at coordinate 77,670,647 of NW_027555736.1, forward strand.
TGTAGGCTATGTCAGTCAATTAACATTTATAAAGTATATACCATGTAAGAAACACTGCTAAGTGCTGGGGACACAAAAAGAGGCAAAAGGCAATCCCTGCACTCAAGGAGCTTACAGTCTAACGTGGACACAACAAGCGTGAGCAAACAAGCCATATACAGAATAAACAGAAGATGATCACAAGAGGGAAGGCACCAGAATTAAAAGAGGTTAGGAAAAGCTTCCTGTAAAAGGTGGGATTTTAGTTGGGACTTAAAGGAAGCCAGTCAGTAGTGATGAGCAGGGAGAGCATTCCAGGGCTGGGGAACAGCCAGGGAAAAGGCCCAGAGACAACAGATGGAGCATCTTCATTTCTGGAACAGGCAAGAGACCAGAGTACCTATATGAGAAGACATGGTGAGGAATAAAGTGCAAGAAGACTGGAAAGACAGGAGGAGGTTAGGTTATGAGGGGCTTTGAATCCCAAACAGAGGACTATGCACTTGATCCTCCAGAGGATGGGAAGACACTGCAGTTTATTAAGTGGAGGAGGTGACATAATCAGACCTGCACTTTAGGAAAATGACTTAGGTGGATGAAGGGAAGATAGATTGGATCAGGGAGAGAATTGAGGCAGGTAGATCAAACTAGCAGGTTTTGCAATAGTCCATGACTGAGTGGTAAAGGCCTATACGAGAGTGGTGGCAGGGTTTGAGAATGGGGGCTATTCAAGAGACATTGTAAAGGTGAAATACGCCTTGGCAAAAGATTGGATATGGGAGGTGAAAGATGGTTGGTAGTACAGGATGGCACCTAGGAAAATGGTGTTGCTGTCTATGATAACAGGGAAGTTGAGAGGAGGGGTAGGATTTAGAGAAAAGGACAATGAGTTCAATTTTGGACGGGTTGAGTTTAAAACATCTGAAAGCAACAGGAGATGGGAGATTGGAAGTCAGCAGAGAGATTTGGGTTGGATAGGTAGATTTGAGAATCATCAGCATAGAGATAGTAATTACACCCATGGGAGCTGATGAGAACACCAAGTGAAGTAGTATAGATGGAGAAGCAGCTCTGATAGCACTTACTGGGACACTGATGGTTAAAGGGCATTTTCTGGATGAGGATCCTTTGAAGGAGACTAAGGAGCACACAGATGAGTAGGAGAATCAGGAATGGTGTCTTGAAAACCCAGAGAGAAGAGAGTATCAAGGAGAAGAGGGTGATTAATGGTATCAAAGGTTGCAAAGATGTTGAGAATTAAGATTGAAAAAAGGCCATTGTATTTGGGAGCTGACATCACCTGCAGCTTTGCAGAGAGCAATTTTGGTGAAATGATGAGGTTGGAAGCCAGATTGTAAGGGTTAAGAAGAAAGTGGAGGCATCTATTGAAGACAGACTTTTCCAGGAGTTTTGGCACAACGTGTGGGAGATACATAGAATGATCATTAATGGAGATGGAATAATCAAATGCTTGATTTGAGGTTCAGAGAGACATAGGCATTTTTGTAGGTAGTAGGGAAGGAGGCAGTAGAGGGGGAGAGATTGGGGATGACAGAGGTGGAAATCTGTTCAAGGAGATGGAATGGAATAAGATCACTCATGCAGATAGAGAGGGGTTAGCTTTGGAGAGGAGTGAGATCACTTCTTACTGTGAGACAGGGATGAAAGAGACAGTGGCAGAAGGAATATGAGTCACAACAATACTGCCCTCCCTGGCTTCCTCTAAATCCCAAGCAAAATCACATCTTTACAGAAAGCCTTTCAGACTTCCTCTTAATGCTTGTGCCTTCTTTCTGTACTTTCCTACTTATCGTGTAGATCATTTCTCTGTATGTTTATTTGCATGTTGCCTCCTTCATTAGATTTTGAGCTCGTTGAAAGAAACTAGTGTTTGGGGGGCAGAGCCAAGATGGTGGAGTAAAAGCAGTGACTCTCTTGAGCTCTCCCCCAAACCCCTCCAAATACCTGTAAAAAATGACTCTAAACAAATTCTAAAACAGCAGAACCCACCAAAAGGCAGAGTGAAGCAAATTTTCAGCCCAAGACAACCTGGATGGTTGATCAGAACGGTATATCATGCCAGTCTGGAAGAAGAGTGCAGTGTGGGCATGGGCACGCAGGCCACAGCAAACCTGGAGCAGGCCTCAGAGTACTGAATTGCAGACCACTGTGGAAGTTTCCAGACTTCTCAACCCATGAATACCAGAGACAACTGAGAAGGTCAGTGGGAAAAGTGTGTTTCTGTGGAGCTGAGAGTGCAGCTTGGGGCCTCAGCTACAGTTCCCAGAGAGCATGGAGTGGCGGCACTTACCTCCTGAGCTTCCGGCCCACAGACTGAGAGGGAAGAGAGTGGCTGATCAGAGGAGGATTGCAGGGATCTCTTTGCCAGTGCTGAGGCAGAAATCTCTTCCTTTGCCCGTGTTTGCATCTTGGTCACAGTTTTGGGCAGCAGTCGTGGGGCAAGGAGGAGTGCTGGAGTGGTGGAGGTTGCAGTGGCCATGAAGAGAAACCCTCCTCACACTTCCAGGGAATGAGTGAATCTTATTTTTATAGGATTTGGCTTAAGGAGGGAATAACATACACATTCAGTTGGGTATGGAAATCTGTCTTACCCTACAGGAAAATAGGGGGAGAAGGGGATAAGAGAGCAGGGGGTGATAGACAGGAGGGCAGATTGGGAAAGGGGTAATCAGAAGCAAATACTTCTGAGGAGGGACAGGATCAAAAGAAAGACTAAATGCGGAAGCAGGGTAGAATTAAGGGAAATAGAGTTAGTTTTTCACAAAATGTCTACTATAGAAGTGTTTTGCATAACTGCACATGTATAACCTATATTGAGTTGCTTGCCTTTTTAATTAGGGTGGGTTGGGAGGGAGGAAGGGAGAAAATTTGGAACCCAAAGTTTGAAAACACATGTTTAAAAGCATATATTCACATGCAACTGGGAAATAAGAAATACAGGAAATGGGGTACAGAAGTCTATCCTGCCCTACAGGAAAATGGAAGGGGAAGGCGATAAGAAAAGGAAGGGAGAGAGATAGAAGAGAGGGCAGCCTAGGAGAAGGGGTATTCAGAATGCATGCCATCTTGGGGTGGGGGAAGGATGAGGTAGGGAGAAATTTGGATGAACCGAGCTAATATAATAAAAATGACAATCCTACCTAAGCTAATTTACTTATTCAGTGCCGTACCAATACAACTACCAAAAATTATTTTATTGTTAGAAAAACAATAACAAGGTTCATTGGAAGAACAAAAGGTCCAGAATATTAAAGGAAGTAATGAAAAGAAATGCAGGGGAAGGTGGCCTAGCAATTCCAAACCTTAAATTGCATTATAAAGCAGCAATCATCAAAACTGCTTGGTACTGGCTAAGAAATAGGGAGGTGGATCAGTGCAATAGGTTAAATATGCAAGACACAGTAGTCAATGACTATACTAATCTATTATTTGATAAACCCAAAGACACCAGCTTCTGGGATAAGAACCCACTCTTTGAAAAAAACTGCCGGGAAAACTGGAAAAGAGTATAGCAGAAACTAGGCATAGACCCAAATCTCACACTATATACCAAAATAAATTCAAAATGGGTTCAGGACTTAGACATAAAGGTTGATACCTTAAGTAAACTGGGAGAGAAAGGAATAGTTTACCTAACAGATCTGTGGAGAAGAGAAGAATTCATGACCAAAGGAAGGAAGGAGGGAAGGAAGGAAGGAAAGAAGAGAAGGAAGGAAGGAAGGAAAGGAAGGAAGGGAAGGAAGGAAGGAAGGAAGGAAGAAGGAAGGAAGGAAGGAAGGAAGGAAGAAGGAAGGAAGGAAGGAAGGAAGGAAAGGAAAAAGGAGGGAGGGAGGAGGGAGGGGAAGGAAAACGAGGAAAGGAGGAGGGAGGAGGTATAAGAATGAACTATGGGCATATCATTTCAGTTCTCTCCAGGAAATATGAGGTGAGGCTGTCGCTGTGAGGTGTCAACAAGGGGGAGCCCTGAGAACTTGAGGGGGACAAAAAGGTTTGGAAAACCGTGGTAGTAAGATACTTAGTAAATTTAAAGGCATAAAAAGACTGCTCTGTCACACTGGGGCCCAGATGAGATGATATAAAAGTCTGTAGTAGACCCAATAGGCACATTCTTGCAATTTTCTCTAGCTTCATTCATTAGCCCAGGAGTGAGGGCAAAGCAAGCAAATAGTGAGAGTAATCTTACCCAGACTAGGACTAGGACAAGAGAAAAGACAAGGAATTTTGAATTAAACATTAACAAACAATAATTGCAAAACAGAGAGCAGTAAAGTTTGTTGTTGCAATCCCTCGCACGTCAATGAACCCAAGAAATGATTGCCTAAAAGGCACAGAGGGGAAAAAGGTTATTGAGGCAAAGAGAATAAACATTTATGTACAGCCTACTAGGTACTAGACACTTCACCAAGTATTGTTGAAATATCATCTCATTGGATTCTCACAAATGCTTTGTGAGGGATGATGTTGTCCCCATTTTATACTTGGGGAAACTGAGGTTAAGTGACTTGCCCAGAGTCACACAGCTAGTAAGTGTCTCAGGTCTTCTCAACTCCAGGCCCAGCTTTCTCTCCCATAGCACTACCTTACTACTGGGATAACATGTCTTAAAAAGCTCTGATTTCTAAGGGGATTATCAAATTTCTAGTTTAGATCCTAATTGGTTCAGAACTCTAACAATATAACCTCAGGAGTCCTCTTGCTAGATCATTTGTATCTTGTGTTTGTTTTTCCTTTCCCTTTGTAAACATGACTATGTAGGCTATGTCAGTCAATTAACATTTATAAGTATATACCATGTAAGAAACACTGCTAAGTGCTGGGGACACAAAAAGAGGCAAAAGGCAATCCCTGCACTCAAGGAGCTTACAGTCTAACGTGGACACAACAAGCGTGAGCAAACAAGCCATATACAGAATAAACAGAAGATGATCACAAGAGGGAAGGCACCAGAATTAAAAGAGGTTAGGAAAAGCTTCCTGTAAAAGGTGGGATTTTAGTTGGGACTTAAGGAAGCCAGTCAGTAGTGATGAGCAGGGAGAGCATTCCAGGGCTGGGGAACAGCCAGGGAAAAGGCCCAGAGACAACAGATGGAGCATCTTCATTTCTGGAACAGGCAAGAGACCAGAGTACCTATATGAGAAGACATGGTGAGGAATAAAGTGCAAGAAGACTGGAAAGACAGGAGGAGGTTAGGTTATGAAGGGCTTTGAATCCCAAACAGAGGACTATGCACTTGATCCTAGAGGATGGGAAGACACTGAAGTTATTAAGTGGAGGAGGTGACATAATCAGACCTGCACTTTAGGAAAATGACTTAGGTGGATGAAGGAAGATAGATTGGATCAGGGAGAGAATTGAGGCAGGTAGATCAAACTAGCAGGTTATTGCAATAGTCCATGACTGAGTGGTAAGGCCTATACGAGAGTGGTGGCAGGTTGAGAATGGGGGCTATTCAAGAGACATTGTAAAGGTGAAATACGCCTTGGAAAAGATTGGATATGGAGGTGAAAGATGGTTGGTAGTACAGGATGGCACCTAGGAAAATGGTGTTGCTCTATGATAACAGGGAAGTTGAGGAGGGGTAGGATTTAGAGGAAAAGGACAATGAGTTCAATTTTGGACGGTTGAGTTTAAAACATCTGAAAGGCAACAGGAGATGGAGATTGGAGTCAGCAGAGAGATTTGGGTAGAATAGGTAGATTTGAGAATCATCAGCATAGAGATAGTAATTAAACCTATGGGAGCTGATGAGATCACCAAGTGAAGTAGTATAGATGGAGAAGCAGCTCTGATAGAACTTTCTGGGACACCTATGTTAAAGGGCATTTTCTGGATGAGGATCCTGTGAAGAGACTGAGGAGCACACAGATGAGTAGGAGAATCAGGAATGGTGTCTTGAAAACCCAGAGAGAAGAGTATCAAGAGAAGAGGGGGATTAACAGTATCAAAGTTTGCAAAGAAGTTGAGAATTAGATTGAAAAAAAGACCGTTGGATTTGGCAGCTGAGATCACTGGCAACTTTGGAGAGAGCAATTTTGGTGGAATGATGAGGTTGAAGCCAGATTGTAAGGGTTAAGAAGGTGAGAGGACCTGAAGTGGAGGCATCTATTGAAGACAGACTTTTCAAGGAGCTTAGTCACAACATGTGAGAAAGACATAGAATGATCATTAGTGGAGATGGAATAATCAAGTGTTTGATTTGAGGTTGAGAGAGACATAGGCATTTTTGTAGGTAGAGGGAAGGAGCCAGTAGAAGGGAGAGATTGGGGAAGACAGAGGTGGAAATCTGTTCAAGGAGGTGGGATGGATAAGATCACTTGTGCAGATAGAGAGGTTAGCCTTGGAAAGGAGTGAGATCACTTCTTCCTGTGAGGGAGGAAAGAGATAGTGAAAAAAACATGAGTGGTAACCATACTGATTTCCCTGGCCTTCCTCTAAATCCCAAGCAAAATCCCATCTTTTACAGAAAGCCTTTCAGACTCCTCTTAATTCTAGTGCCTTTTCTGTGTTTCCTACTTATCTTGTAGATCACTTGTTTGTATATTTATTTGCAGGTTGACTCCTCTATTAGATTATGAGCTCCTTGAAAGAAACTACTGTCTTTTGCCTTTTTTTGTATCCCCAGTGCTTCCTGGCACATAGTATGCACTTAACAAATGTTTCTTGATTGAGATGAGGAAGAAGAGAAGAGGTAGCTCATGGTGAATGTCCTCAATTTTTTCTGTAAAAATAGGAGGCCAGGTTCTCTGATGAAAAGTGCAGGGAAGGGGAGCATGAGAAATTGAAGGAGAGATGAAAAAGTTTGGAGGAATTGCTGTGAGGAGTGGGATAGCGATAAGATAAAGGAGTACAGTAGGATTGCCTAGCAACAGTGAGGCCCAGTTGAGGTTGTGTAATGAATTTGCAGTGGAGCTGATCGAAGGGTCATGAGATTTTCTCCACCTTCATTCAGCAGCACCATGTGTAGAAGCAAAGGTGACATGGTGAGAATGATCCAAGGCTGAGGCTTGGCAAGATAATCAATTAAACATTTAAGAAGTACCTACTATGTCAGGTACTGTGCTAAGTGTGGTACAAAAAAGGCAAAAGACAACCAACAAAATAAAGGGGCTAGGGACTCAAGGGAACAGCACAGAGTTGAACTGCTTTACCAAGAGGTCACAGGAAGAAAAAGAAAACAGTGAAGTTAATGCAGCAGTGATGGCCTAGGAAAGAAAGGAAGGCTTCCTGGATTGAAGGTGATGGTGTAGGCTAATAGTAGGGTTTCGAAAGGGAAGGCAGAGGAAAACATGGAAAGACAATAGATTAAGGTCAGATTAAGGAGATTTTGGAAAACTGATGGTTAGGGTGTTTGAGGAAAGTCATTATGTATGCTCCTAAGTGCATGGGCAGTAGTTGGGGAGGAGAAAAATTGAGAGCCAGGTTGTTGCTGTCTTTATCCTTTGCTCTCAAAGAGGACCATGACATTGGAAGGTGATGTCATGACTTGCAAGTGAATTGGATTTAAGTGAAAGAGGGCTGTGCAATGTCACAGCCTCTTTCTCCTCCTGAGCCATCTAGGTCCAGTGTCAAGATATGATCAGGACAACTGGAGATGGCAACTCATTGAGGAAGGAAGGAGAGTGACTTTTTCAGCATCTAGATAGGCCTTGTGAATTGTATGCCTACTGTTCCGCTCATCTGTCTTTCTATTTCTTAGTCACTACCAGATAATTTTGATAATTACTGTTTAAAATAGAGCTTAAGGTTTGGTACTGCTAAACAACCTTACTTTCCATTTTTTAAATTAGTTCTTTGATATTCTTGACTTTTTGTTCTTCCAAATGAATTTTGTTATTTTTTTCTAATTTAGTCAAATTTTTTGGTAAATTATTGGGATGGCATTGAATACACAAATAAGTTCAGGTAAAATTCATTTTTATTATTTTGGTCCTGCCCACTCACAAACAATATTTCTCCAATTATTCAAAACTGTTTTACTTGTATAAAAAGTCTGTTATAATTTTGTTTATATAGTTCCGGTTTATTTTGAAAGGTATACTCCCAGGTATTTGTACTGTCTGGAATTATTTTAAATGGGGTATCTCTTACTATCTCTTCAAGCAGGATTTTATTTGTGATATATAGGAATGTTGAGATTTGTGTGGATTTACTTTATATCCTGCTACTTTGCTAAAATTGTTGGGGTTTTGTTTTGATTTGTTTTGCTAAAATAGTTCATTGTTCAATTAATTTTTTATTGAGTCTTCAGGATTTTCCAAGTTTATCATCATATCATCTACAAAAAGATAGTTTCATTACCTCATTCCTTATTCTGATTCCTTCTATTTCATTTTCTTAAATTCCACTTGGTCAAATATATACTCATTAGGGAAATAGTTTATAGTTTTCTTTTCTGTTTTTGCTCTTCCTGTTGAATTATCAGCATCATATTTGTTTCAAAAAAAAGTTTGGTAGGACCCCTTCTTTGCCTATAATTTCAAATAATTTACTCAATATTGGAATTAGTGATCTGTAATATTAATAAAATTCCTTGTAAATCCATTTGGTGTTGGTGTTTTTTTTCTTAGGAAGCTCTTTTAGGGGCTATTCAATTTTTTTTTCTAAAATGGGTCTATTTAGATACTCTATTTCCTCTTCTGCTAATATAGGCAATTTATATTTTTTAAATATTCTTCCATTTCACTTAATTTGTTAAATTTATTGGCACACAATTGCATAAATAATTCCTCATAATTACTTTAGTTTCATCTTCATTTAGTGGTGTATTTTCCCTTTTCATTTTTAATACTAGTGATTTGGTTTCTTCTTTCTTTGTTTAAATCAATTAACCAATGGTTATCTATTTTATTGATTTTTTCATAAAACAACTCCTAGTTTCATTTATTAATTCAATGGGCTTTTTACACTCAATTTTATTAATCTCACCTTTAATTTTTAGGTTTCCAATTTAGTGTTTAATTGTGGATTTTCAGTTTGTTCATTTTTCTGTTTTTTAAATTGCATTGGTCTGTTCTTACTCTATTTTATTGATGTAAGCATTTAGAGATACAAATTTTCCTCTGATTACTGCTTTTATTATGTCCATAGATTTTGATATATTGTCTCATTGTTGTCATTGTCTTTAATGAAATTATTGATTATTTCTATGACTTGTGCTTTAAACCACTCATTCTTTAACATTAGGTTGTTGAATCTCCAATTAGTTGTTAATCTATGTTTTCATGGTCCTTTATTAAATAAATTTTATTGCATTATGATCTGAAAAGATACTTTTAATGTTTCTTTTTACATAAAATATTTTATGTCCTAATATATAGAAAATCATTGTAAGGATACCATGAAGTGCTGAGAAAAAGGTTTATTTCTTTCTTTTCCATTCTAGTCTCTCCAGAGATCTATTTGTTTTTGGTTAGATTTCTAGTTCTGAGAGGGAAAACTTAAGCTCCCACTATTATAATACTACTACCTATCTCCATCTGTAATTCATTAACTTTTCTTTTTAAAATTATATAAAAGTATGGAATTTGATTCATATAGGTTCAGTATTGTTATTGCTTTATTCGTCTATAGTACCTTTTATCAAATTAGTTACCCTGTTTGTCTCTTTTAATTAAATCTATTTTAGCCATAACTTTGTCTGAGACCATAATTGCTAACTCTGCATTTTTTGCATCAGTTGAAGTATGGTAAATTCTACTCCATCTCTCCATTTTAACTCTGTGTGTATCTCTCACTCTTAAAAGTGTTATGTAAAAAATATATTGTTGGATTCTAATTTTCAATCCTTTCTGTTATCTGTTTCCATTTTATGGTGAATTCATCCCATTTGCATTCAAAGTATAATTACTATTTGTGTATATCCTGTTACCCTATCTTCTCTCCCTTAACCTCCTATTTTTATTCTACTCACTCCTCTAAGAGTCCCTCTCTTAATCCTCTCCCCAACTGTCCTAAATCTTAATCTACACACCCTTCAAAAGTCTCTCCCCAACCCTCTCTAGTCTTCCAGAACTCCAGAAGACTTCTCCATCCCTCTAGATGTACAGTTTCCTCTTCAATACAGATCTTAAGAGAGTAATTGAACATTACCAGCCATCCACCTCCACCCACTTCTTCTATATCACTTCTTCCTTTCAAGTCCCACTATTGAGATAATTGCTCCTTTTTAACTTTTCCTATCCAATTTTGCTTTTAGAATCACCCCATCATGCACAACTCAGCCCCAACCTTTCTTTCAAACTATCCTAGTAATGATGACACTTTTAAGAATACTAATAACATTTTCATATGTAAGATGTAAACAGTTTGACCTCAATATGTACCTAATAATTAGTCTTTAATGTTTTCCTTATATTTCATTTTAATCTTTTATATTAATGTTTCCATTGAATTCTAGTCTTTTTCATCACAAATTCCTTAAATTCTTTCAGTTAGCCAAATGTTCATTTTTTTTCGTTCACTATTATGCTCAACTTTGCTGGGTAAGTTATTCTTGGTCGCAACCGCAGCTCTTTTGCTCTTTGAAATGTAATATCCCAAAAACTATGCTCTTTTAGTGTAGAAGCTGCTACACTTTGAAATCCTGATTGTATCTCCATAGTATCTCAATTGCCTTTTTTTCTTGTTGCTCACAGTATTTTCTCTTTAACCTGGGAGTTTTGAAACTTGAGTATGCCATTCTTTTTTAGCTGGTGAACAGAGGATTTTTTTTCTTCTTCTCTTTGACCCTCTTGTTCTTGAATTTCCACGAAGGTGCCTCAAGGAAGCAGGGTAGGCCCCAAAGAAATTTCAGCTCGACTAACCCAGCAAGAGATTCAGATGGCTGAGGAGGGGGAGATTGAAGGATGACTCTTGCCCTGCTGTTTCCAGATGTTATGTCTAGCAGTGCTGACTAGATGTGATCCTGGGCTACAACTCTGGGATGGGAGGAGTGAGCACACAACAAGTGAGTCTGGTACCGGTACAGGAGGGAGCAAGAGCATTTTTAGGACAGCGGGACTCAGAGTCCTATCAATTTGGAACTTTGCCCTGAAAACATCAAAGACCAAGTGGAAAGAAGCATATGTACAAAACTACTGAAAGCATCTCATTTTATCCTAGCAAGAAATAGGAAATTAAGGGATACCTAGCAATTGAGGAATGGATGAACAAATTATGGTATATGAAAGTAATAGAATACTCTTCTGTCTTAAGAAATGATGGGTGTTGATTTCAGTCAACCTGGGAAAGTTTGCAAGAACTGAGGCAGAGTGAGCTCTGAACCCTTTGCCAAAGTCATGTCAACTCACTAGACCTCTGTTTCCTCAAACATCATCTATAAAATGAGGGATATGGGCTAGTTTATTGATTTCTAAAGTTCCTTCCTTGGTGCCATCAAGGAGCTGATCATGGACTAGGGGAACAGGAAAGAATGAGTACAAACAAGTGCTATAAAATGATTTTAGATAAAGATGTTCTCCTGTCTTTTCAACATGAAGGGGCAGTCATTTTTCAATGCTTGTTGGAAAAAACAGTGCTTCTGCATTGTTTAAATGATTCAACATCTGAATCTGAAAGAAAGAGAACATAAAGAAAGGAGTGTATGTGGGCATAAGGCAGTTAGAATTTAGTGAGGGAGGATTCACTGAGGAGCCCTGAACTCCATAGGTCAGTGGAGTGGAGTGGAAAGTTTCAAATTTGGAGTCATAAGACATGGGTTTAAGTTATGGTGCTAATGGCCATTGCTCCTTTCTGGACCTCACTTTCTACATCTATAAAGTGGAGAAAACAATATTTTCACCACCTACCTTGCAGGTTTGTGATGAGGAAAATACATTGTTGCTGTAGAAATGTGTTATTATTAGACCACAGAAACATAAGATGTTTTACATTTAAATCTGGCAGGAATCATATGTAATAGTTATCAATTACACTCACCTGATTTTAACAGAGCCCCAAAGAAGTTCAATAATTTGTCCAACATCACACAGTTAACAAATGGCAGAGCCATCACTTGAATTCAGGTTCTACTAATTTTAAACCTCATGACTTTCCACTCTAGCACCTAGAATTCGGCAACCACCATGGACCATTCTCAGTGAAGTAAATTGAAACATATACTGTGTATGTGAATAGACCACCTCACCTGGTTCCTGGTGCAGAACTTTGGTTCAGTGAGCCCTCCTGAACTGATAATGTCTGGGAACCTCAACTGGATTACTCTTTGCTTAGATATGAAGCTCAATTCTCCCTTCAAAGTTTCCATTCCTCTCTTCTGATTGAGATCCCACTTCTAGATTCCTGAACTTTTTACCACACCACATATTTGAATCAATACAACATACTCAATCCTTTATGATTAACCTCTGGCCTCTCACGTTGTGGAGCTTGGGCAAAACAGATCAGAAAATGATCTCACAACCAAGGGACAAAGAGCAGAATGAAGGAAAAGGAGACAGTGCCAGCACCAATCCCACACTAGTTTCTAGACTAGATTTGACATGGCCTATCTTCATAAATTCCTTATAATTTCCCAAACAAACTATTGGAGCCAACAAGAGAGGTAGGAGAGTGGGAAATATTTAACTATTTTAAGATAATGGTGTTGAAAGAACACACTGCATTTAAAAACACACTCACTTTTCTCCAACTAAGGATATCTTATGTTGTTGTTCAGTCATGACTCTTCATGACTCTGTTCAGGTTTTCTTGGCAAAGACACTGGAGTGATTTCCCATTGACTTCTCCAGCTTATTTTACAGTTGAGGAACTGAGGCAGAGAGAGTGAATTGACTAGTCCAGGCTCACATACCTAATAGGTTTCTGAGGACAGATCTGGACTCTGGAAGATGAGTCTTTGTGATTCTGAGACCATAGCTCTACAACAAATAGAAAGCTATAATAACCAAAGTCTTACCGGACATCTAGTAGATGCATGCCCAAACATCATGCATGATATCTGCCAAGCCAAACATAGAAAAAATAGTGGCAATGGTCACATTAAGCAAGAAAAGATACATAGACATAAAAAATGTCACAAATGCATTTTCCACTTATTTTAGTACATCATCAAGAAACATGTGATATGAATATTTAGCTAAATAAAGTAAAGAAGTAGGATATAGTGAGGAAAGCACTGAATTGGAGCCAGGATACCTGGATCCTGAAATTAGTAAATTATGTGGCCTGGGGCAGGTCACATCCCTTTTCTGGACCTCACTTTTTTCTCATCTATAAAATGAAAAGATTGGACCAGATGATTTGTAAAAATCCTTCCAGCTCAAAATTGTGTCAATCTGAGACCAGCAAAAGATAAATCTAGTAGACATAGCAAAAATGGTCATGTAGAATATTGGAAGCCTGTCACCATGTAATCTTTTCCTTTCCAGATCCCCACAAGTGGTGACTTCCCCAAAAGTCACTCTGCATTTACTTTTATATACTTATAGGAACAGAAATTTAGAACTGGAAGAGACGTCAGTTGGACCACCTACTCCAATCCCCTACATTTTATGAATAAGGAAACAGGTCCAGAGAGGTTATGACTTGACCAAGTTCACACAGATAAGTGGCAGAATTAGGATATGAACCCAGATGTTCTTTTTGCTCTACTCATTGCACCACATTGGCATCCTATATTTACAGTTCATATTGCCTTGTACTTATAAAATATACACTGAACTTACAGATGGGCAGGTTGTCTACTCAATAGAATAGAAGCCCCTTGAGCAGAGGGATTATTTCCATTTTGATTTTGTACCAGTAACACCTAGCACAGTACTTGGATATAGGAGACTGGACCACCAATTGTTCAGTGTGTTATAGTGGGAATTCCTGTAGTGTGGATTAGACTACACAGGTATTGAAATCCCTTTGAACTCAAATTTTGTGCTTCTGTGAAGTACTCAATTAATATTTCATTGACTAATCAATTGATCCTTAACCCAAAGTTTTCCATATCACCCATTTAATTTTTTTCTAGGGTGAGATACTCATCTGATTGTGGGGCAATAAGAATTATTCATTTCATACCATCATTATGTGCCAGCCCATGTTTTTCTAAGATTGCTGAGACTAGAGAAGTTTTCTAATGTTAAATGATAATGAAATAGTCCAAGTTGAAGTAGAGGGATGCTGTGGTCCCTTTAAAGATTTAGGAGGGAAACAGAAAACTGGGAAAGAATTTTTTGTAACCAATGTCTCTGATAAAGGCCTCTTTTCTAAAATATATAGAAAACTGAGTCAAATTTTTAAGAATACATGTCCATTCTCCAATTAATAAATGGTCAAAGGATATGAACAGGCAATTTTCAGAGGAAGAAACTGAAGCTACTTATACTTCCATGAAAAAAAAGTTCTAAATCACTATTGATTAGAAAAATGCAAATGAAAACAACTCTGAGGTACCATATCACACCTATCACATTGGCTAACATGACAACACAAGACAATGATAAATGTTGGAGAAGATGTGGGAAAATTGGAACAATAACACATTGTTAGTGGAGTTGTGAACTGATCCAGCCATTTTGGAGGGCAATTTGGAACTATGTCTAAAAGACTATAAAATTGTGCATACCTTCGGCCCAGTAATACCACTTCTACGTCTGTAATTCAAAGAGATCATAAAAATGGGTAAAGTACCCACACGTACAAAAATATTTATAGTAACTCTTTTTGTGGTGGCAAAGAATTGGAAATTGAGGAGATGTCCATCAATTGGAGAATGGCTGAACAAGTTGTGGTATATGAATGTAATGGAATACTATTATGCTATAAGAAATGGTGAGCAGGCAGACTTCAAAAAAATCTGGAAAGACTTACATGAACTGATGCTGAGTGAAAAGAGCAGAACCAAGAGAACATTGTACATGGTAACAGCCACATTGTGTGATGACTAACGTTAATAAACTTGGCTCTTCACAGCAATACAAGGATCTAAGACAACTCTAAAAGTCTCATGACTGAAATTGCTATCCACACCCAGAGAAAGAACTATGGAGTCTGAATGCACATGGAAACATAATATTTGCTTTCCTTTTCCTTTGTTGTTTTGTTTTATTGCTACATTCTTGTGATTCCTCCCATTACTGGTGATTGTTCTTTACATAATGACTAACGGGAAAAAAATGCTTAAAATGAATGTATAAGTAAAGCCTATATCATATCGCACACCATTTGGGGCGGGGTGGAGGAAGTGGTGGGATAGGGAGAAAATTTAGAGCTCAAAGTCTAATGGAACTGAATGTTGCAAACTGAAAAAAAAAATTATCCAAAAAAAGTGCCAAAATGACTATACTAGTTTCTATGGATAAAGGACTTGCCTCCAGAACACAATTGGAAGAGTAATTATTACCCTTTTTATCAGTACTCATACAGTTAGAGACCACTGGGTGTATTCTTTCCTTGATATGTTAACAGATATTGTTCAGCATAAAGATGAGTATATAATTGTTAATAACAAGCTAGATTAATGTACGTGTAATGATAAGCCTTTAAAGAACACTTGCATCCCTGGAGGAGGAGCACCTGAGGACATTACCTCCACACCTAGTGGTATGGACTAGTTGACATGGCATCTCTGAACACTTTTTCTGTTAGAAGGATGCAAGAGGGATAGGCAATGTAGAGCGGGCAGGCAGCCTGGAGATTGCACTCTGCCTCAGAAGGAATTGAATTTGCCAGCTGAAGAACTCTGTACACTCCAGCTGAAAATCCTCAGGCAGATGCAGAGTTGATTGGAATTAAATCCCTATGGTATTCTATTTACTACCTCCATTAAATCAATCAATCACTATAATGTGTATGTCAAATAGTTTCTTTCCCCAAATCCTGAAATAATCTGGCCTCCTTGACTTTACATTGTTACAAAGGCCATCTCCCCCATAAAAAACATTCCTCACATTCTATCCAATGAATCTTCCTTATGCATAGATCAGGTCAATATTCAGCTCATCTTTTTGTTTACTGAGTAAAGTTCAAACTCTTCTTCCTGACATTCAAAGCCTCTTTTCCTTTACAGGCTTTTCTCATATAAAGTTCCTCTCAATACTCTATACTTGAGTCAAATTAGACTACTCAAATGTGTCCTGTTTTTTTGACACACATATATTTTAATTAGAGTAGGCAGGTGAAATACATAGTAGTTATGGTAGTAAAGGTAGAAGTAGAAGTTGTAGTAGTTGGTGTTGTTGTTATACTACCACTAATAATAATGATACTTGCAGCTAATATTTATATAGCAATTATGATGTGCCAGACACTGTGCTAAATGTGAACAATTATAAACCTTTGATCCTCTCACAACAACACTGGGAGATAAATGCTATGATTATGCCCATTTACAGATAAAGAAACTAAAGGAAATAGAGATGAAGTGGCTTGCCCAAGGTCATATAGCCAGTAAATGTCTAAGATGGATTTTAATCAGTTCCTCCTAAATCCAAGTCCTACAATCTGTGCAAGGTACCACCTCACTGCCATAACATTGTGAGTAAGCTGCCATCAGAGTAGGATACATGTACGTGTTGAAGTATATAACCTGAGACATTTAAGGAAGAAAAGAGATTCTAACCCATTGGGAGTGCATAACTGCACACAAATATGGGATAAAGGCCCTACTACAAGAAGCTTAGGATCAACTAACATGTCTAAAAGAATACAACATAAGATGGGTATATAATTCAGGCTTAAATTGTGAAGTACAGATTGTAAGTGCTAACAAGGTCACAGAGATATGGCATCTAAATTGTGATGTGAAGCTGGAGAGGATTTCAATCAGTGAAGTTGAAGAGATGAGAAGAAAATTCCAGGAACATGGAATTTCTGGGAAACAGGGAATTGGGGAAAATTAAGTCATGATTTTGGCAAAAGTCAAAGGGAGTATTAGATATGAGGAAGGGAATATTGGGCTGAAATCATAGAGGGCTTTCATTGCCAGGCAATGGAATAAATGCAGCTTCTTCATAGCACATCAGGAGACTCTAGAGCAATTGAACTAAGGGTGGTCCTTCACATGTTTTAGGAAGAGAAAGCAGAGCTCATAGGAGGGGGACTTTGCCAAACCCACTGGCAATTGGGGTGGTGTCAATACTTTTGGGTCAATGGGAGATTTCAAGGTAAAATTCTGTAAGATGGAGTAAAAAACAGAAATAATTCCATTCGAGCCAGGCTCTCACCAGCACATATCCATTTCCTGAAAGAGAAATACAAGGATTAGATAGAGACTTCTAACTCATAGACCACTTCTTTGGACTTATAGTAGCACACTAACTCAGTGGCATTAGAAAAGATTATGCATTCCTTTCCTCTCTGGTCCTTGACTAGTTTGAAGAGCCTGTTCCCCCTCAACAGAGAGGAAGACCCCTCCTGTATACTCTCTCTAAATCAATCCCCTGAACCAGAGCAAGTCCTGGGATTTATTTCAGAGGAAAGGATCATTGCTTTAGGGAGAAAACAATCACTCATTTATAATCTCAAAAACTAAGCTTAGGGCTAACCAGAGAGACTGCAATGGGGAAAGGTGACAGAAGAATGATCAAAGTTCCCTTTGGGAACCTCCTGTCACAGAAAACACCTCTGGAGTCTACACCACAACTTCATAGCCATCCAGCCACTTGTCTTAACTACTCACTCCTAACTCCAACCCCAGTATTAGAAACAATTGAGCAGGGCATGACCTTGGAGACCACAATGTCAGGGGTAGTTAGCTGTCTGACAACATTCCTGTCTGCCAGAACTAGGCTTGGCTATCACCACATTACCTGATGACTAATAGGTTCCCCAAGAATTGAAGGGAAAGGACAAGACAGACTCATCTATAATTTTGTACCAATAGATCCCTTAGAATGTACATAACTAGGAAAGGTGGTTCCATGTGTCCCAGTCAAGAGTCACGTTTCTACAAAATCATAAACTCTAGGATTACACCTTGGGTGACCTTAGCCATAATGGAAGCTAAGCAATGAGCCTTTAACATTACCCAATACTCTTTCTTTGCTTGATAAAGTACAAGATTATACCATGCCAACATAAAAGCCTGGAAGACTTTATCTGAGAAGTAGCTCAGGTTGAGAGTGACTGGGAGGACAGTTTTTAATATGGGGTTAAGGGACTTTAGTTGGGGTCTGGATGCAAAACAGAATAGCCACTATCTCAGTTCTACCTTTTTTTTGGAATAAGCTCAGACAACTACCCTCAAACCCAACTGATTTAGTTGATGGACCTTGGCCTAGGGAGAATTAGAAGAATGATGTATTATAAGGGGCAGCTAGGTGGCACAGTTGATAGAGTTCTGGCCTTGGGATCAGGAGAACCTGAGTTCAAATCTGACCTCAGACACTTGACACTTACTAGCTCTGTGAGCCTGGGCAAGTCACTTAACCCCAATTACCTCACCAAAATGAAAAAAAAAAAAGAGAGAATATGGTAAGACCATAATGGTCACCTAATCCAAACCAATCTTTTGGCATATAAGTAAACTGAAGTCCAGAGAAATGAAATGATTTGACCAAGGTCAGACAGGTAATAAGTAGCTAAGCTGGATTGAAACACGGGTCCTCTAAGTTATCACTCCAACTGTGATGCACATATTTAGAAGACTGTCTTACCTGCTGAAGAAGGCATGAAATAGTCACTCTTCTTAAAGTTGCCACCTTCATCCAGGAAGTGACCTGGGTCAAACTAGTCTGGATTGGGGAATTCTTCATCATCAAACAGAACAGAAGATAATACTGGTACTATGGTGGTACTCTGAAATGAGCAGATACAAACAAATAATGAGAAAATAAGAACAGCAAGAAAACTCAGAACTATCATCTAGACAAAACCCCTCATTTTGAAGTATGGAAAGAGCCAAGATTTTTTTAAATGCCTGTGCTGATCTTAAATTAGAAAATCTGCAATACTATGGGGAGAGATATGCGAGGGCCGGAATCGCTGTGCTTTGTCTCCCACTGAGACCAGGCTGCCAGGTTCATACTCACAATTCTGGCCATCCAAGAGTCTTCGGAGCCCATCCTGATACACCAAAGGATGAGTCGATGGGGAGGTGTTTAACCGTTTATTACAGAAAAGCCATAAGGGTGAGAGAGAAAAATCAGCAGACGGTAAAGCAAAGCAAGAGCAAGAGGGACGGAGAGTGCCACCCCAGGCAAGGAGCGCATAGGCTCAGCCACCTCAATAGACATCATAAGAGGTGTGTTAACATGCCTTTATCTGATGGAGACGTGGCAGAAGCATAGGCTTCGCCGCCTGTAGAGTGACGTCACACACAGCCCATGCACCTCTACTCCGCTTCCAGGACAGTTTCCTTATCAGCGAACAAAGCCGAGACCCACCAGCAGCAGCAGGCCCCTAACAGAGATAAAACTGAATTTTGACAACCTGAGGGGCAGAAGCAGTACAAATGAGTAAAAGACACAAAGAGGCAGATCCCAGGTTAATAAAAGTTGATAAAATAACTTTTGACCATTAGATCCATCAAAGAAGCAAAGTACTGCCTGGGTAAATAATAAGCACACTAAGTTCAAGCTGATGCCAGATGATCTGAAGAGGTAGAAATGAATTCTGACCTGTGTCAGGATGTTGAAGAATAAAATAGTGTCACACAGAAGAATGAGGCAAGAGCTGATAAACAAACTGGGGGCTCTTCTTGAAGATGAAGAAATTGGATACTCTAGGTAAGAAGCCCTGGCTTATAGTCTAAAGAATGCTAAAGTAGGTTCACGGGTATTATTTGATGAAATATCCAGGAAGAAGAAAATGGTATTAGTTGTTGACTCCTTGCAGATGGACACTGAAACAGCTGTTTGCTGACAATGATAACAATAGACAGGTCTGCCATATTCTCACAGCACATATCAAAGGCAAAATGGAGAAACCTCCAAGACTTGTGAATGGGGATGAGTACTAACCAGCTCTGGTGATTCACAGGGGCAAAAACAATACCTCTATAACCTGGAACCATTTCCAAAGCTTTTGACATTCAGAACAAAAAGAACCTAAAAAGTTAAGAGCACAGATGGTATATACATTATGGCTGGATTTGGAAGCAAAAGATTCTGAAAGGAAAGGTAGTTTTCAGAAGTGGACATCTTGTAAGATCGTGTTTCAGAATGGGATTTGGATTTCTGGATCATATATTCATTGAAATACAGGTAAGATAGACTCCTAGCCAGGATTGCAATGATGCACCTAGCAAAGACTGGAAGGATTTTAATTTTGATTTGTTACAAATACAGTCAAAAGCCTTTTTAAATGCTTTAAGTGTGGCTAAAAACAGGTGGATTGGAGATTTTAAGACAAGGAAACAAATTTGACCTCAAAGTTATAACTAGGACTTGGTATGATGAGATGTTTAACAAGGCAGAAGTTCTGGGAAAAGTTTCTCTTGTTTAAAAGAAACAGAATAGGAAAGAGGGAGGGGTTGTATATATTTAGAAGATATACTCATGTGAGGCTATTTAGGAAGCAGAGGAAAGAAGATTGATGAGAAACATCCAGGTAAAGAGAAATGGAGGCAGCATCAAGAGTGACATTGTCTTGAGAGTATTCAACAGACCACATGGAGAGAGAAGAAAAGGACAGGGAATAAAGAAGACACATAAACCCTGGTGGTTAGACATGATGCAGCAGTGATGGAAAACTTCAGTTATTCATTTAGATCCTTGAATTTCCTTTCTGTCAAAAACAGGGCAATTCATAATTCTTTGACTTTTCTTCATGACAATTCCATCCTGTAATTACAGTGGAACAAAACAGGGAAATTCTTTTATTGATCCAATTCTAACCAGCTGAGAAGAACTTGAATGACATAGATGTGAATGTGGCTCTGTAGGACCCTTGTGGCACAACATTCTTCCTCTGAAGGGATCATTTTATGTTGTAGGATATGCCATCACACCTGGCACACTTTCTGTGCACACCTATTAATTGTAACAATGGGAATTTTTGGGAAAGTGACCAGTCCATCTTAGAGTTTATAACAGAGTCAACTAAGTGGCCCAATGGATAAACTTAGATGCACCTTCTCCGACCCCAAATACTCACTAGCTGCGTTACCCTGGCCAAATCACTGACCCTCTCTCAGACTGAGTTCCCTCATGTGTAAAATGAGAATAATAACATTGCCTGCATGTCAGGGTTATTCTGAGGATAAAAAGAGATAACATTTGTAAACTGCTTCACAAACCTTAATGCTACCTTTTATTATTATTGCCAAGAAGTACAAGAGTTGTTTTCTAAAAACACAAAGGAAGACAATTCTGACAATGAAAGATAAAGGAACATTCTCTAAAGATACCAATGTGGATAAGGTAGCCAGATGGTGCAGTGGAGAGACTGCTAGACCTGAAGTTAGGAAAACCTCAGTACAAATCCAGACTCTCACACTTACTAGCTTCATGACCTTAGGAGAGCCAGGTGCTCTCTCTATGACTTAGTTTCCTCACCTGTAAAATAGGCATAATAATAACATCTACTCCCACAGAATTGTTGTAAAGATTCAATAAGATCATCTATGCAAATCATATCTCAAAGAACTTTGTAAAAGTAGATATTATTATTATTATTATTATTATTATTATTATTATTATTTATTATTATTATTATTATTATTATAGGGAACT
Source organism: Phascolarctos cinereus (assembly GCF_003287225.1). NCBI lineage: Eukaryota > Metazoa > Chordata > Mammalia > Diprotodontia > Phascolarctidae > Phascolarctos > Phascolarctos cinereus. The sequence goes on from NW_027555736.1 coordinate 77,692,252, forward strand.
CACCAACCAACTTAGATTTTTCAAAGACAAGGACGAGTAAAAGAAGCATGTCACAGTTCTATAAGGACGACAGAAGTGGTTAAGCCCAGAACAAACAGAGGCTAGTGAGGCTAACAAAGGGCAACAAGAAGGGGTTTTTTTTAAACTATTATTGTAGAAAAGAGGAGGATTAAAGAAAGGATAAACCCACAATCCAGAAGGTAATAAGATGAGGATGACAAGTGACAAGAAAAGATACAGAAATTCTCACTTTTTCTTTTGCTTCTGAGTTTTTTTTTCTAAGGGAAAGATCTTTGAACTGAAAAGTATAAAATAAATAAACATATGTGGCTGATAGTGATTGAATACCCCAGAGAAGTAAGGATAAAATAAGAGAGAACCTAGACACCTGTGCAAGAAAAATAAAGTGAAGAAAGTACAGTTCAATTTACACTCACCATCTAGAATACATTTCTAAAGAGAGCATTAATCTAGATAAGGAAGGAAGGAGGAAATGACTCCAGATAAGGAAGTAGAGATCAACAAAGATCTGGGGTGGAATCATCATTACTTCTTTTTTTTGAGGGTCTTAATAAACTGGTAGAGGAAGAGAATGCTGTAGATAGTGTTTACTTATATCTTAGGAAAGCATTTGATAAAAGATTTCATGTTCTTCCTCTGAAAATGGTGGAAATATACAGGTTAGATGATCATACAAATAGGTGGATGGAAAACTGATATCTGACTATGTACAAAGGGTAATTATTGAAAGTTCAATGGCAGCTTAGAAGTAGGCACTGCTGTACTGTGAGCTCCTTAGCTCACAAATATGGAGTATTCATTCTGGAATCATATTTTAGGAGAACATTGAAGAGCTGGAGGCAACTCAAAGAAGGGCAACCAGGGTGGGAAGAATAACAAGTCCATGCCATGTGAGGATGGGTTGAAGGAAATAGGGATATTTAAACAAGAGAACAGAAGACATAATAGAACAGGAGACATAATGGCTGATTTCAACTATTTTATGAACTGTTATTAGAAAGAGAGAGTAACTTTGTTCTGTTCTGTTCCAGGATTCAAAATAGATTAAAGTTACAAAATTTCAAACTTGGGCTTCATGCAAAACAAAAAAATTCCCTCAAATTAGGGATGTCGAAGATTAGAATGGAATTCCACAGCATTCCATTGAAAGGTTTCCCCTCATTGAAAGTCTTTAACCAAAGATTGGATGATCACAAGGTTAGCATACTATAGATGGGATTCTTTTTCAGATTGGGGATGGACAGTATGACCACTGAAATCCCTTCAGATTCTGAAACTCTATAACCAATTCTCAGGGATGTGGGTGGACCTGAGATTCCTTCTAACTCTAAGATTCTATAGTTCAAAAGGAGAGAGTATAAAATCTCATGTTATAGTGAGAAACACTTCTGACCTTGTGGACAAGATATTGTCTAAATTGCACATCTGTCTCTGCATGGGGCAGAGACACAGACATACATTGGCATAGGTCAATGTATCATTGTATCTCATGTACCACAGCATTGGTGTAAGGCATCTCATTTCTGTCCTCCATGCAGGGACTTCGATTTCAGTCAATCACACAATCAATTTCTTCATGAATTTTTCCTGTCACAATATGAATGAAAATTGATTTTAAAAGTAGGAACAAAGGGGCAGTTAGGTGGAGAAATTGATAGAGCACTGGCCCTGAATTCAGGAGTACCTGAGTTCAAATCCGGCCTCAGACACATAACACTACCTGTGTGACCCGGGGCAAGTCACTTAAACCCATTGCCTAGCAAAAAATAAAAATAAAAATAAAATAAAAGTAGGAACAAAAACTGCCTTCTCACATATTTTCCCTGATTTTTCACCAAGAGCTACATTGGTAAATAATGCATTTGACCCTCACATTCTCACATAGATAGATAAACAAACAGATAGATAGACAGATGAAAATTCCATTTTAGTCTCTTAAGCCAGCTGAGAATCCCTTGAGGTACCTATGCCCCATGCCCTGAGGACAGGCTCAAGTTATCCTTAAAATAATGCAGGCCAAGCAGCAGTTGGTTAAAGAAATGAGGAGAGGTCTCAGTCCTGACCTGTTCCAGAACTCAATGTGACCAACCATAGGCCCAAGGTACTTCCCTGCATGGCTGTATGAGTGACAGGAATCCAGAGGCACCAGCTCCTCCTATGGTCAGGAAGGATCAAGAAGCTATCAGGAACTAGTGCCTCTCAATCATTCAGTTCCTCCCAGTTCTATCACTGGGCTCCAGTCTCTATCCTTATCACTATCTCTATGCCTATCTCTCAGGAAAACTCACAATTACATACACTTAATCAAGCAAGGTAGAGGTAGTAGTGGAGGAGGAATAAGTAAACTTGAACCTCTAATGACTTAAATATATTAAAGTGACAACAAAAAATTTCCGAGGAAAGTCTCAAAAGGACCATGAACCCCTCTCATGCTGACTAAATGACAGATGTGCATTATCAGCCTGTAATAACACCTGTTATCTCATGGTATTTCAGGAGAAGCAGGAGTCCATATCTCTGGGTGGTGCTTGTTGTCTCTTTTTGCAGCAAATAGATCAGCTGCATTACAGACCAAGTTTTCAATGGTAAATTCAGACTGTGGTTGTTGCTTTTCCTAGGAATAATTTGGTATGATTAATTGAAAAGTAAGGGAGGCAGCAGGGCACAAGGGAAAGCATGATGGATTTGGAGGAAGAGGACCTTGGTTTAAATCTCAGTTCTGATTTTTTTTAATTTTGGGGGGAAGGCAACCAGGGTTAAGTAACTTGGCCAGGGTCACACAGCTAGTAAATGTCTGAGGCTGAATTTAAATTCAGGTCAGAAAGAGAGAGAAAGAAAGAACAAAAAGGGAAGAAAGGAAAAAGAAAGGAAGAAAAGAAGGAAGGAAGGAAGGAAAGAAAGGAAGGAAGGAAGGAAGGAAGGAAGGAAGGAAGGAAGGAAGGAAGGAAGGAAGGAAGGAAGGAAGGAAGGAAGGAAGGAAGAAGGAAGGAAGGAAGGAAGGAAGGAAGAAGGAAGGAAGGAAGGAAAGAAAAGGAAAGGAAAGGAAAGGAAAGGAAAGAAAGGAAGGAAAGGAAAGGAAAGGAAAGGAAAGGAAAGGAAAGGAAAGGAAAGGAAAGGAAAGGAAAGGAAAGGAAAGGAAAGGAAAGGAAAGGAAAGGAAGGAAAAGGAAAGGAAAGGAAAGGAAAGGAAAGGAAAGGAAAGGAAAGGAAAGGAAAGGAAAGGGAAGGGAAGGGAAGGGAAGGGAAGGGAAGGGAAGGGAAGGGAAGGGAAGGGAAGGGAAGGGAAGGGAAGGGAAGGGAAGGGAAGGGAAGGGAAGGGAAGGGAAGGGAAGGGAAGGGAAGGGAAGGGAAGGAAGGGAAGGGAAGGGAAGGGAGGAAGAAGGAAGGGAAGGGAAGGGAAGGGAAGGGAAGGGAAGGGAAGGGAAGGGAAGGGAAGGGAAGGGAAGGGGGGAAAGAAAGGAGCTGTGTTGCCCAACTGGCCATTTCCAGTTGAGTCCCCAGTGAGGCAGCTCCTACTAATACTCACAGAGGTTGTTGTTGTTTGTCCTTCCTTCTTGAAGAAGACTATGACATCAGGGAGGTGATGTCATGGCATGCAAGTGAGTTGCATTTAAGTGAGAGAGGCTGTGCAAAGCCCACAGCCTCACTCTCTCCTCTGGAGCTGTCTGGGTCCAGTGGCAAGATACAGATCAGGACGACTTGAGATGACCCTGGATGCAGTGAGATTATGTCATCTCCTTTGATTTTCATAACAACCAAAGGAGATAAGTACTATTATTAGCTCCCTGTTACAGAAGAACAAACAGAGGTTGAGATGTTAAGGGACTTGACCAAGGCCACAAAGCTATGTAAGTGTCTGAGGCAGGATGTGAACCCAGCTTTTCCTGATTCCAAGTTTGGCACACTATCCACCATGTCATCTACCTGCCCAGGAGATGAAATTGAAATATTTGAACATAAATACATAAAATATCTTCAGTAAAATCAAGCAAAACAAAATGAGTATACAATTAAATGTTCTATTGTGTAGTACATAAGTGCTAAGGAATTCAGAGGGATGTGGTATATGAGCTGGTCTTTATGGATGGGTAGTATTTCAAGAGGGGAAGATGAAGAGTGGGAGGAAATATCCTGGGGAACAGGAATACTTCATAGGAGCAAAAGCATTGGGCAAGGAACCTGAGTAATGTTGGGAGCAAAAGGTTTGTAATTCATTTTTATTAAAACCAAAGAGAGCAGTTAGAAATCAGTCTGGAAAAGTACATTTGGCCCAAGTCATGGAAGGCTTTGAATGCCAGGCAAGAGAATGAGTATAATGTGTGCACAGGACAGCGAGAAGGTGCTATAACTGCCAGTAGAGGGGTGTTCCTTCATGTGTTCTTGGAACGTACGAAGCGAGCCCATAGGAGAGTGGCACCTGGTTAAACCACTGGTGACTGGGGTGATGTCAATGTCTTTGGGGTCAATGGCAGACTTCGGGTTAAATTTCATAAGACTGTGGTGAAAAAGGGAAACAATTCCATCTGAGCCAGGCTCTCACCAACACATGCCCCTTTTCCTGAAAGAGACAGATGCAGATGATAAGCAGAGACTTGGAAGTGAGTCAGGAAACAGTCAATGAAGTCCCAAGGGTCACGGGCTCTGGGCTTTCTTGATATTCCTTCACTCTCTCCAAACAAAGTCACTCAAGGCATGAATGGTTTTTTTTATTAATTTATGATGAATTCCTGGGAGAAAATGGACTAGAGATGGGGGGGGGACTGTAGACTTAAAAAGGGAAAATAATCACACAGCTTTTTGAGGAGGGGGCCTGGATACACAAGGTACGTCCTTACTCTTGGATACAAGTAGTATTCAGAAGAGGAAACTGATCAGGTAGGCAGAAGTCACTGAGGCTAAGTGTGGAAGAGCAAAATGGTAACCTCTTCTTTTTACTTCCCCCAAACCTCTAAAATCATTTTAGATCCCACCCTCCGTCTTGAGGGCCTCCTTAATGCTTTACTAGAATAGAATATTTATGTAAAATGCTTAAATAGTAAAATACTGGGATACTTTCACTGGATAGAGCATTGGACATGGAATCAGGATGAACAAGGTTCTAACATGACCTCAGATACATTGGTTGTGGGACCCAATCAAGTCACTTTCCTTCTGTCACCCTCAGTTTTTTCACAGATAAAATCAGTATGACAATATCACCCTCACCTGTATTCATGGGGAGCTGAGAATCTGACATCTCACTTAAAAGCTCCATTAAATATAGAAATTTCTGACCTCGATAGTCAAAATGTTTCTCAGCAGGTGACATTGCAGGGGGTAGACCCAAGGGTAATGGTGAGGTCACAAGGCAGTCCTAAAGAATGGGAAATATTGAGAAAGAGAGAAATTTTAGCCTTAGCTTGAAATTGATTTTCACTGAAAGTACAAGAGAAGGTTACTGTGTACTCCAGCTAATCTAGATTACACCTTAGCAGACACTGTTAAAATTTTAAGCACTTATATGTTGTTTAACCACCAGATGGCATTGTTCATCACCAGCTTTATCCTATTCATGAAAAGAATTCAGTTCTGTTAAGTCCCACTAGGATACAAAGAAATGGTGTTTAAAAAGACCAGGCCTTCAAACTACTTACAGTCTAATGTAGGAGGTATTGTGCATGTAAATAAGTACACATAAGATATCTATACGTGTACATACGTGCACACACAAATGATGAAAGGTAATTTCAGAGGGCAGCTGGGTGGTGCAGTGGATAGAGTATTAGGCTTGAAGTTAGAAAGACTTATCTTCTTGAGTTTAAATCCTGCCTCAGATGCTGAGTAGCTGTGTGACCCTAGGAAGTCATTTAACCCTGTTTGCCTCATTTTCCTCATCTGCAAAATGAGCTGGAGAAGGAAATAGCAAACTACTCCAGTACCTTTGCCAAGAAAACCCCAAATGGGGTCACAAAGAGTTGGACACAACTGAAATGACTGAGCAACAAAACTTAGACATTAGTAGCATGGGATAGGGAAGATGGAAAGACTTCCTGATAAAGGCAACATATAAGCTGAATCTTCAAGTAAGTCAGGGATTCTCTAAGTGGGGGAAGTGAAGACCAGCATTGTGAGTGAAGAATAGTAAATAGGACAGTATGGCTAGACAGTAGAGGATGTGGAGATAGGAGGAATGTGCAAGAAAACTGAAAGAATTAACAAGGATCCAAGTGGTGAGTAGCTCTTAATACTATAAAGTGGAGTTTACACTTGATCCTAGAGATAATGGTAAGCCATTGGAATGGTGAGCAAATTAATAGAAGGAAGCCATAAAAGTCATAACTGTACTTGAGGAAAATTACTTTGGCAGCTGTATGGAGGATGGATTGGAATAGAGATTATTTAATTATCATTTATTATTATTTATTACAATTTAGTAATTATTAATTAAGAGATTGTTGCAATAGTCTATGTGAGAAGTGATAAGGATCAAAGGAAGGTAATAGTGACCTGAGACAGATGTGAGCTCTACTGGGAAGGTAAAATCAACAAGACTGGGCAACTGATTGGATGTGAGGGGTCAGGGAAATTAAAAAGTCAAAAATGATGCCAAGATTGAGAACCCGAGTGATTAGAAATAGGGAAGTTCAGGAAAAGCATAGGTTTTTGTTTGTTTTTGTGAGGGGGGAGATGATGAGTTTTGTTTTATACATGTAGAGTTTGTGGTACCTACAGGATATCCAGTCTGAAATGTCCAAAAGGCAGTTGGTAATGTGGAACTGGAGCCCGGGAGAGAGACTAGATATATAAATACAGTCAATGCTCAGGGCCATCCTTCAATTTTGCGACTTCAAGCATTAGCATGGTTTTATGAGTAACCTCATTTTCACTTTTGTGTTGGCTACCATGCACATTTGTGGCTATGTGCAGTCCTAGTAGGTGCTTCATTGGTCTTGTTAATGCCATCATTGTAGAATAAAGAGGTTCCCATGCAGTCGTTGCATGTTTTCATTGTTTGCCTTTAAAACTCAAGTTTTGTGTTACAATGAAGCCCCTGAAGTATAATGCAAGTCTGTAGGGCTCTAAGGTGAGATCAAGACCTTGCTAGTCTTAGCATCTTCCAATAGTTGTAACTTAAACACCACAACTTCTCCCTTGGTGTTCAGGCAAGACAGAGAGGTTTGCAGCAGTATGGTATAAGGTACAACAGCACTGCACCACCACCTAACAGTGGAAAGTAAGATTCAAGTTAAAAAGTGTTTTAGTTTCAAGAATTTTATTTGTTGTACAGTATTTTTGGTACTATAGATGCCATGTGTTATGAAAACAGAATAATGTCTGAAATCAATGATTTTTTTTTCACTTAGATGTTAGTGCGAAAGGTCACAGAATTGTAGGGAATTACTAGCAAGAAAAAAATTTGCATGTCACAAATTTTATTTTAGGGCAACTAGGTGGTACAGTGGATAGAGTGGCAACACTAGAGTCAGAAGGAGTGAGTTCAAATCTGCACCTCAGGCACTAGCTGTGTGACCCCGGGCAAGTAATCTAACCCTGTTTATCTCAGTTTCCTCATCTATAAAATGAGCTGGAAAAGGAAATGGCAAACCATTCCAGTGTCTTTGCCAAGAAAACCCCAAATGGGGTCATGGAGAATTTGAAATGATTCAACAACAAATTTTTTTTTTTGCGTGTGTACTGCATTTTACAGGTTATTTCATGGTTATCATGTTAGGAAAAGTGCATGTTATAAGAATTAATATTTTGTTATCAAGAATTGTATGCATAAAGTATATTTTCAGCCACCTTTCATGAAAGATTACAGGTTTTGGTGGTCACAGGAACCTCCCCCCCCATTTCACATAGTTTCAATGCTTCAGTGTTTGCATTTTTAACTTTCACACTGTTTTCTAGGAGCATAACCACTGCATATACATCTTGCAGTCATCTACATAGATATAATAACTGAATCCATGGTAAGCTGAGGAAATCAACAAGTAAAAGTAAAGGAAAAATAAAGAGAAGAAGGCTGATGTCAGAACACTGGGGTACTCCCCCAGTTAGTGAACTGAAGATCTGAAGACAGAGGACTAAGAAGGAATGATCAAAGAAGTAGGAGGGAGAGAGACAGAGAGAGAGAGAGAGAGAGAGAGTGAGAGAGAGAGAGAGAGAGAGAAGGAGAAGAAGGAGGAGGAGGAGGAGGAAGAGGAGGAGGAGGAAGAGGAGGAGTGAAGAAAGGGAGGAAGGGAAGAAGAGGAAGAGAGTAAAGTGGAGGAGAAAAATAGAAGAAAAAAAAAGGACAGAGTCAAAAACACCCAGAGAAGAGAGTGCCAAGGAAGAGAAAGTGTTGGTCAACAATGTTAAATGGTACAGACAGGTCAAGAAAGATGAGGTGTAAAAAAAAGCAATTAGGTTTGTCAATTAAGAGATTCTTGTTAACTTTGGACAGAGCAGTATATACTTGTTGAGTATAGTTACTATTGTCCTCTTCACTTGTATTTGACTCTCCATAACCCAGTTTCCTCAACTGTAAAATGACAATGACAATCTCACTGATCTCTGAAGGTTGTTGTGAAGATAACATTTTTGAACCATTTTTGTCATAATACCTGGCAATAGGTGCCTAATAAAAGCGTGTTCCCTTCCCATTCACCTACCCCATCTAGCCGTTATCAAGTCTTGTCCAGTCTATCCTCACAACATATCTTGCATCTATCTTCTCTTCACTCACAAAGCCCCTTCAGTCCAGGCCCTCACCACCTCTGGTCTGGAGTATTGCATTAAACTCTTAATTGGCCTGCCTGCATCCAGACTCCTTTGTGATCAGAACTCCACACAGCCACCAAAGTGACATTCCTAAAGCACAGGTCTGACTAAGTCACTCCCCTCCTCAGTAAGCTCCAATGGCTCCCTATTGCCTTTGAGATCAAATTTTCTTCTACTTAGCATTTAAAGCCATTCATTACTCACTTCCACCCTATTTTTCTAAGCTTACTAACATTACCTACTTTCACAAACTCTAAGGTCTAACCAAAGTGGGCTTCTTGTTTCTTAAACATGGCTTTCAATCTCTTATCTGCAAAGCTTTGCATAGGCTGCCTTCCATGCCAGGATGCTCTCTTTCTTATCAATCACTTCTTAGAACATTTACATTTCTGTGAGACTTACTCTAAATGTCCCCTCCTATATGATGTCTTCTCTGCTTGCCTCAGTACTTTGTGCTTTCCTCTAAAGCCTAACTTTTTTGTATTTATTTTGTATAGGTTTTGTATTTATTTCTCCGTATGCATCCTTGTACTCCACTTCCAACCTACATGTAAACTTCCTAAAGAGGGCTGGGACTTTTTATTTTTGGTTTTGAATCTTCTATGCCTGGCACAGTGTCTGGCATAAAGCAGACATTTACAAATATTCATTCAATTGAGCTGATAATGTAAATTTTCTCAAATTTCTTGTAATGCTACTTTTCTACATCCCTCATTTTATCTGGATTCTCTGCCTTACATCAAGCATAAACATACCTAATCCCTTCCTAATGGTGTCAGACACTGGGAAACTTCCTCTGCCAGCAAATGTATCTCTGTGACCAATCAGATCTTGCTTAATTGCTTTATGTCCATATAACAGGATAGCATGCTCAGAACCCAAGTACAGAGTGAATACTGGGCCATAAGTTTTTGCCAGCTGTAAGAGGAAATATAGAAGGCAATTTGATCAATTTGATAATAAACAGCTTGGATTGACCTTGGTAATCTCATTGGAGAAATTTTGAACTCATTAACAACTCCATCACGATATCTTTGACATTTACATCAAAAAGAGTCCAAGAAAGACATGTACTTTGCCTACAGTGCAAATGTCACAAGCAGAGTAGCAACCAGCACAATGGCTGGTGAAGTGTAGTTTATGCCCCTAGAGCAGCATCTTCACCTTCCTCCTTAACTCTGCCTCTCAGAATATCCAGTTTCCTTTTAAAAACAGCCCATGGGAAGCATTTCCCGATCTACAAAGTGAGTAGTGTTTTCTCTCTCTTTACCAAATTACAATGTATCTACCTAGTTACTTATATGATACATTCTTTCATTAGAATCTAAGCTCCTTGAAGGTAGGGTAGGTGTGTGTGTGTGTGTGTGTGTGTGTGTGTGTGTGTCTGTGTCTGTGTATGTCTGTGGGGGGGGGGTCTTTAAATCGCTGGTACCTAGCACAGTACCTGGCATATGGTATGTGATTAATAAATGCTTATTGGATCAAATGGGAGCAACTGTTTTTCCTTTCAATGAAGCATTGGAAGCATTAAGGTTAGGGAAGCAGAAAGGTATTGGTGGAGAAGCCTCAGAGCAAGGCATGTATTATAGTCAGAGGAGTGAGTAGGAGGAGAGGAAGTGAAGGCAATGAGGTTAGATAACTTTGGCCAGCAGTTTGGCTGGGGGAAAGTTTCATCCATAACTTGCAATATACCTCTAAGATTCTGTCCTGGTCCCTCTTCCCTCTACATTCTTTCATGGTGAACTCATCAGTTCCCATGGGTTTAATTAGCATCTCTATGCTGATAACTTCCACATCCATACACCTAGATAGTTTCTCTCCAGAGCTCCAGTCCTACCTTACCAACTGTCTCTTGTATATTACATAATCTATGTTCCAGAACCAACTGAAACTCAATGATACAGCCACCTCCTCCTCATTGCTTCTCACTTGGACCATTGCAATGCCTATTAAGTAATCACTCTATCTTACACTTGGAGACATTAAGATTTATGGTGATGCTCTCTCAAACAGCCTGACTTCCCAATTCCTCAATCTCCTCTAATATTATGACTTACCCCTCCATTCAACTTCAGCCACACACAGGGATAGTCACACCCTGGATCTCACCATGACTCACAAACTGAAAGCACTAATATTCCTCTAACAATAACCTCCTATCATAACATTTTCCCCTATGTCTTATCCCTCCAAAACCTACCTTTTGTACCCACTGGAACACCTAAACCTCATTACTTTCTTAGGCCATTTGCCCTGCTCCTACTCATATCCTGTTGAATAGAACTAGAGGAAGCAGTAAAACTACATAGACTTGGTCAAATTATAACTTTATGTTTCTAATTTCAACTGAGCTTCACTGTAGTAAAATAATCCTTTTATTCTTCCTTCATTGATTCTCTATCCAATTCCTCTCAGCAGCTAAGCCAAAACTTTCCATTCTCTCTTCAAGTCTCTCACATTTCTCTCTAACCATTTTCAGCTACAGAAAGTAAAGGATCTTGCCCCTTATTTTATGAAGAAAATTGGTAGACATCTCATTTGTCATGAGCTACCTCTTCTCCTCTTCTTTTGATCTCAAAATTCAAAATATCATCTCCCACTCTGCCCTCCTTTCTCCCAGTCTCTGAAAATCAGCCAGCTTTTCTTCTTATCAAGGTCAAGCTCTATATATGTGCCCTTGACTCCATCCCTTTCTGTTTTCTCCACAGATTGCAATCTCAATTGGTCTCTCTCAGCTTCAAGTCTTTCTTCTCCAATTCACCCTCGTCTCAGTGTCTAAAAAGATTTTTACTGAAGTGTAGGTCTAACCATATTACCACTTTACTCAATATACTTCACTGTTACCCATGGGATAAAATATAAAGTCATTAGTTGACATTTAAAGCTCTTCACAACTTGGCCCCCTTCAACCTTTTGAGTCTTCTTGTACTTTACTGCTCTAAATTCACTCTACAATTCATTCAACACTGGCCTACCTGCCATTCCTCATAGTCCCTTTCCTGACATGATGCATTTGAACTAACTGTTTCCAGTACAATCCTCTCCTTCCTTCCCTTTGCCTCCTGGCTTCACTGGTCTTTCAAGACTCATTTCAAATCTCACTTTCTGCAAGAGTCCTTTCCCATCCCCAGTCCCTTCCTACCAGCCACAGTTAGTACCTTCCCTATGAAATTGCTTTCCATTGATCTCTGTGTGTGTGTGTGTGTATATATATATATATATATATATATGTACACCTCTCTCTGTCTCTGTCTCTCTGTCTCTGTTTGCCTCTGTCTGTCTGTCTCTCTCTCTGTCCCTCCCTCCCTCCTTCCTCCTTCTCTTCCTTCCCTGCCTCATTATTTTCCTTTCTCTCATACTGGATGTGAGCTCTTTGAGCTTAAATGAAGCTTTTGATCAATTGATTGACCTCTCCTCCTCAATAGGTATCCCAGCATCATAGGATCATAGGTTTAAAGCTGAAAGGACCTTAGAAATCATCTAATACAGATCTACTTTTAGATATTCAATTCAAATCAACAAATAGTTCTGAAGTTTATCTTATGTACCAAGTGCAGTGCTGGGCACTAGCTCACACTTTAGATAGAAGTCTCTGGAGGAAAACAAAGACTCTGGAAAGATGAAGACATGTAGAGGAACTGATACCTTGATCACATCCTTTCTCAGCTTCCTTCCCAAGAGCCTTCAAGGAATTTCCTCTTGGATGAGTCTGGGGACTCTTTCACTCAGTTGAGCTAAAATCCCTTGCCCCCGGGGGGAGAACTATTTCACTCTCTATTCTGATGTTCTGGAATATTCTTATCTTATTCTCAAATTTCTGTTTGCTATTGGATTGGATAAATGGGTTGTTTGCTATTCACTCTGTGTGATGGCCTTTGTGTAACTGGTATGTGGTGAAAAGGAAGTGAAGACTTTGGATATAGGTTGGGGTACTCATTCGCTGTCATGGAATATCAATCAGGAGAACAGCTTGAATCTAAAGTTTCCCTAGACTAAAAATAATTAAGTGAGTAGATGGGTATAATTCTGACTTAGAACCTGCTCTCTGAATAGAGCAGAGCAGCTAGCCTTGTGGTACCAATCTGTCCGCCTGGCAAGAATCAAATTCTCTCTGGGCGAAAGGTAAGTAAGGGTTAGTCTAGAAGTATCTATTTATGTCTCCTTGTAAGCCACATTTAAAGCAAGTATGTGGACACACACAATCTACAAACAGATACTTACCAGGCAAAAGGATTTATTGATATTCTTAGTATCTAACTGCAGCTCGTTTTCAATAATTGGAAGAGGAGTAGGCCTAGGTGGGAACTTTCCTTTCCCAGAACCCCACCTCCATATTGAAATGAGAAGCAGATAGAGTTACCTGGCCAAGAGCAGATGGCTCCATGGGAGTTTTTCCTAACTGCTACAACACTGGACAGTTAAGAATCCAAAGCTTATGAGAAACACACAGGAGCTCAGCAAGCAAATAACTCCTTGTTTTCTTGGACAATTGTGGCTTTACTTCCAATGGACTTTGACCTGCTGGTAAAGACAAAAATGTGAGAGTCCTTTAATTTATTTTGAATTTTTGATGGAGAGTACAGTGAATAACATGGTAACAAACTGTCTCTGAGAAATGGCCATTCGTTCCCTCATCATTTTTGAATGATAAAGTTATTTATTTGCAATAAATTATTGAAGCAGGGTACTAGCTGCAGGTGGTGGACAACAGAAAGGTATTTTTTTAAAAAAAACAACCTCTATTGATATGTTTTGTTTTTATATCTCACCTTCCTCCCCCTCCCTAGAGAGTCATCCCTTAAAACAAAGATTATAAAGGGGGGGATGACGTGGGAAGAATCCATTCAGCAAAACCAACAGTTCTGGCAATATATGCAGTGTTCCATACCTGTAGCCTGAACTCTGCAAAGAAGGGAAGGAAAATTTATTTTTCCAGATCTAAGCTTGATCTTCATAATTACACAGTGTTCAGTTTAGGCTTTATGGTCATTGTTCTTTCCCATTTACCCTGTGGTTTCATTATGCATATTGTTTTTCTGGTTCTGCTTACTTCACTTTGCATCTGTTCATGTTACCTCATGCTTCTCTGTATTCTTCATAGTTATCATTTATTAAAGGGTACTGATAGTTTACTTCACCATGTATCACAACTTATTAGCTATTACCAAATTACTGACATCTACTTTGTCTTCATTTCTTTAGTACAACAAAAAGCGCTGCTATAAAGATTTTTGTGTAGTTGCATTCTAATAGAAGAATGAATTCTCAAAACTGTCCCCAATGGCTATGGGCCATTATAAAATGTGATATTCATTTTTTTTATATGTTTTAAAAAACAGTCTCCTGATCAGTTTCTTTTTAAAACAGATTTTTATCAATATCTTTTGTTTTTATATCACCTAGATTTCCCTCCTCCCAGAGAATAATCCCTTACAATAATAATTTTTAAGAAGGAAAAGAGGGAAAATATCTGCAAAACTGATAAACACATGGAAAAAATCTGAGTTATATGCAATATTCCATATCCATGGATCTTTCCCAAACTCTTGAAAGAAGTGTGGGGGAGGGGCAAGGTTGCTCCTTATTATTTTGTAATATTCATCCTCTGATCTGTTTTATATTTGTCCTTTCCATTACTTTAATAGTCTCTGTTTAAATGAACGCTTTAGAAGGGTAGGGGACTCTGTTTAAGGAATATTGCCTACACAGTTATACCTAGAGAGGTGAAATGACTTGCCCCAGGGTACACAGGTTCCCAGATTCCAAAGCCAGCTCCACTTTAAACTTCATCGCGTTGCCTTTACGTTAGCAATCTCGCATTGGTTTTTTTGTTTGTTTGTTTGTTTTCTTTTAATGCCATTGAGAAAAGTACTCTATGGCCATAGAAATGTGTTGTTATAAATCTAAGGCTGTTCTCCTCAGAAGGAAACTGGTGATCCGAGATTTGGAGCTATCGGAAGGAGTTTTAGAAGTCATCACTTCCCATTTCCTCTCTAATCGGGACTTCGCCTAAGTCGCAGAGCTAAGTGGGCGGAGAGATGCAGATGAGGGTCCTCTGACTCCAGATCCATAGAGTTATATCAAGGACCACTCCCTCTTATCAAAAGGGCAGAGACCCTATGTGCTGACTTATCTACTTCTTTGCCATGCCCTGTTCTCTGATCACTCTCCCTCAGAGTGTGGGACCCACACCAACTTCCCGCTAATTCAGATGCTAAGTAGAAGTTAATCTATTCTCCTCCCCAAGACCAGGCTTCACCATCTCTGCTTTTGCTCTTTTCGTTTCAACATCTCCGCTTCCTTCTCACACATCCGGATTTCTGAACTACTTCCACATCACGAAATCTCGACCAATAGGACCTATCTTGCCTTTGACCTTAATCCTGGGGCTTTAACTGGTCGTCTCCTGAAGTCTACCAGCCAAGGAGTAGAAAAAGAACAGGACAGAACGAAATACCACAGCGAAGGGAGGGATGGTGTTCATTCCTTCGAGTCACAGTAGCTTCTACACTACATTAAACAAACTAACTTCCAGAACAACTAATGGGATTTTCAGGTGAAGAAACCTTGATCTAGTTAATCGTGGTGTCATGGAAAGAACTCTGGACTCTAATGCATAAATTCTCAGACCCTGAAGGGACTACAAAAGCTGCTAGTCATGACACCCCTGTCAAGCATTCATCTATCTTCTGCTTGCAAACCTCTGATGATGAAGAACCCACTATTCCCTTTACTCTTTTTTGGAGAGCTATAATTACTTGGAAGTGTTGGTATCCTGCATAGCTTCGTGTCACTTTCAAATCTGATAGACATTTTATGCTTTCGTCGCAGTCGCTGAAAACAAAATTGTTTAACAGCACAGGACCAAGGACGGATCCCCAGGACCTCTATTAGAGATTTGCATTCTAGCTGACATCTTCCTATTAATGATTACTCTTGGAGTGTGGTCATTCAAGCAGTTCTGAATCTATTTAACTATGGTATCACCTAGCCCAAATCTTGTCCCCAAAGATAACCTAAGGGATTCTGTCGTGTGTGTGTGTGTGTGTGTGTGTGTGTGTGTGTGCGTGCGTGTGGACAGTATTCCACCATCATCCTGGAGTAACTATGGAGTCATCTGTTATTCTTTTTCTTTTTTAATTTTATTTTATTTTTATTCCACACTTAGACACCAAAAACAAACAAGCATTTCCATATACAAAGTAGATCAGGAAAATATGATTGTATATGGTTACAAAAATGTCAATTACATGAGGCTTGCTTTTTAAGATCATAAAATGTCTTACTTTTAAAACTGTACTGTTTTGTCTTCCTGAACTTCCTTTTGTTATCTTCTGTGCATTTTCTGCTAAATGACTCTTCTTTAGGATACAGCAACACTGTCACTACAGGCATGCCTCTGGTTTAGTTCATGAAAAGTTTCCCAGGCTTCTATGAAACTGACGTTTCTTACAAAACAAACATATGACATTATATATGTACACTATGAGTTGTTCAGCCATTCCTCTTCATGGGTAGTTCCTTTGTTTCCAGTACTTCAGTAAAACAAAAAAAAACTACTATAAATATCTTTGCCCTTTATTGTTCTTCATCATTTCATCTCTTTGGGGTATTGTCTTAGTCGTAAAAGGATATGCATAATTTGATAACTTTTGGGGTATAGTCCCAAATTGCTTTCCAGAATGCAAAAGATCATTTGACAGTTCTCCTAACGTTGTGTTAGTGTTGGCATGATGAGTTTGGGAACCAGATTGCAAAGGGCTGAGAGTGAATAAAATGATAAGGGGAAGCAGTAAGGTGAAGTCAGCTCCAAACCACCACAATAAAGCAAACATTGCAATAAAATGAGCCACACAATTTTTTTTTGTTTCCCCATGCATATAAAAGTTATGTTCATATGATACTATAGTCTAGTAAGTGTGAAATGATATTATGTCTAAAAAGACACATACCTTAATTTTAAGATACCTTATTGCTGAAAAAAAAATAATGTTAACCATCATCTGAACCTTCAATGAGTCATAATATTTTTTCCTGGTGGAGGGTCTTGCCTGGGTCTTGATGGTTGCTGCCTGATCGGGTTGGTGGTTGCTGAAGGTTAGTGTGGCTGTGGATATTTTTTTAAATAAGTCAACAGTGAAGTTTGCCACATCTATGGACTCTTCCTTTCATTAAAGATTTCTCTCTATCCTGTGATGCTACTTCATAGCATTTTATCCACAACAGAATTTCTTTCAAAATTGTAGTAAATCTACTGAAAACCTGCCCTTGCTTTATCAACTAAGTTTATGTAATATACTTTAATATTGTTGTATCTCACAGAACAGGGAGGCCCATGGAAAAGGAGAGTGAGACAGGGGAATGGCTAGTCAGTGAAGAAGTCAGAACAAACACAACATTTGTTGACTAAGTTCACTGTCCTGTATGGGCACAGTTAGTGGTGCCCCAAAACAATTACAATAGTAACATCAAAGATCACTGACCACAGATCCATATAACAGATATACTAGTAATGAAATACTGCTGTGCTTTGGGGAACACTTTCTCATCATACAGAACAGAGGTCAATGATGTTAATATGGTAGTGCCCTAGAAAGCAAAAACACAGAAAATTTCAATGATGTAGTAATGATCCTGGAAGATTTGACCTGGAAGTGGCCTTGTACTTGGACTAAATCCCCTCATTTTATCAACATAGAAACAAAGGAGCAGCGCTATTAAATACCTGCTAGCAAGCTAGTGATAGAGTTAGCGCTAGAATCGAGGTCTTCTGGCTTCCAGTCCTGCCCCAGTTCTTTGCATCAGACCATGCTTCCTCTCTTCCCCTAAGTCAGTCTTCCTCAGCTTCTCTCTGATCTCTGTCTTCACAAGCGTCTTTGATGTTAAGGTCAGATGGCTGTGCACTAGGGAACAATGTTGCTGACAATACAGGGGTGCAGGAGCTGAGAGGAGGGCACAGAACAAGTTTTGTGGGAGCTGCCACCAAGCATTAAGGGAGTTTTTGAAACTGAAGCTCTCACTCTTTGGAATTGTACCAGATGTTCAGGAGACTTCTGGCATTGCTCTCTTTAGTTATCAAGATAAGAACACCAGCTACAATGTATCTAACAAGGCATTACCCAACTTTTTAATGAAGACCTTCATTGAGGGAGAACTTAGGACTCCCCAAGGTAACCCATTCTCTTTTGGATAGTTCTAATTGTTAAAAACTTCATTTACCTATTTGCAACTTCATTCATTTCTCCTAATTCTGTTCTCTGGGACCAAGAGGCATAAATCTAATCCTTCTTCCACATGATAACCCTTCAAAAACTTGAAGACTGGTATTAAATCTTCCCTTCTCTGAGTTAACATCCCAAGTTCTTTCAAATGATCTTTATACAGCAGGATCTCAAGGCCCTGAACCTTCCTGGTTGAATTCCACTAGACAGCTTCCATCACACATCACTGTTTTATCTGGAACACAGCAGTTTGAACTGAACAAAATAACCACAGATGAAATCTGACAAGGGCAGTTTTTAGGGGGACCATCACTTTCCTAACCTGGACATCATGTCTCTCTTAAAGATGGTTCAGAATCAAGAAGAGCTAGGTTCAAGTCCTTCTCGGGCACATTTATTTTGTGCAATCCTGGAAAGTCACCTAGCTCCTCATTGTTGCAGGAGATTCTCTAAGAGCAAAACTGCATACTAATCTGCACTGAACTTCCTCTATGGGAGTTCCTTATAGCAATAAAATCACAGGTCCAGTCCCATATACATGCATATATACATACATACACATATGCTTACCTATATACTAGTATATATATATATATATATAGATCTATATGTATGTATATACATGTATATATATATATAGATCTATATGTATGTATATACATGTATATATATATAGATCTATATGTATGTATATACATGCATACATATGTTCTGATATATCTAGATACATACATTATGATACTTTTAGCTTTGAAATTATGCTGCTGATTTAGCATAGTCCCCTAAAACTCTCAAATCATTTTTGGACACATTATTATATAGTTATGCTTCTCTCATCCTAAACTTGTGAACCTAAATTTTTTAAACACAAATGTAAGACTTCATGTTATCTTTCTTCAGCGCACTAACTGGGCAATTGGATGGAGATTCTAATATTTTGGCTACCCAAATAAACAAACCCAGTCCGAGCTAGAAAATTTTTGCACAAACTGACTCGTCAACGGCATTTTAAAACAACTACACCATTGATTGCCACCATGCTACAATGCAGCTAAAGGGAATTGTTATGAAATACTCCAGGACAGCTAGGCATGGGCTTAAATAAGGGAGGGGAAGAAAGAAATCGTTTGTTTCCTTGCCTAGGAAAAGATATAGCTGTCAAGAGTATTCCCAAGTTCAAAGGCAAGGAGAATCAAGTCCACTGTATTTTAGGAAACAGACATAAAGAAAAATAAAGATTGTCCAACTGATATATAGACAAAGGATTTGAACAGGCAGTTTTCAAAAGGGGAAATTCAAGTTAGTAATGGCCATATTTAAAATACTCCAAAGCACTAATAATTAGGGAAATTCAAAGTGAAAAAATTCTAGGATTCTACATTAGGCCATCAGATAAGCAAAGCTGACTGACAAGGAAAAAAACAAATGCTGGAGGGGCTGTGGGAAATCAGGCACATTAATACAATGTTAGTGAAAGTGTGATGTGCTCTAGCCATTCAGGAAAGCAATTTGGAGCTATGCCCACCAAGTTATTTAACTGTATATATCCTTTGACATAGCAACTACTTATCCTCCCACCTCCCCCCAAAAAAAAAATCAGAGAAAGGAGAAAAGGACTTGTTTCTTCTAAAATATTTGTAGCAGCTTTTCTTGTGGTAGCAAAGAACCGGAAACTAAAGTGATGCCTATCAGTTACAGAATGGTTGAGTAAGTTTCGGTTAATGAAAGTGATGGAATACAACTAGACTCTACGAAATGATGAAGGGGATAGCCTCAGAGAAACTTTGGAAGACATATATGAACTGCTACAGAATGAAGTGCACAGAGCCAAGAGAAGACTTTATATGATAGCAACAATATTGTAAAGACAAATAACTTTGAAAGACTTAAGAATGCTAACTGATACAATGAGCAACCATGATTCCAGAGAACCCCTGATGAAGCAGGTTACCCACCTTCTGACAGAGAGATTGTGGATTGAGGGAAAAGACTGAGACATTAATTTTTTGGACACTGGCAACATTGCAATTATGCATATATGTTACAAGCATTTCATTTTTCTATTTTTTTTCACTGACAATAAAGGAAAGGTGGGTGGAAGAGAAAACATATTATTTGTTGAAAAAAATAAATAAAATAAATACCTGGCTTTCTTTGTATCCTAAACACAATCCTAAACATATAGTAAACATTTAATAAATGTTCATTGACTGTTTTTTTTCAATCTAAGAAAAGAAAAAGAAGAATTCATAGCTCTAACCCTGACTTTCAGGCTTTATAGATTCCCATGTGTCAAAATCTACGTTAACTCTTGGACCCTGTGCCAATAGTAAGTATTGACAATGTGCATTACTTTGTAAGAAACAAAATGAAATCTTGCCCTTGGACAGCAGAAATAGGACCAGTGATTTGAAGTTACAAAAAAGCAAATTTCAAATGTATAAATGGAATAATTTTCTGCTGATTTACATGTTATAAAATGGAATGGGCTGCCTAACTGGGTAGGATATATACTGTAAGTGAATATCTATAATCAGCTGTCAGGAGTAGGGGTTGGACTACAGAGCCTCTGAGTTCCCTTTTATCTCCAAGATTCAAGGATTCTATAATTTACTAAGATGTAGCATAGGTCAAAGAAACACTGACCTTGGGGATGACATATTGTCTGAACTGAGTGTCTTGTTTTGCTGCGTGGGGCAGGTTGGAGGGGATTAAATCAATGTGTCTCTGTATCTCACGTATCATAGCATCAGTGTATGGAATACTGCTTCTGTCCTTCATGTAAGGACTTCGGTTTCAGCCAATCACATGGTCAATTTCTTCACAGATTTTATCTTTAACACAGGAATAAAAATCATGTTAAAAGTGAGAAAGGAGGAAAAACACATTTCCCATAAATTTTCTGGTCAGTCGTTCAGAGATACCTCAAGAAACACATATTCGATCCTCTCTTTACTAGAAAATATAGCTATATTTAGTCTCTTAGGGAAGCTGAGAGTCCACAGGCCCTAATTCATGTAAGTCGCATGACCTCAGAGCACAGGTCTTTAAACAAAGGGAAGACAAGGGCTTTTGGTAGGAATACACACAGATATCAAATTGGATGGCTCCAAGTTATACTTCTTCATAGTGTGTGTGAATAGCAGGGAATCCAGATTTGTGAGTCCTGCCTACTGTAGGACAGGATACATTTGCTACAAGGAACAAAATCCAAGTTAAGAATGCACCCGGAATTCCTTGTCTAAATGGGTCTCCTTGCCTTACTAATTATTCAACACAAGAGATAGACATTGTTTATGAATGTTATGAATATAAAATCCTTATTTGTCATTCAAAGCCTTTGACAAACTGACCCCTTCCTCCTTTTCTAGTCTTCTTAAACCTAACTCCCCCACAGATCCTCTACATGTTATTCTAGTCTTCATGCTATTCCTTGAACACAATCCTCTCTCTCTCCTTCATACTTTTTCACTGTCAGTCCTCTATGCTTGGAATCCTCTACCTCCTCAAGCCTGCTCCTGGATCCCCTGGCTTCCTTCAAGATTGGTGCAAATTCCATCTTATGCAAGAGACAGTTTCCATATTCCCATATCCCCTACCTCAACTGCTTATGTCTCCCCTTTGAGATTGCTTGCAGTTACACTGCATTTATCTAGCCTGTACAGAGCTGTTTTGCTATGGTGACTATATTATAAAATATCATCAACATATTAAAGCAATTCTTACTTTTGACAATTGCTTTCAAAGTGGACAAGTAGACATTTTAATTTCATTATACTTTTAATATATTGGTGTCATACGTGTTGCTGTCATTGGTGGTTTATTTTTCTTCTCTTTGAGGGGATGTAATATAGAGAGAAGACTGGACTTTTCCTACAGTTGCAAGAACTGAATTCTAGTTTCAATCCTACCATTAACAGGACATTTGGAAATTTATTCTTTGAGACCTCAAGCTCCTCATCTGTAAAATCGAGCTGATACCTGCCTCATTGATCTCAGAAGGCTAACCAGATGTCCAAATGAATATTTTGGTGCATTCTTCATACTACCATCAAAACTCAACACAACACAGAAAGAAATCAAATTCAGAAAAAGAAATAGTATAAAACATGGAGTAGACCAACTCTTCCTACTGGTTCTATATGTCAAGTGTACTAGGCAAAGAGGTAATAGTGGGGAGAAAGAAAGGAGCAGAGAGCCTTAGAAAGAGTACCAAGAGATGTGGTGCCTTTAGAAAAAAGCTAGGTTCTATTGTGACTCACAAGATGAAAGGAATTTGAAAACAAGAGATAGAGGAGGATTGAGATAACTAAAATTGAGGGGCACAGGTAGGTGGCTCAGTGAATAGAGATCCAGCCTTGGAGTCAGGAGGACCTGAGTTCAAATCTGGCCTCAGACACTTGACCCTGGGCAAGTCACTTAACCCCAACTGCCTCACCAAAAAGCAAAAAAAAAAAAAGATAGCCAATATTGAGCTGCCAGGGACTTTAGCGGTTGCCAGTCTAATACCCCTCAGTGCACAAAGGAGGAAGCGGAGGCTCATAAAGGTGAGATAACTTCCTAAGGTTCACACAGGGAGCAGAGGTGGAATTCAAACACCAGTCTCTTTCCTCCAAAGCCGATGATCTTCCCACTGAAATAATAAAGGAAGGTGTCACAGAGTATATGGAAAGAGAGAGCAGAGGTCAATAGGAAAAAGGGAGGGCTAAGGGCAAGTTTATCATGGGTGGCTGCCAGCTGATTCTAGACATGCTGCATAGCATGGATTCTCAGACCAGGTAGCATGTTGGTGGGCAGTCCACTTAGCATAGATGGGAAGGCATACACCACCACTTCCAGAAAGGGGTTTGGTGACTGTAGGACCTGGGTAGTATGGCAGCCCAGGCAACTAGCACTAGAGAGGGGTTGGTGGTTAAATGTGAAGAAGAGAACAGTGATCATCCCCAGGATGTCAGCAAATGGTCAAAAACACAGCTTCAAGTATAGGCCTAGCAACAGACTATAGATGCAGACTCTACAGAACAGTCTATCCAGATTTAAAGAAAGCCATCACTAAAATGTAGACTACTAAAGATGATTTTTTTTTTAGCCACAGCAATTTACGAAACTGTCTACTAAGATGCATAAGAGCTGAACTCTGCTTTGGTAAAGGGAATACCTCCACAAACAAAATCAAAGATGCTTTCAAATACTTAACACTGTTATTGTGAACATAAGGTAGGAAGTAAAATCTTTCTAAAACAGGGATTCTTAGCCTAGAGTTCATCCCAAAGGGTCTGTGGTTAGATTTCACAGTGGGAAAACACTTTCCATCTTTATTTTAATACAACTGGGTTTTTTAGTAATATTACATGTTTTGTTTGATGCATTTAAAAACTTTATTCTGAGAAAAGGCTTCACCAGACTGTCAAAGGAATTCATCAACACACACATAAAGGGTTAAGTATCTCTGTCCTACAGGAAAGTATGTAGCTTTTAGACCCTTCCTCAAATGAATTTAGGGTATTATTCCAAAGACTTCAAAAGATCTGTAATTTCATCATTGTGAGAACATTCTACCATTAATGTGGTCTCTCCATAAATACAGGATCATAGCTACTTCACATATTAGTAGACATTTTCATGAGTTTCTGTGAACAACAGCAAGAAAAAAGTCATAGGATCACAGATTTAATCCTAAAAGGTACCTTAGAGGCCATCTAGCCCAATCCCTTCATTTTACATTTGAGGAAATCAGGTCAAGAAAGAATAACTTGCTCGTGGTTACATAACTAATATGTAAGATGGGATTTGAACCCAGGGCTTTCTGACTCCAAGGTAACCTGCCTTCCAATTCTGAACCTCTACAAATATAGCCAGAATGGTACTCAAGCAACAGAAACATAGTCTGTCACTGGATCTGTACTCAAAAGCCTTCCCAGCTTAACCAGACTTTCTGGAGCTTGCACTCTTCCTTATGACTTTGAGGTCCCAGGGCCATCTACATGCCAAATATTTTAATGACATATTTTAAGATAATAATAATACTACTAAAAACATTGTATAATCGCATGTTGATTTTTTTTAGTTCATGTAGTGCTCTCCCTGCAATAACGATGGAAGCAGGGAGCAAATTTGGACACACGACAGCTAATATTGAATACATGAAAACAGCAAGGGAAATTTTTCCAAGGTGAGTCTCAATGGAGCCACAAGTCATTCTCTTGCTGACTTTCCTTCTGAGTTTCATTATCATTTTTGTGGATCAGTATACCTGCTACTTCAGGATGTTTCAGTAGAAGCAGAAGTCCATATCTCAGAGTGGTACTGGTTGTCTCTGATCCCACAATAAATAGGTCAGAGACTGTTTGGGCCAAGTTTTCCATGGTAAATGCAGATTCTTGGTTTTCCTTTTCCTAAGGATAACATGATATAGTTAATTTACAAATAACTTAATTGGATTAGGTCACAAATGAACAAAAAATGAAGAAAGTTGGAAAGAGATGTAAAATGTATCCAATGCAGATATTCCATGCCCCTCAAAAAATTTTGGAAGAGTTTTGTGAAATAAACAGGATTTATTAACTTAGTAAATCAGAATGAAAAATAAAGAACAGGCACAGCTAAGTGTCACAGTGGATAGAGCCCCGGCCCTGGAATCAAGAGTACTTTATTTCAAATCTCCTTCTGATGTTTACTAGCTATGTGACCCTGGGCAAGTCACTTAATCCCTTTTGCTTCCAAAAAAGAAAAGGTAAAGAAAAAACATATAAGGCTTTGTACAAAGCCCTTCTACACACATTATTTCACTTAATCCTGATAAAAATTGTGACTTTTAGGTGGAACCTTACCAGTCTCTCTTTATAAAGGCTAAAGAAATTCCCAAATGTCTCAAAGATAGTGAGTGCTGGACCCAGAGTTCAAACCAGCTTTTGCTGCTTCCCATATTCACTACCTTTTCCACCATACAAGGTAGTCTTTTTAAAATAGTCCTATTTCTCCTATTTCCTGAGATGTTAATATGAAGGAAAATGATTCACTTAAAACCAGAATTGAAAAAAGCATAAATATGCCAAAGACTGAAGATGAGAATATGGAAATAGTAGGTAGGTGCTATAGAACCCATTTTAATTCAAGTCAACAAGTACTTACTTTGTTAAGTGCAGGACAGAAAAAAAAATGAAATTCTCCCTACTCTTAAGGTGGTTATAATCCTGTAAGAGAAATAGACTCCCATTCACAAAATAATTATATATGTGACTTCCACTCATGAAACCATGCTTCTGGGCTTATGTGCCAGATTATGTTACAGAAAGAATTCAAAGAACAAAGAGGTCAACTTGTATGTATCTTGAGGAAGGCAAAATTCAGGAAAAATTTAAGTTGGACCTGAAGATGAGAAATATTTGTTAAGGGAGAGAAATGGCATGGTGAGTTCTGAGAAACTAGGCTGGAGGATTTATTTGAGGGAGCGGAGGTAGGTTGAATATGGAAGGTAGGGGATAGGTTAAAAAATACTTAAATTAACAGGATAGGGATTTTGTATTTCTTTTCCTCTAAACCTAAAATGATTTCCTTTTACAAGTATAATTGTGGTATGAATGTTGTTATGAGGAGGCTACACAAGCAGTGTTATATTGTAATGTCAATTGAATCAAGAAAGCCTATTGATGGGAAGACCAAACAGATACCTCAAAAGGTCAGAAAAAGAGTAAAATGGGCCAAATATTCAAAGATATATTTTCTTACTTATGCTGTCATTTGTTTTTTTAAAATTTATTCATTTTTAGTTTTAACATTACCTTCCATGAGCTTTTGAGTTTTAAATTTTCTCCCCCATCCTCACCTCTCTCACTCTCCAAGATGGCATGCAATCTGATATAGGCTCTACATATACATTCATATTAAACACATTTTTACATTAATCATGTTGTAAAGAAGAATTAGAACCAATGGGGAGGAACTATGAAAAACAAAAAAAGAAAGCAAAACAAAAGAACAACAAAAAAGAGAGCAAATAGTATGCTTCAATCCACATGCAGATTCCACAGTTCTTTCTCTGAATGTGGACAGCATTTTCCATTATGTGTCTTTTGGAGTTGTCTTGGATCCTTGCATTACTGAAAAAAGTCAAGTCTATGAAAGTTAATCATCACACAATGTGGCTGTTACTGTGTACAATGTTCTGGTTCTGCTCGCTTCACTCAGCATCAGTTCATATAAGTCATTCAAGGTTTCTCTGAAGTCTTCCTGCTCATCATTTCTTACAGCACAATTATATTCCATTACACTCATATACCAGACTTATTCAGCCATTCCCCAATTTATGGGCATCCTCTCAATTTCCATTACTTGGGCACCACAAAATGAGTTGCTATAAAAAAAAATATTGTACATGTAGGTCCTTTTCCCATTTTTATGATCTCTTCAGGATACAGATCTAGAAATGGTATTGCTGGGTCAAAGGGTATGTTATATCCCTTTGAGCATAGTTCCAAATTACTGTCCAGAATGGTTAGATCAGTTCGCAGCTCCACCAACAATGCATTAGTGTCCCAATTTTCCCTTACCTTCTTTTTTTTAATTTTTTTTATTAATTTATTTTGATTTATCAATAATCATTTCCATATGCTTTTGAGCTTAAATTTGTTCTCCTCCTTCCTCCTCACCACCTTCCCCAAGATGGTGTACAATCTGATATACGCTATACATTTACATTCCTATTAAATATATTTTCACATTAGTGATGTTGTAAGGAAGTATTAGAACCAATAGGAGGAACCACCAGAGAGAGGAAACAAAACTCAACAGAAGAAAAAAAATAGCAAATAGTATGCATTCAAACTCCATAGTTCTTCCTTTGGATGTGGATAGCATTTTCTATCACGAGGCCTTTGAAGATATCTTGGATCCTGGGTTAAGTTTATCAGTATTACTCATTGCACAGCATGGCTGTTATTATGTACAATGTTCTCTTGGTTCTGCTCACTTCACTCAGCATCAGATCATATAAGTCTTTCCAGGTTTTTCTGAAGTCAGCCTGTTCATCATTTCTTACAGCACAATACTAGTCCATTACGTTCATATCCCACAGCTTGTTCAGCCATTCTTCAATTGATGGGCATCCTCTCAATTTCCAATTCTTTCCCACAACAAAAAAAAGCTGCTACAAATATTTTTGTACATGTGGGCCCTTTTCCCATTTGTATGACCTCTTTGGGATATAGCCCTAGAAGTGCTGTTGCTGGGTCAAAGGGTATGCACATTTTTATAGCCCTTTGGGCATAATTCCAAATTGCTCTCCAAAATGGTTGGATCATTTCACAACTCCACCAACAATGCATTAGTGTTCCAATTTTCCCCTATCTTCTCCAACATTTACAATTTTCCCATTTTTTCTTGTTAGCCAATCTGATAGGTGTGATGTGGTACCTCAGAATTTTTAATTTGCATTTCTCTAATCAATAGTGATTTAGAGCATTTTTACATATGACTCTAGATAGCTTTGATTTCTTCCTCTGAAAACTTCCTGTTCATAGCCTTTGACCATTTGTCAATTTGGGAATGACTTGTATTCTTACAAATTTCACCCAGTTTTCTATATATTTTGGAAATAAGGCCCTTATCACAGACAGTGTTTGTAAAAATTCTTTCCCAGTTTTCTGTTTTCCTCCTGATTTGGGGTATATTGGCTTTGTGTAAAAACTTTTCAATTTAATATAATCAAAATTATCCATTTGCATTTCATAATGTTCTCTATCTCTTATTTGGTCATAAAATTTTCCCTTCTCCATAGATCTGAAAGGTAAACTATTCCTTACTCTTCTAGTTTGCTTATAATATTAGTCTTTGTATCTAAATCCTGTACCCGTTTTGACTTTATCTTGGTATAGGGTGTAAGATGTTGGTCTATTCTCAGTTTCTGCCATATATTTTTCCAGTATTCTCAGTAGTTTTTGTTAAACAGTGATTTCTTATCCCACAAACTGGAAACTTTGGATTTGTCATAGAAAATTAATATAGTCGTTGACTGTTATGTCTTGTATACCTAACCTATTCCATTGATCCACCACTCTATTTCTTAACCAGTACCAAGTAATTTTGATGATTGTTGCTTTTATAATACAATTTAAGATCTGGTACAGTTAGGTCACCTTCCCTTGCATTTCATTTCATTAGTGCCCTTGATGTTCTGGACTTTTTGTTTCTCTGGATATATTTTTATTGTTTTTTTTTCTGGCTCTATAAAATAATTTTTGGCAGTTTGATTGGTATAGTACTGAATAAGTAAATTAATTTAGGTAAAAGTGTCACTTTCATTACATTAGCTCAGCCTACCCATGAATAACTGATATTTTTCCAATTATTTAGATCTGACATTATTTGTGTGAAAAGTGGTTTCTAACTGTGTTCACATAGTTTCTGGGTTTGTTTTGGCAGGTAGACTCCAAAATATTTTATAATGTCTACAGTAACTTGAAATGGAATTTCTATCTCTTGCTGTTGGGCTTTGTTAGTATTATATAGAAATACCGATGATTTATGTGGGTTTATTTTATATCATGCAACTTTGCTAAAGTTTTATTATTTCAAGTAATTTTTTACTTGATTCTCTAGGATTATCTAAGGATCCTATCATATTATCTGCAAAGAGTGATGGCTTTGTTTCCCATTTGCTTATTCTAATTCCTTCAACTTCTTTTTCTTCTCTTATTGCTAAAGCTAACACTTTTAGCAAAACACTAAATGACAGTGGTGATAATGGACCTCCTTTTTTCACCCCCTATCTTATTGGAACTGCCATTCCACAACTGATAAATGATCAAAATATACAATCAGTTTTCAAATAAAGTAATTAAAGCTATCTGTAGCCATTTGAAAAAATATTGTAACTCACTATTGATTGGAGAAATGCAAGTTAAAATAATTCTGAGTTACTACCTCATACCTATTACATTAGATAATCGGACAGAAAAGGTAAATGGCAAATGTTGGAGGGGATGTGGGAAAAATGGGACCTTAATGTACTTGTGAATTGATTAAACTATTTTATAGAGCAATTTGGAACTATGCCTAAAGGGCTATAAAACCATGCATACCCTAGCACTGTATCCCAAAAGAGATAAAAAAACAAAAAGGAAAAGGACTTATATATGCAAAACTATTTATACATAATAAATAAATAAATAATATTTATAGAAGATCTTTTCTGGGGGTAAAGCATTAGAAATTGAGGGGATGCACATCAATTGAGGGACGGCTGAACAAGTTGTGGTATGTGCTTATGGTGGAATACTATTGTACTATAAGAAGTGATGAGCAGGATGCTTTCAGAAAAACCTAGAAAGACACCCATGGGTTGACGCGTTGCCCCCAACCAGATAGTACACCAAACAGAAAGGTGCAAAATAAACTTGAGACATGGGCCAGGTGGAGCAGTAGGAACTGACTCAGTTTATTCATGTGAGGGTACAGGATATATAGAGAACATCCATCCTAACTTCAAAGAGACCTCCCAGTGAGACACTCCCCAAAACATCTGCTAAGGATGTGATAACATACATTTCCTCCTTATCAGAGTTCCTAGATAGGGTTGTAAATTCCAAGGCTTTTTCCTGCCCCCTGTATAGAGGAGTGAATATGTAAATCTAAGGTTCAAAGAGTGGGAAGGAAAGTCTCAGGAGCCTCCTAGCAGGGAGAGATTTGGAGAGCCCTGCTTCTTAATTATTGAGCCTTTTGGGTTAAAGCCTGGGCAAAGGTCAAACTCTGTCCTGGATCTTGAACCTATATCGGACTCTTAAGGCCCGCCCTCAACAAATTCCTCTCTTTTCAAATTAGCAAGCAGCTTGAGGCGGTGAACATCTGTTCCCAACACTATGATCCTTGATTTAATTAAGGTAACAATGCAGGGGATAATGAAACATAGTATGATGAATAATACTGCCCAAGAAAATGCATGAAGTAACAAGGCAGGTAAATTCTTAAATATATTGATTGCACTTAATTTCTCTAAGATCTCTACAGCCAGATTTTTTTGGGTTGGCCCCCAGGGAATGACTGCCTGCAATCTCCTGGGTGATATTTAGAATTGTGCCAGGCCACCAGTAGGCAGGCACTTGTCTTGTCTCATGAGATATTAGGATCTGAAGCATCATAGGGTAGCAGGATAGTGTAAATATATGAATATCTATAATCACATTGCAATAGCAACCTTGTTTTCAAGGGTTCTAACTTATCTGCTAAATACAATACTGATTGTTCTAATAAATTGACTTTATACAATGTATCAATAGCTTCTTGTGCATTAAGTACTAAACATATATTTTTTTGCTAAGTCATATACAAATTATGCAGTTTAGATTTCAGATTGTAGCATAATAGATGAAACAGCAGTAGATACAATAAAAGAAGCAACAATGATTAAACCAATAATAAGGAGACCAATAAATCGTTTTGATTGACTTAAGGAGGAAGTAATAATTTGAAGAACATGTTCACCAGAATTCTGGAACTATCCATATGAAATGTTGGTAGGGAAAATAGCAAATGATGATTGTTCTACCAAAAGTACAATATAGTCATTATTATCAATACATTGTTTGAGAGTACAATTGACACAAGTAACATACTATTCAAAAGTAGTATTAGATTGAGTAAAAGTTACATATCCATAAGACAAACTGGTATTAAAAACTGATGTAACAAGGAAAAAACAGGATTCAATATTGTTGCTAAATTTTGAAAAACATATAGGTGTCCTGGATGCTAGAGATCTGAGGGTAATTGTAACATTGACTTTATCCTGGAGATAGGGATCTTCTTGTCTTCCGAATATACAGGTGTTATTAGTATATGTACAGTCCCAATTTGTCCTATATGTGAGAGGTTGCATCCAGGGTGGAAAAGGAAAAATAAGTCCAGTGCTGAGCACTCTGTACATTACACACTTGAGCAGAAGTAAAGCTACTGTTACTAAAAACACAAGTTCAGGAGTCTTTTATCACTCGACGAGAGGGAGCTTTCACAGGACCCCATGTGGGAAGGCAACTCATCACTGTAAATTGGCTCCTTCTGTGCTTTCCCTGAATTTTCATACTCTGTATTCAAGCTGTGAGTTGTTATACATGATGCTCTGATATCTTTCTCCGGTATCCGGACAGGTTTATCAAAGTTTTCTGAAAAAATATAAGGACACCCTCATCCCCTTGTTAGTAATGGATCCAGTAATGGATACGGGCCTCAGGATGTTTTTAGGCTGGAGTGTACTCATCTTTGTTAATATTTAGAAAATTAATACCTAATTATAAAAATTAGTAGCCAATTGTCAAAAAATTAATAACCAATTATCAATGAGGGGTAATAGCTCAGATCCCCCCTTTTTTGAAAGAATAATTTTAATATCTTTCTTTTTAATTGTATAAAATGTTTGTGATCAGAGAAATGTTATAAAAAGCATAAAAGATAGAAAATGTTTTGCTAATGGAAGCTCCTCAGGAGCATTATCTGTTTTGATTCATTTAAGTACACTCATAACTGTGAAGGCTTGTAAAATATGATTGATCACATATTTAATTGTACCACTTGTTTGTAAAGTGGCAAAAATGAAAGAAGAAAAAATATCCATTATAACATGAATATAAGAAAGCTTTTCAAAAGAAGGCATATAAGTTACATCCAATTGTCAAATATGTTTGGGAGAAAAGCCTCTTGATACATTTGAAACAGGCTGTTAATTAAAAAATAATCATTATTCTTTATACTATGTTTCTAATACTGTAGGAGTTTATTTATTCAAAAATAGTCACAAAATGTTTTCTTCTCTACAGTTAAGGTTGTTGTATTGGCAGAATATAGTTAATAAAAGGCTCAATAAAAGCTTAATAAAAGTTAAGTGGCAGCATTGTAGTTAAGAATCAATAATGGCATTGCTTTCAGTATATAATTGTGTATTAGTAATATATTTTAATTTGCAGTCTCTATATTTTGACAGACATAAACAGATTACTTGTTATCAGAAACAACATTAATAGGCTCATAATATCCTGCTATACCTGTACTTAACCCATCGATGAATGTCATGGGTGCTGAAGGAATGGGGTTAAATCTAACAATCTTTTTGAAATACCTATGAATAATTAGTAAAAAAGGTTAATATCTTAAGAAATGGTAAGTAATTATCAATATCAATACAACCAGAAAAAATAGTAATAGCAATTTGCCAATTCTCTAAGAGGAAACAAGAGTGTCTATTTGTCTTTTGTTATAAGGTTAATTAATAACGGAAAGCAAATTTCCTGTAAGTTAAAAATTGTAGGGGACACTGGAGTACTAAGAATAGCACCTGGTACCTCTTCATTTAAAAAAATATGGGTGAGTTGAGCTTCAGGAATTTTTCTGTTTGACTAAATAAAGCTCCTTTTTTGCTTCAGGAGTTAATGTCCTAGGGGAATTTAGATTAGGATCTCCTCTAAATGTTAAAAAGAAATTCACCAGTTGTTCTGTAGTAATTTGGAAGGATGGTCAAAACTAATTAGTATCCTCTAAAAGTTTTTGAAAATCATTAAGTGCTTCACTGTTGTTTCAGTGACAATATGACCTAGGTAGGAAAATGGAGATTTTTCTTAAACTTTTTCTTGGGCTATAATAAGCCCATATTCTTGTAAAGCTAATTGAGGCTGAGGAAATAAATGTGTGAGTTTTCAGTGGAACAGCTACAAAGTATGTCACTATATAGTGTATTATTTTTGCATTGAGAAATTTTTTCCTAATTGGTTGTATAGCTTTATTAACAAAATTTTGACACATTGTAGGGCTGTTTTTCATGCCTTGAGGAAGGACTTTCTATTGAAACCTGGTTGCAGGGTGTTCTGCATTAACACTGGGTATTGTAAAAGCAAAACAACATTTGTCAGCTTCTTGCAGTGGAATAGTAAAAAAGCAGTCTTTTAAATCAATAACTATCAAAGGCTAGGAAACAGAATTCATAATGGGTGAAGGGAGACTTCATTAATAGCTCAGAGGTCATGAAGCATCCTCCATTTTGCTGACTTCATTTTAATAACAAAAACAGGTGAATTCCAAGGATTTGTAAAGAATTCTATATGTCCTTTTAAAAGTCTTGTTCAACTAATTGCTTTACTGTAAAAAGCTTCCTTTTTGTCAAAAGCCACTGTTTCACCCAAAATAACAGCTCCCCTTAGATGTAAAATATCTTGCCCCCACAAATTAAAGGGAATTAATTGAGTTTCAGCTATCTATTATTCTACTTAGTTTAAATTCATCTTAAAATAATTGATTAGTGGTGATATACTAGGCAGGCTAAAGCTAATTAATACCTTTAAGAGTTTTTTAAAAATCTTGACTATTTTGTAATATTTTGGGGGTCTAATTGTAGACTGTGAAACAATATGTCTAAAGTAAGCAAAGGGTGATTTCTTTTGTGCCTTATCAGGAGTAATTATAAATCTTTGAGACTGAACAGCTTGTCACACATTGAAAAGGAAAGTTCGCTAAGTTTATCATCCATATAATAAATTATTTTTGTCTGGGAATATTTTTGCCCAACAGGTTTAACAATGTTATGAACAAAATTTTTCCACATGTTAGAAAGCATTTCTTCTTAAAGGAACATAATAGGAAAACTTCAAATACTAATTTAATACAGATGAGTATACCCAAATTAAAACTCAAAACAAAATTAGTTATAGTCCTAAGAGTCTTTTATCTTAAGCAGTAAGTTTCACTAATCATGGCTTAAAGCCAGATATAGTTAATTTTACTCCCATGGAGTTGTAATAAGTAACAATGATTTACCATGAGTCACATACATAAGAGATTTCACTTAACATCTTTCTTCTCAAATTTAAACTTGTTCTGGTAAAAAAGCCAACTATTAGAAATCATTTCATATAGTTGCAGCTTCTCAGCAAGCTAAATTAATTGTTTAGAAACTGCATAATCCTAACAAGTTCCTTTTTTTTTCCCCTCAGGGAAGATGACCTTGCCCACAACAGATAGTTTCTAGAAGCTCTGGCAAATTTACAAAGTAGAGGGAATTGCCTTGTGCCCCTCTTTTTCACTCATAAGTAATTAAAAATTCTAGGTTTTAACATTAAAACAGTAACTTCAAATAACTTAATTAACAATCTGGTAATTTTCATAGGTGATAGTCAAATTGTTTTAACTATAAGCTGTTCTTTAATTACAGGTATAGATGGAAATACCTGACTTTCTAATTGATAGTTATAAAACATTACAAAGCAAGATTAACTGGACTTCATAAAATAATTTAGCTGGTTTTTACACAGCTTTCTCACTGTCTTTCAGTCTTTTTTAATTCATATTTTAATGACATCTAATTTATTAAAAATTGTTTGACATAACACAAAACAATACAAAAGTATACCAATTTGTAACAATACTAGATTTTTAAAACTTGAAACAAGCATATTACTAATTTGAATGAGTTAAATTATCTTTTGATTGCATTCCAAATACATAAAAAACTTTTCTTTATGATCTCAGGGGGCGCACCCTCCTTTTCACTATTCTCATTCTGTCTCTCACACCCCAACTTGGCCAGGCTTGGAATGGAGAGAAAGGAAGAGAATATTTTCCAACAACTTTTCTTTGATAATCTTCCAATTTTACACCCAAAGCTTTGGCCAGGGCTTTAGAATGCAAAAAAGAAAGAGAATTTTTTCCTAACAATTCTCAAAAAGTTTCAAAACCTTTTCATTTTCAAAACCTCTAATCACACTGTGCAAATAAATTATACCTTCCTTAAGCTTTCTATACATACTCCTCTATCCTACATGCTTAAACTTATTTGCCTAACTAATTTTAAGTCCACAGGCACTTCTTCCCCTCTCTTTTCTGCCCTTTGTATTGCCTTTTCTAACAAGCCCTTGCATTTAAATTTTCTCCCAGGCTGTTGTTTAACTGAAGGTAAATATACATCTTTCTGTTACTCAGAGGAATGCACATCTCTTTGTTGTTTAACAGAATGCACATCTTCCCTGTCCTCTTCAACTATGCTCAACTGTTCCTCAAAGGCCTTATGCATTTCTTCTTTCTCATCTGTTCCTGCCCTCTTATCTACCCAAATCACTTTCTCAGCTACTATTACTTTCTCCAGGGGAATAAGACATATTTTTAACACATTCCACATTAAAAAGGTAGCAATCGAGAATGCACCAGGGCCCTCTTCTCTGTAATATTCACTTACTTGCGTGCCTACAACCTCCCATTTCTCTAAATCAATTGTTCCTTCTTGTGGAAACCATGGGCAGCATTTTTCTACACATTCCAAAAATTCCTGTAGCTGACTGTTTGGAATAACTAAACCTCTTTCTTTCACTATTTTCTT
Organism: Phascolarctos cinereus; assembly: GCF_003287225.1. NCBI lineage: Eukaryota > Metazoa > Chordata > Mammalia > Diprotodontia > Phascolarctidae > Phascolarctos > Phascolarctos cinereus. Next base: position 77,727,582 of record NW_027555736.1, read on the forward strand.
CAGTAATCTTAGGTAATATTCTGTATCTCTTTTTCCACTTTGTACCTGACCCATACTTTTGATCTTAAGGGTGCCCCTTAACACCAAAAGTATGTATGTGGGCCTTTCCAAAGAGACACTATTTCTTGTGCTCTAAGTACCGAGCCTGTTTCTAAACTTTTCTTCTAATCTTTTTCTTATAATTTCTAATCTCCCACTTAAGCCTGGTGCTAAGGGATAATCTGTAATGACCATCGTTCCCTTTACCTTGATTCCATAGTGTCCAGCTACCAAGGACCTTGTTTCCCAGCGTAATAGCCAGCAAGGGTTTTTCTCTGGAGTGCAAGGGAACCACGTTTTCTCAGACTTTCAATGTTGTCACTGTTCAATGCGCCAAAATGTTCCCCACAACCAGATAGTACACTGAACAGAAAGGCACGAAATAAACTTGAGATGTGGGCCAGGTGGAGCAGTAGGAACTGACTCAGTTTATTCATGTGAGGGTACAGGATATATAGAGAACATCCATCCTAACTTCAAAGAGGCCTCCCAGTGAGACACTCCCCAAAACATCTGCTAAGGATGTGATAACATACATTTCCTCCTTATCAGAGTTCCTAGATAGGGTTGTAAATTCCAAGGCTTTTTCCTGGCCCCTGTATAGAGGAGTGAATATGTAAATCTAAGGTTCAAAGAGTGGGAAGGAATGTCTCAGGAGCCTCCTAGCAGGGAGAGATTTGGAGAGCCCTGCTTCTTAATTATTGAGCCTTTTGAATTAAACTCTGGGCAAAGGTCAAACTCTGTCCTGGATCTTGAACCCATATCAGGTTCTTAAGGCTGGCCCTCAACATTGATGCAAAATGAAATGTACTGGGTAAAACTAACAACAATATTGTAAGATGATCAGCTGTGAAGACTTAGCTATTCTCAGCAATACAAAGATCCACAACAACTTTAAATGACTTTAGGATGAAAAATGCTATCCATCCCCAAAGAAAGGACTGATGGTGTCTAAACACAGATGGAAGCAACGTTTTTTTTCCCACAGTTTTTATTGAGTTCTTTTTGTCTATGTTTTCTTTTGCAACATGAGTATTACGGATATGTTTTGCAAGACTACACATACATAACCCATATGGAATTGCTTGCCTTCTCAGTGAGTGGGGGTGGCGAAGGAGAAAGGGAAAGAGTTTGGAACTCAAAGTTTTGAAGACGAATGTTAAAAAAAAAAAAGAAATTGTGAAAGAAATGGTTTCAGAGAAATCTACTAAAACTTGTATAAAATAATGCTAAGTGAAATGAGTAGAACCAGGCAACAATTTATACAGTAACAACAATAGTGTAAAGACAAAAAACTTCGAAAGACTTAGGAACACTGATCAACAAGACCATGATTTGGGAGGTCTCAAATGTGCTACCTCTCCAGACGGAGAGATGATGGACTCAAAGTATAGACTGAGACCTATCTTTTTATTTTGGACGTGGCCAAGATGGGAATTTTTTTTGCTTCACTATATTTCTTTGTAACTGTTTTTTTTTCCCTTGCTTTTTCAACAAGGAGAGCAAGAAGAAGAAAATTCAGACATAAAAATAAAATAAAATTGGATTCAAAAAATAAAATTAAAATTAAATAGATAAATAACAATAATGAGGGGGTGAGAATAACACCTACCTCACAAGGCTGTTGTAAGGACAAAATTAAATAAATAAAATGCTTTGGAAACTGGAAAAATTGAACAGGCTGGGAAAAATGTGATGAGTATTGTACTTGGGGTAGAGAATGTGAGTAGAGGAAGCATATATGAAGATATGGGTAGAGGAAGTATGAATGAAAATACTCTTGGAGTTATATACTGGGTGACCCTGTTATATAATTCATTTTTCTTGGAATTTAATGGGCACATATAAGCCCTCTAGAATCATCCACACAACCAAAGACATGCAACCAAACCAACTAATGACTGTAGTTACATCCAGTGTTCAGGCTTACCTTTGGGGACAAGAAATAAAAACTTAGGTGGAAAGTTTTGGACAGCTTCCCAAAATTGACAAGACCCCATACTTCACATGCTTCACATAACCATTCATCAGCCAGTTGCTGGGAAGTTCCCATCACTACTTCCATACATATATACTTATTCCAATTATGTATCCTTGCTTAAATGAATTTTATCATTGGAAAGAGAGAAAAAAAGTCAGTAGTGACTAACACCTTACACTATCCCACGTGATTACCAAAAGCAAATAAGCTATAGCAGACAGAGTTCCCTTAGAATGTCTGATGCCCCTCCCCAATCACACAGACATAGTCCGGTGTCCCATTCCTTTCTACTACAATTTTCTCTAATCAGCTGGAAGTCCTCCTACAAGATGCCATGCCTCATCTCTGGATTCACTCTTTGTCCAGATGTGCTTTATGTATTCCTGTTTTCTTCTCCAACAGAAAGGAAATAACAGCAACACTTTGAGAGTCACTGTGTTCCTATATGTCTCAGTACTTAAGGCCTATGCAAGCAGGTGATGTGAATTGGTCTGTCCACTCTGGAAAGCAATTTGAAACTCTGTCCAAAAAGCTGACTGCTTTCCCCTGCTTTCTCAGAGACCTACTACATTCATGAAAACATGTGTCACTGAGAATGTCTTCCAATACAGGATCCAAATAACCCATGAAAAGTGAGCTGCCAACCTGCTTCTCTCATTGTACCTGCTCCATTTTCATCAGGAAGTAGTCAATAAAGTCACGAGGATTGTTGGGGTCCAGGGTCTCTTGGTGTTCCTTCACTCTCTCCAAGATAAAAGTCTGCAGCTTTTGACAGTTATTAAGGAATTTCCTATGAGGTCCTGGGAGATAATGTACTAGAGATGGGATAAAATTGTAAACCTAAGAAAACAAAAAAGATTATGAATCTCTTTTTTAATGGATACAAATGATAATTCGTCACTGTAAGATTCACATTGTACTTGTAAGAGAAGCCTGAATAGTAAGCAGTGGTTAACAGGGCAATTGTAGGACAAATGCCCTGCTCTGCCTACATTCAGTGGTTCCTTTCCAGGAGGAAGAAGGTATGGACACATCCCAGAATCCCACTGCTTTACCTCCCAATAGGGTGCATGATGAATCCTAGCCTAGTTTCTGGTAGTCATTTCTATCACATGAAGAAAAATGCCTTGAGCACCAGGAAGAGAAAACACTAGCCTTACCTGTATCCGTGCAGAGTTCAAGATTTTGTTGTTTTCCTCTAAAAGCTCCATTAAATGTAGAAATTTCTGATCATCGTATTGAAAACATTTATGGAAAATGACAGAGCAGATGACATTGAAGGGAGCACGCTCCAGGATGAATTTGGGATCATAAGGCTGTCCTAAAGAATGAGAGGGGGAAAGAGAGACAGAAGCTTTAACCTGCATTTTAAATTAAATATCATTGAGAGTACAAGGTGAGATTTGCCTGCCTCAAAGGGCAGTGGCACCTGACTCTCCTTCTGTCCCCCCAGACAGCTTTAGCAAGCTTATAAATTGATACTTTGTGGTACTGTTTAACTTATAATAAAAATACTTTGCTTTAGTGGTAGTAATCATAGTCATCGCAGTGGTCTTTGTAGTTGGAGTAGTAGCAGCAGCAGCAACACCAATAGCAGTAGTAGACGTCATCAAGTGGGGAGTAGTAATAGTCCATAGTAGTAGTGGTGGTGGTGGTGTAGCCTTTATCCGATTTGTTTCTTACAACTCAGTGCAAATATCAAATCCCTATTTTATAGCTAAGAAACATGGTCCCACAGCTGGTGAAAGAGGTGAAATTCAACTCCAAATTTTGTGTTCTGGCTGGCAAAGTCTGCCTAGCAAAGTCCAAAGCATGGACTCCAAAGTTGGTGTTCTTTCTACCATACCATACTACTTGCCTTGTCAAAATCTGTTCCCCCTAAGTGTGGCAGCCCACACCTGTAATCCCGGATACCAGGAAGTCTGAAACTGGAAAGTTTCTTGAGCTTGGAAGTTCCATAGTGAGAATCAATAGTGAGCTAAGTCAGTTGGGTTCAGAAATAATATTGCGAGTCTTCAGGAAGGAGCAAGGAGAGGAATGACCATTTTGCTTAGAGAGAGTGAACCAATCCAGATAGGAAATGGAACAGGTCAAAGCTCTCCTGCAAATAAGTAGTGGGTTCAGCCCACTGAGTGGCCTTTGCACTTTCTCCCCTATCTATGAGGTTCAATCTTTTTTCAAGAAAAAAAATCTATTTCCATCATCTCCTCTCCAAACCAGTCTTCATGTTGAGACTTCCCCATTTCTATGAATGGGATTACCATTCACAGAGTTACCAATGCTCAACACCTCTAGCACTCTTCTCTCACCATCACTCCAACATCTACTCCATTTCTAAGTGTTATTATTTCTTCACTGTGTCTCTTACATACCACCCCCCAAATCCTCTCCTCTTGCTAGCTTCCCTATTACTATTAAGGGTACTACTAGTATTCCAGTGACTTAGTCTCACAACTTAAGCATCATCCTCAACTCCTTACTCTTTCACACTCCCCACATCTAATATGTTGCCAAAGCCTGTCAATTTTACCTTCCCAGCATCTCTTGCATACACCCCTTCTCTCCTCTGACATTGGCACCACTTAGGAGCAGGCTTTCATTACTTGCTCTGAACTATTGCAATAGACTTTTGATTCATTTAAATCAAATGGGCGGTCAATAACAATTTATTTGACAATGATTATGTGTTAGGCACTGAGCTAGCACCAAAGACATGAAGAGGGCAAAAGATAGTCCCTGTTCTCAAGGAGCTCACAGCATGCAAACAACTATGTAGCAAGAAATTATATGAAGAGGTCATCTCAGAGGGAGGGCAGTAGAAGTACGGGGGATCAGAAAAGGCTTCATCTAGAAAGAACAGTAGACTTAGCACCTACTTTCAAACCCACCTGCCCCCCACAATACCCTGATAACGAGTACTCACTAAATATCTAAAAACACTATGTAAAACACTTTTGAGAAGTGACAGGTGAAAGGAGAGAGAGAATGGAGCAAACTGGGTGGGGGAGGAATAGAATGGAGGGAAATACAGTTAGCAACAGTGATTGTGAAAAAAAAATTGTGAAGTCAGTTTCTCTCATAAAGGCTTCATTTCTCAAACATATAGAGCACTGAGTTAAATTTACAAAAATAAGCCATTCCCCAATTGATAAATGATCAAAAGATAGGATCAGTTTTCAGATAAAGTAATCAAAGCATTAGAGAAATGCAAATTAAAACAATTCTAAGGTACTACCACATACCTATTAGTTTGGCTTATAGGACAGAAAAGGTAAATGAGAAATATTGGAGGGGATATGGGAAAAATGAGACATTAATTCATTGTTAGTGGAGTGGTGAACTGATTCAACTATTCTGTAGAGCAATTTGGAACTATGTCCAAAGGTCTATAAAACCATGCAAATCCTTTGACCCAGCAATACAGCTAGTAGGTCTGTATCCCAAAAGAGATAAGAAAAAAAGAAAAAGGAAAAGAAATTATATGTACAAAAATATTTATAGTAGCTCATTTCTAGCGTCAAAGAATTGGAAATTGAGAGGATGCCCATCAATTGGGAAACAGTTGAACAAATTGTGGTTATTATGCTATTATGTATTATGATGGAATATTATTGTACTATAAAAAATGGTGATCAGGATGCTCTCAGAAAAACCTGGAAAATCTTGCATGGGCTGATACGAAGTGAAATGTACTGGGTACAAAGTAACAGCAATATTGTAAGATGATCTGCTGTGAATGACCTAGCTATCTTCAGCATTACAATGATCCAAGACAACTCTGAAAAATTATAATAAAAAATGCTATTAATTCCCAGAGAAAGAACTGATCGTGTCTGAATGCAGAACGAGGCATACTTTTTTACTTTATTTTTCTTGAGGATTTTTTTGGCCTATGTTATCTTTTACAACATAGCTATTATAGACATGTTTTCCATGACTACACATGTATAACCTGTATCGAGTTGCTTACCTTCTCAATGAAGGGTGGTGGAGACGGAAGAAGGGAGAGAACTCACAACTCCAAATTTTAAAAATGAATTCTAAAAATTGTTTTCACATGTAACTAGGGAAAATAAAATACTAAATAATTTAAAAAAAAAAACAAAGAAACAAAGAAAAACAAACTAAAACAAAAAAAAACTACTGTCTTAGGAACTTAGGGGAATCCAGAAGTGATGGTAACATCCTTCAGTTACCCAACAAATTAGCTGTCCCTTCTGGACGTAGATCATCTGTAAATTTGACAAGCATTTCATCTCTGCCTTTATTCAACTCATTGATAAAAATGTTGAATAGTTTGTGTTGAAAGGAGATGTATTCAGGGAATGAGTAGTCTAATTTGGTACTACTCATTGTAGTGCAGAGGGCACTAAGGGCAATGATTTGAAATGAGACAGAAAGTTAGGCTGGAGCCAGGTTATGATAACAGGGACACACTGGAACTTTGAACAAAACAGTGACATGGACAAATCAGTTATACTAACAGCAGGTATGCAAACAATCTATTAGAGTGGGGCAATAAGGGCAGAGAGACCATTGAGAAACAATGCATGGTAGGTAGGGGTTCTGGTGATGAGAATCTGAATTAGACTGGAAATCAGGTAACTGAAGAAAAAGTTACATAGGCCAATAATGTTGTAGAGTAGAATGAACAGGACTTGGCAACTTATTGGACATGAGGCAAGAGTGAAGGAAATTAAATTATGATTTGGAAGCCACTGGTGTCATCAGCAAAAAGAGGGAGGTTTGGAGGAGGAACATATTGAAAGATAAAAATAATAAATTAAGTTTCAGACATTTTAAATTTGAGATGAAAACAGAACATCCAGATAGACTTCCTATAGGCAACTGGTGATTCAGGACTAAAACTGAGGAGAGATAAAAGCTAGAAGCATAGATTTGGAAAATATTTGTGCTTAGTATCCATGGGTTCACATGATATACCCAAGAGAGAGAAAATGGAAAGAGAAGAAAATACCTTCACATACACACACACACACACACACACACACACACACACACACACAACACAAACATCCCTAGAGAGCTGGCTATAGGGTGATCCAGTGAACCAATCCACTGAGATTAGTTAATTAGAACCTGGAGTGTATAATGACATAGAAGTCAGAGCAGGACAGAGCCCATAACAGGAAGGGATGGCCAGCAGGATTAATAGCTGTACAAAGGTCATTAGAAAATGAGAATTTAGACAAAGCCAAAGATTTAGCAAAGAAAAGATTGTTGGTAACATCAACAGAGTAAATCAATAAAATACTAAGGTCAAGACTGAGATTTGCAAGTGATTAAAATGTGACAGAAAGGCGATGAATTTATTTTAGATAATTCATTCTAGGAATATAGTAATAAAGGGGGAAAGGTAAATAAGGATAGCTTGAAAGGATAGTCAAGTGAAGATTTTTTTTAAGGATGTGGGAGACCGGAGCATATTTGTAAGCAATGCGGAAGGAGCCAGCAACTTGGAAGAGACTGAACAAGAGGAGAAAAGTAAAAAAGATAACCTCAGAAAGGAGAGAAGCCTCCTGACACTGGAACAACAAGGGGAAGAATAGGGGAGACAGTGGAAAGGTTTGTTCTAACTACCCTGAGGTTGAGATCATCTTCTGGGGTACCCGAAGCAGCCCCATTTTCACCTCATGGCAGTTTCCTAAAGAGCTAGGAGTGTTCTCATGAGGAAACAATCATCCTTTACAAGCCATACAAATCTGGGACTATTCAGCCATTGCAAAGATCTTGTGTGTATGTGTTCCTGTTCCATGTCTAAGGCGCATGCTGATATTGCTCTACTGTATTGATTTGTTTGTTTGTTTTTCAGTAGGAAGCTATTCCTAGTAAAATATTCTGGTGTAGAAGAGTATGCAAAACTAGATTATGACCAAACTATGAGAGTACTCTATTACCTCCCACCTGCCATCCTCTGCCACATGTTCACACTTATGCTAATTTTGCATTTTACATTTTTTAAAAACAGCCATAACTAAGAAATTGTGGCATTGGCTTGTGTACCAGTTTATGTACTCCTCTGACATCCTATAGCTTCACAGATTTAGGAATCCTTAGAACAATAATAGTTAATATTTATATAGCACTTACCTTACAGTTACTATTTCATTTGCTCCTCACAACAACCCTGGGAGGAAGATGTTGTTATTAAATGATTTGCTATGGGCCTCAGAACTGATAAGGATCTGAGGGTGGATTTAAACTCAGGTCTTCCTGACTTCAAGCATTGAGCTCTATTCCCTGTGCCACCTAGCTTCTAAAGAAGAAGGAAGAACACCCTTCTACTGAACCTCTTAGATTAGAGTGGGAGATGGAGGAGGTAAGCACACAGACCTTTGCCCTCCTCAGCTTCCATTAGAATAACTGGAGGAGTAAAACAAAGCTGTTCGTGGTCTCCTAAAATGTCCCCTGCCAGATCTTGCTCAGACCTATCCTGTCCTGCACTGTGTCATAGCTGGAAAAGATTATGACAATGTCCAGGTTCAGGATTCCAGCTGTAACCTTTCCATCAAACCTCTTCTCTGGGATCATCTTCCTAGAGTAGGCCATCCTATCTCACTGTTCTTGGAAATACAGCATGTAGACCCTGTATAGTTTCCTGTTCTCTATCAGTGTGATGATCCTTGTAAGCTTTTAGTGACCATCCTGGTCTTAGGATACAAGAAGGTAGTTTGTTCCTAAGCACAAAATAGAGAAAGCTAGGCAAGGAAGTGCACAGATTACTGGATGTGGAGTCAGGAAGACCTCACTGCATTTAACTCCCCATGCCTCAGTTTCCTCATCTGTAAAAAGAGTGAGTCTGAGTTCTACAAGACTGTGCTCCAAAGATGGCTATGTTCCAAAGACAAAACTCTTGACAGGTTCTCTTCTCCAGACAGTTAAGTACAAAGAGACTCATCTGGAGGGTGGCTACTGAGTGATGAATCATTTGACCATGGAAAACCATGAAATGAAGATAAAATGTACCCAAGTCTTGTGAATATGTGCCCCTCCTGTTTCTGGAGTGATGGTGACCAGAGGTGGAAAAGGGGGCAGTTGTCACAGAGCTGGGAATAACACCCCAGGCTTTTGACTGTTGGCTCAGTCTTCTTTCCATCACTGCCTTCCCCACAAGCCCAGTGTAAACCCATCAGGACTGCTACACGATGTCCCCTGTCTTTTTTCTCTCAGTAGTTTCTAGCCTTCAGGGCTTCCAGGAATGATCACGGGGTTTTATAGTCTTGTACCAGAACAAGACTGAAAGATCAAACACATCCCATGTAGTTGGTGACTACAACACATTTCTTGAAACTGCTTTATTCTAAGAACTAACAACTTTAATGAGAGAATTTGCAATTTTTTCTAAGACTAATGGGGTAAATAACATAATAAATAAATAAAATCTTAAAGAAGTAAATATAAGATAAGTGAATTTAATAAATAAATTAAATAAATAAGCACCAACCATTTGCTTTTTTAAATTCTTCCACCAGGAACTTTGCCTCTTCTTGGACTCGCTCCTCAATGCTCCTCTTCCCCATCCCCAAATTCTTCAGAGTCGCGAGGGAGAAGTGTCGCATTTGCTTCCACTTCTCTCCATTGCTGAAAACTAATCCTATGGGGAGGATCAGAGAAAGAAGAACAGGGAATTCCTCCATGTCTTGATTTCCAGCAGGAAGAGAAGTGGGGGAGAGAATGGGACTGACACTCCAATAGCCGTGGAAGTGAACAGCCTCAGACGTAGAAGTTCTTTTGTGTCTCTTATCCCAAAGAGTCCAGGCACAAGGATTCTTAGCCACCCCAACTCCTGTGTGGGGGAGATGGGCACAGGTGTGGTGGTTCTCAGTTTTCTTTCTCCTCTATCAGCACTGCTGTCTCTTCCATCTCAAACTCCAGTCCCCCCTCACCCACCATAATCACAAATACATCAGATGGTCAGGTACCCACAATCCCCTTATTGTAAAGAAGTAGCCATAAATCTGGAGGCCAGGCTGAATGTATTTTTTGAGATTCCAAATGACTGTGGAATAAATTAACTTTATGTACATATCTCTGCATCTTTTGGTCCAGGAACTAAGATGCCTTTGGAGGAAAGTTGAAGTTCTAGGCTCTCTACTCTATGAAAAGACCAGACTAGACAACTGTTCTTAATATTTTTATGAGTTACTAAAAGTATATTCTGGCAAGTCACCATAAACAGAGGTGCCTTCTTTGATATCTGTTGGCCACTCCTACCCTCTACAATTAAAATACAAAATACAATTGTATGTATCTGGAGAGAGAAAGAGAAACTTCCCATGATAAGGCACAAATCATAATGTCCTATAAACAAGGGGCCTTGTCTGAAGCATCCACCCTCTTAGTACTCTTTGAAAGAGATTGGTTTATAGGAACTTGGAACAGGTGGTACCTAAGGGTCAGAATGGATATCTTGCTGGTTCTAATCACTTTCTTCTTTAATGTGGTCACTAGGGTAGTAGCTCCAGGAAATTCCTGGATTTCAGTAATGCATTTAAAAATGTTTTTCATAGTATATTTAGGAAAGAGATGAAGGAGAACACACTGGTCAGATTGCCAGGTCAATATCAAGATTATCAACAGTAAGATACACAAGTTTAGGGTGAGTTTCCAGTAAAGAAAAACCAGTGTGTGAATGAGGCTATAGACCATTGGGCCCCTGGACAAAAAAAAAATTCTAACAAACTAGAGGATGAAATGGATGAATGGACCTTTGAGAATGACAATGATGACTGAGGGGTAGAAGGTTGTATCAAAATACATGACCTTGGTGGGTGAGAAAGTTTATCTTCTTTTCCTCTGGGTCTCTGCCTTCCTTCTTCCTTCTGTATTGTCCATGGCCACCATTTCCCTCTCATCTCACCCCTTTTGTTCTTTTTATCTTTCCCTCTATCTTTTCCCCTCTACTTCAACTGGAAATTACTTAGATAAGAGGTAGATATTGAAAGATACTCTTTACACCACCCTATCCTCCCCAGTATGGGTATTTGGTTGGAATTGTATATTTCTACCCATTTTTCCCCCATTCTGTTTTATCCAGTTTCCCTGTTCTACACCAAGAGGAAACATACCCAATAGTTTACTAACAGCATCAATAATTGAGAGACTTCCTCTGGCAGCAAATTCTTCTCCATGATCAATCAGAGCTTTTTTCATTGCCTCGTACCCATATAATACAACAACAGGCTCAGAACCAATGTACAGAGTAAACACTGGACCATAGCTTTTCACCAGCTGTGGGAAGAGACACAGACACATTGACAGTTACTGCCAAGTTGGCAGCTTAGTTTACCACTGATGATCTCATTGGAGAAGTTTTCAATCGATTAGAAGCCCCTTCAAAACATTTTTGATGTTTTGGATATAACAGCAAGGATCCAAGCAAAATACACATCTGACCCGGGACCCAGATGGGCCTAAACCACAAAATCCCATTCCCTTCTGTGGGGTAGCAGCCAGTAGGATGGTCAATGAAAGACATCAAGATTTTATCCTTCCTGTGAAAGGAAGGAGTTTGGTTTCTTTGGGTTTTTTTTTCTTTTCTGAATCTTTGAGAACACCTGAGCTGAGGAAAAGAGAGAATGCCATTAGTGAAATCCTGAACCAGGGGAGGCAGGGCTATCCAGGCCTCTTTCCCCACTGGAAACTCCACAAACCAATACAATAATATCATTAGAGTTGGAGCCAGAAGGGACTTTAGAGATCATACAATCCATTCATCTAATGTTGGACATGTGGAAGCTCAAAGAGCAGTTTGAAGGTTTACCAGGTCATAATGATTATATAACATGGCTATAAAGCACTTTCATTTGTGTTAACTTCATTTGATCTTCACACACAACCTTATGAGGCAGATAGGACCCTAATGCACAATTTTCCTCTTACACATCAAGAAACTACAAAGGCTCAGAGAGATGAAATCACTTCCCAAGGACACAAGGCTAGTATGTGTAAGAGCCTGGACTTGAACCCAGGCCTTTCTAATTCTGTGTCCAATGCTCTTCCTATTACCCAAGGCTGCCTCTCAAAGGCTTTGAGAGTTACAGGGTCTAGATCTTGATCTAGGGATACTCAAGAGTTCAGAACTTACTGGTGTCCCTGAGCCCAGGCTTGCTTTCAGCCAGGCACACTTAGGATTATACACAAGCATAGAGGCTGCACACAGAGACTGTGCCAGTGCTCCTGTGGAGCCTTGTGCAGGGAAAACATCTCCACTCTGATCCCTGAATGTTTGCAGAACCCTTTCTTTTCCCCCAGCAATGAGGAACAATCAAACTCATGAAATACTCTCTTTTTGCATATGATGGTGATGGCTCTCTCCAAAGTTATTAATGTTCTCTTAATTGCCAAAACCAGTGGCCTTTTCTCAATCCTCATTCTTCTCAATCTATCCACAGCCTTTGACATTGTCAATCATGCTATCCTCCTTGATATTCTCTTTTCTCTAGGTTTTCAGGACACCATTCTTTCCTGGTTCTTCTCCTACCTATTTGGCCACTCCTCATTCTGCTTGGGGAAGCTAGGTGGCATAGTAGATAGGGTCCCAGGCCTGGAGCCAGGAAGACTTGAATTCAAATACAGCCTTAGACAATTGCTAGGTGTGTGACCTCAGGCAAGTCATTTAACCTTTTTTTTTACCTCAGTATCCTCATCAGTAAAATGAGTTGGAGAAGGAATGGCAAACTACTCCAGTATTTCTCCAAGAAAATCCCAAAAGGGGTCACAAAGAGTTGGACGTAACTGAAATGATTAAACAACAATCTTGTTCTGTTTTGCTGGATCCTCATCGAGGTCACACCGTCTAACCATAGGTGTCCCTCAGGGCTCTGCCCTGGAATCCTCTTCTCTTCTCTCTCCACACTACTTCACTTGGTGATTTTATCAGCTCCCATGGATTTAATTACCATCTCTGTGCTGATGATTCTCAAATCTACCTATCCTTCCCTAATCTCCATACTGACTTTCAATCTCCAACTGCCTTTCAAGCATTTCAAAATGGATGTCCAATAGACATCTTAATCGCAATATGTCCAAGGCATGTCATCATCTTTCCCCCTAAACCCTCCCTACTCCAAACTTCTTTGTTACTGCAAAGACCAGCACCATCTTCCTAGTTTCTCAAGCTCGCTACCTAGGAGTCATTTGAGGAGTCCTTGTCTGTAATCCTAAGTGTGCCTGGCTGAAAGCCAGCCTGGGCTCAGGAACACCAGCAAGTTCTGAACTCTTGAGTATCTCTAGATCATAAACTCTCACCTCCCATATCCAAGCTGTTGCCAAGTTCTGTTGATTTTACCTTTGCAACATCTCTCATATAGGCCCTCCTCTCTTCTCTAATACAGCCACCACTCTAGTGGAGATATTCATCACCTCACATCTAGACCACTGAAACAGCCTAGCCAACTGGGTCTACTAGATGCAAGTCTATCTCACTCTAATCCAACCTCCATTCAATCAACAAAGTGATTTTCCTAAAGTACAGGTTCAACTATGTCACTCTCCTACTCAATAAATTCCAATAAATCCCCTATTGCCTCCAGAATCAAATACAAAATCCTCAGTTTGGGATTCAAAGCTCTTCATAACATAGTGCCTGCCCCTTACTTTTCCAGTCTTCTTACTCCTCACCACACACTCTTTGATCCAGTGACCCTGGCCTACTTACTCTTTCATGAAAAAGACACTCCAGCTCTCAACTGCAGACATTTTCTCAGGCTGCCTGTCATGCCTGGGATGCTCTCTCTTCTCATCTCTGCCCACTGTCTTCGCTAATTTCCTTGAAATCCCATCTAAAATCTTCTCATTGACAGGAAACCTCACCCAATCACTTTCAGTTCTACTGCCTTCCCTCTTTTAATTATTTCCTGTTGATCTTTTGTATATCTTGTTTGTCCATATTTGTTTACTTTTTATCTCCCCCATTAGATAATGAGCTCCTTAAGAGCAAGGACTATCTTTCCCCTCTTTTTTTTTTTTATTGCCTGGCACATGACTACTAATAATGATGGCTCCTTGAACTTTCAAGCCAAGAGGAAGCAAGTGAAACATTCTTATACTCATGCCTTTGAGAATGTGTAGCAATTACCCTCAATTACCCCACATATACAGACTCCTATTAGAACCCAGTAACACCTAACTAAAGCTGATTCACTAGATCCTTCTAGCCACAGCATAGCTATGAATCAAAATATGAATCAGATAACACATAAACTAGTTTCTAAAATCCTTAGTATGATCTGTTTGAACACACAATCTCTAGAAAGAAGGATGCTAAAAGCCAGGACCAGAACATCTTTTTTTAAAAATAATGCTAACTTACTGAGCCAAAGGATTTGGTGATATCCTTAGAGTCTAACTGCAGCATATTTCCAACAATTGGAAAAGGAACAGGGCCAGCTGGAAGCTGTCCTTTTCCATGACTCTTTCTCCACACTGAAATTAGAAGCTGACAAGAAATACACAGGACCAGGACAAGAGCAGTGATCACAGAGATCACATGAGACCTCTTCCTTAATCCTAATGCAATGGAGGGCTGAGAATTCAAAGCCTGTGAAAACTGCAAATACAAGATTAATTAGCCAATAACTCCTCCTTCTTTAAGACAAAATGTGGTTTCACTGTCAAAGGACTTTGGCTTGCTAGCCTCTTAATTATCTCTTATGCCATTATTACTGGGCTTTTTGGTATTTTTCAAACCAAAACTATGATTTCCTTCCTACATGACATGTCAGCAGCAGCATCTGTAACTTAATAGTGCCAGAGACAATAGGCTATTGAAAGGTTAAAGTGACCTTCTTGTGGTTACCTAATATGCATCCAAAGCAGAATCATTATCCAGTACCTCACACTGTCTCCAGTTACATGATAGGAGGTGACATTTGCATAATGTCCTTGCAAGGTTAAGGGAACAGCTCTGATGGCTTTTATCCTCCTATTTATTTTTTACAGGACTTAGGCATTCATGGGTATTATGCAGAATCTCTGTCCACTAAAATAAAATTGCCTAGACCCCAGAGAGGGCAAATGATTGACCAAGGATCACATGGCCAGTGTAGGTCAAAGGCAGGGCTTGGAACTTGACCCCAAGGCCAATCTACTGTCTGCTCTGCTAATCTACCTCCCTTCTCTTTAAATATGGCCTATTTGAATATATGCAGACCCGTTGGGGATTTTGTATTTGGGTTTTCGTTTTGTTCCCCATGTTCAAAAGTCATAAAATATTTAAAAGGGGAAAGGAAGCCCAGTTGAACTTCTGATCTTTTGAGTGTCTTAGATTTTTTTTTTCTGTATGTCTGGTCTGCATGAGTGGAGTTAATGAAGGCTGGGTCAGGAAAGAGGCTCTGATGAACAAACAGCTCCCAGGCTTCTGTGCTTTCACCTTTACTAATAATCCTGATTCCTCCTGTGGTATTTTGGGCCAGTTTCTGAAAATCTAATATGGCAAAGTTCAACTGGACTGAATGGCTTTTAAAGTCCCTTTCAGCTCTAAATTTCTTTGATACTTTCTCTAATTCAGTTCATTGAGACTGCTGGAGAGGGAATGAGGAGGGCATCAGGTAGGTATATGCACAGACAGACAGAGCAGTAAGATGTTGTTTTCAGACTATCTGGCATTGTCAGGATCCTTAGGGAACACAGTCCTGACAAGAGCTGCACTTTTCATTCCCATGAGACTGAGAGCTGAATCTTAAGAATTGCATCAAAACAATCTTTTCTCTCAGGTTACTCTTTTACCTACTCAAGGAGCAGAAGACAGTTTTCTTCCCTGTTTCTTAAATGATTCAGAGTTCATTCTGAGTAAGAATGGAGGAAATGGAATAAGGAATGTAGAGGCTAAGGTGAGCATAATTTAATGACGTAAGACTCACAGAGGAGGGCTGAAAGTGTTGGGGGAGGGGGTGGGAGTGTGTGAGAGGAGACTGAGTTAGTGAAGAGTGCTGTACTTGGACTTAGAAGACCTGTGTTTAAATTCTGGTTCTGCTGCTTGGCCAAAGACAAGTCACTGCTCTTGTCTGAGCCTCACTTTTCTCATCTTCAGAATGGGGGTTTGCACCATGGATGTCACAGTGTTGTCGAGAAGAAAGTACTTTGTTGCTTTAGTGATATATTACTACTGGTCTCAAGCTGTTTTTCGTTGTCGTTCGGGTTTTTTTTTTTGGTTTGTTTTTCCCCCAAGGGGGGATCACAGGATCATAAATTTTAGACTCAGAGCTAGAAAAGATTACAAATGAGTCTTCAGTAGCGACCACCTCCTTTAAACTGAGGCTCAACGAAGGTAAATAAGTTGCCCCAGGTACCGTAATTAGTAGGTGGCATAGCCACAATCCTAACCAGGTTCTCTGATTTAAAATCCAACGCCTTTCCACCATAACCGCGGGGGAAAGAAGATTAGACCCTCAGTGGAAGGAAGTTGCCACAGGCAGCCAAAACTAACCTGAGTTCCCCGCGTCCTTCCCGACTGATGCCGGGTGAGCCACACTGGCTCCTGGGTCCCTCTCGGACGCTGTCCAATTCTCCTCCCTGTGATAAGACTTCTCAGCTAAGGCAGCCTGGCTTTACAACATGTCTCCCTTCTGAAGTTTCTGGATTCCTGGGCTATCTTCTCAGAGCTCTAATTTGGACCAATAGGACAGATCCCCATCCTGGACTGCCCCCAGTCAGCTGCAGGTTAACCTATTATCTCCTGGAAAGGAACCTCGCAGCCCAGAGAGAAAGGGCAGAATGGAGAAAAAGGAGGAGACAGGAGGAGACAAGCCTGGCCAATTTCCCATCTTCCCAAACCTCTAACCTAAATGATTCCTGGGACAGGAACGGCCGGCCATAGAGGAGGAATCACACAGAACTTGTTCGGGATGGTGAAGGAACCTCAGAGGACAAGTAGTCTATTTAACCACTAATCCCTTCGACAGCCTCAGTGACTAGTCTTCATGTCTCTTCTTGAAGACTTGCGACCATGAAGGAATCAATCCTTGCCCTCTGCCCCCTAGAAGCAGCCCGTTTCATTTTCGGATAGCTCTAATTAGAAGTGTTTGCTAACCCTTGCAGCTTCACGTCAGCAGCCATTTATTAGGCAACTACTATTGTGCTAGGCACTGTGCTAGTTAAAAAGACAAAAGTGAAACAGTCTTTGGTCCCCAAGATCTTACATTCTATCAAAGAAAACAGCATGTTCATAGCTAACATATAGATATGGGTGATGGCAAATAGGAGAGCACGGAGCTGAGGGGCTTAGGAAAAACTTCATGCAGAAGGTGGTTCTTCAACTGAAGCTTAAATGAAATAATAACAGCTGGCACTTCTATAGCATTGTAAGGTTTCCAGAGCACTTTTCATGTATTATCTTATTTGATCCTCACAACAATACTGGGTGATAAGTGCTATTGTGATCCTCTTCATCCTGAAAGAGATTACAAACCAATGATTCCAGCTCTAACCAACTTGGGAAAACCTATTGTAAAATTTTCAGTGTAAGCATTTACAGAAATCTGTGATTTTGCAAATTAGGGCTTGATTTTTTGTTTTGATTGCCTACATTTAAGAAACTGTTAAATATGAGGGATAAATTTAAAAGTATGTGTGCATATTTCTTTTTTCCTGCAGTCTGGTTGTTAAATATTTACTACTACACCCCCATATTGATTTATAATCATTGCTTGAGTTCTGGACTGCAGTAGAAGACTTACAGACTGATCATCACCAGACTGGCCCCAAAAGGCCCAATGGGAGTGGAAAGTTCACCTCTCATGTGCCAGGGGAGTGAAGAGATAAATGGCTATGAATTCACTAGTAACCAACCCGGAGCAAAAAAGAGAGACCTGTTTGAATTGTCTCAGAACAAGGCATTCCTACAGCTAACTAAGGTGACCCTTTGTTTAGCAGATGGAACTGTGGGACCTGAGTTTCAATGTCCTTTCTGCAATGTACCACTGAGAAATGAGCACAATAATCCTGTGCTTTGTTCACAATACAGTATGATTTCAAGTCCTAAATACAATGACTCTCAATGCAGATCAAGATCATCACACTACCTTTCTTGGCTACCACATCATGCTACTGGTTATTCAGTTTGCACTCCTCTGCAATCCACAGATTCACTTCTTACACACTGAATTGCAACCATGATTCCTCCATCTCATAATTGTAAATTTTATTTTTAACCCAAATACATTTTACCCTTAGCTCTATGAAATTTCTTCCTACTTCCAGCTGAATGGTCTAGTTTGTCAAGACCTTTCCTCACTCTATCATAGGGTATGTTCATTGTTCTTCCCAGCTTTGTGTCATCTGCAAACTTGATAAGCATGGTATTTATGCCTTTTTCCAAATCATGATAAAAATGTTAAACAGAAGGGGGTGAAACACAGATCCCTGAAGATCTCCACTAGAGCCCATCTTCCAAGGTGATGTTGACTATACTCACTCACACCCTCTCTTTCCCAAACCCAGAGCTGGGCTGGTTCCCCACTTCTGAGGCTGACTGAGGGCCCTCAGCTCCCAGCATCTCACTGTATTGGTGCCTGCCAGTAAGGACACGCAATTGACTTTAACCTCATTGCACCTCTTTGTTGCTGTCCAACTCTTCATGATTCTGTTTTTGTTTTTGTTTTTTCTTTTTTTCCATGGCCAAAGTTGTTTATTTCAATATATTCTGTTCACAAGAATTAATTAGAAGAATTATTTCACCATACATGCCTGAGAAGTAAGATCCTGGGGGCATCCAAATGTTGAGTTTTGGAGGCCAGTCCACTTCATTATTCTGGCCAAAATGCACACCATCAGGGTTTCTCTCTCGTCCATTGATTGCTTCCAATCCAGATGTTCAAACACTCTGTCATCCCCAAAGCAAGCTCAAAGCAATTGGTTCAGGCATTCTCAGGTCTGTACCTCTCCTAAATCCTCTCTTTTTGTATCTCCAGCACCTGGCAAACAGGTGGTGCAGAATAAATGCTTATGGCGCTACTGGCTGCTTACTCTAGACCAGAGGATTAGATCTCTGTGGAAGAGTTCTCCCAAATGTAACCAACATCAACCTCTTTGCTACAGTTTCTGCCTCCTAGGCCGAAGAGAATTAGGCTGATCACTTCACCTTACTCTCACCTCACTTCTCATAGCTGGAGGAAGGCTTTCTTTTCTTCTCTTTTTTTTCCTTTTTCTTTTCTTTTTGCTAGGCAATGAGGTTAAGTGACTTGCCCAGGAAGTGTCTGAGGTCAAATTTGAACTCAGATCTTCCTGACCCTTGGTCTAGTACTCTATCCGCTGTGCCGTCTCACTGCCTCCTCAGTGCCTACTATACCTCAGCACTCCTAAATTTAGGCAGTCCACCAGCTTTAGCCTCCTGGTAGCAGGGATTACAGCTGTGTGCCGCCACATTCAGCATCTTTTCCAGAATAGCAACAGAGACTTTATCCATAAATTTAAAATAAAATGCATTTGGTTTCATATATTAGTATCTACAATATCTTTATTTTGGCTTTATTGTTAAATAAATGGGTGTGTTTAAGACCAAAGAAAACAATAAAATCAATATTTTTTTAAAAAGAAAGAAACTTTGTCAAATTCTTTCCTCAAATTTAGGTTAATTGTAGCTACAGTATTCCCCCAGTGTACCTGTGCAGTGACCCAGTCAAAAAAAAAGAACAATCTGGCAAGATCTATTCGGTTTTTTTAATCAACTAATTTATTTTTAGTTTTCAAAAGATCTATTCTTGAAGAAGCTATGCAAGCTCCTTGTGATCACTGCTTTCTTTTATAAATATTCACTAACTATATTTTAGACATCAGAGGGAGGCAGGGAAAGAGAAAAGCAAAGCAGAAAGGTTTTTGTTAGAAATCAAAGTCATGCTTGCTGGACTTCAGATTGCAAAAACCATTCTCTACCCTTTTCTGAAATGTTGAATGTTCTCCCTTCCCCAGATCTTACTACCTTTCCTATTCTTGATCTTTCAAAGATCTCTAACAATAGCTCTGCAATCATATCTGCTAGTCCTTTCGGAGCCTGGTAACAATCTTGTCACCTCCTTTATCCAACCCTTCCTCTTCCCTGGCAAGGTGACCACCCCAATCCAAACCCTTATCACCCCCCCAGGCACTATTCCCATAGCATCCGAACTGGGATCTCTACATTAAGTTTTTCTCCTCTCCAACCCATTCTCCATTCAGCTGCCAGACCGACATTCCTAAAACATGAGTTAGATGTTTGTCCTCTGTTCAAGAATGTTTAGAATCTCTCTATTACTTCTAAGACAAAATGCCAGCTGCTGTGTTTGGCACAAAAAGTCCTTTGTAATCTGACTTCATTCTACCTTTCCAGATTAAAATCTGTTTAGGAATCTATTACTCCACCTCACACATTCACCATCCCAGCCAAACCCTTCAAAATGCATTGCCTACATTTTGCATATACTTTCCTGTGTGTGTATTCTCCTCAGCCCCAGAACAATTTAAATTCCTTGAGGGATGGGACTATTTTGGTTTTATCTCTGCATGCATCTTGCCTAGCACACTGTGTGGCACATACAGATACTTAGTAAAGGCATATTCAATTGAATTAAATAGAAAGGGAAATGAACAGCTCTTTAAATGTCACTCTACTTAGCTCAGGCATCAACTCCTTATTGATCATTCTCATTATGTCCTTTCAAGTTTAAAGATCTGATTCTCATTGAAAGAGAATCAAAAACAAAATAAAAATCCTATCTCCAATATTTAGCCATTGCCTGAAGGTTTCTAGTAAGGAGTAACACATTAGCTCAAGAAGCAGTTCATTCCATTGTTGGCTAGCTCTCATCTAATTAACAGGCCTAATTAAGAGGTTTTCCCCTTCTTTAAGTCACATGACCCTCTGCAATTTCTACCCATTGTTCCTGGTTCTGTCCTCTGGGACTAGCCAGGATAAATGCAATTTCTCTTCCAAACGACAGTGCTTCAAAAGTTGGTGACTCCCAATCAGTCTTAATCTTCTCTTCCCCAGGTTAAATGTCTCTAGTTCCTTTAATAGATTTCCATATGGCATGATCCCTAATACCAGATTCTGATAGCTTTTCATCTGTCCTCCCTTCTCTACTACTACCCTAATACAGGCTCTCATTACTAGCTGTCTCATTCAGGTGGTTTAAAGTTCGGAGCACACCTTAAAGCTTGGAGACTGTACTGGGGAGGCTGTCATGTACTTAAGCAAAGGGCTGGCCTACTGGCAGCCCTGAATAATTGGAAGTGAATAGTGACTCTTTGTTTAGAACAATGGATGACATACTTAAATTCTGATTTGAACCAAATGAATGCAGTTAGGAGAGTATGGATGCACTAAAGGGGAGCACTGTTGGCAACCTTGTCTTCAACAAGATTTCTATATTATCTGTCTGCATATTCTGTTCTCTAGTAGGCTTCTATATGCCATCCCCTAATGTATGTATGTGTGTGTGTGTGTATATATGTACATACACAAACATATACATACATGTATGCATACATTGCTCATGCATAAATATGCATATATGTCTCATAATTTATTAGCAAAACCTAGCAATATATGTGTCCACCTGATTTTCCAAAGACAAGAGGGGAAGATCACCCTTTCACTGATCTAGAGCAGAGATTTTAATCTTTTCATATAATGAAACCTTCTCATAGTCTCACAAAGGCTATAGACTCCTCCACATAATGTTTTTAAGCCCATGAAATACATCAGATTATAACATAAACTAGCTATACTGAAGTCATTTTCAAAATATTAAAAGACTAAATTCAGATTAAGAACCCCTGTTAGAGATTTTTCTGTGTAACACACACACATGTCTACTATTGAGTTAGATTAAGTGTATGCAACTCAGGATTGCAAGCCCCATGGAGACTAGTCAATCACCATTGCAGCTAGTAGTATAAAACTAACAATTGTACTCATGGTCACTTCTTCCTCTAGGGAGACTATGGGACAGGAACAACAAAAGGTTCATAGACTTTCCCTGTAATGAACTTTGACCAGGAAGGAATTGGATTTCCCACTTGAACAAGATTTCTGCGTACCCCAGGATCAAGAATCCTAAGGCCCAGGGGGCAGCTATGTGGTTGATAGGGATTGAATATCAGTCAATGTTTTCTCTTCTATCCTCATTAAATGATTCAAGTCCTTAGTAAATGTCCCTTGAATGTGCCCCATGCTTTTAATATGCATGCTTATATTCTGCAATTAAATTAGGCAGGTGAATATTGTCAACTGAGTTGGAAGCAAGGTAGTGTATGTACGGAGGGGGCATCAGCTGGGGCATTTGAGGAATAGGATTGCTCCTTACCCATTGCTGGTGAATAATTATATACAAGTGTAAAACATTTTCCCTGCCAATGAGAGGCTTACAATGTAATTAGGGATACAAGATGAAAAAGACTATAACACGCATGGAACAAGAACAAATGGATGGACATATAATTGAGTGTTAATTTGTATAGTAATAAGTAAATGGGGATATGGCATCTGAATTGTGATTTGAAAGTGGGTAAGAGTTCATCCAGTAGAGTTGAGTAAAGGAAATATTTCAGATACAGGGAGTATCTGGAGAATGTTGGGGTGGGGTTAGAGGGAGCAGGGCATGTATTTTCTCAAAAGTCAGAGGAAGTAATGGGAGACTGAGCTAGGAAGGTAGTTTGGATTGAAATCACAGAGGACTTTCATCCTCAGGCCAGGGAATGAGTGAGAGTAGCATGTTCCTAGACACTAGAGAAGTTGGATTCTCTCACATGTTTTGGGATGGGAGGAAGCAAAGCTTAAAGGAGAGAGATATTTTGCCAAATCCACTGGCAGCTGGGGTGGTGTCAATATCTTTTAGGTCAATTGGAGATTTCAAGGTAAAATTCTGTAAGATGGTAGTAAAAAACAGAAATAATTCCATCTGAGCCAGGCCCTCACCAGCACATAACCATTTTCCTGAAAGAAAGAAATGAAAAGATTTGCTAGTTGTGGAGTTTTAAGTCATCTAGAACAGTGGTCTTGCAATTAAATAGCAACAGTGGCCACTAAACCATATATAAGGATTCTGTGGTTGCATATTGACTTAGGAAACCCCGTGTTCACATTATCTATGTTCTATTGTGTTTGTGTTTATTTTGTTATATATTTCCCAATTATATTTTAACCTGGTTCCTGCTGCACCCAGGAATCTTGAGGGCAGTGTATTTGACACCTCTAATCTAGACCGCTCCTGCTGATTTATAAGTTCCCCTCTACTACCCACTGGCATTCCTAGAAGACGATTCTTTCCTTTCCTCTCTGTTCCCTGCTCAGCACATCACCCCTTATCCCAGGGAAGACTCAGCCCTTTGGCCCATTTTCAGTGCAGGGTTAGGAGTAAAATGCTTTCTTAGTTCTTTTAAAGCCCTTATCCTGCTCTGTAGAAGGAGAGCTCTCTCCCTGAAAATCAGTATTCCTGAAACAGAGTAATTCCTGGGATTTGAAACTCAGAGGAAAGGAATAATTGCCCCCAAGGAGAGAACAGAGCCAACCACTCAACTCCACAGGGCAATGATGTTCAATTCCCCTTTGGGTAGTTTGAGTCACAATTCTGGACGGGCAATTCTGGAATCAGTTTCCCAGTTGGTGCCAATCTCCTTTCCACTCCAGCAGTACAATCAAGGACAACTGCCCCCAAACCTATCAATTGAAGTGTTCCTTCAGTTGATGATGTATGATCCAAGGAGCACTGAAAAGTTAAGGAACTCTTGCCACCCTCCTCTTAGAATTTATTGCTGCAAGAAACTTTAGTGATAACCTATTTGAACCCCTTTGACATATGACGTAACCGAATCCTAGAGTGGTGAATTGACTTGAACAAGGATACGCAGGTAATAAGTAGCAAAGCTAGACTGGAACCCATGTTGTCTGAGCTGTTGATCCATCTTTGGTGCACACATCTTACCTGTTGAAAAAGGCATGAAATAGTCACTCTTCTCCAAGTTGCCACTTTCATCCAGGAAGTGTCCTGGGTCAAACTGGCCTGGATTGGGGAACTCTTTCTTGTCATATAGAACAGAAGTCAGTAATGGTATTATGGTAGTGCCCTAAAATGAAGAGATATAGATAAGCAGAATTAGAAAATAAGAATCTTACAATGTCAGTACTGAAAGAAGTGCTTGGGTGCTTGTACTGAGACCCCAACTCCAAAACTATATTTCTCCCTAGCTTCAGAAACACTATCCCTGCCACTTTCTCCCTAGCCCAGGAACATTATGCCTAGCAGTTACCCATGTGTGGGCCTCAGCAACACACTTATCTCTCTCCCTGGAGCAGTTACAAACCACACCTGTAGGAATTATTAGTTTGAACTGGCTTTGAATTGGCTAATTAAGATATTGATACCCACTGGACTATCTAAGCCAACTCTCTACCCCATTATCTGCATCCTGTACTCATGTGTATCCTAGACTTAGGACATCTGTGTACTCCCTACAGCTATCTTGTCAAACAAGACTTTGGTGGCAGACGGGACAACCCTCAGTTGGCCCTGACTGCTAGTTACCTTAGTGACATAGCAGACCTAAAAATGACACCTCCCTGTAGCCCCTCCTTGGGCTTTTCCTGGTGAACTCTGGGTAAAATGCCTGTACAGTAGACACCTTAATACAAATTTCATCCTGAAAAAGGTAGAAGCAACATGGAAGAAGTCCATTCTAGACCTGATTTTCCCCAACAAGAAAGAACTGGTTGCTGAGATGAAAATGATGATGTTATGATAATCGTGGGCAAATGTTATTGTCTTATCTTAGAATGTAATAGAGGAGAAAAAAGCCAAGCACACCTTTTCCCTCTGTGACCAATACAAATAAGAATTCTAATCTAAGCTGTGATATTTGCTACCTATGACACCTTGGGCAAGTCCTTTCATATCTCTGGGCCTCAGATTGTCTTTAAAGTGAGGAGGGTGATGAAAAAAAATTAAAATGAATGGTGTATAATTGTACTTATGAAGATTGGCCCTGAAAAAAAAAATGAAAAAAGCACCTTCCTCCTTTCTTTGCAGAAATGGGGGACAATGGTTATAGAATATTACCTATATATCAAATCCCTTTGAAGTGTTAGATAGTTTTACTGGACTGTTTTTTTCCCCTTTCTTTTCTATACTTTATTACAAGAGATATTTACAGGGTAGTGGGGAGAGTTATATATTCCCAAATGAAAGTGATAAACATAAAAGCCAGGTATAATTTTACATAAACCTTAGATTAGAGGAGAGCAGATTTCAAACACCTCAGAGGAAGAATAAGTAAGCTCCCACTAATTAAAATTCTAGAAAGGAAGTTAATCAAAGAGGGGTAGGAAGCTCTCAAAAATGAAATCCTGGTGGTACAAAGAAAAACAGTTCTGATGGGAAAAAAGACAGTTACCAGAAAGTATCAGTGTAGATACCCATTCAGGGAACTCAGCAAATAAGTTAAATTGTTAAAAGAAATAAACAAAACATAGAATTTTAAAAAAACAGGCAAAGGAAGCTTGCCAGGGTCCTATAAGAATGGCAAAAGGGGTTCAACAGCCTGTAGCAAAAATGAGTTTATTATATGCAAAGCAGGAAAGAAAATGGCCCCTTTGGGCCACTTGATACCCTCCTGTTGGCTTTAAGGAGTTTATTTTGGCTGGAAAGGTTGGGATTCAGTCATGATTGTTCTGAGCCACAAATTAGGAAAATTCCTAATACTTAATAAAAGGCTGGGCTCTCTGCCTATCTTTAGACTTACATCTATCACTAGATATCCCCTGGCCTCTTTGTGGTTACGATAAAATTCAGTTAACTGAAACATTTTTGAAACCAAAAAACAGACTGTGTTAATGATATCTGTTGTTGCTCATCCATTTTCTTTTCTTTTTTTCTTTTTTGGCAGTTGGGGTAAAGTGACTTGCCCAGGGTCACACAGCTAGTAAGTGTCAAGTGTTTGGTCTGAGGCTGGATTTGAACTCAGGTTCTCCTGACTTCAGAGCCAATGCTCTATCCATTGCACCACTCCTCATCCTTTTTCAAAGAGAACCAATGACATCACTGGTGATGTCTTGACTTGCATGTGAATTGGATTTAAGTGAGGCAGAGTTACACTAAGTCATTACCCTCACTAACTCTCCAGAGTCATGGAAGTCCAGTGGCAGGATAAAAGCCAAGATGACTCAAGATGGCCCAGGGTGCAGTAGATGACCTTGTCATCTTTGATGTTTGACTAAGCTCTAAGTCCTCTACAATGCCTGCTTCTGCTGCCCTCATGGGCATCAAAACAAATTCCCTCATCTACCAATTCACAATTTCACATGATTGGAGTAGATAACCCACTACCTCACTGACAGATTTGAAGTCCATTGGTTACCCTCAACCTGGTTTATCTCAGCTGCTGAGATGGTTTACTGCAGTGTGGAAAGAGCTGACTTTTTTCTTGGGACTTCCCTCAGCCTGGGTCTTCCATTGCAAGATTCTTATAGAGCCAATAACTCTCCTTGATATCTCTTATGCCTACCGCAGTTCAATTCTGCCTTTATTCCATGCTTGCTCCAACCTCTCCAGTCCAAAGGCTCAGCATGGCTTTCCCCAATTATAAGACTTCTCTTTTTTTACTGAAATTGGTCAGGGTACAACCCAGGATCTCACATAGTGGCTTTGATTGATTCAAGGAGGGGTACAGATCACCAGTTCACATTCAGTTGATTCTTTGATTCAATCAAAAGTGTTTACACTTATTCAAGGCACCTTAGCCAAATGGAGTGACAATCAATGCCACCTTGCAGTGGTAAACCTTAGAGTGAGCTGATGTTGGTGAGGATAACAAAGAACAACAAAAGGGTTGGGAGTGCTAACTATAGTGTGGGGGAAAGGAGGTCAAAGAAAGAATGAGACTGCTCTGAATGGATTGATGATAGTAGTAACAGGCAACAAGTGATGGAAAGCAGCTGGGTGGCACAGTGTACTGTGCCTGAAGTCAGGAAGATTCATCCTTGTGAGTTCAAATCCGGCCTCATACACACTAGCTGTTTGACCCTGGGCAAGTCTCTTAACCCTGTATGCCTTAGTTTCTTATCTATAAAATGAGCTGGAGAAGGAAATGGAAAATTACTCCAATATTTTTTGCCCAGAAAACCCCAAATGGAGTCACAAAGAGTCAGACATGACTGAAACAACTCTGTAACGGCAGTAACAAGAAGAAATGAAGCAGAAATTCTCAATTCTCATTTAGCCTGAATTTTCTCTTAGAAGTATAATGAACTTTGTACTGGAAAGGACAAAAAGTATAATTACGGTTAATGGAGCCAAGATAAGAAAGGAGATAGTAAGAAAACACTTAGAGCTACCCTTGTTGAGTTCAAGTTACCAGGCATAGGTGACACCTTCAGGTACTGAAAAGGCTGATGGATATGACTGAGTCACAGAATTGAAGATGCACCAAGCTGGAAGCAATTTCAGAGACCACCTAGTTCCAGTCCAACTTCAATTCTGAAAAAAAGATCCTTCTATTTCAGATTCAACAAGTTAATTGGGTGATTATCTCCAGTAAAGGGCCTCTCCTGACACAGTCTGTTCCATTATGGTGAGGCACAAATTGTGAGGAAATTTTCTCCTGCATCAAGCCTAAATTTTCTTCTTTTCAGTTTCCATCCATTATTCCCAGTTCTGCCTTCTGGGTCCAGGCAAAACAAGTCTAGTCTGTCTTCCAAATGACAGCCCCTTGAACATTTGAAGTCACCTATACTGTCCTTCATAGATCCTCTTTTTTCTAGGCCAAGATCCCCAATTCCTTCAGCTAATCTTCATATGGAATGAAAGAATGAAAGAGAAAGAGAGAGAGAGAGAGAGAGAGAGAGAGAGAGAGAGAGAGAGAGAGAGAGAGAGAGAGAATGAGAATGTATCCCACTTTCAACTCAATCTCCACAGCCATCATCAGGAGGATCAACCATTATACAGAAGAAGCCCACCACTCCCACCATCATCAACTTTATCTGCTGACTATTATGTCAGCCTAAGAATCCTGAAAATAGTAGTGTCTCTCAGGCCACCAAATCTCTACCAACCTGGCTCCCAAAGCCATTTTCCATGGGAGAGGGAGGGGAACCAATTTTGGAAATAACTGTCAGTTGCTTCTGTAAGTGCTTTAACCCTCACTTTGTCAGAAGCCACAGCTACTAAGGACCCAGAAAAGAAAATTCTTACCACCAAGAATTGTCACTAGATTTTTAATTTCTTGAAGGCAAGGACTATCTTTTGCCTCTTTTTGAATCACCAGGACTTAGTAAAGTGTCTGGCACATAGAAGGCACTTAAATGTTTTTTTGACTGACTGATCAAAGTCCTTAGCATTAGGTAACAAGGATGGTAAGATGAAGTGAGGATTTTTTTAAACATGGAGGAGACATGGACATTTCTAGAGATATCAGCGAAGGAACCAGTATATAAGGAAAGATTGGAGATGAGAGAGAGTTGGAATGATAGTAGGGGAAATCTGTTGCAGACAACTGTATGGTATGGGCTCAAGGGAGCATGTAGAAGGGTTTGCTTTGGTGAGGAAAAAGGCAATCTCTTTATCAGAGACAGAAGTGAAGGATGAGATAGTAGGGGAAGATATCTGAATGATGTAAGATGGGGAGGAGGGGAGAAAGGTATGCTCATGGAAAATGCAATCAATTTTTTCTAATGAAGTATGAGGTGAGGTCCCCAGCTCATGGGATGGGGAGAGAGGGTGGATGGGAATCTTAAAGACAAGGCTTGGAACAATCACTGTGAAGACTAGGATAATCAATCTATAATGGGAGTCTGATGCTTCCTCAGAATTCTTCAGATGGCATCTACAATTGGAGGATGCTATAGACAGAATAGCAACTCTCCATGTGGGAGATGCTATGGAGCAGCCTCCAGAATTGTAATGATGTGTAAGGGAAGTGTCTTGGAGGAACAGGTTATGGAGCACATGTAGGTATTCTGCAAGTGGTTCTGGTTGGCTAACCACATGTTGAAGAGGAGACTTCTTAGATTGACTCTGGCAGCATTTAAATGGACGTGTTTCACCTACAGTTTTTCTGTCCCATTTATTTCTGGTGATCTCAGTGACTCCTTCATTCATGGCATCTGATGAAGGGAGTAGAATTACTGACCTTGAGTATTTTGAAAGATTGAGAGAGCAAGTCACAGGAATGAAAGCCCAGGCTGAGTCAGGCAAGCATCAGAGCCTCAAGGAGCAAAGAAAACTTCATAGTTCTCCACTCATTGGCAGCTAAGAGAAGGATACATATGGCAGAGATGCAGCCTTTGGTTCTGAATGTGATAGGAACAATTCAATGCAGGAACTGAGTGAAGTTGATCTTATATCCACCAGAGACTGAGGATGCAGGGGAGAGTATGCCCTATAGGCACTGGGGAAAATGCTCATTTTAAAAAGCCAATTGGTATTAAGTAGTTAAATGGAACTAATTTTCTAGACAATGGACTCTAACAATGGAGGAAACACAAGCAGTGTGGGGCTCAAATATGTGGCGGTAGGGAAAAAGCTACCCTAAGCCCCTCAGTGTACCCTGGAACCCCAAGGGGAAATGGAGCTAGCCTACCTGGCCTCAAGAGAGTGAGCATTCAAGCTACAAATCAATTAGGGAGGAGTGGAATGACTGCTTTGCTGCAGCGAGTGTCCAGTTGATATTAGACAATATAAATTCATGTTATATTGCTGGGAGAAACATTTCTGACCTTAGGGATTAGGTATTGTCTGAACTTAGTATCTTGTGCCACAGAATGGGTCAGATTGGCTGGGACCAGATCAGTATATCTTTCTATCTCATGGATCACAGCATCTGTGTAAGGCACGCTGTTTCTGTCCTTCAAGCAGGGACTTCGGTTTTGGCCAATCACACGGTCAATTTCTTCGCGAATTTTATCTGTTGTGATAGAAATTAAAATTTATTTTAAAAGTGAGGATAAAAATTTTTATCTCCATCAGTTTCTCTGATCTCTCTTACCTGAGTTCCAGTAGTAAAAATTCCACTGACTCTCCCTATTTATGGGAAAATGAAGAGTTCAATTTCAATCTCTTGACCCAGTGGAGAATTCATTTTAGATTCCAACAAGAATCCTAAATTCCATATCCTCAAAGCATAAGCCTCACAATGTCCAGAGATAAATACAGGACAAACAATAATTGGGTAAGGAAGCAGTGAGAAAATGAAATGGGGCTGGGACTTAACAAAATATGACCAATAAATTCATAAGAGTCTAAGTTACTTATTTACAGAGCTGTGTGAGTGACAGGCCATCCAGTTGTGCTAACTCCTCCAACAGGTCAATCACACAAGCCCAAGCAAAATGGCCCCTCTGAATCATTATGCTCTCCAGTCTGTTGCAGAGAATTAAACCTAGTCTAAGAGTAACCCTCTGCATTTTTTTTAATAGAACACTATTTCTGGATTCAGAGAACTCATGTTCAAATGCCACCATGGTCCCTTTCCTAATTGTATGACCTTGAGTAAGTAATTGAACTCAGGTTTCAGTTTCCTCATCTGTAAGACAAGGGGGTTGGATGACATTGTCCCTACGGTGCTTTCTATCACTAAATCCATGATCCTATGACTTAATGTTCCTCTTTTTTCTACTTAGTAATCAACACTAATGCTAGATATTATTTATGAATTGTATCACAGCTATACTACCATGTAATTAGTCACTATCTGATAGATCTGTCTCTGTACAGGGAGGTAATACTCCAAGATACATTATAAACCTTTAGTAAGTCTCATTTTCTACAGATTGTTTTAGCCTAATGAGCCCTCATTATAAGTTGGTCTTGTTTTAAATAGACCATTGACAGGATTGATCAATCATTATTTATTTTGATGTTTGAGGGAAAGTAAGAACATTGAGTGGAAATGATAATAACTAATATTTACACAGAGCTTTAAGTTTATGAAATGTTATTATATATACCATCTTTTTACATCTATTTATCTATTTATATGTATATGTACATATACATATTATCTTATTTGATTCTCAAAACAACTTTGTGACAAAAGTATCACAGGTATTAGTACCACCATTTTATAGTTGAGGAAATTGAGGTTCATGGATTTTACGTAACTTCTCCATGATCACACAGCTATTGGGTATCAGAGGCCAGATGTGAACCTTGGTTTCCTCTATACCTTTTCTTTCAAAAGACACTAAACTCTTTCAAAATATATTGGACTCTTTCTTGATTGGAAGACCTGGGATCTAGGTCTAGATTTGCTACTTAATCACTATGTAACATTAGGAAAGAGATTCTTTGGGGACTTAGTTTCTCCATCTATAAAATACAGATAAGACCTACCCTTCCAACCTCAAAAGTTGTTGTAAGGATCATATGTATATAAAAGTACTTTCTTTGTACTACCCAAAACAAGAAAATGTCATTTAAAAATTGGTCCCATTTATGAAAACACACATAAAATCATACATGAAATTTAAGTGAAACTGTTATAATATTTGTAAAACTACAGTGTTTTAGTTGTAAAAGATCTAAATAACTATTGTATCGGTGTAGCAAAAGTGACATTGATTAAATTAATTCATAGCTTTAATGCAAAATCAACAAAAATGTCAATTAATTTCATTGTAGAACTAGATTTAAACATGATGAATATTAGATGGAACTGAAGGGCAAGAATATGAAGGGTTAATTTTAAAAGTAAGAGTGGATGAAAATGCACTTTTTCTTCCAGGTTGTAAAACGTGTTATTATAACTCATTAAATTACATCTCATTAAAACTGTCTTGTACTAAATGGAAAAGTAAGATAAGATGAAAGAATACAGATTTCAGAAATAGAACTAAACACTTATAAGTACCAGTGTTTGATAAATTTGTAGGCCATAAAAACTGAGAGAATTGTTCATTTAACAATAACATTATGAATGACTCCATGAGAGTAGAGATTGCATTGTTTTTCATCAAGCCCCAAGGTCTTGCATATATAAAGGACAGATAGGAAGAGGGGCTATATCTGTAATTTCATTGATATGGGGAACTCCCAAATGGTAGAGGGAAACCTCCTCTCTCAATGTAGGCTTCCACTTTGCAATTTATAGTCTCAGGATGGTTACTATCTAAAGCACTTAGAGGCTAAGTGAGTTATCAATCATTACACTGTCAGTACGTGTTCATTTACAGATAAGTAATATACAGGGTAACTAGAAGGTAATCTTAGAAAGAAGGTCCTGTGGTAGGGGAGTGGAATCTGGAAAGGGCTTTTGCAGAAGGTAACATTTGAGTTAAGTTGAAAAAAGCCAGAAAGGTGGAGATGAGGAGGGAGAAATTCCAGCAAAGACATCAACTAGTGAAAAAGCATAGAGTTGGAAGATGGCTTGTTGAATTTGAAGAATTGCAAAAAGGTTAGTGTTGTTGGATTATAGATCACACCAAGGAGAGTAAAGTACAAGAAGACTGAAAAGATAGGAAGAGGGCAAGTTATGAAGGACTTTAAAAGTCAAAGAGAGGATTTTATATTTGATCCTGAAAGTAATAGGGAAGCGCTGTCATTTATTAAGTTAGCGGAGTGACATGGTCAGACCTGCTCTTTAGTAGGATCACTTGGGCAGCTGAATGGTGAATGGACTAGCATGAGAAGAGAATTGATATTTACTTTTGGTATAGATTTTGTATTTATATATACTACATGCGTACTACTTTTTACTACGTACTATGCACTGTAGTAATGTGCTGGGGACCAAAAGAAAGGCAAAAAACCCAGGGTCCATTCCCTCAAGGAGCTCATGTTCTAATAGGGGATATGATATGCATATGGTGTTTCCCTCCACTTAATGTAAGCATTTAAAGGTCTACAGCTCTATTTTTCTATTTTATCTCTCTCTGGTTTATGTGTCAATACCATATTTGTATCACAGAAAGAATTTGGAAGGGTCTCTCCTCTTTTTTACAAGTTTGATAGAATTGACTTGTATGGTTCTGGAATTTTTCTTTGAGGGTTCATTTTTACCTTGTTCAATTATATTTTTTAATACTGGGTATTTTAATAATGTGTTTCATCTGTTAATCTGGTTATTTTACATTTTTGTAAGTATTCATCTATTCCATTTAAGTTACTGGTTTTATTGGAATATAATTGGGCAAAATCATTTCTTACATTTTTTTAAAATTTCCTCTTACACCATGAATATTCCTTTTTCAGTTTCATGTAAACAATTTGATTTTCCTCTCTTCCTTAATCAAACTAGCTGTTCATGAGTGCTTTTTCCCAGAAAATAGTTCATTGTATTTATCAGTTCAATGGGTATTTTTGCTTTCAATTTTGATAATCTTTTCTTTTACTTGCAGAATTTCTACTCTGATGGTTAGATGGGGGGGATGGAAGCAATTTACTTTTCCAGTTTTTTTTCTAGTGGCATCCCTAGTTTGATTTGGTTTTTCTCTCTTTAGTTAATGAAAATATTTAGAGTTATAAAATTTCTCCTTAAGATTTCCTTAACTGTACCATATCAGTTTTGGCATTTTGTCTCATTATTGGAATTTTTCATGAAATTTTCTATTGTTTTTATGACCTTTTGTCCCACCAGTCTTTAAGAATCATGATGTTTCCAATCATTTTCAATTCTTAGTTCAAATTTAATTTTAAGCTAATATGATTTTTATTCTATTGTTGTCAGTGAAGTATGTTTAGCTTTTTTGAATTTGTTTGTGAGGTTTTATACCCCAATCAATGGTCAGTTTCTATAAAGGTGCCATGCATACCTGAGAATACTCCCATTCCCTTTATATTCCCATTCAATAATAACTAAAAACTCCTATTGTCTCTAATTTTTTAAGATTTTTATTCAGATCCTTGACTTCTTTTTTATCCTTTTATTTAGATTTGCTAGGTCAAAAAGGGACATATTAAGGTCTTCTGCTATTATATTTTTACTGTGTATTTCTCCCTGCAATTCAATTGGTTTTTCCTTTAAGC
Organism: Phascolarctos cinereus; assembly: GCF_003287225.1. Classification (NCBI taxonomy): domain Eukaryota; kingdom Metazoa; phylum Chordata; class Mammalia; order Diprotodontia; family Phascolarctidae; genus Phascolarctos; species Phascolarctos cinereus. The sequence goes on from NW_027555736.1 coordinate 77,761,551, forward strand.
ATTTAGATGCCATATGAACTATTTATATTGATTTATTATCTGTGATATCTTTGGGAATCATGTAGTTTCTGTATTTATAGTGATTAACTTTACTGTAACCTTGTCTGAAAACAAAACTTGTTTTGAGTTTAGTTAAAGTATGATCGGTTTTGTTATAGCATATCATTTTAACTCTGTGAGAATTTTTGTTTCATTTGTGTTTCTTCTAAACATTGTATTGTTGGATTCTGTTTTCTAGTCCATCCACTAACCTTCCATTTTATAGGTGAATTCATCCTGTTCATATACATTTCCTTCCCCTCAATTTATCCTCTTATACTTTTTTTTCCTCTTTGTCCCCAACCCCCTCTTCTATGAAGAAGGTGGTGAAAAACGAGTTTACCTAACACTTATGCTCTATAAATGATATAATCTGTTTCTACTCTATTGCCCTTCTTCTTTTCCCCTTGTTTCACCCCTAACAACAGATTTTTATTCATTATCTTCTTCCTTTTAATTCTCTCTTCACATTTCCCTCTCCAACACTGGAGTTTTAAGAGAGTTTGTTCATGACTACTACTTACCTCTCAAATCCCCCCACTCCTTGTCCCTACCTATTTAATGTATTTCTAAACCTCACCCTTTCTGTATATGCATATGTGTTTTTATGTGAGTGTGTTCAACCTTCCTTTGTCTGGTTCAGATGAAAGTGATCTAGCTGATAATAAAAATATTAATATCTCTTGATATTTTACAGTTCACAAAATACTTACTTCCCAACAACCAAATATGAGGGAGGGAGGAACCTTAAATATTTGTGTGTAATTTTGGGGAGGAAGTAGTTGTGTCAAAACAAAAGTAACTGCTCTAGTGCCTTATCATACCATGGAACTCCTTCTGGGTTTGGGTGGCTGTGAAAGGAAGAATACAAGCTCTCAGCAAAGTCCTATTGAATGGCTTTGAATAAGCACCTGGAAACTGCAAATTGCATGGATGCCCATCAGTTGGGGAATAGCTGAACAAGTTGTGGTATAGGATTGTGATGGAGTACTTCTCTGCTATAAGAAATGATGAGCTCAATGATCTTAGAAAAACATGGAAAGACTTGAATGAAAAAATGAAGAGTGAAATGAGCAGAACCAAGAGAACATTGTATATAGTAACACAATATTATTTTAAGAATGACTTTGAGAGAATAAGTTATTTTGACTATTATAAATACCAAAATTAACCATAAAAAACATATGAAGAAAGATACTATCTGCATCCAGAGAAAGAACTGATAAATAGAAGTATGTGTGGAATAATTTTACATACATGCATGTATACATATACATACATATATATGTAGTATGTGTATATATACATATACATATATGTATACACGCACATTATATATATACATATATACATATACATATACGTATACACACATACATACACACACATTTTATTTATATATATATATATATGTGTGTGTATATATATATACACACACACACACACACATACACTATATAGACACATACCTATTTGTGTCTATTGGTACCCATCTCTAGGGTGGGGTAAGGGAAGTGTAGGGAAAAAAAGTAATATACGTGATAATTTTGTTTTATATCTGAAAAGAATAGCAAGTTTCTCGTAGTAGATTTGCAGTTTTCTACAATCATCTTTTTCATGGTCCTATGTTATGAAAACATTTTTTTATTCCATAAATATATATAACATAAAAAATTAAAGGACAAAAAAAGAGTATGCATCTGGAGATGGTCTGTGTCATCTGGGGACAAACTGGAATATGTGGTGACTGCTAAATCCATGAAAATGACAATGGAAATATTCCCAAAGATAGTCTCCACAGGAGTGGACATTACTTTCGAGCATTATTATTGGGCGTATTGTCCATAATCCCACCTGTTATCTCAGGGTGTTTCAGGAAAAGCAGAAGGCCATATCTCAGAGTGGTACTGGTTGTTGCTATTCCTGCACCAAATATATCAGACACAGTGTAGGCCAACTTTTCCATGGTAAATTCAGATTGTGGTTTTTTTCTTTTCCTAGGAATAATTTGATAAAGTTAAGTAAGAAGCAGAATGTTTCAATATCAAGAGTGGTGGGTTTGGAGCCCAAGGACCCGAGTTCAAATCCCAGTTCTGCCCGTAAAGAATCTATGCGAGCTTGGGAAAGTCACTTATCTTCTCTAAGTCTTATTTTCCTCATCTGTAAAATGAGGGGGTTAAACTCAATGAACTTTAAGGTCCCTTTCAGCTCTAAAGAACTATGATCTTTTTGTGGTGGCAAAAAGCTGGAAATGAACTAGTTCCTGCTAAAACCAGACTTATACAGCAATATGAAGGTTGAAACAAAATTTAGAAAAGATTGGCTATCTGGGGTGAGTGGGAGGGAAGAGTGCAGAATGACACTGAGGTTTCAAGCCTTGAGGGGTAGGAAAGATAGTATTCCTGACAGTAGTAGGCAAGTTCAGAAAAGGGGAAGTTTTGGAGGGTTGGGGAAGGGATATAATTCACGGTATCTTACATGACAAAAAGTTAAAAGTGCTGTTGTTATGTTCAGTTATTTTTCAGTTATGTTCAAGTCTTCATGACTTGAACATTTGGGGTTTTCTTGGAAAAGATACTAGAGTGTTTTGCCATTTCCGTCTCCAGCTCATTTTACAGATGAGGAAACTGAGGCAAACAAGGTTAAATGATTTGCCCAGCGTCACACAGCTAGTAAGTGTCATGTGTCTGAGACTGGATTTGAACTCAGGTCCTTCTAACTCCAAGGCCAGAGCTCTATCCACTGTATGACCTATCTGCCCTAAGACTGGATTTTAGCTCAGGAGGAGTCTTCCTGACTCCAGTCTTGCCATGCTATCCACTGTGTCACCTAGCTGCCCTTTAAAAAGTTCTACTGAGTCACTTTTAGCCTTATTCCCTGTAGAGATTTGCAGCAACCACAATTGGCATGATGGGAGTTGAAAGGAATTCACTCAGCCTAAATCACCTAGTGAGCGGCAGCATGACATAGTAGATAGATGGGCTAGCCTTGAAATCAGAGCGATCTAGGTCCAAATTCTGCCTGGACACATAATAGCTAGATAACCATAGGCAAGCTACTTAATCTGTCAGTTGCCCCACACAACTGTCTAAATAAATTACAGATGAGAATCCAAACTCTATTACTGAAGGGACTTTCCGCTCTCAAAGTTACACACACACACACACACACACACACACACACACACACACACACACACACACAGGTATCAATGATATCATAGGTCAAGACTAAATTAAGTAAAAGATTGGGGTCAGAGAACAGCAGCTTAAGCAAAAGCAAAGTTGTTCAAAAGATGACAAACATAAGTCTAAAAGTAAATTAAATTTCATTAATTAAAAGTAAATTAAACGTGTCTACTGGCTGGCCTGGATGATCTCAAAAGAGCAAGATAGTTCCTGGTGCTATGTTCTGAAAGAGCTAAGACTCCTCCCTAATTCAAATAGCCAAAGCCTGGTAGCAGTTACAATTCATCAGAACATGGTAGCAAAAGATTTGCAAAGAACATCCCACTGACAACCAGCAGATGGAAACAGTGGAAATACTGGTCCAGTTGTATAGCTCAACAATCAACTCAGCATAGCATACCCACAAATCAATAATATTATCTAAAAAGCATATAACACCAAGAGCTGCATGAAGGAAGCTGCAAGTGGCAATCATGGAGATGGAGATAGGTTTCATCCCAAGAATATGAGTTGCCTTGGTATGTATATGTGTGTTTATTTGTATCACCAGATAGATATAGATACATAGAAAAATAAATGGATAGATGGATAGATAGATAGATAGACAGACAGACAGACAGATATTCCTTACATGTGGGTCCTCTCTCATGTGTCTCTTTAACCAGTGTTAAGTCATGAAATAAGGTACTCCTGGATTGCTGGCTAGGGGGAAAGTGATTTTCATTGTAAATTTTATTACCATAGTTAAACTAAATGTCTTTCGCTTTGAACTAATGTAGCTTCCTTGCTATCTTCTCACCATGATGTTCCAGTTGTCATCCTTCCCTTCCCTCATCCTTCACTCTCCCAATCCCACCACTGGCTTTCTAGCTCCCTTTTTATATGTTGTTCTCCATCTTGAGAACAAGGACCTTCTTGCTTAGTGTCTGAAACATAGGGAACATTTTATAAATACTTCATCTTGTCTATCTATTTGTCTCTTTTCTTCTGGTTAATCTGGCAAGAGAAACCTATGTGGAGCTCACAAGGCACACTAATTTCTTTCAGGCTATTTCAGGACATCTACCAGGGCACTGGGTGCTTTTCTTCTAGAATCTACCTTGTGTCTGGTGCTTTTCAATTTCTTCAGTTCTTTTGCTGTATTTTTTAAAAATTATACTAGAATTTTGCTTTATTCATTTTCTAGTTAATCCTTCCTGCTACGTAGTGTGGATTAATAGGTCTTCTTCTTCTTCTTGTTTTTTGTCTTTGTTGTTTTTTGAAAGGTAAGAGAGGAACTGGACTCTTTTTGGGTCCTCCCTCTGCCATCGTTGTCAGAGAATCCACTTGTATCATTTCAACCCCATCTGTTATTACCACCCACTAAAACAACTCCACTTCAATCTGGCCACTCAGTTTGCCATCATCCCCCACAATGACCTGTCTATTCAGAGTCCTGAAGTACCCTTTCCCATTCAGATTGCCAGTTTGTTTTATTGCCATCACCTCCCTCAATATCCAGATCAAAACTTAGCTCTTCTAGAAAAATGTTTTATATCCAACTGTTCCCAATTCTATTGTGCATCATTATTGTCTACTATTTTGCCCTTCTTGATATAGTCCTAGAATCATAGGCTCCTACATCTTGCAGCTGCAAGAGACCTTAGATGTCATCAATTCCAAACTCTTCATTTTACAGATGAGGAAACTGAGGCATAGAGAAGTTAACTGACTTGTCCAGGGTCTAACAGCTAGTAAGCATCTGAGATGGGATTTAAACACAGGTCTTCCTGACTCCACATTCTGTTCTTTCTGCCCTGGGCCATGCTTCTCACCTTATAATTATTCTCAGGCCCTTCAAGTATATCCTTCCTCTAATTAGCTTATAAACTCTTTCATGACAGGGACCAACTGGCCCTCAGTTCCTCAGATTGTTCTCTGAAGACACTTGCTTTAAGAAATTCTCACTTCCCTTTATTTACTTGTGAACAGCCCCCAATACAGTAATCACATGACTCACAAGAATTGAGCTGCAGCCCCATTCTTCTCACTATACCTGCTCCATTTGAAACTGTCAATCAAATCCTTAGGGTTGTTGGGGTCCAGGGATTCTTGGTGCTCTTTCACTTTCCCTAAAATAAAATTATGCAGTACTTGACAGTTCTTAAATAATTTGTGATGATGTCCTGGGAAATATTGTACCAAAGCTGGGAAGAGATTGTAGATCTATAAAAAAGAAACAATGGCACATTTCTTTTTCAGTAGATACACAAGATAGTTCTCTAACCTTGGATTCAGAAGAGAAGACTGTGACTAGGTGAGGAGAAGTTGCCAGGGCAAATCCCCTATGAAAAAAAATGTGACTTATCTTCACTCATGCTCTTCCCTCACCTGCAAAACCCCCTGAAATCATTTTAATATTCCTCCCCCTGCTGGCAGCTAGTGTCCATATGAACTTCCACTTTCCATGATTAATTAATTACCCCTGAAAGGTTTCCTGTCTACCGTTTTCTCAGAGCTCTGCTTTCTAATTTCCAATGGGGCAGCTGACACCTGCTAACACTATCTAGGCTCAAGTGTTCATGGCCAAGGTCAGCAGTCCTCTCGCAATGGGTATTTTTAAACCAGGGACCTTTGATGTCAGTCCCTGTGGCACATAGGTAGACTTCTTCAGAAAAAGACCTGATAGAGGCCCTCAGTGAAACTCTAAAGGGGTGACCTGCTCCATCTACATTCAAGAGGCCATCTGTTTATGATTAGAAAGATTTGGATTATGGCTGGATCTCACAGTTGTACCTCCCAATGAAGCTCATATTGGACCCCAGCCTTGATCCAGGTAGAGTTCCTCTCTCTAGAAAAAAAAAGAGTGCTCTATGTCCCAGAAGGAAAGAACTCTGCACACACCTGTGCCCATGGCGAACTCAGGATCTTGACCTTTTCATCTAAAATTTCCATTAAATGTAGAAATTTCTGATCATGATATTCAAAACGCTTCTGGAAAATGATAGAGCAGATGACATTGCAGGGAGCACACCCAAGGATGAATGTGGGGTCACAGGGCATCCCTAAAGAATCAGGGAAAGAGACAGAGCTTTAATATTGATTTTAACCGATTAGCATTGAGATCACAAGGGAATATTTGCATGCCTTGAGGAGCAGTGGCCACCATACTATTTTACATTCTCCTCCAACAAGTTTAACTTTCATTATAGCTGAGAATTACATCGTACCGAAAGGTAATAAAAAGCACTTTGTACATATTTTCTGATTTCATCCTTACAACAGTTTGGTGGAGAAGGAGAATGAGAAAAGGACAAAATGTAAGAGGTTTTTCATAATGGAGTGTTATGTGGCTTAAATGAGATAAATGATATAAAAGCATTTGCAAACCTTAAGGCACCATATAAATCTCAGGGATTATTATTATTATTATTATTATTATTATTAGCTTATAGTCACTAGTCCTCCAGTCTGATGATGACTTCATTCCCTAAGCCTTCTTTCTACTGTACTCCTGTGGAGTTCAAACAATGTTTATAGGGCAATATAGGAACTTACTGGTAAATGTTTAACCACTGACTGTCTGGGGCGGGGGTGAAGTATGCACACACTTTTAAAGTTTAATCTGTGTTAATAATTTCTTAAGTTTCAAACAGAGCTTGGCAAACGTCAGCCTGAGCTAAATTCAGCCCTCTCCCTATTTTTGCATTACCCAAGAGGGGTTCAAATCCAGCTTCAGACACTTTCTAGTTGTGTGTTGCTGGACAGTCACCCAACCTCTGTCTTCCTGTTTCCTAATCTCTAAAATGGGGAGAGTAATAGCACCTATCTCCCAGGGTTGTCGTGAAGATAAGATGAAACGAACGATAAAGCATATTATAAATACTGGCCATCATCATCATCATTATCATCATTGTTATGGGCTTGTACCAGAACAAGACTGAGAACTCAGACAAACCTAGGGGTGGCTGCAGATCACAATAGATTCTTTGGGGTCTACCTCAGTCTTCAGTTATCAGAAAAGTAACTGCTTTCCTGAGATTAGAGATTTGTTTTGAAGTAAATAAGCACCAACCATTGGTTGTTTTTAATGCCTCGACTGGGCACTTTGCCTCTTCTTGGACTCGCTCCTCAATGCTCCTCTTCCCCATCCCAAAATTCTTCAGGGTCATGAGAGAGAAGTATCGCATTTGCTTCCATGTCTCTCCACTGCTGAAGAATCAGAGAAGTAAGAAGAATCCCCTACTCCAACAGACTGGAAAGTCTCAGAAAATGTTCTTGTCTCCTGTTTTGCAGAATCCGTGCCTAAGGACCCTTGACCTGGTTCTACTAGAGTAGTCTGAAGTGTGGGAATTGTCAAACATCACATAAAAGGTAATCGCTCCCTATTTTTAGCACTAGCAACCTGGACAAGGAAGCCTGCTCTCAGTCGTAGCCAGATGACTCATTTTTAAGCCCATTTCTAAAAGCAAGAGGCTAGGGAACAATATAGACATCCTTGCTGCGTATTAGTCTTATCCACTTTAACCACATTTCTCCGTGCTTAGCTTTCAAGGGCTCAGTATTTTGGCTGATACTTAACATTGCTGGCTAAAACAATAATAATAATAGTAAGTATCTGGGGGGCAGTTAGGTGGCATAGTGGCCCTGGAGTTAGGAAGACCTGAGTTTAAATTCAGCCTCAGACACTAACTGTGTGACCCTGGGCAAGTCACTTCAATCTGCTTGTCTCAGTTTCCTCATCTGTAAAAAGCACTGCAGAAGGAAATGGCAAACCACTCCAGTATCTCTGTCAAGAAGACTCCAAATGAGGTTACAAAGAGTCAGACACAACTGAAAAGCAACTGAACAATAGTTAGCAATCATCACCGTAGTGTTTGCAAAGCACTTTGCCTATATTATCTCACTTGATAGTCACAACAACCTTTTGAGGTTGAGGTACTATTACAATCTCCATTTTTTTTACTATTACTATATCTCATTATTACTATTACAATTACAATTACAATCTCCATTTTACATTTTGAGAAACTGAGTCTGAGGTTTAGTGACTTGCCCAAGGTCATGCAGCTAAGAGGCATCTGAATCAGAGTTTAAACCCATTCTTTCCTAACTTCAAGCTTTCTACTCTCTGTGCCACCTAGTTGCTTAGATGAGATAATTTTTATTCCTTTCTTCTTAGTACCAGGCAGAGAACCCCTCACTCAGCTTAATTTCATTTCTCTCATGATGAGTTTTTTTAATTATCTATTGACCACCCTTACCTGTTGTCATTAATATTTTTAAAATATAACTATATATGCCTGGAGAGAGAGACTTGTCATAGGATGAGACAGGTTCTATATAGTGGAGGAAGGACAGGAGGCTTGTCTCATTTATAGTATGTCCCAGCACTCTCCAGCAAAGACAGGTTGGTTTGTGAGATCTTAGGGAGGGTGATTTCATTAAGAGTTAGCATAGGTATCTTGAGAAAAAGTTTTTTTGAGACTACCCTCATTTTTTCATATACTTTCCAAACAAGATACTGGGAATATTGACCTATTTTCCCTAAATTTCAGCCAGACATATGGCAACATTTCTCTTATACGTATCAATAAGTTGGAGAAGACACAGTCCAAAAGGTAAATTCTGGTCAAGCCAAGGAAGTATAGGGTTGGAGCAGGCAGAGGTTTAAAGTGGGGAGAACAATGGCAAAGCCTAGGCAAGGGGTGATAAGAGTCTGAACTGAGGAGATCATGTTGTAAGTAAAGAGGAGGGAACACAAATTCCCTTAAGATATATAGCTACAATCCTAATTCCAGAACCTATGATTTTATGTCCCTGATTTAGGGGATTTGGGTAAGTGGATCTATTTCTACTAATTTCTTGGAATGGCAACCTTTCCTCCATTCTCTGCTTCATCCAAATTCATAGCTCTACACCAAGCAGAAACTTACTCAACCCATTGTTAATAGCATCAATGATGGGGAAACTTCCTCTGCCAGCAAACTCTCCTCCATGATCAGTCAGCCCTTCTTACATTGCCTTGTATCCATGTAATACAACAATAAGTTCAGAACCCAAATACAGAGTGAACACTGAGCCATAGACTTTCCCCAGATGTGGGAGGATATGCAGAGGGCTTTGAGAGAGTCATCACTGAATTTGCTGACAAAAAGCTTGGATTCCTCATTGGAGAAGTTCTCAATCTATTCTCTGCTTCCTTCAAACCATTTCTATCATTTATAACAGAAAACATCTAAGCAACACATATGCCTGACCCAGGGCACAGAAAGGCCTGAAGTCCAAAATCTTACTTTCTGTTCTGAGATAGCAGCTGCGTAGTCTGGTATTGGGTCTCCAACCTTCCCATGAGAAGGAGCTACTTTTTTTTAATTTTTGTTTTTCTCAAGCTTCGAAAATAACAGAGTGGGGAAGGAGGAACAGTGCCCTCAGTGAAATCCTGGATCAGGGGAAACAGTGCTGGCCACTCCCCTCTCTCCACTGGAAATCCCGCAAACTAATCCAATAGATTTTGAGCTACGAGGAAACTTAGAGAACATATAAAGCTGTCATCTCATTTTATAGGTGAAGAAACAAAGAGGTTATGTCATGGAAGGGTACCAGTGGTACAAGAGTAACAATTTACAGATTTAAAAGTCACAATGAATATACACATTCCTGTAAAGCTTTAGGGTTAGGAAGCATTTCCACTTTTGTGAATTTTATCCGATCTTCACTTACATCACTGTGAGTAGGTAGTACATTCATTAATCATTTTCTTTTACAGAGGAGAAAACTGAAGCCCCAAAAGAAGGGTATGACTGGAGAAGGTATGAGAAGTACAACAATTTGGAGATCTACCAGAACATAATGAAAAACACATTTTAGTTTTGTCTTAAATTCGTGGTTACAAAGCACAGTCACACATTAACTTCGTTTAATCTTCTCACACCACCCTTTCTTAATGATTTTATTAATGAGCTTTATTAATGATTTTCTCTTACAGACATGTAAACAGAGACTTTGAGAAGCAGGTCAAGTGTCCATGGTCACAAAGCCAGTTATGTGGCAGGGTCTAGACTTGAATCCAGGACTTTTTAATTCCATGGCCAATGCTATTTCTACCATATCAAGTTGTCTCTAAAAATCTTTGTGATCTACAGGTCTAGATGCTGATCTGTGTATTTATGGGAGTTCAGAACTTGCTGAGTCCTCCTGTGGCCAAGCTTACTTCCATCCAGGCACACTTAGGATTACACATAAGGACCGGGGCTGCACACACAGGCTGTGCCCTGTGCTCCTATAGAGACTTGTGCAGGGAAAACATTCTGATTCAACAGAGGCTGGAAACCCATGAATGTTTGTAAAATATTTCATTCCATAACACTTTGATTGGAAGGCTCCAGGGAAGCTAGTGGTCTACAGACCTCTGACTGGGGCACTCTAGGTGCTGGAAATTGGTAGAGGATGTTCAAGTGAGGAGGAGAATGGAGGATGTAATGCTCTAACCTAGGATGATACATAGGGATCCTGAAACCTGCCAGGACTCTATGTATAGACATATTGGGGAGGTGGAAATTAGTGACAGGAAATCAGGAATTTAAGATCAAGACTCAACAGGAGCTGACCACCACATCTAAGACTATGAGAATGGGAAGAGGCTGGCCATAGCACAAAGTTACAAACTGGGAACTGAGCTGGCAAATAGGAGTAAACAAAAGAAAACAAACAAGATGGAGAAATGTTATATCACAGGAAATGCCCAAGAGGCAAACCCAGAAATAACATAACAACTAAAAGAGAGTCTCAAAAAAAAAAGTGGCTTGACATTAAAGATGACAAAAGTAGCTAGATGAAATGAAAGGAGAGATAAAAATAAACAATTAAGTCTTATGGAGGAAAAAATGGAAGCAAAATAGCTTAGAAAATAAGATATAAACTTCTGGTGTCAAAATGGCAGAGCGAGGCAGGAACCTTCTGAAGTGCTTTTGAATTCCCCTTTAAACAACTAGAAAACTGCCTAAGAATGTTTTTAAAATTATTTTATGTCATTCTTAAGCAACTACAATTACTTACTAGTGGGATATGTGTGCTTGTTTGGATGCTGTAGAACTTCTCAGACCTTGGAATCAAATTAGACACAGCCACCCTCATTTCCTGTTCCACATTGATTTTCTGGAAGCGCTTGCCTTTTTACCACAGAAACCACCACCACCACCAAAACACAACTTTGCAAAGATATGAGGTCACAAACGAGAAAGTTCAAAGAATTACTGGTATGGCCAAAAGCACAAGTACACAAAAATATCTCAAACATTAGAAAATTTCTTGAAAAAGAATGTAGCTTGACCTAATGTTAAAACCGAATAACATCAATGCTTGCATAACGTTCTACAGATATTGAGTAGCATTGTATTTCCCTCAAAAATATAAAAATATCTTAAGACTTCACAGTTTGGCAACTGTAGCTCTATGTTATACTTCACAGAAAGTCATAGGGAACCCACGTTCTTCCTGAGGTGTGTGGTTTTTGTTTTTTGTTTTTTGCTTTCCAAAGTATTTTTTAATATAAATTTATTTATTTTTAGTTTTCAACATTTACTTCCACAAGATTTTGAGTTCCAAATTTTCACCCCATCTTGCCCCTCCCCTCACCCCAAGATGGCATGCATTTGAATACCCCTTCCCCTAGTCTGCCTCTCTTCTATCTCCCCCCCTTGTCTTATCCCCTTCCCCTTCTATTTTCCTGTAGGGCAGGATAGACTTCTGTACCCCATTTCCTGTATTTCTTATTTCCCAGTTGCATGTGAAAACTTTTTTTAAAATCATGTGTTTTTAAAACTTTGGGTTCCAAATTTTCTCCTTCCTTCCCTTCCCATCCACCCTCATTGAAAAGGCAGCAACTCAATATAGGTTATACATGTGCAGTTATGCAAAACACTTCCATAGTAGACATGTCGTGAAAAACTAACTCTATTTCCCTTAATCATATCCTGCCCCGCCATTCATTCTATTCATTCTTTTGACCCTGTCCCTCCTCAGAAGTATTTGGCTTCTGATCACCCTCTTTCCCATTCTGCCCTCCTCTCTATCACCCCCTGCTCTCTTGTCCCCTTCTCCCCCTATTTTCCTGTAGGGTAAGACAGATTTCCATACCCAATTGAATGTGTATGTTATTCTCTCCTTAAGCCAAATCCTATGAGAATAAGATTCCTCATTCCCTCTCACCTTCCCCTTTCCCCTCCACTGTAAGCTTTTCTTTTCTGTTTTTTTGTGAGATAATTTACCCCGTTCTACCTCTCCCTTTCTTCTTCTCCTAGTATAATCTTCTCTCATCCCTTAATTTTATTCTCCAGATATGACCCCTTAATCTTCAACTCACCCTGTGCCCTCTACTTACCTATCTATCTATCTATATACATACATATAATTTTCCCCCTCTACCCTAATATTGACAAAGGTCTCATGAGTTATAAATATCATCTTTCCATGCAGGAATGTGAACAGTTCAACCTTAATAAGTCTCTTATGATTTTTCTTTCCTGTTTCTCTTTTCATGTTCCACTTGAGTCTTGTGTTTCAAAGTCAAATTTTCTATTCACCTCTGGTCTTTTCATCAAGAAAAGAATGCTTGAAAGTCCTCTATTTCACTGAATGACCATTTTTTTCCCCTGAAGGATTATATTCAGTTTTGCTGGGTAGGTGATTCTTGGTTGTAATCCTATCTCCTTTGCCCTCTGCAATATTATATTCCATGCCCTGCAGTCCTTTAATGTAGAATTCATCTAGGAGCAGGGAAGCAACTTACCAGTCTAGCAGGAAAGGTCTGTCTCTCTGGGGCGGGACAGAAGTCAGGTGCAAAAGCAGCAGCAGCTAGCCTCACAGCAGAGGGGTTGCAGCAAGGCTCCAAGCCTGGGGAAATCCACCAGTGAGGCTCCTCTCTCTTGCAAACCGGGAGACCCTAAGCAAGTGAACAGCACAGCAAGGCCCCACCCCAGTGATCTCACCCCCATCACAAGCCACCAGTGGAGTCCTTGACCCCATTGCTGACCAGTAGTGAAGTCCCACCCCTTGGGCTTATCAGCAGAGAGGTCCTGCTTCCATAGCAACCCGGTAGCAAAGCCCCACCCCTGGAGCATGCCAGTAGCTCAACCCCATACCCAGGGAAGGCCAACAGGGAGACCCCTTCCCCCCGTACAAGCTGAAAGGGAAGCCTACCCTCCAAAGAAAGCAGGCAGATAAGCCCTGAAGCCTAGTGAAAACCAGCAGTAAGACCCAGAGCATAAGCACAAAAAGCTTGGGACATTACAGGACCAGAGCCCAAATCTCATATGAAAACACCAAGTCACAAAAAAAGAGCAGAAAAAATGAGAAAAAAAAAAGGAGCTTGACTGTAGAAAGTTATTATAGTGATAGGGAGGATCAAAGCACAAACTTAGAAGAGGACAATAGTGTCAAAATGGCTACATGTGAAGCCTCAAAGAAAAATGCAATTTAGTCTCAGGTCCAAAAAGAATTCCTGGAAAACGTAAAAAGGATTTTAAAAAGCAAATTAGAGAAGCAGAAGAAAAAATTTGAAAAGAAATGAGAGTAATACAAGAATTACAAAAAAGGAGTCAATAACATGGGAAAAGATATGCAAAACTTTACCAAGGAAGCAACTTCCTAAAAAATGAAACTGGCCAAATGGAAAAGAAAATACAAAAGCTCACAAAAGAAAATATTTCCTTAAAAATTAGAACTAAGCAAGTAGAAACTAATGACTATATGAAACATCAAGACATAATAAAACAAAATCAAAAGAGAAAGGGGCAGCTAGGTGGCACAGTGGATAGAGCACCAGCCCTGAAGTCAGGAGGACCTGAGTTCAAATCTGGCCTCAGACCAAACACTTAATATTTACTAGCTGTGTGACCCTGGGCAAGTCACTTAACCTCGATTGCCTAAAAATAAATAAATATTTTTTAAAAATGAAAAGAGAAAAAAAAATAGAAGAAAATGTAAAATTTCTTGTTGGAAAAACAACTGGCCTAAAAAATAAATTGAGGAGGGATAATATAGGAATTATTGGACCACCTGAAAACTGTAATAAAAAAACTTGGACAATATCTTTCAAGAAATTATCAAAGAAAACTGCCCTGATATATTAGAACCAGAGGGCAACATAGAAATTTAAAGAATCTGCTGACCACCACCTGGAAGAGATCCCAACATGAAAACTCCTAGGAACATCATAGCCAAATTCCAGAGCTCACACATTAAAGAGAAAGTACTGCAAGCAACCAAGAAGAAATAATTCAAATGTCATGGAGTTACAATCAGGATTACATAGGATTTGACAGCTTCCACATTAAAGAACCAGAGGGGTTGGTATATGATATACCAGAAAACAAGGAATTAGGATTACAAGAATCACCTACCCACCAAAACTGGATATAATATTTCAGGGGAAAAATAAACACTTAATGAAATAGAGGACTTTCAAGCATCTCTAATTAAAAGACTAGAGCTGAAAAAAAAAATTTGACCTCCAAATACAAGATTCAAGAGAAACATAAAAAAGTAAACAAGAAAGAGAAAACATAAGAAATTCAATAAGGTTAAACTGTTTATATTTCTATATAGAAAGATAATATTGGTAACTCTTAACAACTTGATTACTATAAGAGCAATTACAAGGAGTATATGTAGACACAAGGTGGGAATATGAAGTGAGTTTGACAGAATGATAACCCCCGAAAACAAAATAAAGGGGTGAAAAAGAAAATTGCACTGTAAGAAGAAGGATGGTAGAGATTGAATAGAGTAAATTATCCCACATAGAGGAGGCATGAAAGAGCTATTGTAATACAGGGGAAGATTTGGGGGAGGGGGTTGATGTTGGCAGGCAAAGTTTAAACCTTATTCTCATCAAAATTGGCTTAAAGCAGGAACAACATACACACTCAGTTGGATATAGAAATCTATCTCACCCTGTAAAGAGGTTAAAAGAGATGGGGACAATAGGAGAGGGTGAGGGTACTAATAAAATGGAGGATATGTGGGGAAAGGTGGTGATCAGAAGTAAAACACTTGTGAGGAGGGAAAAGTTGGGGTGTCAGAGAGAGATAAGCAAGTGAAAAATAGCTTGGAGGGAAATACACAATTAGTTATCATTACTATAAATGTGAATGGGATGAACTCACCAAAAAAAAAAAGAAGCAGACAGCAGAGTGGATTAAAAAACAGAATCCTACAATATGTTGTTTACAAGAAACACAGAGTAAAGGTAAGGGGCTGAAGCAGAATCTATTAAGCTTCATCTGATGCAAAAAAGCAGGGGTAGCAAACATGATTTCAGACAAAGCAAAAGCAAAAATAGATCTAAATAAAAGATAAAGAAGGAAATCATATCTTACTAAAAATGAATCAGACAATGAAGTCATATCAATATTAAACATATATGCACCAAATGGTATAGCATCTGAATTTTTGAAGAAGTTGAATTAATTACAGGAAGAAATAGATAATAAAACTATACTAGTAAGGGACCTCAGCTTTGTCCTCTCAGAACTAGATAAATCTAACCAAAATGGGCCAAGCTGGCTATAAGTGAATCAAAATATGGATTAGATAATCTGTCTGGTATCTCCTTTCTCTAATATATACTATGCTCATTAGGATAATTTCCTTGAAGATGTTCTCCCAAAACACATTGACATGGAAAGCCAGAAATGAAACCAATAGGACAGACTGAGCCTAACTTACCATGCATAAGGATTTAGGGATATTCTTAGTATCCAACTGCAATGTATTACCAATAATTAGAAGAGGAAAAGGGCCAGGAGGGAGCTTTCCTCTTCCAAGAGCCTTCCTCCATGCTGAAATAAGAAGCAGACACAAGATACAGAATGCTAGGCCAAAAGCAGTCACCATAGATGGACCCATTGAAATTCTTCCTTGCTATGTCTGATATGGAAGGCTGAGAATAAAATGTCTGTATGAATTATAAACACAAAACTAATCAGTCGATGACTCCACTTTTTCTGGCAAAATACGGTTTTACTGCTAATGAACTCTGACAAGCTAATAAAGATAAAAAAGGTAAGCTCATTCCTCAGTTGATAAATGGTGAAAGGATAGAGACAGGCAATTTTCTTTCTTTTTTTTTTAGACAATTGGGGTTAAGTGACTTGCCCAGGGTCACACAGCTAGTGTCAAGTGTTTGATCTGAGGCCGGATTTGAACTCAGGTCCTCCGGACTTCAGGGCCAGTACTTTATCCACTGTGCCACCTAGCTGCCCCGAGACAGGTAATTTTCAAAGGAAGAAATCCAAGCTAACTATAATCATTTGGGAACAAATACTTCAAATCATTAGTAGATAAATGTAAATTAGAGTAATTTTGAGGATTCACCGTACATGCATCTGATTGGCAAAGCTGAAAAGACAGGAAAATGATAAATGCTCCAAGAACTTCAGGAAAACAGGCACATTGATAGACTGTTGGTAAAGCTATGAATTGGTCTCACCATTCTGGAAAGCAATTTGTTTCTTTTTCTTTATCTAATTTTTAATTTGTGGAATAAAATAAGCATTTCCATAACATAGTATAATAAAAAAAAAGATGATGGCACATGAAACTGAAAACCTGTTATGTACAACTTGCTATTCCTTTTAAGAACATAATAAAATTATCATGTAAATTTCATTTTTTTCCTCTTTTTTTCTTCCCTCCCACCCCCCCACCCTGGAGATACAAATATATGTATGTTTATACATATATGTGTGTGTGTATACATATAAATGTAAAATCATTCTATACATACTTCTATGTATCACTTCTTTCTCTGGATGCAAACAGCATCTTCCTTCATATGTCCTTTGTAGTTAATTTTTTTTTTCTTTTTGGTGAGGCAATCAGGGTTAAGAGACTTGCCCAGGGTCACACAGCTAGTAAGTGTCAAGTATCTGAGGCAGGATTTGAACTCAAGTTCTCCTGACTCCAAGGCTGGAGCTCTATCTATGGCGCCACCTAGCTGCCTCTTTTTGTAGTTAATTTTTAGTTACGATTACTTTTTCACTCAAAGTTGTTCTTCAAACAATATTGTTGTTACTGTATACCATGTTCTCTTGGTTCTGCTCATTTCACTCTCCATTATTTTGTGCAAGTTTATCCATGCTTTTCTAAGACCATCAAGCTCATCATTTCTCATAGTACAGTAGTATTCCAACACAATCACATACCACAATTTGTTCAGCCATTCCCCAATAGATTGGCATCCTTGCAACTTCCAGATTTTTTGCTGCCACAAAGGAAGGTGCTATAAACATTTTAGAATATATAGGTTCTTTTTATTTTTCCCTAATCATCTTTGGAAATAGATCTAGTAGTGGTATTGTTGGGTCAAAAGAAAAAGGCAGTTTAACAACTCTTTAGGCATAATTCCAGATTGCTCTCTAAAATGATTGGATCCATTCACAACTCCACCAAAAATTAATTAGTGTCTTAATTTTTCCACATCCTCTCCAACTTTTGTAGCTTTCCCCTACAATCGTTTTAACCAATCTGATAGTTGTAAAATGATATCTCAAGGTTGTTTTAATTTGCATTTCTCTAATCACTAACAATATTGACTATGAATTCTTTTTATTTCTTCATTAGAAAACTGCCTATTCATATCTTTTGACTATTTATCAATTGGAGAATGACTCAAAATCTTATAGATTTTATGAAGTTCTTCATATATTTGAGATATGTTACCTTTATCTGAGAAACTGTCTATAAAATTTTCCCCAATTTTTTGCTTTCCTTCAGATCTTGTTTACATTTGTTTTATTGGTACAAAATCTTTTTAATTTACTGTAATCAAAATTTTCCATTTTATACCTCACTCTGTTCTCTCTTTTTTATTCATAAATCATTTTCCTATCTGTAAGACTGAAAAGTAATATGTTCCATGTTTTTCAAGTTTTCTTGTAATATCTCTTTATACCTAGGTCATGGATCAATTTTGACCTCATCTTGGTAAATGGTGTAAGATATTGGTCTATGTGCAGGTTCACTAGAAATTCTGTCTGCTTCTATTGGCATTATAATAAAATTTACCCCTTGACTGGAAGATGATTTGAATGCATGAATTCATTCCAGGCAGACTGTGCCCTATACCCTAATATTTTGGGGTTTCTAGCAATCCCAAATCATGTCGTTTTGGTGGCCCATTATGGTGACCTATCTGATCCCCTCAAGTCCTTCTCCAGTCAAGACCAGAAGGCATGTAAGCCTCCTCCTTCTCTATCCCTTTCTCACTCTGCAGTTGAGGTTGCTCTCCAAGCACCTAGGAAGGCTTGGAGGTTTCAGGCTCCATTGGGTCAGACAGTTCAGTTCAAGGCCTTCTCAGACCCAGGGACAACCTATCTGGAACGATATGCCCAATCCTCTCAATTTTCCAGGACGCTGGGGAATTTGGTGACTACAAGTGCTTTTGGTTTCCTGAGGCAAAGAAATGGGCAAATCTCCCTCTATACCCTGGGATCCTACTTCTCTTCTGGTTTCATGAAGGGACTCCCAGTTCCAGTGCTTGTGCCTGCCAGATCCCCCTTCTCTTCCAGCTTCATGGCCACCAGATCTTCAGCCTCACAGCCAGACTCAGCAGCACTTTCCCAAGATTTGCCCCTATGTTATCTTTTACAGAACTGGAAACAGCTCAGTCTCCAAGACCTTGAAAAGGAATGCCTTGTGCCTGGCCTCACTATGACTTAAAGGACTAAGAAAAATCATCTGATCTGTGCAGGGGGTTTCCAACAAGCCTCTCTGAGCTTTTAGGTTTTCTCTGTCATTATCTGTATCACCCTGTCTGTTTGTCATATTAATCTGTTCTGTATTTGTCTCTGTGTGGTGCAAGTGAGTGTCTATGTGTAGTCCGACACCCTGTAAGATTTAAAATGCAGCCAGCCAGCCAGAGAAGCCTTTAAGGGCATAGCTGGACTTTTTTTTGGAATGCCTTTTTCTCCTTCTCTCTCCCTCTCTCCCTCCCTGATTGCAGCAGCCTCAGAGGAGTGGGGGATGAGACAAAGAAGGAGAAAGAAAAATACTTCATTATTTAGGTTGTATGATTGATAAAAGGCAAATAGAGGAGGATAAGAGAAGTGTCAAATCAGAACTAGAAAGAAACAAGACATGTGTAGTTCTAAAGGAGCTTTAATCAAAGACTACCAGAGGGATAAATAGATGGAAGGAAATGGAAGAAAGTTTAAGCATATAGGAATGAGAGGAGCATGGGTAGAAAGAAGGGCATAATCTATTTGCACAAACAATGTGAACAGAGGGTTTGAAAGTAAATGGTTTGGAAACTTTTGGAAAGAAAAAAGTTGTTGATTAAAACTCTCTCTCTCTGTCTCTCTCTGCCTCTCTCTCTCTCTGTCTCTGTCTCTTTCTCTCTCTCTGTCTCTGTCTCTCTCCTCTCCTCTCGTCTCCTCTCCTCTCGTCTCCTCTCCTCTCCTCTCTTCTCTTCTCTTCTCTTCTCTTCTCTTCTCTTCTCTTCTTCTCTTCTCTTCTCTTCTTTTCTCTTCTCTTCTCTTCTCTTTCCCTCTCTCCCTCCATTCAAACTCTGGCCAACTTCTGAATGTAGAGAGACAGACAAGGGAAAAAGAAAGAGGGAATCTTTTCCCCTCAGACCAAAAAGAGGCAGGTTGACTAGTATTCAATTGTTTCCTGTCTCACATAAAGAGAAGAGGTTTTGTATAATGTGACTCCAACTGCACAGTCTCCTGCAAAATGGGAGCAAATTCAGCTTACAAGATCTTGAAAAGAGACACCTTAAAAGTGGAGTCTTGAAGCTCTCCAGTTCCTGGGAAAGGGGACTAGATGCCAATTAGATCTTTTCCCGGAGGTCCCAAGCTATCTGTCCAAAAGGAAGGAGCCGGGAGGTGCAGCATCTAGAGTAGGGGGCCCCCTGGAAACAGCACCCCTGGACACCCCATTGCCTGCCTGGAAAGCTTGGAAGTATTACCCACATCCTGCTCATCCCCACACCCCCCAGCTTCATGAGCAGTGCCTGCAGCCATGGGAAGAGAGGAAAGGAGGATGAGTCAAGGCAGTACAAGATAAGAAACCAGCCAGCCTCAGCACTTGTTAAGCCCACTTTTTTTTTAGGCAATTGGGGTTAAGTGACTCACCCAGGGTTACAGTGTTTGGTCTGAGGCTGGATTCGAACTCAGGTCCTCCTGACTTCAGAGGCGGTGCTCCACCCACTGAGCCACCTAGCTGCCCCTAAAGTTATAGTTTCAACATGTTAATGATGAGATGCCAACTTTCTGTGTAAAGTAATTTGGAAATGCATTCAACAATATTGAAGTCACCTGATTGGTAATGCATTTGTTTCAAGTTTCAAACTGGTAAACTTTTGCATCAGTTATATCAAGCAACTTTTCATGATTTGGATATTATTAGAGTATGAAATGAGAGAACTAAAAAGGCACTGGAAAAATTGTTTCCCTAACCGTGTCTTATAATGTTTTGTAACTGCTATTTAGAAAATTGGGTACTTTCACCCTAGCCTACAGTTAAGAGGAAGTTGAAGCTAAAACAATTTGCATTTCCCTTATAAAAATTCTATTATTTTTAAAATTAATTTATTTTTTAGTTTTCAACATTCACTTCCATAAGCTGTTGTTTTAAATTTTCTCCGAGTCTCTCCTCTCTGTCCTCCCCAACATAGCATGCAATCTGATACAGGCTCTACATATACATTATTATTAAATATATTTTCAAGTTAGCCATGTTGTAAAGAAGAATTAGAATGAATAGGAGGAACCATGAGAAAGAATGAACCAAACAAACGAGAGAGAGAGTGAATAGTATTCTTCAATCTGTATTTAGACTCCATAGTTCTTTCTCTGGATGTGGATAGTATTTTCCATCATGAGTCTTTTAGAGTTGTCTTAGGTCCTTGTATTGCTAAGAAGAGCTAAGTCTATCAAAGTCAGTCAACACATCATGTGGTTGTTACTGTGTACAGTGTTCTCCTGGTTCTGCTCAGTTCACTCAGCATCATTCCATATAGGTCTTTCCAGGTTTTTCTGAAGTCTGTTGCTCATCATTTCTTATAGCACAATAATATTCCATTACATTCATATACCATAACATCTTTGGCCATTCCCCAATTGGTGGGCATCCTCTCAATTTCCAATTCTTGGCCACCACAAAAAGGGCTGCTATATTTTTGTATGTGTAGGTCTTTTTCCCATTTTTATGATCTATTTAGGATACAGTCCTAGAAATGGTATTGCTGGATCAAAGAGTATGCATATTTTTTAGCCCTTTGGGCGTAGTTCCAAATTGCTCTCCAAAATGGTCGGATCAGTTCACAACTCCACCAACAAAGCATTAGAATTTCAACTTTCCCACATCTTCTCCAGCATTTATATTTTCTTGTTTTGTCATGTTAGCCAAGCTGATAGGTGTGATGTGGTACCTAAGAGTTGTTTTGATTTGCATTCCTCTAATCAATAGTGATTTAGAGCAGAAAATTGTAATATAATTAACTAAGATATTTGGGTTATTTTTAATGCTAAAACTGGTTATTGATTATTCTGTCTGTGGATGTGTAAAGAAGAGGATGAGGTGAAAGCTTTATCCAGATTGCTTCTGCCAATTCAGAGCAGTCCTCAGAGCTAGTCAAAAGGCACAGCCCACGGCACATCTAAAGGTAGATGGGATGGATAGGCAGCTCCTTCTCAGGGGTCCCTATGGATATCCCTTATTTTGTAAACTTGCCAAAGGGCTTATTTGGGTTATGGAGTTCCTAAACAATGAACTTAGCTTGCTGAGAATCTGCAAGTATATCCCAAACAACTGGGTAAATTAGTACATGGGCTTGTTATCTGCCTGCCAGTGTAGTCATGTGAATCATTATCCCATAGACTAAGGCTGGGATAAATATTGCTATTATTTACTGAAATTAAATCAAAAATATCTCCATTTTGGTTTGGGGAAAAGAATTTCAGTGCAATCCATTTTCTTAGAGGGCAATACTTTCTTTGCTTTTCCCCATCATAACATCACTTTTATTTCTCCCTCTATCTGGGCCCTGCATATTGAACCTGCTTGCCAGATTTGTCTCCTCCAGGCTCCAGACCATTAACTTCTAGATGACTGCTCAGGATGTATACTAACCTTCACCCCAGTCAAAGGCCCGTAACCCACTGGACCTGGCATCAGTCAAATTCCAAAATCTTACTCCTTCAACGGGACCAAGCAAGGCAGGAACAACTCTATGCCCCCTGCCAGGAGGAAGCAGTTTCAGAAGCTGAGACTTTCACCCCTTACCTCAAAAGATTTTGGGTCCCATTTGTTTGGGGGGGTATGATAGGGTAATGGAACCTAGACCTCTAAAAGAAAAAGACCATATTTTTGAAAGCAACTCAGTCCCTGAATTTTCCCATACATTCCAGCAGCCCAGCTCATTGGTCCACCCCAGACTACTTGATCATCTAATTAACTAACTTGACATTCCTTTCCTGGTTGCACTTGGTGCCACCCCAGACTCCTTACCACTCCTGAATCTCATCCAGATCCCTTCACTGTCCTTTTTGTATATAAGCATCAGTTGCTAAGGTTCTTAGTTGCAGGTTCACTAGAAAACCTGACCACTTCTATTGACTTTACAATAAACTGCACCTTAACTGGAAAAAAAAAGGTATTGGTCTATGCCCCAATTTCTGTCATATTGTTTTGCAATTTTCCCAACAATTTTTACCAAATAATGAACTCTTATCCCCAAATCTTAAGTCTTTACTCTTGTCAAACACAAGGGTACTTATTTGCTGCTAGAAATTGTATGTCTACTCTGTTCCACTGATTTACCTTTCTCTTTCTTAGCCACTACCAGATAGTTTTGATAACTACTGTGCTATAAGAACTGGTGCTGCTAAATCTCCTTCCTTTACATTTTTTTCATTAGTTCCTCTGATATTCTTGACTTTGTTCTTCCAAACGAATTTTGTTAATTTTTCTAATTCAGTAAAATTTGGGGTGGGAAGTAATTTAATTGGGATGCCATTGAATATATAGTTTAAATAAAATTGTCATTTTTATTATATTGGCATTGCCCACACGTGAACAATTAATATTTCTCCAATTATTTAAATCCGGCTTTATTTGTATAAGGAGTTTTTTATAATTTTGTTTATGTAGCTCCTGGGTTTGCTTTTGGTAGGTATACTCCTAGGTATTTTATACTGTCTAGAGTTATTTTAAATGGAATGTATCTTAGTATTTCTTCTTGCATGGTTTTGTTTGTGATATATAAGAATGCTGATGATTTATGTGGATTGACTTTATATCCTGTTACTTCAATAAAATTGTCGGGGTTTTGTTTGTTTTTGCTAAAATTGTTAATTATTTCAATTAATTTTTAGTTATGTTTTTGGGATATTCCAAATATATCATCATATCATTGGGAAAAGAGATAGTTTTATTACCTCATTGCCTATTCTGATTCCTTCAATTTCTTTTTCTTCGCTTATTGCTATTGCTAGGATTTCCAGTACAATAATGAATAATATTGGTGATATGTGAGAATCCTTATTTCGCACCTGATCTTACTAGGAAGGTTTCTAGCTTGTCCCCATTACAAATAATGATTGCTGGTGGTTTTAGATAAATGCTTTTCATCACTTTAAGGAAGAATTCATTTGCACCTATACTTTCAAGTGTTTTTATTAGAAATGAGCATTGTACTTTATCAAAAGTTTTTTCTGCATCTATTGATATAATCACATTTTTTAAAAACTTTTACTATTGATTTAATCAATCATGGTAATAGTTTTCCTTATGTTAAACCATCTCTGCATTCCTGGTATAACTCTTACTTGGTCTTAATGTATAATCTTTGGGATATATTGCTGCAATCTTTTAGTTAGTATTTTATTTGGGATTTTTTACTCAAATTTCAATAGGTACATAGTCTATAAATTTCTTTCTCTATTTTTACTCTTCCTGGTTTAGATATCAGTATCATATTTGCCTTTTATTCCAAATAATTTACTAAACACTGGAATTAGTTGATCTTTAAATGTTAATAAAATTCACTGGTAAATCCATTTGGTCTTGGTGTGGTTTTTTTCCCCCTTAGGAAGCTCATTTATGGGCTGTTCAATTTCTTTTTCTAAAATACTTCTATTTAGATACTCTTTTTTTTTCTTCTGCCAATCTAGGCAATTTATATTTTTGTAAATATTCTTCCATTTCACTTAAATTGTTAAATTTATTGGCACATATTTGAGCAAAATAACTCCTAATAATTGCTCAAATTTCATTTATATTTATCCTTTTGATTTTTAATACTTGTGATTTGGTTTTCTTCTTTTTTTTAAATCAAGTTAACCAATGGTTTATTTATTTTATACTTTTTTTTCATAAAACCAACTCCTTGCTGCATTTATTAATTCAATGGGTTTTTTTCTACATTCAATTTTTTAAATCTCACCTTTAATTTTTAGCATTTCCAATTTAGTGTCTAATTGGAGATTTTTAGTTTGTTTTTTTTCTAGTTTTTTAATTGCACAGCCAATTCATTGGTCTATTCTTTCTCTTTTTTATTGATGTAAACATTTAGAAATACAAATTTTCCTCTAATCACTGCTTTTGTTGTATCCTATAGGTTTTAATATATTGTCTCATTGTCATTCTTTTTAGTAAAATTATCGATTGTTTCTGTAACTTCTTAATCCACTCATTCTTTGAAATTAGGTTGTTTAATCTCCAATTAGTTTTTAATCTATAGTCCCTTATTTAAAATAATTTTTGTTGCATTATAATCTGAAAAGGATACTTTTAATATCTCTGCTTTTAACTATAAAAAATGTGCTAATATTTAGTCAATCTTTTTAAAGGTACTATGAACTGCTGAGAAAAAAAAATATAACTTTCTATTTCCATTCAAATTTCTCCATATCTCTATCTCTAGCTTATCAAAAATTCTATTCACTTGCCTGATTTCTTTTTTATTTGTTTTTTGGCTAGATTTCTAGTTCTGAGAGGGAAAGGTTAATGTCTCCCACTATTATAGGACTGCTATCTCTCTCCACCTGTCATTCATTTGACTTTTCTTCTAAAAATTTAGATGTCATAGCATTTTGTGCATATAGGCTCAGTATTGATAGTGTTTCTTGTCTACAGTACCTTTCATCAAAATGTAGTTACTCTGTTTATCTTTTTTTTAATTAATTCTATCTTAGCCTTAACTTTATCTGAGATTATGATTGCTATCCTTGCCTTTTTTGCATCAGCTGAATCATAATAAATTCTACTCCAACCTTTCATTTTAACTCTGTGTATATCTCTTTTTTAAAATGTGTTTCTTCTAAATAACATATTATTGGATTCTGATTCTGTTTTATGGGTGAATTCATCCCATTCACATTCAAAGTTATAATTACTATTTGAGAATTTCCTTCCATCTTATTTTTACTCACTGTTGACTTCCCAGCCTCTCTTTTTACTCTGTCTCTCTTACCTTATCTTCTCCCCTTACCCTCCTATTCTTTATTCTACCCAACCCTCTAAGAGGGTTCCCTTAACCTCTCCCTCCACCCTACTAAATCTTAATCTGCACACCCTTCTAAAAGTCCCTCCCTAACCCTATCTCTCAGTTCTCTCACATCTCTGCAAGTCCAGAAGATTTCTCTACCCCTCCAAATGTACACATTACTTCCTCTTCAACACAGATCAGATGAGAGTAAGGTTCCACCATTACCAGCCTTCCGTCCTCACCTGCTTCCTCTGTATCAGTTCTTTCTTTCACCTATTTTTGAGATAATTGCTCCTTTTTACTTTTCCCTGCCCAATTTTGTTTTTAGAATCACATCATCATATACAACTCAGACTCAACCTTTCTTTCAAACTATTAAAGATGACAGTTTAAAGAATACTGATATTTTCATATACAAGAAGTAAACCGTTTGACCTTAATGAGTGTTTTATAATTAGTCTCTAATGTTTTCCTCATATTTTTCTGGGATCTTTTATATCAAATTTTCCATGGAGTTCTGGTCTTTTCATCACAAATACCTGAAAGTATTTCAGTTTGTCAAATGTCTTTTTTTCTTATTCAGGATTATACTCAAATTTTCTGGATAAGTTATTCTTGGTCACAACCCCAGCTCTTTTGCTCTTTGAAATATAGTATTCTGAGACCTATGGCCTTTTAATGTAGAAGCTGCTAGGTCTTGTAAAATCCTAATTGTATCCCAACAGTATTTAAATTGTTTTATTTTTGGTTTTGTTTTTTTATTTTTCTCTTTGTTACTCACAATATCTTCTCCTTAACCTGGGAGTTTTGAAACTTGGCTATGACATTCTTATAAGTTTTTGTCCTGGTACCTCTTTTAGGTGGTGAATGGTAAATTTTTTTTCCTATTTCAGATTTGTTCTTTTCCTCTAGAACTTCCACAGAGCTGCTCCTGGGGAAGCAGATTAGGCTTCAAAGAACTTTCACCTCAAGTCCTTTGGAACTTTCACCTCACAAAGTTCCATCTAACCCAGCAGGAGGATCAGATGGCTAAGTGGGGGAAGATTGGAGGACCACCCTCAATCTGCTATTTCCAGACGCTAGGTCTACTGGTTCTGACCAGACACAATCACAGGTTGTGGCTGTGGGAAAGGAGGAGTAAACAAACACCCAGTGAACGTGGTACTGGTACAGCAGAGAGCAAGAGTATTTTCATGACAGCATGGCTCAGGGCTCTATCAGTTTGGAACTATACCCTAAAAGATACTAAACTGTGCATAGCCTTTGACCCAATTATACCACTACTAGGCCCACACCTCCAAAACATAAAAGAACAAGGAGAAAGAAGCATATGAACAAAAGTATTTATAGCACCTCTTTTTGTGTTAGCAAAAAATAGGAAATTAAGGAGATATCTACCAACTGGAGAATAGCTGAACAAATTATGGTATATGAATGTAACAGAATACTATTGTATCTTAAGAAATGATGAAAGTGAGTATTTCACCATAACCTGGGAAATCTTGTAAGAACTGATGCAGAGAGAGCTCTGAACCCTTTGCCAAAGTCATGTTGCCTCACTAAACCTCTGTTTCCTCAAACAGCATCTCTAAGATGAGAGGAATGGGCTAGTTGATTGATTTCTAAAATCCCTTCCTTGGTGCCATCAAGGAGCTGATCATGGACTAGAGGAACATAATAGAATGAGTAGAAACAACTTCTGCAAGATGATTTTGGATAAAGATGTTCTCTTGTCTTTTCAATACAATGAGGCAGTCATTTTTCAGTACTTGTGGGAAAAAGAAATTCTTTTGCCTCACTTAAATGATTCAGGATCTCATCTGAATCTGGAAGAAGGGAGAAGAAGGAGAAAGGAGTGTGTGTGGATATGATAAGGCAGGTAGAATTTGATGAGGGAGGACTCAATGAGAAGCCTTGAACTCCCTAGGTCAGGGGAGTGTAGTGGAGAGTTTCAAACTTCTAGCAATATTATAGCCAAATTCCAGAGTTCCCAGGTCAAGGAGAAAATATCACAAGCTGCCAGAAGGAAACAATTCAAGTGGTGTGGAAACACAATCAGGATACCACAAGATTTAGCAGCTTCCACATTAAAGGACCACAGGGCATGGAATATAATATTCCAGAGGGCAAAGGAGATAGGATTACAACCAAGAATCACCTACCCAGCAAAACTGAGCATAATCCTTCAAGGGAAAAAATGGTCATTCATT
The DNA here is from genome assembly GCF_003287225.1 of Phascolarctos cinereus. NCBI lineage: Eukaryota > Metazoa > Chordata > Mammalia > Diprotodontia > Phascolarctidae > Phascolarctos > Phascolarctos cinereus. Next base: position 77,789,462 of record NW_027555736.1, read on the forward strand.
GAAATAGAGGGCTTTCAAGCATTTCTGATGAAAAGACCAGAGCTGATAGAAAATTTGACTTTGAAATACAGGACTCCAGTGGAACATGAAGAGGTAAACAGGAAAGAGAAATCGTAAGAGACTTATTAAGATTGAACTGTTTACATTCCTGCACGGAAAGATGATATTTATAACTCATGAGACCTTTGTCAGTATTAGGGTAGTTGAAGGAAAAAATTATATGTATGTATAGATGATAGATCTATAGAGAGCACAGGGTGAGTTGAAGATTAAGGGATCGTATCTGGAGAATAAAATCAAGGGATGAGTGAGGATGATACTAGGAGAAGAAGAAAGGGAGAGGTAGAATAGGGTAAATTATCTCACAAAAAAAAAATCAGAAAAGTCTCTTACAGTGGAGGGGAAGCAGGGGAAGGTAAGAGGGAATGAGTGAATCTTATTCTCATAGGATTTGGCTTAAGTAGGGAATAACATGCACATTCAATTGGGTATGGAAATCTGTCTTACCCTACAGGAAAATAGGGGGAGAAGGGGACAAGAGAGGAGGGGGGTGATAGAGAGGAAGGCAAATTGAGAAAGGGGGTAACCAGAAGGAAATACTTCTGAGGAGGGACAGGGTCAAAAGAAAGAATAGAATAAATGGGAGGGCAGGATAGGATTAAGGGAAATAGAGTTAGTTTTTTACAACATGTCTACTATGGAAGTGTTTTGCATAACTGCACATATATAACCTATATTGAGTTGTTTGCCTTTTCAATGAGGGTGGGTGGGGAGGGAGGAAGAGAGAAAATTTGAAACCTAAAGTTTTAAAAACATATGTTTAAAAAAATGTTTTCACATGCTACTGGGAAATAAGAAATATAGGAGATGGGGTATAGAAATCTATCCTGCCCTGCAGGAAAATAAAATGGGGAGAGGATAAGAGAAGGGGGGAGAGATAGAAGAGAGGACAGACTAGGGGAAGGGATATTCAGAATGCATGTCATCTTGGGGTGGAGGGAGGGGTGAGATGGGGCAAAAATTTGGAACTCAAAAACTTGTGGAAGTGAACCTTGAAAACTAAAAATAAATAAATTTATATTTAAAAAAAAAACAAAAATGGGAAGAGGAACAGGACCAGGTGGAAGCTTTCCTCTTCCAAAGCCCTTTTTCTATGATAAAATGAGAAGCAGACATGAGATACAGAGCAGTAACTCAAGAGCTATGACCACAGATGGATCCATTGACACTCTTCCTTACTACTAATGCAATGGAAGGCTTACAATCCAAAGCTGGGAAGAATTGCAAACATGAGATCAATCAGCTAATAATTCCTCAAAATCCTGAGTAAGCTTCCAATGGATTTTAGCCTGTCAGTAATATAAAGAGAACCCTACCCCTTGTTCTATAATAATGTATTTTAATGTATCAGGAGCCCTTAATTTGTTGTTTAAAGTTTTACTGATTTATTTTGCTCCTTATATAACAAAGTTATTTCCCAATATGACCCCATCTCCTCTAATAATAAATACATTTAACAAATATTAAACAAAACCAATGATTGAAGACTTTGACTATTTATGTCATATCCATAATACCTTACCACTCTGCTGAGAGGAAGTGTTTCTTTATCTGTTCCAAGATTGAGACCACCTTTATAACATTAAAACTTCATTGATCCATTGTTGTTTGTCCTTCATTCTCAAAGAGGACCATGACATCATTTGCAAGGAAATTGGATATAAATCAGGGATGTCTGTGCAAGGTCAAAAGCCTCACTTTCTCCTCTGGAGTCATCTGGGTCCACTGGTAAGATACAGATCAGGATGACTGGAGATGACCCTACATGCAATGGGAGACCTTGGCCTTTTTAAGCTGAGATCTTTCCCAGGTCTCATGGAAAGGACTTCCAGGACACATTCAAACTTTATTCAAGAAAACTTAACTTGTTGGGGAGGAAGAGGATAATTGTGGTTTCCTTTTTTGTTTCAGTCTTCCACATTTACAGTGAGCACCACTGAGGCACTTCATATACATCTTCATTTTTAAATAGATGCCAGCAGACTCTTAAGAACCTAGAATGCATAATTAATTTGTATTAGATCAAAGCAGGCGTGGAATAACAGTATGGGCCGTGTCAAGCACTCATTATACTGGCATATTATGTGGATGACAGACGAATATATGACCACAAAGGCAAGGCCACCCACTGCTCCTGAATATCTGCAAACCACAAAGCTCACTGTGTTAATGTTCTTGAGTTTTTCTGCTTTACAAATAAAACGCGCTAAAATTTCAATGTCCCTCAATCTGAAAAGAGAAGAAAATCATGACAGCAGAGAAAAGGCACTAGGGTTTAAAACTGTTAAAATTCTCCATCCAAGTTAATATAAAACTTTATTTCCTGTTCATCTTTATCTGATGTTGTTTTCCCAAAACATTCAGCTGTCACTGACTTCATTGACCCGCACATTGAACTTAAACTATTAGTATTCATTAAAAACACATAATTTTTTAAAAAAAAAATTTATAAATTCAGCAGTGTTGTTAAGTTAATTTGCATTTTATAAATTAAACATTATTAGCTGTGTGACTCTGGGCAAGTCACTTAACCCCAATTGCCTCACCAAAAATTGATTAATTAATTAAACATTACTACATTTCTGAAAAATAAAATATATGTGTGTAAAATAATATTCTTTCAGTCTACAGTGCTTAATACGGTACATAAAACTTTTTTTAATGACGCTGCTGGGGGCACATTTTGATCCAAGGGCCACTTGCAATTACTTCATGATGTACAGCTTGGAGACCACAACTGATAATAATAACTGTCCTTCCCTGAGAAAAATGGTCCCTCAGCTCAAGGGTAATTTTTTTTTAATGGGAAAAGCTTTTCTTTTTTTTTCTTAATGAATATTGCCTTTAAAAGGTGCTAGTGGGAGGTAGTAGCTAAGAGAAGAAGAAAAAAAAACTATTGTATGAAAATTCTCCTTAATTCTCTTTAATAAGTTTAATGGTGAATCATTAAACGGTGACAGAATGTAGTTATAAAGTGTCTAATGTATACATAACAGGGAGAATTGGAACACTGGCAATTTCTATAGGTTAGGGGAAGAGATATGCTGATAAAATGTTTAACACCCAGAATGTCCAGGAAAAATGTATATATTATAAGCTTAAGTTTAAGGTGCATTGTTAACATTTTCTCCTTCACTTTCTTAAGGCTAAACAATCAACAGCAAAACAACCATTCATACCCTTATTTGTAACATTTGCTATGAAGGCTCACACTGGAAATTTTAGAATCAGATCTCATGAGATGGTACAAGGTGGATGCAGCATTTGTTCAGGTATTTCAGTTGTTTCTGATTCTTTGTGGCCCCATGTCAGGATTTCTTGGCAAAGATGCCAGAGTGGTTTACTACTTCCTTCTCCAGCTAATTTTACATATAAAGAAGCTGAAGCAAACAGGGTTAAGCCACTTGACAAGAGTCACACAGCTAGTAAGTGTGTGAGGCTAGGTTTGAACTCAGGTATTCCTAACACCAGGCTCAGTGCTGTATCTACTGTGCCACCTAGCTGACCCAGATCCAATATACTCTTGTTCATACACTGTATAACTTCTAAGCTTCTTCCCAGTCCTAGCCTTCTGTGATTCTCTCTCTGAATTTATTCTCTGATACTTCATAAGAACTTTCCCAGGGAGCACCAGGTGGGTACAGAATGGTGGGCGGGAAGTAGAGACCACACCCACACCAAACAGTCACAGAAAAGGAAGACACCTGTTCTGGACAAGGCTTAGCTCAAGCCAACAGAAGGATTTAGCTTGAGGACTAGAATGCAACGAGACACTTGCAGGGCATAAAATATATTAAAAAGAATTTGACTCAAACATAAAAATGAATAAATAAGGATACAATATTGATTCAAATGTGCAAGGGACCTCTTCCATTTCCAGATAAGTCACAGCATCAGTGACCAAAGAGAAAGGTCTGCTGACTCTGATATCAGTGAGCGTTCTATGAAACCTATGAAGCTTCCTAGGTTGGGCTTTCTCTGGCAGCCAGGAAGTCATACCAATGATTCAGGCCCTGGTCATCTAGACCTGTCAAGTCCTAGAGAGCTTCCTGGCTCATTTAAAGAGAAATTAGCCCAAAAGAAACAGAATATCCCCCACCAGAGTCTTTTCTATGAATTTCCAATTCCAGCTCAGTAGTGAACCAAAAAGGACATGGTAAATGAACTGCTACAAACAGTCAGAATACATGCTCATCCTCTAAAGTAGAAAGTGGGATCTCCACTCTACCCCGAAGCAGGCTCACCAAATATCCAGATGCTCCCAGCACTGGGCCTGGTCTGGCCAATTCTCCAACCCCATTTAAAAATTTTACTGTCCTCAACTAATAAGCCATGGGGTATTCTGAACAGATTGTCCATGTCCTCAATCCATAACTGTTTCCTAGGATCTCAGGGAAGCATAAATACTCTTTCTTGAATGCTTTCCCCCAGTGCTATAAAAGAATCTCAGAACAGTCAGTGTGGCCAGATCTTAAATAATCCTACATATTTTATGGGAAAACTACAGTTGTCACAAATGCAGTTATATAGATTTCAAAAAGGAAAAACATTTTACAAAGCTTGCTTAATACTTTACAAGGCCTATCTAGGGGCTAAAAAGGACCTTGTCCAACCCAAGGGCAAATAAAGAAAAAAAGAAAAGAAAAAGATTCTTATTTCAGAATGAAACCTTGTAAGTATGGAGCATCTCAGATCATTTCTACCTGAAGGGATTTGGGGTGTAGGGTACAGTGGTGGTTACCTCTTCATTCTCAGGCTTGATATTTATAAATCATCTCTAGGTTCTGGGGAAGTGGGCTACTTCTCCCTCTCTCTCTTCTGCTGAAGTCCACCCCATTCATCTCTAAGGTCAGACTCAAAGAATCAGTTTAATTCTATAAAATTCACCAATATAGTAGAGCAACCCAAATTTTCTCCAGGAATCCCTAAATTATCTAGAGAATCTAATCAACATTTCCAGGTATATCCTTCCAGAGAGGGAACACCAACAATTTCTGAGTCTCTGAAGCCTCATAAAGCACTCAGTATTTTCTCCAGGAATCTTTGCCACAGCAAGAATAATCTAAGACAGGCAGTCTCAGTTTCAGAAAAACAAGATGAGTTATATCTCCAGAAAGTATGGAGCCACCATGAAAGGGAAATCTGAGGCTGATTACTTGGGGGTTTTAGGTCAGTTGACAAACTATCCTATGTACTTTCCCTCTTTAAGGCTCTCACAGTAAGGCAAGAAGTCTAGGTCTGTATTCAATGACAGAAGGGAAATATAAACATTGAGCAGGTAGGCACCAGCACTCCACAGTAACAATATCAATATTTATAAAGGATTCAGAAAATTCAACAAGTATCTATACTTATACAAAAAATAGCTCAAAAAACTTTTCCGAGATAATGAAATACTGGCTGTACAATTACAGTCTAATATGAAAAACAAAGATTCTTAAAGGAAAAGTTAAATGAGTTACAGGAGAAAATAGACAGTAAAAATATGCTAATGGGGGGCCTCAAATTTCCCCTCTCAAAACTAGATAAATCTAACCAAAAAATAAATAAGAAAGAGGTTAAGAAGATGAATAGATTTTTTAAAAAGGTAGGCATGACAGACTTCTGGAGAAAACAGAATGGGAATATGTTAGGGATCTGTAAGGATGTAGAGGGCCACAGGCTGTTCATGAGATCTCACTGATGGGTGGAGGCCCCTCTCGGGTGTTGGTCTATGAGCAAAGATCGCCTGGTTCTGTGCTCCAGTTCTATGGATCTTTAACAATCTTTAACTCCCCTAGTTACTGTGTGGTCATTAGCAGTTTACTTGTGATTGGAGACAGATAAGTGCACAGGATGTGTGCATGCACTGCCCTTAGCACAGCATGGGCTCTACCTCATTGTAACTTGAGAAGTTCCTGTTACTTTACTACTTAAGTGAATGCTTTGTTTAAATTAAATGGAGTTGCTTCCATCTTGTCTCCCACCTCATCAATGCATTCGAGATAGGAGGTTAAGCTGGTCTTATCCCTTCACAGTTAGTATAGGATTCTTGCTCTTGTGGTGAGCTGAACTGGTTGTGCACAACAGGAATAGAATGGAGTATAACTCTTTCTCTGCTGTACATGGCAGCTTCACAAAAATTGACTGTTTATTAGGGCATAAATAACTCACAACCAAATGCAGAAAAGGACAAATATTAAATTAATCTCTTTCAGATCATAATGCAATAAAAATATGTTGAATAAAGGGCCATGGAAAGAAAGATTAAAAATTAACTGGAAACTAAATAATATAATCCTAAAGAGTGAGTGGGTTGTAGCAGCTAGGTGGCATGGCGTAGGGAGGGAATAGAGCTCAGGCCTTGTAGTCAGGAGTACCTGAGTTCAAATCAGAACACAGACACTTGACATTTACTAGCTGTATGTGACTCTGGACAGCTCACTTAACCCCAATTGCCTCAGAAAAAAAAAAAGAAGTGATAGCATAATAGAAACAATAAATAATTTCATGAAAGAGAATGACAATGAGACAACATGGGAAAATTTTGTGGGATGCAGCCAAAGCAATACTTAAGGATATTTTTATTTCTCTAAATATATCAATAAAATAGACAAAAAGCAGATCAATGAGTTGGGCACATAGTTTACATAGAAAAAGAACACATTTTAAATCCCCAAATAAACACCAAATTGGAAATTCCAAAAATCAAAGGAGAGATTTATAAACATGAAAGTAAGACAATCATTGAACTAATAAATAAAACTAAGACCTAGTTTTATGGTGGAAAACAATAAGATAGATAAACTATTGGTTAACTTGGTTTTTAAAAAGGAAAGAAGGACATCTCCAGAAGCCTCATGATGGAAAATGCTATCCACATCCAAAGAAAGAACTATGGAAGTTGAATTGCTATCATTTCTTTTTCTCTTCTGTTGAGTTTTGTTTCCTTTTTCTGATGGTTCCTCCTATTGGTTTTAATTTTTACTTACAACTTCAGTAATGTGAAAATATGTTTAATAGGAATGTAAATATATAGCCTATATCAGATTGTGCCCCATCTTGGGGAGGGTGGTGAGAAGGAAGGAGGAGAAAAATTTTAAACTCAAAAGCATGTGGAAGTGATTGTTGATAAATCAAAATAAATTTATAAATTTTTTTTAAAAAAAAGGAAAGAAGAAAACCAAATTACCAGTATCAAAAATGAAAAGGGAGAATTCATCATCAACGAAGATAAAATTAAAGCAATTGTTATGCGCTACTTTGCCCCATTACGTGCCTACAAATTTAACAATTTTAGTGAAATAGATGAATTTTTACAAAGATGTAAATTGCCCAGGTTAAGAAAAGAGAAAGTAGAATACTTAAATAACACTTTCTTAGAAAAAGAAATTGAGTTTCCAGCTCTGATCCGCGGAGTGGCAGTTGCGCAGCCCTGGCCCCCCCCCCCCCCCCGTTTTGTAGCGGAGGGGAGGGGAGAGCGGGAAGACGTTGCGGAGAGATTTGGGAGCGGCTTTCCCCATTCAGCTCACCCCGCTTCCTCCCTCCAACCCCTTCCCGGTTCCCCCTCTCCCTCACGCCCCGCCTCCTCGGCTCCCAGACTCTCCGCGGGGCTTTTCACTTTGCGGCCACTGCTAGTTCCAAGAGCTGGGGGGCAGCGACCAGGCTTCCCTCCTGTCTGTGGCCACAATGAGCTTTATGTTGCTTTTCAGTCGTCAGGGAAAGCTCCGACTCCAGAAATGGTATGCCTCGCTATCGGACAAAGAAAAAAAAAATCTTAAGAGAACTTGTTCAAACAGTTTTAGCCCATAAACCAAAATGTGCAACTTTTTGGAGTGGCGAGATCTGAAGACTGCCTACAAAAGTTATGGTAACCAAATGTATTTCTGCTGTGCAAGAAGATAAGGACCACGAACTAATTACTCTGGAAATTATTCATCGTTACGTTGAACTACTTGACAAATATTTTGGCAGTGTCTCTGAACTTGATGTCATCTTTAATTTTGAGAAAGCTTATTTTATTCTGGATGAATTTCTTTTAGGAGAGAAGTTCAGGAAACATACAAGAACAATGTACTTAAAGCCATTGCAGATCTGCTGCAAGAGGAAACTGAAATCCCACTTATTGTTCTTGAAGAAATCAGACTGGGGCAGCTAGGTAGAACAGTGGATAGAGCACTGGCCCTGGAGTTAGGAAGATCTGAGTTCAAATTCAGCCTCAGACCAGACCCTTAATACTCGCTAGCTGTGTGACCCTGGGCAAGTCTCTTAACCCCAATTGCCAAAAAACAGCAACAAACAAATAAGAAATTGGACTTGACATAAGCCAGGTCCCATGTTGATGACATCATGTGGTCTCACTGTAGATGTTCACTGCCTTCAATGTTTAACTAAGGGTGCAAGACTCTTGTTTCTCAGTATTACTGCTTGGCTAAGCCCCTTCATTCAGGCCTCCATAAAAACACCCCTTTTCCAAAAGGGAATAAAAATACTAGTTGTTGTTTTTCTTAAGGGACTTAAATGTTAACTAAAACTTGATGCTGAAGAAATATCTCTTCAGTATTCTCAAAGGATAAATTATGTCAGTTTCCTATTTTATTTGTATGTGGTAATTATGGATATACACATACAATCACAGTATGGGAGCACATTTGTTGCTGTTATTGCATTCAGCTGAAAGGAATCTACAAAGTAAATATAATAATATTTCAATATGGTTTCATGCAACCATAGACTAATGTTACATTTCAGTATTTATGGGAATGAGAAAATTTGAATGATATTATCTATCAAAACAATTTCAGTTGTAACATTACCACTGAAATTTAAACATACATATGTATATCAAAGATACTTATTGGGAAGTACATATCTGAAACTGGCAGCTTATAAAAAATGTACATGTCTGAGACTAAAGGGATATTACATTAAAGGGAAGAAAAGAAGAAAAGGAAGAAAGAAAGGAGGGAAAGAAGGAAAGAAAGGAGGGAGAGAGGAAGGTAAGAATGAGGAGGACAGGAAGGGAGGAGAGAAAGAGAGGGAGCTATGGGAAAATAACATCAATTTTTTCAGTGAAATATAAGGTAAACCTGTCAGCTGAGAGGGTTTGACAGGGGCGGGGGGGAGGAACCCTGAGAGACTTGAAGGGGGACAAAAAGGTTTGGAACAATCATGGTAGTAAGATAGTTGATTATGGAGGCATAAAAGAATTGTTCTGCAACAGTGAGGGCCCAATTGAGATGATATAAAAAGTCTATAGTAGACCCAATAAGCACATTTTCATGATTTTCTCTACCTTCATTCATTAGCCCTGAAATAAGGGGAAAGGCTTATCCATATAACAACTTGGCAGGGTAAGACTAGAGAAAAGAAAAGGAATTTTGAATTAAACATTGACAAACAATAATTACAAAACAGAGAGCAGCAAAGTTTGTTGTTGCAATCCCTTGTACTTCACTGAACCCAAGAAATGATCACAACATAAGCACAGGAAAAGAAAAGAAGTTATGAGGGGAAAGGGAATAAGCATTTATATAGAGCCTACTACATACCAGACACTGTACCAAGTACTATACAAATAGCATTGGGATTCTCACTGGATTCTTACAACAGCTTTGTGAGATGGGTGATGTTAGTCTCATTTTAGAGTTGAGAAAACTGAGATTAATTGACTTGCCCAGAGTCACACAGCTAGTAAGTGTCTCAGGTCTTCCCATCTCCAGGCCAAGCACTCTATCCACAGCACCACTTTAGTGGCTAGCTATCTATTGGGATAATATGCCTCAAAAAGCTCTGATTTCTAAGGGGATTATCAAGTTAACTCCAGCAATATTATCTCAGGAATCTTCTTGCTAGATCATTTGTATTGTGTGTTTGTTTTTCCTTTCTCTTTGTAAACATGACTGTGTGAGGTATGTCAGTCAATTAACATTTACTAAGTATATACTGTGTGAGAAACACTAAGTGCTAGGGATACAAAAAGAGGCAAAAGACTTACAGTCTAATGGGGAGACAAGCGTGAGCAAACATGCCATACACGGAATAAATAGAAGATAATCACAAGAGGGAAGGCACCAGAATTAAAAGGGGTTAGGAAAAGCTTCCTGTAAAAGGTGGGATCTTAGTTGGGACTTAAAGGAAGCCAACAGGTAGTGATGAGCAGGGAGAGCATTCCACGTCTGGGGAACAGCCAGGGAAAAGGCCCAGAGACAAGAGATGGAGCATCTTTGTTTATGGAATGGTCAAGAGGCCAAGGTCCCTATATGAGAAGACATGGTGAGGAATTAGGTGCAAGAAGACTGGAAAGAAAGGAGGAGGTTAGGTTATGAGGGGCTTTGAATCCTAAATAGAGGATTGTGAATTTGATCCTAGAGGGAATAGGGAGAGACTGGAGTTTATTAAATGGGGGACATGACATAATCAGATCTGCACTTTAGGAAAATGACTTAGGTGGTTGAATGGAAGTTAGATTGGAGCAGGAGAGAGTTGAGGCAGGCAGGTCCACTAGCAGATTAGTGAAATAGTCCAGGTGTGAAGTGCTGTGGGCCTGTATTAGGGTGGTGGCAGGGTCTGAGAATGGGGGCTATTCAAAAGATGTTGCAAAGGTGAAATAGGCCTTGGCAACAGATTAGATATGGGGTAGGGGAGAGGCAAGAGATAGATAATAGTCGAGGATGACACCTAGGTAGGGAACCTAGGAAAATGGTGTTGCCCTCTATGATAACAGGAAGGTTAGGGAGAGGGGGAGGGTTTAGGGAGAAAGATAATGAGTGCAATTTTGGACATGATGAGTTTAAGACATCTGAATGGTAATGGGAAATGAGAGATTGGAGGTCAGTAGACAGATTGGGGTAGAATAGGTAGATGTGAGAATCATCAGCACAGAGAAGGTAATTAAACCCAAGGGAGCTGATGAGGTCACCAAATGAAGTAGTATAGATGTAGAAACAGCCCTAACACACCCTCTGGGATACCTAGAATTAAAGGATATTTTCTGAATAAGGATCCATTGAAGGAGACTGAGTAGGAAAACCAGAAATGCTGTCTTGAAAACCTAGGGAGAAGAGCATAGAAAGGAGAAGGGGTGATTAACAGTATTAAAGATTGAAAAGACTGAGAAAAGGCCATTGGATTTGGGAACCGAGATCACCAGCAGCTTTAGAGAGAGCAATTTTGGTGGGATAATGAGGTTGGAAGCCAGATTGTAAAGGTTAAGAAGAAAGTGAGAGGACAGAAAATGGAGGTACCTATTGAAGACAGACTTTTCAAGATGCTTAGTCACAAAAAATGGAAGAGACATAGGATGATCTTTAAAGTGGATGAAATAGACAAGTAGTTTTGAGGTTGAGACATAGGCATGTTTGTAGGTAACAAGGAAGAAGCCAGTAGAGTGGAAGAGATTGGGGATGACAGAGGTGGAAATCTGTTCAAGGAGATGGAATGGAGTGGGATCACTTGTGCAGATAGAAGGGGCTAGCACTAGAAAGGAGCAGTATCTGGAGGAGAGCTGGGCCAAAGGCATATAAGTGATACAATACTGACTTCCCTGGCTTCCTTTAAGTCCCAAGTAAAATCCCACCTTTTACAGAAAACCTGTCAGACCCCTTCTTAATTCTAGTGCCTTCTTTCTGTTGTTTCCCACTTATCTTGTAGATCACTTGTTTGTATATTTGTTTGCATGTTGATTCCCCCATTAGATTATGAGCTCCTTGAAAGAAGCTACTGTCTTTTGCCTCTTTTTGTATCTCCAGTGCTTCCTGGCATGTAGTAGGCATTAACAAATGTTTATTTATTGAGATGAGAAAAAGGAGAAGAGGGAGCACATGGTGAATGTTCTCAATATTTTCTGTAAAAGTAGAAGGCCACGTCCTCAGCTGAAAATGTGGAGGGAGGGGAAGCCATGGGAAATTGAAAGAGGAATGAAAAAGTTTGGAAGAATTGCTGTGGGGAGAGGGGGAGTGATAGGACAGAGGGGGTACAGTAGGATTGCCCAGCAACAGTGAGGGCCTAGCTGAGGTTGTGTAACATAAATTTTCAGTGGATCTGATCAGAACGGTCATGTGATTTTCACCACCTTCATTCAGCAGCACCATGTGTAGGAGCAAAGGTTACATGGTGAGAATGATCCAAGGCTGAAGCTTGGCAGGATAACCCAAACATTTACTAAACATCTACTGTGTGAGAGATACTGTGCTTAGTGTTGGTGATACAAAAAGAGGCAAAACAAAACCAACAAAATAAAGGGGCTAGGGACTCAAGAGGACAATATAGAGTTGAACTGGTTTACCAAGAGGTCAAGAGGGAGAAAAAGAAAAGAGTGAAGTGAATGCAGGGTTTGAAAAGGGAAGGCAGAGAAAACCAAGGAAAGCCAATAGATGGTGGTCAGATAAGGAGATTTTGGGAAATCGAGGGGTTAGGGTGTTTGAGGAAAAGTCATTATGCGTATTGAAGTCCCAAATACAAGGGCAGTAGTTTGGGAAGAGAAAGACTGTGAGACAGGTTGTTGTTGTAGTTTGTCCTTTGTTCTCAGACAGGACCGTGACACAGGAAGGTGATGCCATGACTTGCAAGTGAATTGGATTTAAGTGAGAGAGGACTGTACAAAGTCATCAGCCTCTTTCTCCTCCAGAGCCATCTAGGTCCAGTGCAAGATGTAGATCAGGACAACTGGAGAAGGCAACTCACTGAGGAAGGAAGGAGAGTGACCTGGAGTTCTTTGAAGTGTTACCCAGTTTATGTGTGTCCACATTTCTTTGTGTAAATATGGTTCATCAGGAGATGTGACTAGGTTATCTCTAGTCTCCTCTGCCCACCTTCTCTAAAGAAGATACCTTCTAGGAGGGAAGCAGGAGACTGGGGCCACTGTTTTCCTCAGATAATGGGTTCTAGGCTAGAATTATGTCTCTCTAACCCCCATCCCCAATATTGTTGGTCTACAGGAAAAAAAAAAAACTAGTATTAAGGGGGGACCAGGAAAGGCTTCCTATGAAGGGTGAGATATTGAGACTTGAAGGAAGCTAGGGAAGCCAAGAAGAAGAGATAAGGAGGGGGGGGAATTCTAGACATGGGGATAAGCCAGTGAAAACACCCAGTTAGTTGACAGAGTGTTTTATTCAAGAATGAGAAAGGCCAGTGTCACTGTATTAGATTGTATGGCAGGGTATTAAGATCTAAGAAGATGGAGAAAGAGGAATGGGGTGGGGTGGAGAGGGGCAGGTTATGAAAGGCTTTAAAAGCCAAAGAGGATTTTATATTTGATCTTGGAGGGAGCCACTGGAGTTACGCAGTGTGGGTGGGTGGGGGGAGGGCAGTGATATGGTGAGCCCTGTGCTGTGGAAAGATCACTTTGACAGCTGAATGGAGTGCCAACAAAGGATGGGCTTGGAGTCAGGGAAGATCTGAATTCAAATCTGATCTCAGACACATTAGCTGTAACTCTGGGCAAGTCACTTAACCTCTGTTTGCCTCAGTCTCATCTGTAAAATAGTGATTGAAGAACTTACATGTAGGGTTATTATGAGGATCAAATGAACTATTTTAAAGAACTTAGCACTGCACCTGGCACGTAGTAGGCACTATCAAAAATGCTTATTCCCACCTTTCCCTTGAGTCAGGAATATCAACCAGAAAGCAACTATATTAGACCAGGCATGAAGTGATGAGTGATTGTTCTAGAGTAAAAGCAATATCAGAAGAGAGAAAGGGTCTGTGAGAGCTATTGTAAAGAGAGACACAAAAGCTTGTCAACTTCTCAACTTGTCAACAGATTGGCTACAGGGGTTAAATGTGAATGTGGAAGAATATGAAGTCTAGGTTGGACATCTATGTACTGGTAAAATGGTTTCCTTGATAGTAATACGGAAGTTATGGAGAGGGGAAGAATTTGGGGGGAAAAGATCAGCATTGGACTTGAGTTTGGAATCATCTGCATAGAGATGTCAATCTACAGGGAGCTGATTTTCACCAAGTGAAATAGAGAAAGAAGGTCCAGGGCAGAATCTTGGAGGACATGTATAGATTATACAGTATGTGGAAGGCAGTAGGCTATTACTCAAATTTTACTGAGTTGCTAGACAAGCAAGGGGTGGCTACAAGGCACATTTGCAATGACTACTCTTAGAAACCTAATCTTTGCATACTATAGAACCATTTATGTTGAACTACTGATTGGTTGTCATTTTACTAGAAACCACATGTAACTGCCAAGATGCAAGCACTGCTGTTTGGCAAATTAAAGTGCATATCATTTCTTAATACAATAAAATGGGAGGAAAATGAAATCACTATCCAAGTTTAAAATGTTCAATATTTTCCCACAAAGATTTGTACATAGGTGAAAAAGGTTAAGTTTGCCCAGTCACTGCTAGACTTTGGACTGCTATTGCATTGTTAATTATTGACTGGACCCCAAAAAGCTTCTTGAAAATCTAACAACAATGTAACAAAATAAGCTTACACTTTAAAAACCATTCTTAAAATTTATGTTACATAGTTTTCCTCATATGCAAAAAAAAAGTGAAGGTGTTGAAATGTACAATACATATTCTAAAGTTCTACTTTTGTTCTTTCCTTCTCCACAATTTTCTTTTAAAACCCATGAACAAATTAAGTACAAATCTTATCTTATGCAAGAATGCTCAAAAAGTTCTGGTTTATTCATCCTGTGTGTATAAAGACTGATTAAGATTTACTTTAAAAAGAAAGATTTACTTCAATTCTTTGCATTTTGACTGATATTGGTTAATCACTACAAGAAATATCCATTATTCAAAATTCATTTTACTGCATAAAATTTTGATGACTATTTAGTTGAAATAAAAAAAATTCAGTATGTACCATATGTTTCCATAGGGAAAATAAGAAACATGTATAAAAACATGCAGCAGGGAGCTGCCCTCTTTGGAAATCATTTCATCATTATCATCCCCTCCTCATCACGTAACTTACTGCATTGCAGCCCTTTTAAAAAACTTTCTTTTGATGGGATGTTTTCCTTCATTCCATTGTAAGCTCCTTGACAGCAGGCACTGTCTTTCCTTTTCTTATATGTATAGGCACTGTGCCTGGCACATAATTAGCACTACATAAATGTTAGTTATTATTATTATTATTATTCTAATGGTATATTATGCTCTTAATCACAGATACAGTAAGATTGTTTATTTCAAAATCTACAAATATCTTAAAATTTCAAATCGAAGATGTGTGAAGCTTAATGAATGCTTTCATTTCTAAATTAAGGTTCCAGGATTTTTTTTTTTTTGGTGAGGGAATCAGGGTTAAGTGACTTGCCCAGGTCATATAGTTAGTAAGTGTCGGAGGTCAGATTTGAACTGAGGTCCTCCTAACACCAGGCTGGTTGCTCTATGCTCTGCACCACCTAGCTGATCCTATTTCCTTCTTAATTGTGTACTATTCTTCCAAAGCTTCATCCCTTCTATTAGATCCCATCCACTACTGAGTAAAAGTCATCTATTGCAAAAAAACTTCTTAATAGTCTCTCCTTTAGCAAGAATTCAAAGAAGCCTGGAAACATTCATGACAACTGATGCAGAGTAAATTAAGCAGAACCAAGAAAACTATTCATAATGACAATGAAAATGGAAGCATACCCTAAACCAAAGAATGCACAGTTATGATGACCAAGCCAAACTTGTTCCTGAAGAGATGAGAAAACATACTCTCCATCCTTGTTTATAGAATAAAGAAAATATTGGGGGATTCCTTCTACTAAGAAATATATGAGACTTATATGTATATAACTTAAGAGAACTGAAGACATAGTTATATAATTGAAGAGATATTAATTGCCCAGGATTGAGTCAGGTGAAAATAATAAAAATGACAATATTACCTAAATTAACTTACTTATTCAATGTCATACCAGTCAAACTGCCACGGAATTATTTTAAAGGATGAGAAAAATAATAACATAATTCAGGAACAAAAGGCTAATAATAATATAATTTAGGAACAATTGTCAAGAATCTCATGGGAAATAATATTTAAAAGTTCTAAAGAAGGAAGCCTAGCAGTACCAGATATCAAACTATACTGCAAAATATTAATCCTCGAAATTATTTGATACTGATTAAAAAATGAAAACATTGATCAGCGAGATGGGATTAATTACACATGATTCAGAAAGAAATTAAAAAGTAACACAAAGTTTGATAAAAGTAATCCAACTATAAAAACATGTATGAGAAGGTATGAGTTCAGGAGCAAGACAGCAGGCAAGAAGATGGTACCAAAGTGAAACATGACTAGAGACTGACCTAGATGTAGTGGGCAACTACAGCAGATCCCAATCAGGATAAAGGAGTCCCAGAGTAGGTGCTCCAGGAGGAACGATATGAACCATTGGGCTAAGCATTCAACAAAAGTGGCTGGAGAGATAGAAAGCAGGCAGGCCAAAACCAGGTTTAGACCAACATCTAACCGCACATGCCATAGTAAATTCCAAATGGATACATGACCTAGATATAAAATGTCACATAATCAACAAATTAGAGTAAGGAAGGAGATACCTTTCACAACTGTGGATAAGAGAGGACTTCTTCATTAAAGAATAAAGAGAATCACAAAAGCTAACATGAACAATTTTCATTACACAAAATTGAAATGTCTTTGAACTAAAAAAGTTATTAAAATTAAAAGGGAAATAGTTCAACCACGTGAAAGAATTATCCCAATCATTAATAATAAGAGAAAAACAAATTGAAACAATCTTAAAGTTTCACTTCTTACCTTGTAAATTGCAAAAGAGAACACAAGATGGGAATGGTCAATGTTGGAGGAGTTGTGGGAAGATAAGGCATACTGATGCATTTGGTGGTGGAGCTATGACACAGCATAACCATTTTGAAAATCAATTTGGGGGGCAGAGCCAAGATGGCAGAGTAAAAGTAGTGACTCGCTTGAGCTCTCCCCCAAACCCCTCCAAATACCTATAAAAAATGGCTCTAAACAAATTCTAAAGCAGCAGAACCCACAAAAAGGCAGACTGAAACAAATTTCCAGCCCAAGACAACCTGGATGGTTGATTGCAAAGGTATATCGCACTAGGCTGGGAGAGGAGCACAGTTTGGTGTGGGTGTGCAGGCCGCAGTGAACCTGGAGCCGGCCTCAGAGGACTGAATCATGGGCAGCTGTGGCAATTTCCAGACTTAACCCACTAACGCCAAAGACAACTTACAAGGTCAGTGGGAAAAGTCTGTGTCTGTGGTGAGAGAGAGAGGTACAGTGATCTCAGCTCCATTCCCTGAGCTTGGCCCTGAGGTGGTGGCTGCCTCCTGAGCTTCCTGCCCACAGACTGAAGGGGGAATTGGGTGGATGATCAGAGGGGGATTGCAGGGATCTCTCTGCTGGTGCAGGATTCTCTTGCTTTGCCTGTGCTTGAATCTGGGTCACAGTTCTGAGGGGTGGCCCTGGGGCTAGGAGGAGCACTGGAGTGGTGGAGCTTGTAGTGGCCGTGGAGAGAAAATCCTCCTCACAGTTCCAAGACAGAAAAGACTGCTTGTGGTCATTCATGCACCAGAGCACAGGCCAGGAAAGGGGTAAACACCTCACCCTTGATCATAGTACCTTGGAAGAACTGAAAATTTACATATCCCTAGAAGTATCTCTGAAAACAGCTGCACAAAACCCATGAAGCTTAGGACAGTGCATTCTCCACACTGGAAACAGATCACTACCTTAACAAAGAGTTTATAACTCAAGTAATTGGCTGGGATCACGAGCAAGCAGCATAAAAAGAGTCAGACTATATTTTCTTACTTTGGTGACAAAGAAGATCAAATCATACAACCAGAAGAAGACAACAAAGTCAAAGCTCCTGCATCCAAATCCTCCAAGAAAAATATGAATTTGTCCCAAGCCATGGAAGAGCTCAATAGGGATCTTGAGAAGCAAGTAAGAGAAATAGAGGAAAAACTGAGAGTGATGCAAGAAAATCATGAAAAACAAGTCAACAGCTTGCTAAAGGAGACCCAAAAAATACTGAATAACACCTTAAAAAATTACCTAACCCAAATGGCAAAAGAAGTCCAAAAAGCAAAATTGACCAAATGGAAAAGGAAGTCCAAAAGCTAACTGAAGAAAATACTTCCTTAAAAATTAGAATGGAGAAATTGGAAGCTAGTGACTTTATGAGAAATCGAGGCACTGTAAAACTAATCCAAAAGAATGAAAAAAATAGAAGAGAATGTGAAATATCTCATTGGAGATACCATTGGCCTGGAAAATAGATTACAGGAGAGAGAATTTTAAAATTATTGGACTATCTGAAGGCCATGATCAAAAAAAGAGTCTAGATATCATCTTTCAAGCAATTATCAAGGAAAACTGCCTTGACATTTTAGAACCAGAAGGCAAAATAGAAATTGAAAGAATCCACAGATCACCTCCTGAAAGAGATTCCCAAAAAAACTCCTAGGAATATTGTAGCCAAATTCCAGAATTCCTAGGTCAAGGAGAAAATATTGCAAGCAGCCAGAAAGAAACAATTCAAGTATTGTGGAAACACAATCACGATAAAATAAGATTTTATATATTCCAGAGGGCATGGAATATAATATTCTGGAGGGCAAAGGAGATAGTATTACAGTGAAGAATCACCTACCCATCAAAACTGAATCTAATCCTTCAGGAGAAAAAACGGTCATTCAGTGAAATAGGGGACTTTCAAGCATTCCTGATGAAAAGACCAGAGCTGAATAGAAAAGTTGACTGTCAAATACAAGACTCAAGTGAAACATGAAGAGGTCAACAGGAAACAGAAATTGTAAGAGGCTTATTAAGGTTCAACTGTTTACATTCCTGCATGGAAAAATTATATTTGTAACTCATGAGTCCTTTGTCAGAATTAGGGTAGTGGGAGGGGAAAAAATTATATGTATGTATGTATAGATAGATAGATAGATAGATAGATAGATAGATAGATAGATAGATAGATTGCACAGGGTGAGTTGAAGATGAAGGGGTGATATCTGGAAAATAAAATTAAGGGGTGAGAGAGGTTTATACTGGGAGAAGGAGAAAGGGAGAGGTAGAATGGGGTAAGTTCTCTCACATGAAACAGACAAGAAAAGGCTTTTACAGGGGAGAGGAAATAGGAGAAGGTAAGAGGAAATGAGTGAATCTTATTCTCAGAGGATTTGGCTTAAGGAGGGAACAACATACACAATTGGGTATTGAAATCTATCTTACCCTACAGGAAAATAGGGGGAAAGGGGACAAGAGAGCAAGGGGATGATAGAGGGGAGGGCAGATTAGGGAACAGGATAATCAGAAGCAAACACTTCTGAGGAGGGACAGGGTCAAAAGAGAGAACACAATAAATGTGGGGTAGGATAGGATGAAGGGAAATGTACTTAGTTTTCAACACGACTACTATGGAAGGGTTTTGCATGACTACACATCTATAACCTACATTGAGTTGCTTGACTTTTCAATGAGGGTCGGTGGGGAGGGAGGAAGAGAGAAAATTTGTAACCCAAAGCTTTAAAAACACATGTTAAAAAAATTGTTTATAAAATAAAACTCAAAAGCTAAAAAAAGAGAGTAATTAAAGCAAGTATTTTAGCAAAACTAAAAAGAAAAGAAAAGAATTTGGAATTATGCAAATAAAGTGACTAAAATGTCTATATCCTTTGAAACAGAGATTCCATCCCTTGACTTTACTTCAGGGAGTCAATTGATAAGGAGAAAGTCCCCATTTACATCAAAATCTTTATAGAACTTGATAGAACAATGAAGAATTGGAAACGAAGTAGATGCCCATTTATTAGGGAATAGATAAGAAAATTGTGGGTACAGGCATGTAATGGAATATAACTGTGCTATAAGAAAGCACAAAGAAATTACTGAGAAGTATTGGAAAGATCTACATGAACTGATGAAGAGTGAAGTTAGCAATGCCAGGAAAATAATATACACTATGACTATAATAATATAAACACAAGAACAATTACACATGTCTTTTAAAAGTGAATTTTACAAAATTATAAAGAGCAAATATGGTATAAAAGAAGAGATAGAAGATATTCCCACCCCCACCACTTTGAAGAGGTTGGAGGTTCACAAGTGTTGCACATTACACATATTTTCAGATTTTTTTTGATGTATTGATCAGTTACGCTGATTTTTCCCGTACTTTTTATTTTTAAAAATTTGCTTTAAAAATAGTGTTTTTATAAGGAATGACTCTCTGGAGGGAAAAAAGAAAGGAAAGGGTATATCAGCTATGGGGTACCTGCAGCCTTGAGGTTGCTTGTGGCCCTCTAAATCCTCAAGTGCAGCCCTTTGAATCCAAACTTCACAGAAAAAATCCCCTTAATAAAATCCTTAATAAAAAGATTTGTTCTGTGAGGCTTGGATTCAGTCAAAGGGCTGCACTTGAGGATTTAGAGGGCCACAAGCAGCCTCAAGGCCACAGATTCCCTACCCCTGGAATTGATACTAGGGAAACTACAGTGATATTTTGAAAAATAAAATAAAAACTGTTTTAAAAAAAGAAAGAAAGGAAAAAGTTAACTGGGAAAACTATCTTTGCAGAAACTTTCTCTGATAAAGATCTATGGGGAACTGATTCAAATACATAAGAACAAGAACTATTTTACAACAAATGGAATAAAACAGGCAGTTCTTAGGGGGGAAATGCAAGTTGTCAACAATTATAAGAAAAAAGTGCTCAAAATCACTAAAAATTAGAGAATACAAAATGAAACATTTCTGAGGTTCTATCTCATGCCCAGTAGATTGACCAAGATGACTAAAATAGAAAATGAGAATTGTTGAAGAAGCTATATAGGACAGACATGAAGCTACCATTGCTTAAGTTGTGATTTTGTCCAGTCATTCTAAAAAGAAATTTGGAATTATACTAAAAAAATCACTAAGTAGCACATACTTATTGACCCAACAATATCAGTTCTAGACATGTACTCCCAAAGAGATCAAGACAGAAGGAAAAGTCTCATATGTACAAAAATAATTATAGCAACACTTTTCATTGTAACAAAGAAGTAGAAATGAGGGAAAGGGGGTGGGAAAAAGAGAAATATCCAACAATTAAGGAAGAAATGAGTGAATCATACTACATGAATTAATAAAATATTAATTTCTCATAACAGATGACAAAAGGAACAGATTCAGAGAAACCTAGGAAGATTTTTATGAACTGATACAGAATGAAGTACATCTTTGTATGTACTTTGTATATGAAATAGTCATATAAAATAGGATAGTAGAAAATTCACATTTAACATAAACAGGAAGCATTTTTATAACTCTTGCTAAGGGCCCTGGCATTCATAGTTCCAGAGGACTAAAGACCTGTAGAGAGCTGGTCTAGACTAGACTCTCTAGAGTTGGACTGCAGTCTCTGCCACAGAAGAGGAATTTTGAATTACTAGGCTGGAGAGTTTCTGCACTCTATGCCATAGAAATTCTACCTTTAGTCTCTATACCTCCCAAGGATATTAAGCAGAAACAACTCATATGCAAAGAAACATGGATGACAGGGGTGGAGGGGAATATTGTTAAGTGGGTCTAGACTCCGCCAGGTCATTTAAGTATCTTTAGGCAGACAGGACAGCAGTGACCAACCTAATTATTGGTGAATATTTCCCTTGATAAGATTCCAGAGGATCTAGTAAATTACCTTTTTACCTTTCTCTCTCTCTTTCTATTTAAAAGTGTTTTAAAAGTTTACTGTTTTTAAAAGTTTATTTACTATTTTCAAGGATACCTTAAAGATAGCTATCTCTAGATAAGGATATGATTGCTCTTAATTGCCTGTATTTGGTTGAATACAACAAGTGCAAATAGGGAAGTATCTGAGGAAAGGCATCAGTGGCTAGTTTCAATATGGAATAATTAAATTAGGTTTCACTGTCAAGCAGAGAAGGATAGATCCACTGATCAGCCAATCCTAGTAGTCAAAATTGGATTCTGATCTTGGGGCACCAAGCACTGATGATTTATATTAATAATCAAAATCCTTAAGCTCATTAAAATAGCAGAGAAAGGACCCACTTGGACCTGCAGGCCATTGCACTTACATTAAAACTATGTGCCTATTTCTTATTGTAGCAAAGTCCCTCTAAACATGGATGCTCTGGGCAAAAATCTTCAGCCTCCTACTCAGAGAAAATTAGGGTAGATCAGAGAGTGACGAAAGGGAAAAACTGAGTTGATCCAGTGGGAGGAC
The DNA here is from genome assembly GCF_003287225.1 of Phascolarctos cinereus. Lineage (NCBI taxonomy): Eukaryota > Metazoa > Chordata > Mammalia > Diprotodontia > Phascolarctidae > Phascolarctos > Phascolarctos cinereus. Next base: position 77,811,714 of record NW_027555736.1, read on the forward strand.
ATAGGCATGGTGTAGGAAGATCTAGCTCCACTCCTCTGTTTCTCTTGGAGGGAGGGGGAATAAAAGAGGAATAAATACCCAGACTTACAATGTCTCTGCACAACAACAACTGCTCTGTGTGTGTGTGTGTGTGTGTGGTGTGTGTGTGTGTGTACTGATATTTTTCAGGTTCATAATGAGAGAAGACAGAAGACCTTCAGGAAAACAGGCACACCGATAGATATTGATTTTTTGATTTTTTGATTTATTTTAGGCAATTGGAGTTAAGTGACTTGCCCAGGGTCACACAGCTAGTAAGTGTCAAGTGTTTGGTCTGAGGCAAGATTTCAACCCAGGTCCTCCTAACTTCAGGGTCAGTGCTCTATCTACTGTGTCACCTAGCTGCCCTAGGTGGAGCTGTGAATTGGTCACCCCAACCTGGAAAGGAATATTTTTTTAAATTTTTTATTTCATTTTAAATTTGTGGAATAAAACAAGCATTTCTGTAACACTATAATAAAAAAAGATGATTGCACATGATACTGCAAATCTATTATGTACAACTTACTATTCCTTTTAAATATGTAATAATGTAAATTTCTTTTCCCCCTTTTTTTCTTCTCTCCAGCTCCCCACCCTAGAGATCACTACCATTACACACAAATATGTATATATGTAAAATTATTCTATACATACTTCTATTATTAGTTCTTTCTCTGCATGCAAATAACATTTATTGCATTATTACTTGAAAAGGATACTTTTAATATTTCTGCTTTTACCATAAAATTTTTATTCCTTACATATGGTCAATCATTGTAAAGATAGCATGAAGTGCTGAGAAAAAGGTTTATCTGTTTCTCTTTTCATTCTAGTTCCTTCAGATATCTGGTTTATCTAAAATTCTATTCACTTCCTTGACTTCTTTCTTTTTCTTTTTCTTTTCTTTTTTTTTTTTTTTGGACAATCTGTCAAGATTTATTGTATAAGCCAAATAGAAGGGTACTATGTACAGAGGAGATAGGGGAGGATCATTTCTTAGTCTCCTCTTCCTTGAACAAAGTCTTGATGATCCCCTCTTTCTTAGCCTGCAGACACTCTTCCCAACGCTTTCATGCTTCCTTAGTCTTGGACTGGCAAGCTTCATCCTGGTCAGCCAAGAGCTTCCTCCGGGCTTTGTCTGCCTTCAACTTATAAATGTGCTCCATGAGGATTCACTTATTCTTGAACACATTTCCCTTCACCTCCAAGTACAGGCTGTGTGTGGTACATGTGTCGGTCAATCTTTTTGGATTCACGATGTCTTTGGAGCAGACAGCAAAGAATCTTCATTTGCCTCATTCAGGTCACCTTTTCAGGCATACGAGTATTGGCAGTACGCTTTCTCTTACCAATGCCCATGTGCGCACCCTTCTGTCAACCCAGAGTATTTTTCCGGCATCTGGCACAAGAGTGTACAGTAACGGGTTTCCAGATGACCAGCCCATCTTTAATCAGCTTCCAGATCTGCTGACGGGAATTGGCATTGGCAATTTCATTGGTCTCATTGGGGTCAAGCCATACCTTCTTCTTTCCACATCGAAGGACACTAGAGGCAAGACTCCTCAAGCCTGAGCATACTCATGGCTGCAGCCGCAGCACGTAAAAGGAAAGGAGAGAGCCCTTGACTTCTTTCTTATTTATTTTTGGGTTAGATTATCAGTTCTGAGAGGGAAAAGTTACAATCTCCCACTATTATAATACTACTACTATTTCCATGTGTAATTCATTTAACTTTTCTTTTAAAAACTTGGATGTTATAGCATTTGATGCATATAGGCTCAGTATTGATATTGCTTTATTATCTATAGTACCTTTTATCAAAATGTACTTACCCTGTTTATCTTTTAATTAAATCTATTTTAGCCACAACTTTTTCTGAGATCATGATTGCAATTGCTGAAGCATACTAAATTCTATTCCAACTCCCCATTTTAACTGTCTGTATCTCTCATTCTTAAATGTGTTTCATGTAAACAACATATTATTGGATTTTGACTTTTAATCTATTCTGCTGTTTCCATTTTATGGGTGAATTCATCCCATTCACATGCAAAGTTATAATTACTATTTGGGAATGTCCCTGTTACTTTATCTTCTCCTCTTACCCTTCTATTCTTTATTCTGCTCACTCCTCTAAGAGTCCCTTTCTTATCCTCTCCACCCCACACTCTTTTTCCTCCCACACTCTTCAATCTTAATCTACACACTCTTCTAAAAGTTCCTCCCCGACCCTGTCTCCTAGTCTTCTCACCTCTCTACAAGTCCATAAGACTTCTCCATCCCACCAGATGTAAATAGTTTCCTCTTCAACCAAGATCTGAAGAGGGTAAGATTCCAACATTACCAGTCCTCCATCTCCATCTGCTTCTTCTTGTATCAGTTCTTGCTTTCTTGACCCACTGTTGAGATAATTGTTCCTTTTTACCTTTTCCTGCCCAATTTTGTTTTTAGAATCATCCCATCACACACAACTCAGATCCAACATTTACTTCAAACTACCCTAGTAATGATGACACTTTTAAGAATACTAATAGCATTTTCATACATAAGATGTAAACAGTTTGACCTTAATAAGTCCCTTATAATTACTCTTTAATATTTTTCTTACATTTCTTCTGGATCTTTTGTATCAAATTTTCCATTGAGTTCTAGTATTTTTATCACAAATATCTGAAAGTCAGTTACTCAAATATATGATTTTTGGATATAGTATCCAAATATATAGTATAGCATATATAGCCCATAGTGTAGTATAGTATAGTATTTTGGGGGCTATACTAAAATGCAAATTTTTTTTAATTCAGGATTATACTCAATTCTACTGGGTAAGTAATTCTTGGTCAGAACCCCAGCACTTTTGCTCTTTGAAATATAATATTCTAAAACCTATGGTCTTTTAATGTAGAAGATGCTACATCTTGTGAAATCCTGATTGTATCTCTACAGCGTCTAAATTGGTTTTTTTTTCTTATTGCTCATAATATGATCTCCTTAACCTGGGAGTTTTGAAATTTGACTATGACATTCTTGTAAGTTTTCCACCCAGGCTCTCTTTTAGGTGGTGAACAGTAGATTATTTTCTATTTCTACTTTTTAATTAGGGTAGGAAGGTGAAATATGTAGTAGTAACGGTAGTAATAGTGGTAGTAGTGCTAGTAGTAGAAGTAATAGCAGTAGTAGCTATTGTTGTTGTAATAATAATAATTTCTGGTAACATTTATATAGCACTTACAATGTGCCAGACATCGTACTAAATGCTTAACAATTATCAACTGCTTTGATCCTCTCACAATAACCGTGGGAGATAGATGCTATGATCATCCCCATTTTATAGATAAAATAACTGAAGCAAACAGAGGTGAAATGACTTTCCCAGGGTCATACACTCAGTAAATGTCTAAGGCTGAATTTTAACTCAGGTCTTTGTGATTGCAGGTCCTAGACACTACCAAGGTGCCACTTTACTGACATCACTTTGTGAGCAGTTAAGTTGCCATCATAGTAGGATGTATGTATGTGTTGAAATATATAACATGAGACGTTTAAGGAGCAGAAAATGGCTTCTAACCCATTGGTGGTGGATAATTACACACAAGTACAGGATAGAGGCCTTGCTAAAAAGAATCTTAAGATCTGGTGAGGAATACAAGAGAGGATCAACAAACATTTCTGAAAGAACACACAACATAAGATGCATATATAATTCAGGCTTAAATTGAATAATACAGACTGTGAGAGCTAAAGGGGTCACAAGGATGTGGCACCTAAATTGTGATTTGAAGGGTGGGTAAGATTTCAGTCAGTGGAGTTGAAATGAAGAAAAAAGAAGAAATATTCCAGGAACAGGGAATTTCTGGGGAACGTTGAGGAAAATTAAATCATGATTTTGGCAAAAGTCAAAGGGAGTATTAGATTATGCTAGAAGAATATATTGGGCTGAAATCATAGAGGGCTTTCATTGGCAGGCAATGGAATGAATACATCTTGTTCATAGAACATGAGGAGACTCTAAAGCAGTTGGAACTAGGGTTGGTCCTTCACATGTTGTAGGAAGGTAGAAAACAGAGCTCATAGGAGGGGGGCACTTTGATAAATCCACTGGCAATTGGGGTGGTGTTGATATCTTTTGAGTCAATGGGAGATTTCAAGGTAAAATTTTGTAAGATGGTAGTAAAAAACAAAAATAATTCCATCCGAGCCAGACTCTCACCAGCACATATCCGTTTGCCTGAAAGAGACGAATATAAGGATTTGATATTTGTAAACTTCTAAATCATCTAGGCCACTTCTTTGGACTTACAGGTAGCCCACTAACACTCAGTGGCATTAGGTAAAAGACTGTGTGCATTCCTTTCCTCTCTGGTCCTTGACTCCTTTGAAGAGCCAAGACAGACAGGAAAAACCCCTCCTGTGTGCTCTCTCTCAATCAATCTCCTCTGAGCCAGAGCAAGTTCTGGGATTTATATTCAGAGGAAAGGAGCCATTGTCTTAGGGAGAAACAACCACTCATTTATAGTCCCAAGACATAAGTTTGTGGCTACCCACAGTGACTGCACTGGGGAAAGGTGACAGAAGAATGATGGAAGTTCCCTTTAGGAACCTCCTGCCACCATTCTGGAGAGAAAACACCTCTTGAGTCTACCTCACAGCTTCATGGCCATCCAGCCACTTGTCTTAACTACTCACTCCTAGCTCTAACCTAAGTATTAGAACCAACTGAGCAGGACATTGGAGACCACAATGTCAAGGATAGTTAGCTGCCTGCAAACATTCTTGTCTGCCACTGCCAGAATGGACCATCACCACCATTACCTAATAACCAGTAGGTTCCCCCAAGAATTGAAGGTGAAAGGACAGACCATCAGTTATAATTCTGTACCAATAGATACTCATCAAAATTTACATAGCTAGGGAAGGGGGTTCCATGCTCATGTGTCCTAGTCAAGAGTCACATTTCTATAAAATCATTAACTCTAAGATTAAACCTTCAGTGACCTTAGCCATAATGGTACCTGAGTAATGGGCCTTAAGATAACCCAATCCCCTTCCTTGGCTTGATAAATTACAAGATTATACCATGCTAACATAAAAGCCTAGAAGACTTTACCTGAGAAGTAGCTCCAGGTTGAAGGTGCCTGGGAGGATAGTCTTAAATGTGTGTGGGATGTACGGGCCTTTAGTTGTGGGTCTAGATGGAGAGCAGAGTGGCTTCTATCTCAGTTCTTCCTCTTTTTTTGGAATAAGCTCAGACAACTATGCTTAAATCCAGCTGATCTAGTTGATGAACCTTGGCCTAAGGATAATTAGAATGATGTATTGTATCTCCACCCTACTCTCTGGTTTTAGAAATTTGAAGGAATATATTGGTTACCTGGACCAAGCCAATCTTTTGGCATATGAGGTAACCGATATTCAAAGAAATGGAATAATTTGACCAAGGTCACACAGATAATGAGGTCCCCTGAGTTATCAATCCATCTTTGATGCACTCATTAGATGAATATCTTACCTGATGAAAAAGGCATGAAATAGTCGCTCTTCTTAAAGTTGCCACTTTCATCCAGGAAGTGACCTGGGTCAAACTGGTCCGGATTAGGGAACTCTTCATCATCATACAGAACAGAAGACAGTAATGGTATGATGGTGGTTCCCTGAAATAAGCAGATACAAATAAATAATTAGAAAATAAGAACCATAGAATGGTGGCGCTGAAAGAGAACTCAGAACTATCACCTAGTCAAAACCCCTGATTTTTAAGTATGCAAACAGCCCATCTTTTTAAGCACCTCTGCTGATAGTAAGTCAGAAAGTCTACAACATTATTGTGAGAGGTGAAACTGAATTTTGACACTCGAGGAGCAGAACCAGTACTGATGAGTAAAATACACAAGGAGGCAGATTTCAAGTCAAAAAGAAGTCAATAACATAACTTTTGATCATTAGATCTCTCAAAAGAGGAATGAGCTGCCTAGGCAGCAGACAATAAGCATACCAATCATGAATAAGATCAAGCAGATTCCAGATGATCTGAAGAGACAGAAATTAATTGTGACCTGTGTCAGGATGTTGAAGAATAATATAATGTCACACAGAAGAATAAAGCAAGAGCTGATGAACAAATTGGGAGCTCTTCTTGAAGATGAAGAAACAAGATGTTTGAGGAAGAAGCACTTGTTTGTACTCTAAAGAATGGTAAATTGAGTTCACAGGTGTTATCTGGCAAGATATCAAGGAAGAAGAAAAGAATAATGGTTGGTGACTCCCTGTAGAAGGATACTGAAACAGTTGTTTGCTGACAATTACTAAAAGGGATAGTTCTGGGACAGCTAGGTGGTGCAGTGGAAAGAGCACCGGCCCTGGAGTCAGAAGGACCTGAGCTCAAATCCGGCCTCAGACACATAACACTTACTAGCTGTGTGACCCTGGGCAAGTCACTTAACCCCATTGCTTCACAAAAAAATAAATAGTTCTGCCATACTCTAAGAGCATATGTCAAAGAGATAGCAGAGAACCTTACAAAACTTGAAAAAGGAGACAACTACTACCCACATCTGGTGATTCACATGAGCAAAAATGATACTACCATAAGGAATCTGGGAAGCATTTCCAAGGGGTTTGACATTAAGGGGAAAAAAACTAAAGACTTTAGGAGAACTGGTAGTGTATTCATTATGCTTGTTATTAGAAACAAAAGAATCAGAAAGGAAAGGCAGATTTCAGAAGTGGACATCTTATAAAAGGATGTTTAAAAATGGGATTTGGATTTCTGGACCACATATTAATTAAAATATAGGCATGATGATCTCCTGATCAGGAATGGAATGATGCATCTAGCAAAGGCTGGAAAGATGATTATTTTGATTTCTCACAAATATAGTCAAAAGGCTTTTTTAATGCTTAAAGTGTCATTAAAAAAAGAAGATGGATTGGATAGTTTAAGACATGGAAGCAAATCTGACCTCAAAGATAAAAATAGGTCTTGGTTTGATGAGATGCTTAACAAGACTGAAGTCCTGGAAAAAGTATAACTTATTCAAAAGAAACAGGATAGGAACAAGAGAGTAGGGTAGTATATATTACGAAGATACACTCATATGAGGCTATTTAGGAAGCACAGGAAAGAAGAATGATGAGAACCATCTAGGTAAAGAGAAATGGAGGCAACATCAAGACTGATATTGCCGTTAGAATATGCTACAGCCCATTTCGACAGAAAGAAGAAATAGATGAGGAATACGGAAAACAAATTATAAGCTCTGGAGGTTAGACATGATATAGCAGTGATAGAAGACTTCAATTATCCTTTCAGATCCTTGAGTTTCTCTTCTGTCAAAAACAAAGCAGTTCATAATTCCATGACTTTTCTTAACGATGATTTCATCCTGCAATTATAGTGGAACCAAAAAAGGGAAATTCTTTCATTGATCCACTTCTCACCATCTGAGAGGAACTTGGATAACAAAGATGTGAATAGAGATCTCCAGATCCCCTGTGGCACAACATTCTTCCTCTGGAGGGATCAGACTGTGTTGCAGGATATGCAATCACACTTAACACACTTTCTGTGCACACTTGTGGATGGTAATAAGGGGAATTTTTGGGAAAGTGACCGGTCCATCTTAGAGTTTATACAGGATCAACTAAGTGGCCCAATGGGAAGAGTACAGTACTTGGAGTCAGAAGGAACTGATCAGGCCTCAAACACTCACTAGCTATGTGACCCTGGCCAAATCACTTACCATCTCCTAGACTCAGTTTCCTTATTTGTAAAATGAGAATGATAACAGCACTTACATTTCAGCATTGTTATCAGGATGAAAAGGGGTAATATTTGTAAATTATTTCACAAATCTTAATGCTAGCTATTATTATTATCACCAAGAAAGACAAGAGTTAAGTTTCTCAAGACACAAAGAAAAAGAATTCTGGTGATGGAAGAAAAAGAAACCTTATCCATGTGGATAAGGTAGCCAGGTGGTGCAGTGAGGAGACTGCTAGCCCTGAAGTCAGGAAAACCATCATACAAATCCTGACTCATACATTTATTTATTGCATTACCCTAGCTGAACCAGGTGGTCTCTCTAACACTTAGTTTTGTCACTTCTAAAATGGGGATAATAATAGCATCTATTCCCACAGAGTTGTTTTAAAGAGTAAAGAAGCCCATCTATGTAAAGCAAACTTCAAACTACTTTATAAACAATAGTTATAATTATTATAGGGATTCATTAATCAACTCAGATTTTTCAAGGACAAGGATGAGTAAAAGAAGCATGTCACAGTTCCATAAAAGTGACAGAAGTGATAAAGCCCAAAATGGACAGAGGCTGGTGAGGCTAACAAAGGGCAATAAGAAGAGATTTTTTAAAACTATATTGTGAAAAAGAAGAGGATTAAAGAAAGGACAAACCCACAACCCAGAGGCTTAAAGGACAAGGATAACAAGTGATAAGAAAAGATGCAGAACTTCTTAATTTTTCTTTTGCTTTTGGGTTTTTTTTCTGACCAAGGGAATGATCTTTGAACTGAAAAGGACAGAATAAATTAACAAATACAGCTAACAGGGATAGAATACCCCAGGGAAGTAAGGAGAAATTTAGGGAGAACCTAGACACCTTAGCAAGACAAATTAAGTGAAAAAAGTGCACTTCAATCTGTACTCAGAGTCTAGAATATATTTCTAAAGAGATCATTAATCTAGTTAAGGAAGGAATGAGGAAATGACTCAAAAGAAGGACGTAGTGATCACAAGGATCTGGAGTGGAATCATCATTGTTTCCTTTACTGAGGCTGTTAATAAGCTGGTAGATCAGGAGAATGCCATATATAGGGTTTTCTTCGATTTTAGCAAAGCATTTGATAAAGATTTTCATGCTCTTCCTCTGAAAATGATGGAAATATGCAGGTTAGACTATCACACAATTAGGTGGATTGAAAACTGATGACTGATCATATACAAAGGGTAATTATCGAAGGTTCAAAAACAGCTTGGAAGTAATACTGTGGTCTCCTCAGCTCACAAATGAGGATTATATTCCTTCTGTGAGTCATATCTTAGGAGGACACTGAAGAGCTGGAGGCTACTAAAGGGAGGGCAACCAGGATGGTAAGAATAACAAGTCCATGACACGTGACGATGGGTTGAAGGAAATGGGGATATTTAGACAAGATAACAGAAGACATAACAGAACAGGAGACATAATAGTTGATTTCAAGTGTTTTATGGACTTTTACTAGAAAGAGAGAGTAACTTCGTTCTGTTTTGTTTTAGGAGACAAAACCAAGAGCAATAGATTAAAGTTACAAAATAGCAAATTTAGGCTTAATACAGACAAAACAAATTCCCTCAAATTAGGGCTGTCCAAGATTAGAATAGAATTTCACAGTGAAAAAGTGGTTCCACCTAATTGAAAGTCTTTAAGTAAAGATTGGATGACCATGAGGTGATCATACTGTAGATGGAATTCTTTTTCAGATTGGGAATGGACACTATGACCACTGAAATCCCTTCAAATTCTGAAATTCTGGGACCACTTCTGAGGGATATGGCTAGGCCTGAAGTTCCTTCTAACTCCAAGATTCTAGATTTCAATGAGAGACAGCACAAAATCTTGTGTTACAGTGAAAACATTTCTGACCTTGGGGATAAGATATTGTCTAAACTGAATATCTTCTGACACTGCATGGGGCAGGTTGGTGGGAACAAGGTCAATGTATCGCTGTATCTCATGTATGACAGCATTGGTGTAAGGCATCTTGTTTCTGTCCTCCATGCAGGGACTTCGATCTCGGCCAATCACATGATCAATTTCTTTATGAAGTTTTCCTGTCACAGTACAAATGAAAATTGATCTTAAAAGTAGAGATAAAAACTGCCTTTGCTTATATTCTGTCTGATTTTTCACCAAGACCTGCACTGGTAAATAATACACTTGACTCCCATATTTCAATAGATAGAGAGATAGATAGACAAAAATTCCATTTAAGTCTCTTGAGCTAGCTGAGCATCTCTTAAGGCACCTATGTCCCATGCCCTCAGGACAGGCTCAAGTTGTCCTTAAAAAAATAAAGGCTAAGTAGCACTTGATTAAGGAAATGAGATGGGGTCTCAGTCTGGACCTGTTCTACAACTTAACGTGACCAACCATATCCCCAAGGTATTTCCCTGAGTAACTGTATGAGTGACAGGAATCCAGAGGCACCACCTCCTCCTATGGTCAGGCAGGATCAATAAGCTCTCAGGAACCAGTGCCTCTCAATCATTCACTTCTTCCCAGTTCTATCACTGGTGTCCAGTCTCTATTCATATCACTATCTATGTGGCTACCTCTAATAATAACTCACTGTTATATACCACTTAACTAAGTAAGGTGGAAGTAGTAGTGGAGAAGGAGGAATAAGTAAACTTGAACATGTAATGACTTAAATACATTAAAATGACAATAAAAAAGTTTCCAAGCAAAGTCTTAAAAGGACCATGAACCCCTCTCATGCTGACTAAATTATATGTATTATTATCCTTTATCTCACCTGCTATCTCAGGGTATTTCAGGAGAAGCAGGAGTCCATATTTCAGGGTGGTGCTTGTTGTCTCTGTTCCTGCACTAAATAGGTCAATTGCAGTACAGACCAGGCTTTCAATGGTAAATTCAGACTGTGGTTGTTGCTTTTCCTAGGAATAATTTGGTATGATTAATGGAAAAGTAAGGGAGGCAGCAGGGCACAACAGAAAGTGTAATGGATTTGGAAGCAGAGGACCTTGGTTTAAATCTCAGTTCTGATAGTTTTTTTTTAATGGGGGGGCAATCAGGGTTAAGTGACTTGGCCAGGGTCACAGAGCTTAGTTAAGTGTCTGAGTCCAGATCTGAACTCCAATCCTCTTTACTTCAGGGCCAGTGCTCTATCCACTGTGCCACCTAGCTGCCGCCAACACATCACCAGCTCTGATCTTGACCTTGGGCAAGTCATTTAACCTTTTGATATTTCAGTTTCCTCATCTGTGAAATGAGGGGGTTGGATTCAATTACCTCCAAGATCCATTTCAGTTCAAAATCTATGACCCTATAAATAAATTAAATTTGACAAACACAATCCAAAGTGGAACAAGTAGTTGGCAATTATCAAAGCATTTTGGCCCTTGCAGGTATGACATATGGGAGAGAGACAGAGAGAAGAAAGACATGTGGCGGGGGTGAGGGGAGGAAAGAAAGAAAGAAAGAAAGAAAGAAAGAAAGAAAGAAAGAAAGAAAGAAAGAAAGAAAGAAAGAAAGAAAGAAAGAAAGAAAGAAAGAAAGAAAGAAAGAAAGAAAGAAAGAAAGAAAGAAAGAAAGAAAGAAAGAAAGAAAGAAAGAAAGAAAGAAAGAAAGAAAGAAAGAAAGAAAGAAAGAAAGAAAAAGAAAGAAACTAGATCTGCAATTTCATTGGCACAGGAAATTTCCAGGTAAGAAAAATTCTGTCTGCCAATGCAACTCTGCACTTTCTCTAAAACACCTAAAGTTTCAAGAGAGTTGCCTAGCCCTAGGGCACTACAGTGTTAAGTGACTTGCCCAGGATCACATAGACATTTTGTGTCAGAAAGGGGACTTGAACTCAGTTTTGCCTGTCTCTGAGGCCAGCTCTTTATCTACTACATGAGGAGGGTCAAACTCTCAGCCTTCAGGCCACAAGCAACCCACAGAACTGTGTGTGGCTGAAAGCAGATTAAAATGTAATTGGGAAATGTTTAGTAAAATAAACAAAGATACAATACAACATAAAGAATGTTATTTTCTAAGCTAATATGAGGCCCACCAGGATCCATTTCTATTCATGATTGATATAACTGTACTATATCATACTATCTTGCAAGACATCTATACCTATATAGTATATAGCAGTTATATCTGTGGGTACACACAAGCAGCTAGGTGGTACAGTGGATTGAGTTTAAATCTGGCCTCAGACACCAACTGCCTGTGTGATTCTGGATAAGTCACTTAACCCTGTTTGCTTCAGTTTCCTCATCTGTAAAATGAGCTAGAAATGGAAAATCACTCCAGTAACTTTGCCAAGAACATCCAAAATGGAGGCATGAAGCGTTGGACTCAACTGAAATGACTAAGCAACAAATGCCCAAGCACCGCACACATGTAAGCTATTGCATTTTCTTCCGGATTAAGTTCTGTTGTTCTATGAGTTCAATGACATGAACAGGATTTATTAGTTTAGCAAACAAGGAAGGAAAAAAATTATCAACTTCCATATATATCACAATTAATGCAAACAGGATCCATGTATATTTTCCCATTTTATCCTCATCAAAATACTGTGATACAGTTAGTGCATTATTGTTGTTGTTTTACTAATGAGGAAATTGAGAGGCTAAATGCTTTGCCCTTGACCATGAGATGTTGATATTGAGGAAAAGTTACCACTGAGGTCAGAAATTTAATATATAACAAATACCCAATGGACTAAAGATAAGAAAGGTTAAAACATAGGAAAAGCAGGCAGGTGCTAGAGGACATAATTCAACTTCAAGTCAGCTAAGGTCTATGCCCACTGTGGATGGGGGTGGAGGGGAAAGGATATGGAATTCTGAAGATTCTCACACATGAAAAACAAGAGACTACTGTACATATTAGTTCTAAAAATCTCTTGCTCTGCTCTACATATTTGCCCTCTCCCACATTCCCTCATCTACCAATGGGGTAGGAATCTGTGGGAGAATATACCCTTATGTGCATAGGTTGATGAAGGAAGGATTTTCCTGGTCAATTATGTTGGCACATTGCTAAATTAAATGCTTTTGAATTAATGTGTTTTCTGGTTGTCTGGTAAGAAAACCATAAGTGATGACCTCAGAGTACACTTCATTGCTGTAAGTAGGTAATTTATCCATTTCAGCATTCCATCAGCATATCTTTTATCTTCTCCCATGTTTCTCTGGTACTTTCAGGGCTTCATTTACTCCACATGAATTACATTAGCTTATTGCTTTGTTCTACTTTTCTTCTAATTTGTTGGATTGTTTTTCTTTATGCAACTTTTCAATGATTTTTCTTCCCTTTCGTTTTGCTCTTTGCTGTTTATGGAATGGTTGGAAAGTGAGAAGCCTCTAACTCCACTATCTTGACTGTAAAACCCACCATCCTCCCCCCAAGTACTTACCACAGCAGCCCCTCTATTCCACTCAGGCTGCTCAGATTAAAGTTCCCTATGCCCCACTGTCTTTACAACTCCTCAAATGCCCTGCCCAGTCCTCACTGCCTAGCTCTAGGACCTCCTTCAACACTCAGATCTAAATCTAACACTTCCAGAAGAAAGAATTATGATAACCCTCACCAAATATTACATTTCTTGCTAATTCCAAATTCCTTCATCACTTAAATATTCAATTTATAATCTATTTTGGCTTTCCTTACGCATTCCTGATAATTATTCTTGTCCTTCGGGGGGCTTCCTTCTCTCTGTTGGGTTAGAAATTCCATTAGGGCTAGGATCCTATCTTCTCATTCTTCTGTTTGCCCCATACAGTGCTCTGACCACACTACAATTAATATATGATTATTTACTTCTCTGTATCTGTGAACGTGAGTGTCAGCCTCTAATACATATACCATTTCACCTACAAGAACTGAGATTCAGACCTACTGTTCACACTCTACCTGCTCCATTTTCATCAGGAAACAGTCAATGAAGTCCCTAGGATTGCTGGGGTCCAATGTTCTTTGGTGTTCCTTCACTTCTTCCAAAATAAATTCACATTGTAAATGATAATTTTTAATTGCTTTGTGATGAGATCCAGGGAGATGATGTACTAGAGATGGAAAAGAATTGTACACCTAAAAAGAAGAATTTTATATCATACTTTATGAGAAAAAGAAAATACTTCTCTACTGTAGCATTTGGATCACGCTGAGAATATCACTGAATAAGGGTGGGACAAATGCCCTTTGGAAAATAGTGACTTTTCTCATCATTTCCTATACAAACCCCCTAAGAATAAATACTCTGCTCCTTGGTTGTCTAAGAATATGTTGGCCTTCACTCTCAATTCTTACTTCCTACAGAAAAGTTCTCATCCTTTCTCACTTTGAGGTCTTCTAAGAGATCTCCCTACCACCTTCCATTGGGACAGCTAACTCATCTGCTAACCTGATCCAACCTCAGGTGCTTGAGGGAAAAGTCAGCTTGGCTCTAGTAACATGAATTTTAACATTCAGTCCCTGTGACCAGTGGGTGAACTACTCCAGGGAAGGCCCTTATAATGTACCTCAAATCAGACCCCATAGAGGTAACCTTTTTTGTCTTTAGTTCCTGTCAGTGAAGAATAAAATGGGAACCCATTCCAGCATGGCACTATTGTACCTCCCAATAGAATGAATGATGAGTCTAGCTCCTTGCAGGTGTTTCTTTGAAGTAATTAAAAAAATATATTCTGAGCTCCAAACAGTGAGAACGCTGCTCTCACCTTCAGCCATGGAGAACTTACAATCTTGACATTTTCATCTAAAAGCTTCATTAAATATAGAAATTTCTGGTCTTTATATTCAAAACATTTCTGGAAAATGATAGAGCAGATTACATTGCAAGGAGCACAGCCAAGGATGAACGTAGGGTCACATGGCAATCCTAAAGGAGAAAGAGAGAAAGACTTTAATACTGCCATTGTGATCTAAAGGAAGATTTGCCTGCGTTTAGGTAGGACATGACTGTCCTCTTTCCCCTCTAGTTTACATTCTAGCTGACATTTATGTGGCACAGCAAGGTTGAAAATAAACTACTCTTTATGAAGCATCTGATTTCATCTACATGAGAATTCTAAGTGCAAATAGGATAATTCCCATTTTATAGATGAGGTTGCTGAGGCTCAAGCAAATCAGCTGATTTATGTGCCATAACTAGGAAGGATCAAGAAGTGGAATTCAACCCAAATTCTCTCCTGGACCCAGGTACAGTGCTCTTCCTACCATACAGCATCACTTCCCATTTCTAAATCCCTATTCTTCACCTCACCCTGACCAACTTTTACTTTCAGACTTCTTCATGTCTATTTTGAAATTATATTTCATTTTATTTCATTCACTTATCCCAGGATGAGGGTTAAAGGCACTGGTCTGGAAGTCTTGCTATTCCAAATGCTCTTAGGTTGCAGGTTCTGGGTTGTCAAAGGATTGATAATGTCAAGGTGGTGATTCTAGGTTTCCTTGACTGGTCTCTCATCTCTCCCTGAGGGTGCCTAACTGCTTTAGCCAGGCTGGCCCATCTGCCTTATGAGTAGCAATTGGCTGACAACTGGTGGCAATGGCTAGTCCCTTTTCCACAGGAGTTGCTTCCTCAGATGAGAGCTGTGATGGCTGGACTGGGACCAGAGGTCTAGAGATTGCTGCCACCCCTGTGGCCCTCATATTTACCTATTGGGGCAGCTGGTCACCAGTTGTTGCTAGTAGCAATGAGAACGATAGGCCCCTTCTTCACAATGTAGCTGCTGTGGACACTGGTTTTGCTGTTTCCCAGTCTCTTGGGTTTGGAGGTCCTGAGCTGCCTCCATCAGGGTCAGAGGGGAGATTGTGGTTGAGGTGGCGGCTATGCTAAAGAGGCCCAAGTACAGAATCTTGGAGATATTCACACTGAGGAGACTGAAGGTGGATAGTGACCCAGCAAAAGAATATTGAGAAGCAAAAATCAGGCCCAAAGAAGAGCCAGTGGAGAACAGCATGACAGAGGTGAGGGAGAAGAGAGTATCAGTCAGCCAATCCGCCAGCAGTCACTTAGCTCTTACTAGGCTCTGTGCTAAGCACCAGGGGTACACAGACAATAGTAAGACAGCCCCTGCCCTCAGAGGGCTTACATTATACTGAGGGAGGCAACATCTACACAAAAGAGCGGCAAAAGTCCCGGATTCCTCGGTAGTGGGGAAGTGCTGTTCTTAGTTTATTCCTCCAACATTGCTGGTGACATTTTCTGGAGTAGGAGAGCACATACAGCTGATTTCGAGCAACGACTGACAGCATCCTACTACTGCCCAATTCCTACCACCCAACACACACACACACACACACACACACACACACACACACACACAGAGTACACAGAGGTTTTGCCTTTTATTTTAAAAAGTAGTTATTCCATAGAATTTATGGCATCAGCATCCTCTAGTGTCCTGTGGCCCCCTAAGTTTCAGATTTCATAGAAGGATGACAACCCTTCTGTAAGATAGCTTAGATGGGGGAAGGAAGGGGGAAGCATGAAGGGAAACAAGCTTCCGAGAAATGCTGCTGAGTCAGCTCACTGACTTCCTAGCAATGTTCTCAGCCCTGCTTCCATTCCTTCAGTTAGTCAGAAAATCCCTGGATTCCCCAAAATGATCCTAAAGCAATGCCTTTTCCTCCTGGAACTGTTGGCTAAAGGTAACAGAACTGGTGCTGCTAGGTTCTTGTGAGCTCTGCTCCATCTGAAAAGGAATACAAACATATAAAGTCATCCCCCGACATGTTCCTCACCATGCTGCCTCCTCACAAGATTAGCATGAACTCATTAGTAGCGCTGCATTGCCTCTCATCTCTTCTCTCAGCTGTCTTGACCCTTCAGGGGTCAAGCAATGACCATATAGCCATGGGCATATCCCCAGCATGGGCCAAAAAGTGCAAACATGGTAGTTTCACACTACAGTAAATTCCTTGGACCAACCTCAGTCTTCGTGAGATATAAGGGATAGGACAGATTTTTACAAGGTCAGTGGTAACAAAGTGAAAAAACACCAACCTTTTGTTTTTTTTAATTCCTCCACAAGATACTTTGACACTTCTTGGACTCGCTCTTCAATGCTCCTCTTCCCCATCCCGAAATTCCTCAGGGTCATGAGAGAGAAGCGGCGGATTTGCTTCCATCTCTCTCCATTGCTTATGATAAGTCCTAGAAAAGGGAGCATGTCAAATTTTCTAATCAACTCTGGTCTTTTCATCAAGAATGCTTGGAAGTTCCCTATTTCACTGAATGACCACTTTTCCCCTGAAGGATTATACTCAGTTTGGCTGGGTAGGTGATTCTTGGCTATAATCCTATCAAGCATTCTTGATGAAAAGACCACAGCTGAACAGAAAATTTGACTTTCAAATACAAGACTTGAGTGGAACATGAAGAGGTAAACAGGAAAGAGAAAACATAAGAGACTTATTAAGGTTGAACTGTTTACATTTCTGCATGGAAAAATGATATTTATAACTCATGAGACCTTTGTCAGTATTAGGATAGTCGGAGGGGAGAAAATTATATGCATGTATGTATGTATGTACGTATGTATAGATAGATAGATAGAGAACATAGGGTGAGGTGAAGATTAAGGGATCATATCTGGAGAATAAAATTAAGGGATGGGAAGGGATTATACTAGAAGAAGAAAGGGAGAGGGAGAGGAAGGTAAATTATCTCACAAAAAAAAGACAAAAGAAAAAGCTCTTACACTGGAGGGGAAATGGGGGAAGGTGAGAGGGAATGAATGAATCTTATTCTCATAGGATTTGGCTTAAGGAGGGAATAACATACACATTCAACTGGGTATGGAAATCTGTCTTACCTTACAGGAAAATAGGGGGGGAAGGGGACAAGAGAGCAAGGGGATGATAGAGAGGAGGGCAGATTGGGAAAGGGGGTAATCAGATGCAAATACTTCTGAGGAGGGACAGGGTCAAAAGAAAGAATAGAATAAATGGTGGGGCAGGATAGGGTTAAAGGAAATAGAGTTAGTTTTTCACAACATGTCTACTATGGAAGTGTTTTGCATAGCTGCACATGTATAACCTATATCGAGTTGCTTGCCTTTTCAATGAGGGTCGGTGGGGAGGGAGGAAGAGAGAAAATTTGGAACCCAAAGTTTTAAAAACAAGTTTTAAAAAAAAACGTTTTCACATGCAACTGGGAAATAAGAAATACAGGAAATGGGGTACAGAAGTCTATCCTGCCCTACAGGAAAATAGAAGGGGAAGGGGATAAGAGAAAAGGGGGAGAGATAGAAGAGAGGGCAGACTAGGGGAAGGGATCTTCAGAATGCATGACATCTTGGGGTGGAGGGAGGGGTGAGATGGGGTGAAAATTTGGAACTCAAAATCTTGTGGAAGTAAATGTTGAAAACTAAAAATAAATACATTTATATTAAAAAAAAAACAAATAACTACAGCAAAAAAAAAAAGGGAGCAGGAAGAAGAGAAACCTTAGACTCTAAAGTTCCTGAAAGTCCATGGCAAAAAGTTCTTGGGCCCTTGACCCACACCTGTTGTTCTAGGAGAATATAATGTTATGGGGTGTCATTTTGCTTTCTCCTCTATCTATACTGTTTCCCGTCTGATTCTCTCTTCACCACAGTCACAAACACATCAGGTGGCCCTATGCCCATATCCCGAGCCTGGTAATGAAGTGGCCACAAAGAGGGAGTCCAGGATAAAGGCATATTTTTTGAGAAACTGAATGGTTATAGGGCACGTTAGTTGATATCTCTCCATCTTTTTACACAAGGAACCTAAAAGACTATGATGTCCTGAAGTCCTAGTCCTCCCTCTTCACACAGGTACCAAAGAGTGAGAGTCTTTGTGTGTTGTCTTTTTGTGGGTTGCAAAGTGGTGCAGTGGAAAGAGCACCAGACATGCAGTCAGGAAAACTCATCTTCCTGAGTTCAAATCCAGCCTCTTACTATTTATATGATACTGGGCAAATCACTTAACTCTGTTTGTCTCAATTCCTCATCTGTAATATGGCCTGGAGAAGAAAACAGAAAACCACTCCAGTATCTTTGCCAAGAAAACTGAGTGACGGAGAGTTGGACACGACTCAAATGATGGAATAATAAGAGGTACACTTAGTAGGAATAGAAAGTTATAAAAGCTCAGTAGAAATCCCAAATCATGTGGCTTTCCTTAGCTTTCTTTTTTTTCCCCTAAGTCTGAAACAATCCTACATAAGATTGTTGTTTATGGGGAAGTGATTGTTGAGTCAAAACAAAATATAGCAATTATACAAAGAATTGTAGTTAATTTGAGTAATGGAAAAGGTGTACACGTGCCTTTATGGTACAAACACGATAGACACACACTAAAGCTTCACAGGGTATGTTCTTCTTTCTCTGACTATATAACCCCTTCCTACCTTCAGATATCACCCTCTGTTTCCAGACATGGAGGAAGACTTCACCTAACTACTCTTATATGGAGAACTATACTTTCGCCTATAATCTTATTTCCATGGGACCTTTATCACGATCAAATTCATTACCCTCTGCTTCAAGATCCTCCAAAAGGGAACATTTGGCCTGCAGTCAAAAGATCTGAGTTCAAATCTAGCCTTAGATACTGACTAGCTAAACTAATCACTGAACATCTTTTTGCCTCAGTTTCATCATCTCTAAAATGAAGAGTAATAATAGCACACCCCTACTGGAGTGATTGCAAAGAGCAGATGAGATAATACTTATAAAGCACTTAACACAATGCCTGGCACATAGTAGGTACTATATTTGTTAGCTCTTGTTGCAGTTGTTGTTGTTGTTCATTCATTCACTCATTTCCCACCTTGGTTTACTCATATGTCCCTACTACAAGTGTTCTAAACTTCCTGTAGCAGAGATGTGTTTGCCTTCTAGACAGGTTATCAGGAGTCATGATGAAAAAGGTTATCAGAGACTTTTCCCTGGCAGTAGCTGATAGAATGCCACAAGAGAGAGAGATTTTTGTCCTAATTTCAGCTCTAGTAGGCTAAGCAAGGTGACCTATTCCAGAAGTTGCCAGATAATCATAACTTTTAAGACTATTTCAAAAAGTATAGATACTTTTCCTTCATGTGGATTCTGATCCACATTGGCTATACAGCACCTTGCTTGGTCTTCAGAGGCTCAGCATTTTGGATGATCATTATCCTTGCAGAATGAAGTAATTTTGATTTGCCTGTGACCTCTGGAAGGTAGCAAATCACTGACCACCAGGTTCATTTCACCAATTTTATACAAAATTTCCTAACATTGTACGTCTATTGGCTGCCATTCACCCTCTTCTGCAATGCCCAACAAGAAATACATGGCAAGAGAAAAGTCTCAATATCCTACACAGCGTGGGGTCTTGTCTCAGTTATTCACTTTCTTGACACTCTTACCAGAGGTTGTTTAGTGAACACTGAGAAAGGGTGGTCACTAAGAGCCAGCATGGGGTTGTCAAGACTAGGTCTTGCTAGACTAATCTGATTTTTTTTAACAGTATTATTAGAGTACTAGATCTAGGCAATGCCTTGACAGACTAGACTCAGATTTCAGCAAGGCATCTTACAATGTTTCTTATGACATATTCATACAGAAGATGGAGAAGACACTGGTCAGACTGCCAGAACACATGTTCCTAGGAATCCCAGGTCACGTCAAGTTGTGGACATTGTCCAGTAGGAGGAAACTAATGTAGGTGCTAGGCAGCTGAGCACTGGATCTCTGAACAGAAAAGAGAACATTCCAACCAACTGGAAAATGAACTAGAGTAATGGATCTTGGAAGGTAAAAGTCACAGCTGAGGGGGGAATGATTGCAGCAAACTGTAAAGACTAGAAAGATGGGAGAAGGAGATCTCTCTTCTCCCTCCAGGACTCTTCCACTCCACAATCATTCTCTTTCTCTCTCTCTTTCTTCCTTCTTTTCATTCTCCATCTTCTTTCTTGTCTTTCTCTCTCCTTTTTTTCTTTCTTTCCTTTCCACTTTTTCTTCCTCTGTCTCTCTGTCTCTGTTTCTCTGTGGGTCTCTTCTCTATCTGTCTGTCTTCTTATTTTTCACGTAGTGTCTTTCTTCCTACTTTAACTGGATATAACATACAACATGAAGCAATGCAGCTGCTGCCATGGACAAAAATATTGGCTTCCATACCTCTCACTACATCCTCCCCAACATGCCACAGCTATGAGGCCTTTGGTTTAAAAGTGGGTGTATTGCCACTAATTTCTGTCAATACTATTCTTTTCTGTATTCTTGTCTTTCTGTTCTTCCTCTATACCAAACAGAAGCTTACCTAATCCGTTGCTAACGAATTCTAAAAGTGGCATATGTCCTCTGTCAGCAAACTTGTCGCCATGATCAATCAGAGCTTCTTTCACTGCCTTGTATCCATGTAAAACGACAACACGCTCAACACCAAATTGCAGAGTGAACACTGGGCCATATTGTTTCCCTAGCTGTGAAAAGAGATGTGGGCAGTAGTGAGAGGGTCATCACTGAATCAGGTGATAAACTGCTGGCATTACTACTGTTCACCTTATTGGAGAAGTTCTCAATCCACTACCAGCTCCTTCAAAATATTTCTGACATTTATTACAGAGAGGATGATTCAACAAATGAACCCAAACCAAACCACAGATGGCTCAAAAGGCTAAAAGTTCATTCTGTGCCTTTGGCTAGAAGTCAGAAGACTGGTTAATGTGGCACAGTTTATGACCTCGGTGCAATATCCCCAACTTTTAGAGAGGTTGAGCTCATATTTCATAGCTAGGTGCCATAGTGGATACAGCACTGGACCTGGAATCAAGAAGACTTTACCCAAAATCCAGTTTCAGATATCAAATAGCTATGTGACCCCAGGCAAGTCATTTAACCTCTGTCTGCCTCAGTTTCCTCATCTGTAAAATTAGGATAATAATGACACCTAATTCTAAGGGTTCTTTTGAGAATAATAAGATGATTTTTATAAAACATTTGGCAAACCTTAAATCACTATATAAATGCTATTATTATTGTTATTATTCATCTAAAGCTTTGCGAATAGCAGATTTGGAAATGGGTACAATGCTGTCAGTGAAATCCTGGAGCAGAAAAGAGTACACATTCCAATAGAAATCCTACAAACCAGTATCATTGGATCATAGGTGTACAACCAGAATGGACTTTAGAGATCATTTAAACCTTTTTTTTTTGTCATGAACTCTCTTAATAGTCTGATGAAGCCTATGTCTTCCTCTGAATGATATTTTTAGATTGAAATACATAGGATTACAAAGGAAACCACTTATATTAGAATAAAATAAAGATGTAATTTTTCCCATCCTAACTCACAAAACCTCTGAAATATATCTACAGACCCAATGGGAGTTCATGATCCCAAGATTAAGAACTCCTCTTTTAAATCAATCATAATTTCACAGATGAGGACAGAGGCACCAAAGATCAGGATATATCTGGGAAGGATTTGGTAAAACATATATATATGAATATATATGTTTATCAATCTACCAGGTGAAAATGAGAACATAATTTCATTTTCACATATTAATCTCAATCTTTTTTCACAACCCTGTGAGGCAGATAGGACATTTATTGATAATGTCCCCATACAGACATAGGAAACTAAGACCCACAGAGGTCATCATGACTTGTCCAAGGCACAAAGCTAGTAATTGTCAGAATCTGGACTTGAATTTCAAATTCAATGCCTTTTCTACTACCCCACATTAACTTTCAAAGGCATTAAGATCCACAGATCTTAGTTCAGAACTTGCTGGTTCCTCTTGAGGCCAGGGTTATTTTCACTCAGGCACACTTAAGGTTATATGCAAGGACTGGGGCAGCACACAGAGACTGCTTAAGGGCTCCTTTGAAGGAATGTGCAAAGAAAACATTCTCCACTCTGATCCAACAAATGCTGGAGGTCCCCACCTGTTTGCAGGACCTACTCATTCCTCAGGCAACAGAAATAATCAGGCACATTACATACCACCTTTCTTCTTATGGTGGGCAATGAGAATTTTAGGTGGGACTGATGGCATTTTCTCCTAGAACTTCGCAGTGCCAATGTGAGCAGTGATAGCAGACGATGGCAGTTGTAGAATGGATTTCAACAATTCCTACAGGAACTTAACAGCACCCAGCTAATGCTGAAGCATTGGGCCCTGATGGCCACTACAGTGAATCAAAACAGAGTCTAGAAAACCTACAAGGTACCTACCTCTCTACTCTAACATGCTCTACTCATTAGAACAAGCTGCTTGAAGACAGTCTCCCAAGACAAACTGACTGCTGATAGAGTCAGGAATGAAACCAACAGAAGACAGCGATGCTTACTTACCTTGCAAAGAGATTGAGGGATATTCTTAAGGTCCACCTGTAGTATATTGCCAATAATGGGAAGAGGAACAGGACCAGGTGGAAGCTTTCCTCTTCCAAAGCCCTTTCTCCATGATAAAATGAAAAGCAGACATGAGATACACAGCAGTAAGCCAAGAGCAACGGCCACAGATGGATCCATTGACACTCTTCCTTACTACTAATGCAATAGAAGGCTTAGAATCCAAAGCTGGGAAGGACTGCAAACATGAAATTAATCAGCTAATACTTCCTTGGCATCCTGATTAAGCTTCCAATGGACTTTGGCCTGCCAATAAGATTAACAGAACCCTACTCTTGTTCTATAGTAGTGTATTTTAAAGTAACAGGAGCCATTAAATTTGTTGTTTGAAGTTTTACTGATTCATTTTGCTCCTTATGTGCCACAGTTATTTCCCAATATTGTCCTGCCTCCCCTTACAATCAATACCTTTAACAAACATTAAATAATACCAATGATACTCGTACTTTGACAGTGTATGTCATATACCACAGTACCTTACCACTCTGCTAAAAAAGTGTTTCCTAATCTCTTCCAAGATTGAGGCCACTTTCATAACATTAAAAACCTCACTGACCCATTGTTGTTTATCCTTCATTCTTGAAGAGGACCATAACATCAGGGAGGGGATGCCACGGCCTTTCCTTAAAATTATAAATAATATCTGTCTAAAACCATCAGCAAGCATTATCTATAATGGGTATAAATCAGAAACTTTTTCAATATGATCAGGGGCAAAGCAAAGACGTCACTGTTATTCAATATTATACTAGAAATGCTGGTTATAGCAATAAGAAAAGAAAAAGAAATTGAAGGAATTAGAATAGACAATAAGGAAACAAAACTATCAGTCTTGGCAGGTGATATGATTATATACTTAGAGAATTCTAGAAAATCAACTAAAACTTAATTAAAATAATTAATAACTTCAACAAAGTTGCCAGATAAAAAATCATCAGCATTTATATATATTACCAACAAGGTCCAGAAAGGAGAGATAGAAAGAGAAGCTGCATTTAAAATTACTGCTTACAGTAGAAAATACTTGGAAGTCTGCCTTCCAAGACAAATCCAGGAACTCTGTGAACACTTTTCACACAAATAAAGTCATATCTAAATAACTGCAGAAATATGAATTGCTCACAAGTAGGCCAAGCCAATATAATAAAAATGAAATTTCTACCTAAATTAATTTACTTATTCAGTGCCATACAACCAAACTACCAAAAAGTGTTTTATAGAGGTAGAAAATATAACAAAATTGATTTTGTAGAACAAAAGATCAAGAATATCAACAGAATCAATGAAAAAAAAATGTGAAGGAGGGTAGCCTAGCAGTACTAGATCTCACCTGTATTACAAAGTGATAATCATCAAAACAATCTGGTATTGGCTAAGAAACAAAGTGCTGGATCAGTGAAATAGGTTAGCTATATAATACACAGAAGTAAATGACCATAGTAATCTAGTGTTTAACAAACCCCAAGATCCAAACTTTTGGGACAAGAACTCACAATTTCATAAAAATTCCTGGGAAATCTTGCAAGCAGTTTAGCAGAACATAAGTATAGAAGAACATCTCATTATATACCAAGATAAAGTCAAAATGGCTACATGATTTAGACATACAGGGTGATCTCATAAGCAAATTAAGAGAGCATGGAATACTTTACCTGTTAGATTTATGATTAAGGGAAGAATTTATGACCACAGAAGAGTTAAAGACTATTATGGAATGTAAAGTGGGTAGTTTTATTGCATTATATTAAAAATTTTTTGTGCACACACACACACACACACACACACACACACACACACACAAGAAGAATGCAACCAAGACTAGAAGGAAAGCAGGAAACTAGGGGAGGTGAGCAAATTTCTCTGATAAAGGCCTCATTTCTCAAATATATGGAGAACTGAGTGAAATATCTAAGAATATGAATCATTCCCCAATTGATAAATGGTCAAATGATATAGACAGGCAGTTCCCACATGAAGAAATCAAAGCTAACTATATTCATATAGAAAATATTCTAAATTACTATTGATTAGAGAAATACAAATTAAAACAACTCTGAGGTACCACCTCATTTGTATCAGATTGACTACTTTGACAGAAAAGGGAGATGGCAAATGTTGGAGGGAATATAGGAAAATTGGAACACTACTGCACTGTTGCTAACAGTGAATTGTTGTGAACTGATGCAACCATTCTGGAGAGCAATTTGGAACCATGTCCAAAAGGCTGTAAAACTGTGCATACCCTTTGACTCAGCAATACCACTTCTAGTTCTGTATCTGAAAGAGATTATACAAATGGGAAAAGGACCCATACATACAAAAATATTTATAGTAGCTCTTTTAGTGGTGGCAAAGAACTGGAATTGAGCAAATGCTCATCAATTGGAATGGTTGAACAGTTGGGGATATGATTATGATGGATTACTATGTGATATAAGAATTGATGAACATGATATTTTCAGAAAAACCTGGAAGAAATATGTGAACTAATGCAAAGAGAGGTGAGCAGAACCAGAAGAACTTGTACACAGTAACAGTAACATTAAACAATGATCAACTGAGACTGACTTAGTCATTCTCAGCAATACAATGATCCAAGAAAATTAGAAAGGACTCCTGATGAAAAATACTCTCCACCTCCACAGAAAGAACTGATGGAGTCTCAAAGAAGGGCAAAGCTTTGATTTTTTTACTTTCCTTTTTCTTTTTTATTGTTTTTTTTCCCTATGGGACTGTGTTTTCTTTTGCATCTTGGCTAATGTGGAAATATGCTTTGCATGACTGCACACATAATATACATGCTTACATATATACATGCAAACATACAGAATCTGGAACTTAAAATTTTTAAACTGACTACTTAAAATTGTTTTTACATGCATTTAAGGAAAAATTGAAATAAATAAAATGAGAGAAAAACAAATGCCAGTTATTTACTAGAGGTTCTCAATTTTAAAAACACAACAAAAAAGTGCCCAGAGAAGAATTTCCTCAATGGGTTCCTGCCAATGTAAGGGCCCAATATTTACCCCAGGCAAGGTCTCACATAGAAGACCTTATAAACTCTGACTGAGAGATGGTGCTGAGGCTTTTCCCTCACAGGGAGGAGCACAGCAGTTCATCATCCTCACTAGCCACTAAAAGGGAAAGAGACCCAAGTGGCCTCCAAGGGAGTCTTTTATGTGTATTCTGAGTGCCACTCAACATCCACGTTCTCCCAGGACTACAGCTTCAATGGCCAGTCCCTTGTTATGGGAGGAAGAAAGAAAGGAAGAAAGGGAAGAAGGAAGGAAGGAAGGAAGGAAGGAAGGAAGGAAGGAAGGAAGGAAGGAAGGAAGGAAGGAAGGAAGGAAGGAAGGAAGGAAGGAAGGAGGAAGGAAGGAAGGAGGAAGGAAGGAAGGAAGGAAGGAAGGAAGGAAGGAGGAAGGAAGAGGAGGGAGGGAAGGAAGGAGGGGGGGAAGGAAGGAGGGAGGGAAGGAAGGAGGGAGGGAAGGAAGGAGGGAGGGAAGGAAGGAGGGAAGGAGGGAGGGAAGGAGGGAAGGAGGGAGGGAAGGAGGGAAGGAGGGAAGGAAGGAAGGAAGGAGGGAAGGAAGGAAGGAAGGAAGGAAGGAAGGAAGGAGGGAAGGAAGGAAGGAAGGAAGGAAGGAAGGAAGGAAGGAAGGAAGGAAGGAAGGAAGGAAGGAAGGAAGGAAGGAAGGAGGGAAGGAAGGAAGGAAGGAGGGAAGGAAGGAAGGAAGGAGGGAAGGAGGGAAGGAGGGAAGGAAGGAAGGAAGGAAGGAAGGAAGGAGGGAAGGAAGGAAGGAAGGAAGGAAGGAAGGAAGGAAGGAAGGAGGGAAGGAAGGAGGGGAGGAAGGGAGGAAGGGAGGAAGGAGGGAAGGAGGGAAGGAAGGAAGGGGAAAAGGAAGGAGGGAGTGAGGGGGGAAGGAAAAATGAGGAAAGGAGAAGGGAGGAGGTACAAGAGGGAACTATGGGCAAATGATTTCAGTTCTCTCAGGGAAATATGAGGTGACACTGTCGGCTGTGAGGTGTCCAAGAAAGGAGAGCCCTGAGAAACTTGAGGGGGGACAAAAAGGTTTGGAATAACCATGGTAGTAAGATAGTTAATTATGGAGGCATAAAAGGATTGCTCTGCCCAATTGAGATGATATAAAAAGTATGTAGTGGACCCAATAGGCACATTTTCATGATTTTCTCTAGCTTCATTCATTAGCCCAGGAGTAAGGGCAAAGGAAGTAAATGGTGGGAATAATCTCTACCCAGACTGGGACTTGGCATGGTAAGACTAGAGAAAAGACAAGGAATTTTGAATTAAACATTAACAAACAATAATTGCAAAACAGAGAGCAGTAAAGTTTGTTGTTGCAATCCCTCGTACTTCAATGAACCCAAGAAATGATTACCTTAAAGGCTCAGTGGGGGAAAAGGTTATTGAGGCACACAGAATAAACATTTATACAGGGCCTATTAGGTAGTAGACACTGTACCAAGTATTGTACAAATATCATCTCCTTGGATTCTCACAACTGCTTCGAGAGATGTATGATGTTATCCCCATTTTACAGTTGGGGAAAGTGAGGTTAAGTGACTTGCCCCGAGTCACACAGCTAGTAAGGGTCTCAGGTCTTCTCAACTCCAGGCCCAGTGTTCTCTCCACAGCACCACCTTACTACTAGGAAAGCTCTGATTTCTAAGGGGATGATCAAGTTTATAGTTCACATCCTAATTGGGTAAGAACTCTAACAATATAACCTCAGGAGTCCTTTTGCTAGATCATTTGTATCTTGTGTGTGTTTTTCCTTTCTCTTTGTAAATATGGCTGTGTAGGCTATGTCAGTCAATTAACGTTTATTAAGTATATACCATGTAAGAAACACTGCTAAGTGCTGGGGATACTAAAAGCGGCAAAAGACAATCCCTGCATTCAAGGAGCTTACAGTCTAATGGGGAGACAAGTGTGAGCAAACATGCCATATACAGAATAAATAGGAGATAATCACAAGAGGGAAGGCACCAGAATTAAAAGGGGTTAGGAAAAGCTTCCTGTAAAAGGGGGGATCTTAGTTGGGGCTTAAAGGAAGCCAACAGGTAGTGATGAGCAGGGAGAGCATTCCAGGTCTGGAGAACAGCCAGGGAAAAGGTCCAGAGAGAAGAGATGGAGTATCTTTGTTAGTGAAACAGTCAAGAGACCAGGGTCCCTATATGAGAGGACATGGTGAGGAATTAGGTGCAAGAAGACAGGAAAGAAAGGAGGGGATTAGGTTATAGAGGGCTTTGAATCCCAAACAGAGGACTGTGCACTTGATCCTAGAGAGGATAGGAAGACACTGAAGTTTAGTAAGGTGACATAATCAGACCTGCACATTAGGGAAATGACTTAGGTGGATAAATGGAAGATAGATTGGAACAGGGAGATAATTGATACAGGTAGATCAACTAGCAGGTTATTTCAACACTCCATGAATGAAGTGGAGAAGGCCTGTACTAGAATGGTGGCAATGTCTCAGAATGGGGGCTATTCAAGAGACATTGTAAAGGTGAAATAGGCCTTGGAAAAAGATTGGATATGGGGAGTGAAAGATAGTGGGCAGTCCAGGATGGCACCTAGGTAGAGAGCCTAGGAAAATGATGTTGCCCTCTATGATAATAGTGAAGTTAGGAGGAGGTAGAGGGTTTAGGCGAAAAAGATAACGAGTTCAATTTTGGACGGGTTGAGTTTAAAACATCTGAAAATAAACAGGAGATGGAAGACTAGAGGTCAGCAAAGAGATTTGGGTAGAATAGGTAGATTTGAGAATCATCAGCATAGAGATAGTAATTAAACCCATGGAAGCTGACGAGATCACCAAGTGAAGTGGTATAGATGGAGAAGCAGCTCTGATAGAACTCTCTGGGACACTTACAGTAAAAGGGCATTTTCTGGATGAGGATCCTTTGAAGGAGACTGAGGAGCACACAGATGAGTAGGAGAATCAGGAATGGTGTCTTGAAAACCCAGAGAGAAGAGAGTATCAAGGAGAAGAGAGCGATTAACAGTATCAAACGTTGAAAAGAAGTTGAGAATTAAGATTGAAAAAAGGCCATTGGATTTGGCAACTGAGATCGCTGGTAACTTTGGAAAGAGCAATTTTGGTGGAATGATGAGTTTGGAAGCCAGATTATAAGGGTTGAGAAGAAAGTGAGAGGACAGGAAGTGCAGGCATCTATTGAAGACAGACTTTTCCAGGAGTTTAGTCACAACGTGTGGGAGAGACATAGAATGATCATTAGTGGTGATGGAATAATCAAGTGTTTGATTTGAGGTTGAGAGAGACATAGGCATTTTTGTAGGTGGTAGGGAAGGAGCCAGTAGAGTGGGAGAGATTGGGGATGACAGAGATGGAAATCTCTTCAAAGAGATGGGATGGAATAAGATCACTTGTGCAGATAGAGAGGGGTTAGCCTTGGAAAGGAGTGAGATCACTCCTTCCCATGACACAGGGATGAAAGAGATAGTGGCAGAAGGAATATGAGTGATAACAATACTGACTTCCCTGCCTTCCTCTAAATCCCCAGCAAAATCTCATCTTTTACAGAAAGCCTTTCAGACTCCCTCTTAATTCTAGTGCCTTCTTTCTGTTGTTTCCTACTTATCTTGTAGATCACTTGTTCGTATATTTATTTGCATGTTGACTCACCTATTAGATTATGAACTCCTTGAAAGAAACTTTTGCCTTTTTTTGTATCTCCAGTGCTTCCTGGCACATAGTAGGCACTTAACAAATGTTTATTGATTGAGATGAGGAAGAAGAGAGGAGGTAGATCATGGTGAATGTTCTCAATTTTTTCTCTAAAAATAGGAGGCCAGGTTCTCAGCTGAAAACTGGAGGGAAGGGGAGCCATGAGAAATTGAAGGAGAGATGAAAAAGTTTGCAAGAATTGCTGTGGGGAGTGGGGTAGCGATAAGATAAAGGAGGTACAGTAGGATTGCCTAGCAACAGTGAGGACCCAGTTGAGGTTGTGTAACATGAATTTGCAGTGGAGCTGATCGGAATGGTCATGCAATTTTCTCCACCTTCATTCAGCAGCACCATGTGTAGGAGCAAAGGTGATAGGGTGAGAATGATTCAAGGCAGATGCTTGGCAAGGTAAATCAATCAAACATTTACTAAGTACCTATTATGTGTCAGGCACTGTGGTCTAAGTGCTGGGGCTACAAAAAAAGGCAAAAGACAATAACAAAATAAAGGGGCTAGGGACTGGAGGGTACAGTACAGAGTTGAACTGCTTTACCAAGAGGTCAACAGGGAGAAAAAGAAAAGAGTGAAGTGAATACAGTGGTGATGGCCTAGGAAAGAAAGGAAATGGTTGAGGGATTGAAGGTGATAGTGTAGGCTAATAGTAGGGTTTGGAAAGGGAAGACAGAGGAAAACATGGAAAGATAATAGATTATGGTCAGATAAGGAGATTTTGGAAAACTGATGGTTAGTTAAGGTGTTTAAGGAACAGTCATTATGTATGATGAAGTCCTAAGTAAAAGGGCAGTAGTTGGGAAGGAGAAAAATTGACAGCCAGGTTGTTGCTGTCTTTATTCTTTGTTATCAAAGAGGACCATGACATCAGGAAGGTGATGCCATGACTTGCAAGTTAATTGGATTTAAGTGAAAGAAGGCTGTGCGATGTCACCAGCCTCTTTCTCCTCCTGAGCCATCTAGGTCCAGTGTCAAGATATGGATCAGGACAACTGGAGATGCCAACTCATTGAGGAAGGAAGGAGAGTGACCCTTTTCAGCACCTAGATAGGCTTGGTGAATTGTATGCCTTCTCTGTTCCACAGATCTATCTTTCTATTTCCTAGTCACTACCAGATAATTTTGATAATTACTGTTTTAGAATAGAGCTTAAGGTTTGGTACTGCTAAACAACCTTACTTTGCATTTTTTTAATTAGTTCTTTGATATTCTTGACTTTTTGCTCTTCCAAATGAATTTTATTTTTTCTAATTCAGTAATTTTTTTTTTGGTAATTAATTGGGATGACCTTAAATGCACAAATTAGTTTATGTAAAACTGTCATTTTTATTATATTGGTCCTGCCCACTCACAAATAATATTTCTCCAATTATTTAAAACTGGTTTTACCTGTTTAAAAATATAAAAAGTTTTCTATACTTTTGTTTATGTAGTTCCTGGATTTGTTTTGGCAGGTGTACTTCCAGGTACTTTGGACTGTCTAGAATTATTTTAAATGGGGTATCTCTTATTATCTCTTCAAGTAGGGTTTTGTTTGTGATATATAGAAATGTTGATGATTTGTGTTGATTTACTTTATATCCTGCTACTCTGCTAAAATTGTTGGGGTTCGGTTTTGTTTTGTTTGTGCTAAAATAGTTCATTGTTTCAACTACTTTTTTAATTGAGTCTTTGGGATTTTTGAAGTTTATCATCATATCATCTACAAAAAGAGATAGTTTTATTACCTCATTCCTTATTCTGATTCCTTCTATTTCTTTTTCTTAAATCCCACTTGGTCATTATATATATATACATATACATATATATATATATGTATATATATGTATATATATTTATATATATATATTCATTAGGGAAATAGTTCATAATTTTTTTTTCTGTTTTTGCTCTTTCTGGTTGAAATATAAGTATCATATTTGTTTTTTAAAAAAAGTTTGGTAGGACCCCTTCTTTGCCTATAATTTCAAATAATTTACCCAATATTGGAATTAGTTGATCTTTAAATATTAATAAAATTCACTTGTAAATCCATTTGGTCTTGGTGCTTTTTTCCTTAGGAAGCTCTTTTGTGGGCTGTTCAATTTTTTTTTTAAATGGGTCTATTTAGACAATCTATTACCTCTTCTGCAAATATAGGCAATTTATTTATGTTTTTTGTAAATATTATTCCATTTCACTTAATTTGTTAAATTTATTGGCATACAATTGGATAAAATAATTCCTCATTACTTTAGTATCATCTTCATTTAGTGGTATATTTACCCTTTTCATTTTTAATACGAGTGATTTGGTTTTCTTCTTTTTTTAAAATCAAATTAACCAACAGTTCATCTATTTTATTGATTTTTTCATAAAACCAACTTCTAGTTTCATTTATTAACTCAATGGATCACCCCATCATACACAGCTCAGCCCCAACCTTTCTTTCAAACTATCCTAGTGATGATACATTTTTAAGAATGCTAATAACATTTTCATATGTAAGATGTAAACAGTTTGACCTCAATAAGTACCTAATAGTCTTTAATGTTTTCCTTATATTTCTTCTTAATCTTTTATATTAATGTTTCCATTGAGTTCTAGTCTTTTTTGTCACAAATACCTTAAATTCTATCAGTTAGTCAAATGTTCATTTTTTTTTTGTTGTTCAGTATCATGCTCAACTTTGCTGGGCAATTTATTCTTGGTCACAATCCCAGCTCTTATGCTCTTTAAAATATAATATTCCAAAATCCATGATCTTTTAATGTAGAAGCTGCTACATCTTGTGAAATCCTGACTGTATCTCCACAGTTTCTAAAATTTTTTTTTCTTGTTACTCACAATATTTCCTCTTTTACCTGGGAGTTTTGAAACTTGACTATGACATTCTTGTGAGTTTTCCTCATGGGATCTTTTTTAGGTGGTGAACAGAGGATTATTTTTTTCTTCTTCTCTTTGACCCTCTTGTTCTAGAATTTCCATGGAGGTACCTCAAGGAAGCAGGGTAGGCCTCAAAGAACTTTCAGCTCATCTAACCCAGCATGAGGTTCAGATGGCTGAGGAGGGGAAGATTGAAGGATGACCTTCACCCTACTGTTTCCAGATGCTACGTCTAGAGTGCTGACCAGACATGATCCGGAGCTACGACTGTAGGACAGGACGAATGGGCCCATAATAAGTGAGTGTGGTACAGGTATAGGAGGGAGCAAGAGCGTTTTTAGGACAGCAGAACTCAGGGACTTCTCAATTTGGAACTTTGCCCTGAAAACATCAAAGACCAAATGGAAAGAAGCATATGTATAAAAGAATTTACAGCATCTCATTTTGTGCTAGCAAAGAATAGGAAATTAAGGGGATACCTAGCAATTGAGGAATGGATGAACAAATTATGGTATATTAATGTAACAGAATACTCTTGTGTCTTAAGAAATGATGAAACTGCTGATTTCAGTCAACCCGGGAAATTTTGCAAGTACTGATGCAGAGTGAGTTCTGAACTCTTTGCTAAAGTCATGTCATCTGACTAGAGCTCTGTTTCCCCAAACATCATCTATAAGATGAGGGGTATGGGCTAGTTGATTGATTTCTAAAGTCCCTTCCTTGGTGCCATCAAGGAGCTGATGATGCACTAGGGGAACTGAACAGAATGAGTACAAACAAGTGCTACAAAATAATTTTAGAGAAAGATATTCTCCTGCGTTTTCAAGATGAAGGGGAAGTCATTTTTCAGTGCTTGTTGGAAAGAGCAATACTTTTGCATCATTTAAATGATTCAACATCTCATCTGAATCTGGAAGAAGGGAGAACATGGAAAAAGGAGTGTATATGGAACATAAGGCAGGTGGAACTTGATGAGGGAGGACTCACAGAGGAGCCCTGAACTCCCTAGGTCATTGGAGTGTTGTGGAAACTTTCAAATTTGGAGTCATAACACATAGGTTTAAGTTATGGTGCTGATATTCATTACTCCTTTCTAGACCTCACTTTCTACATCTGTAAAGTGGAGAAAAAAACATTTGCACCAGCTATCTTACAGGTTTGTCATGAGGAAATACTTTGTTGCCATAGAGATGTGTTATTATTAGACCACAGAAATATAAGGTGTTTTAGATTTAGATCTGGCAGGAATCATACTTAATACCTATAAATTACAATCACCTGCTTTTAACTGAGCCCCAGAGAAGTTCATTAATTTGTCCAACATCACACAGTTAACAAATGGCAGAGTCATCACTCAGAAGTTAATGGCAGGTTCTCCTGATTTTAAACTTCATGACATTCCACTCTAGCACCTAGAATTGGGCGACAACCATGGACCGTTCTCAGTGAAATAAATTGAAGCATACACTATGTGTATGAATAGACCACCTCACCTGGTGGCTGGTGCAGAACCCTGGTTCAGTGAGCCCTCCTGAACTGATGCTGTCTGGGAACCTCAACTGGGTTACTGTTTGCTTAGATATGAAGCTCAATTCTCTCTTCAGCTTCTATTCCTCTGCTCCAATTGAGATTCAATTTCTAGATTGCTGAACTTTTTACCACACCCCATATTTGAACCAATAGAACAGACTCAATCCTTTATGATTAACATGTGGCCTCTCCCGGTGTAAAGCCTGGGAAAAACAGACCAGAAAATGATCTCACAGCCAAGGGACAAAGAGCAGAATGAAGAAAAAGGAAACAGTGTTAGCACCAATCCCACACTAGATTCTAAACTAGATTTGACACCTGCTATCTTCATAAATTCCTTATAATTTCCCAAATTACTATTGGTGCCAACAAGAGAGGTAGGAGAGTGGGAAATATTTAACCAGTTTAAGATAATAGTGTTGAAAGAACACACTGCATTTAAAAACACCCTCACTTTGCTCCAGATAAGGAAATCTTATGTTGTTGTTCAGTCATGACTCTTCATGACTCTATTTGAGGTTTTCTTCGCAGAGACACTGGAGTGATTTGCCATTAACTTCTCCAGCTTATTTTAATTTAAAGAAGTGAGGCAAAGAGACTGAATTGACTTGTCTAGGCTCACATGGCTAGCAAGTGTCTGAGGCCAGATCTGAACTTTGGAAGATAAGTGTTTGTGATTCCCAGCCCACACCTCTATAACAAACAGAAAACTGTAATAACCAGTCTTAGTGGACATCTAGTAGATGTATGCCCAAATATCATGCATGATATCTGCCAAACCAAACATAGAAAAATAGTGGCAATGGTCACATTAAACAAGAAAAGATACATAGATGTGAAAAGTGTCACAAATGCATTTTCCACCTATTTTACTACACATTAAGAAACATGGGATATGTATATTTAGCTAAATAAAATAAGAAAGAAGGATTTAGTGGAAAAAAGCACTGAATTAAAGTCAGGATACCTGGATCTCGAAATTAGTAAATTATGTGGCCTGGGGCAGGTAACATCACTTTTCTGGACCTCACTTTTTTCTCATCTATAAAATGAAAAGATTGGACTGGATGATTAGTAAAAATCTCTTCCAGCTCAAAATTCTGTCATTCTAAAACCAGGAAAAGATAAATGTAGTAGACTTAGCAAAAATGGTCATGTAGAATATTGGAAGACTGCTCACCATATAATCTTTTCCTTTCCAGATCCCCATACAAGTGGTGACTTCCCCCGAAAGCCACTCTGCACTTTCTTTATATATACTTACAGGATCAGAAATCTAGAACTGGAAGAGATCTCAGTTGGACCATCTACTCCCATCCCCTCATTTTATGAATAAGGAAAATGAGGTTCAGAGAGGTTGTGACTTGACCAAGTTCACACAGAGAAGTGGCAGTATAAGGATGTGAACCCAGATCCTCTTTTTGCTCTCCTCATTGCACTACATTGGCATCCTATATTTATGGAAGTTCATATTGTCTTGTACTCATAAAATATACACTAAACCTAAGAATGGGCAGGTTGTCTACTCAATAGAATAGAAGCCCCTTGAGCAGAAGGATTATTTCCATTTTGATTTTGTACCACTAACACCTAGCACAGTATACTTAGATATAGGAGACTGGACCACCAATTGTTCAGTGTGTTATAGTGGGAATTCCTGTAGTGTCGATTAGACTACACAGGTATTGAAGTCCCTTTCAACTCAAATTTTGTGATTCTATGAAGTACTTAATTAATATTTGATTGACCCAATCAATTGATTCCTAACCCGAAGTTTTCCATATCACTTATTGAATTTTTTCTAGGGTGACATATTCATCTGATCATGGGACAATAAGAACTATTAATTTCATACCATCATTATGTGCCAGCCCATGTTTTTTCTAAGATTGCTGAGAGTAGAGGAAGTTTTCTAATGTTAAATGATAATGAAATAGTCCAAGTTGAAATAGAGGAATGCTGTGGTCCCTTCTAAGATTTAGGAGGGAAGCAGAAAACTGGGAAAAAATTTTTGTCACCAATGTCTCTGATAAAGGCCTCATATCTAAAATATAGGGAGAACTGAATCAAATTTATAAGAATACAAGTCATTCTCCAATTGATAAATGGTCAAAGGATATGAACAGACAACTTTCAGAGGAAGAAACTGAAGCTATTTATAGTTCTATGAAAAAATGTTCTAAATCACTATTGATGAGAAAAATACAAATCAAAGCAATTCTAAGGTACCACATCATCCCTATCACATTGGCTAACATGACAAAACAGGACAATGATAAATGTTGGAGAATATGTGGGAAAATTGGAGCAATAACACATTGTTAGTGGAAATGTGAAGTGATCCAGTCATTTTGGAGAGCAATTTGGAACTATGCCTAAAGGTCTATACAATTGTGCATACCTTTGACCCAGTAATATCACTTCTAAGTCTGTATCTCAAAGAGATCATAAAAATGTGAAAAGGACCCATGTGTACAAAAATATTTATAGTAACTTTTCTTGTGGTCGCAAAGAATTGGAAATTGAGGGGATGCCCATCAGTTACAGAATGGCTGAACTAGTTGTCATATATGAATGTAATGGAATACTATTGTGCTATAAGAAATGATGAGCAGGAGGACTTCAAAACATTCTGGAAAGACTTACATGAACTGATGCTGAGTGAAATGAGCAATATCAAGAGAACATTGTACATGGTAACAGCCACGTTGTGTGATGACTGACTTTGATAGACTTGGCTATTCACAGCAATGAAGGGATCTAAGACAACTCCTAAAGTCTTATGATGGAAAATTGCTATCCATACCCAGAGAAAGAACTGTGGAGTCTGAATTCAGATGGAAGCGTAATATTTGCTCTCCT
This sequence comes from Phascolarctos cinereus, assembly GCF_003287225.1. NCBI lineage: Eukaryota > Metazoa > Chordata > Mammalia > Diprotodontia > Phascolarctidae > Phascolarctos > Phascolarctos cinereus. The sequence goes on from NW_027555736.1 coordinate 77,848,837, forward strand.
TTTCCTTTGTTGTTTTGTTTTATTGCTACATTATCATGATTTCTCCCATTAGTGGTAATTGTTCTTTACATCGTGACTAATGGGAAAATATGCTTAAAACGAATGTATAAGTAAAGCCTATATCAGATTGCACACCATTTGGGGTGTAGGGGAGAGTGGCGGGAGAGGGAGAAATTTTAAAACTCAAAATCTAATGGAAATGAATGTTGAAAACTAAAAATAAATAAATAAATAAATAATCCAAAAAAAGTGCCAAAATCTCACTATACTAGTTTCTATTGGATAAAGGACTTGCCTCCAGAAAACAATTGGAAGAGTAATTGTTACCCTTTTTTATCAGTATACAGAGAATTACAGACCACATGGTATATTCTTTCCTTGATATGTTAACAGATATTGTTCAGCATTAAAGATGAGTATATAATTATTAATAACAAGCTAGATTAATGCACATATAATGATAAGCCTTTGAAAAATACTTGTATCTGTGGAGGATGAGCACCTGGGCACATTACCTCTACATGATGTGGACTAGTTGACATTGATCTCTGGACACTTTTTCATTTAGAAGGCTACAAGAAGGATGGGCAGTGTAGAGTGTGCAGGCAGCCTGGAGCCTGGACTCTGCCTCAGAAGGAATTGGATTTAACAGCTGAAGAGCTCTGTATACTCCAGCTGAAAATCCTCAGGCAGATGCAAAGCTGATTGGAATTAAATCCCTATGGTATCCTATTTACTACCTTCATTAAATCAATCAATCACTGTAATGTGTATGTCAAATAGTTTCTTTCCCCAAATCCTGAAATGATCTGGCCTCCTTGACTTTACATTGTTACAAAGGCCATCTCCTCCATAGAATACATTCCTCACATTCTATCCAATGAATCTTCCTTATGCATAGATCAGGTCAATAGTCAGCTCACTTTTTGTTTACTGAGTAAAGTTCAAACTGTTCTTCCTGACATTCAAAGCCTCTTTTCCTTTACAGTCTTTTCTCATATAAAGTTCCTCTCAATACTCTATGCTTGAGTCAAACTGGACTACTCAAAAGTGTTCTCTATTTTTTTGACATACATATATTTTAATTAGAGTAGGCAGGTGAAATACATAGTTGTAATGGTAGCAATGGTGGTAGTAGTAGTAGTTGTTATTGTAATAACAATAATATTTGCAGCTAATATTTATATAGCGATTATGATGTGCCAAACACTGTGCTAAATGCTGAACAATTATAAATTCCTTTGATCCTCTCACAACAACACTGGGAGATAAATGCTATGATTATGCCCATTTTACAGATAAAGAAACTAAAGGAAATAGAGACAAAGCAGCTTGCCCAAGGTCATATACACAGTAAATGTCTAAGACGGATTTTCACTCAGTTCCTCCTAAATCCAAGTCCTACAGTCTGTTCATGGTACCACCTCAATGCCATAAAATTGTGAGTGGTAAGGCTCCCATCAGCGTAGGATATATGTACATGTTCAACTACATAACCTGAGACATTTAAGGAGTAGGAAAGAGATTCTAACCCACTGGGAGTTCATAACTGCACACAAATATGGGATAAAGGCCGTACTATCAAGAAGCTTAAGATCAAGTAAGGAGCACAAAACAGGATCAACTAACATGTCTTAAAGAATGCACAACATAAGATGGGTATATAATTCAGGCTTAAATTGTGAAATACAGATGGTAAGTGCTAACAAGGTCACAGAGATACGGCATCTAAATTGTGATGTGAAGTGTGGAGAGGATTTCAATCAGTGAAGTTGAAGAGACGAGAAGAATTATCCCAGGAACATGGAATTTCTGGGTAAAAAGGAACTGGGGAAAATTAAGTCATGATTTTGGCAAAAGTCAAAAGGAGTATTAGAATACAAGAGAAGGGAATAGTAGGCTGAAATCACAGAAGGCTTCCATTGTCAATGGAATAAATGGAATGGCAATGGAATAAATACAGCTTCTTCATACCACATGGGGAAACTCTAGAGCAATTGGAACTAAGGGTGGTCCTTCACATGTTTTAGGAAGGTAGAAAGCAGAGCTCATAGGAGCGGGGCAGATGGCCAGTCACACTGGCAATTGGGGTGGTGTCGATATCTTCTGGATCAATGGGAGATTTCAAGGTAAAATTCTGTAAAATGGAAGTAAAAAACAGAAATAATTCCATTCGAGCCAGGCTCTCACCAACACACATCCGCTTTCCTGAAAGAAATAAAAACAAGGATTAGATATTCACAGACTTCTAACTCATTAAGACCACTTCTTTGGACTTATAGGTGACTCACTAACACTCAGTGGCATTAGATTAAACATTCTATGCATTCCTTTCCTCTCTGGTCCTTGACTCCTTTGAAGAGCCTGTTCCCCCTCAACAGAGATTGAAGACCCCTCCCGTATGCTCTCTCTAAATCAATCCCCCTGAACCAGAGCAAGTCCTGGGATTTATATTCAGAGGAAAGGAATCATCACTTCAGTGAGAAAACAATCACTCATTTGTAATCTCAAGAACTAAGTTTATGGTTACCCAGAAAGACTGCAATGGGGAAAGGGGACAGAATAATGCTCAAAGTTCCCTTTTGGAACCTCCCATCACCATTCTGGACAGAAATACCTCTGGAGTCTACCCTACAATTTCATGGCCATCCAGCCACTTGTCTTAGCTACTCACTCCTAGCTCTAATCCAAGTATTAGAACCAACTGAGTAGGGAATAGACCACAATGTCGGGGGTAGTTAGCTGTCTGACAATATTCATGTCTGCCAGAACTAGACTTGGCTATCACCAAACATTACCTGAGGACTAATAGTTTCCCCCAAGAATTGAAGGGGAATGGACAAGACAGACTATCATCTATAATTTTGTACCAATACATCCCCATTAGAATGTACATAACTAGGAAAGGTGTTTTCACATGTCCCAGTCAAGAGTCACATTTCTACAAAATCATAAACTCTAAGATTACACCTTGGGTGACCTTAACCATAATGGCACCTGAGCAATGAGCCTTAAAGATTACCCAACCTCCTTTCTTCATTTGATAAAGTTCAAGATTATTCCATACTAACATAGAAGCCAGGAAGTCTTTATCTGACAAGTAGCTCCAGGTTGAGAGTGACTGGGAGGACAGTTTCCAATATGAGGGGGTGGGTTAAGGGACTTTAGTTGCAGGTCTGGATGCAGAACAGAGTGGCCACTATCTCAGTTCTACCTCTTTTTTGGGATAAGCTCAGACAACTACTCTGAAACCCAATTGATTTAGTTGATGAAGCTTGGCCTAAGAAGAATTAGAAGAATGATGTACCATAAGGGGCAGCTAGGTAGGGCAGTTGATAGCGTTCTGGCACAACCTGAGTTCAAATCTGACCTCAGACACTTGACACTTACTAGCTTTGTGACCCTGGCAAGTCACTTAACCCAATTACCTCACCAAAAAGAAAAAAAAAAAGAATATACTGTGTCTCCACCCTACTTTTTGGTTTTAGAACTTGGTAGGACCATAATGGTCACCTAATCCAACTCAATCTTTTGACATATAAGTAAACTGAAGTCCAGAGAAATGAATTAATTTGACCAAGGTCGCATAGGTAATAAGTAGCAAAACTGGATTGAAACACAGGTCCTCTAAGTTATCAATCCATCTTTGATACACATATTTAGATGGATGTCTCACCTGCTGAAAAAGGCATGAAATAGTTGCTCTTCTTAAAGTTGCCACTTTCATCCAGGAAGTGACCTGGGTCAAACTGGTCTGGATGGGGGAACTCTTCATCATCATACAGAACAGAAGATAATGCTGGTATTACGGTGGTACCCTGAAATGAGCAGACACAAACAAATAATTAGAAAATAAGAACCATAGACTGTTAGGTTCTTACAGTGGAGAGGAAACAGGGGAAGGTGAGAGGAAATGAGGGAATCTTATTTTCATAGGATTTGGTTTAAGGAGGGAATAACATACATACTCAATTGGGTATGAAAATCGGTCTCACCTTACAGGAAAATAGGGGAGGAAAGGGACAAGAGAGCAGGCGGATGACAGAGAGAAGGGCAGATTGGGAAAGGCGTAATCAGAAAGAAGTACTTCTGAGGAGGGACAGGGTCAAAAGAAAGAATAGAATAAATGGGGGGCAGGATAGGATTAAGGGAAATAGAGTTAGTTTTTCACAACTTGTCTACTATGGAAGTGTTTTGCATAACTGCACATGTATGGCCTGTATTAACTTGCTTGCCTTTCAATGAGGGTGAGGGTGGGAGGAAGGGAAAATTTGGAACCAAAGTTTAAAAAACATGTTTTAAAAAAAAGTTTTACATGCAACTGGGAAATAAGAAACACAGGAAATGAGGTAGAGAAATCTATCCTGACCTACAGGAAAATAGAAGGGAAAGGGGATAAGAGAAGGAGGGGGGAGAGAAAGAAGGACAGGCAGACTAGGGGAAGGGGTATTCAGAATGCATGCCATCTTGGGGTAGGGGGAGGGGTAAGATGGGGTGAAAATATGGAATTCAAAATCTTGTGGAAGCAAATGTTGAAAACTAAAAATAAATAAATTTATATAAAAAAACTTTTAAAAAAGAAAAAAATAAGAAAATAAGAACCATAGAATGTTATAACTGCAAGAGAATTCAGAACGACCATCTAGTCAAAACCCCTCATTTTGAAGTATGGAAAGAGCCAACATTTTTTTAAACACCTGTGCTAATACTAAATTAGAAACTCTGCAATACTATTGGGAGAGATGAAACTGAATTTTGACAACTGGAGTGGAAGAACAGGTACCAGCGATTAAGGGAAATAAGAAGGCAGATTCCAGCTTAAAAAAAGTTAATAAATTAACTTGTGACCATTATATTCATCAAAGAAGGAAAATACTGCCTGGGTAAATAATAAGCACACCAAGTTCAAGCAGATGCCAGATGATCTAAAGTGGTAGAAATGAATTCCGACCTGCAGCAGGATGTTGAAGAATAAAATAATGTCACACAGAAGAATGAGGCAAGAGTTGATAAAGAAATTGGAAGCTCTTCTTGAAGATGAAGAAATTGGATGCTCTAGATAAGAAGCCCTGGCTTATAGTCTAAAGAATGGTAAAGTAGGTTCACGGGTATTATTTGGTGAGATATCCTGGAAGAAAATAGTACTAGTTGGTGATTCCCTATAGAAGGACACTGAAACAGCAGTTTGCTGACAATGACAACAATAGGTCTGCAATACTGTCAGAGGATGTATCAAAGGCAAAATGGAGAAACCTCCAAGACTTGTGAAAGGGGATGACTACTAACCACCTCTGTTGATTCACAGGGGCAAGAACAATACTTCTATAAGGAACCTGGCACCATTTCCAAAGTTTTTGACATTCAAGAAAAAAAAAAAAAACCTAAAAAAGTTAAGAGTGCAGGCGGTGTATTCGTTATGGCTGGATTTGGAAGCAAATGATTCTGAATGGAAAGGCAGATTTCAGAAGTGGATATCTTGTAAGATCATGTTTCAGAATGGGATTTGGATTTCTGGACTATACATTCATTAAAATATAGGCATGATAAACCAGGATTGGAATGATGCGCCTAGCAAAGACTGGAAGGATTTTTATTTTGATTTCTTACAAATATAGTTGAAAGCTTTTTCAATGCTTAAAGTGTGGCTTAAAAAAAGGTAGATTGGATATTTTAAGACAAGGAAACAAATCTGATCTCAAAGTTATAAGTTTGACATAGTAGGATGAGATGCTTAACAAGACTGAAGTTCAGGAAAGAGTTTCTCTTGTTCAAAAGAAACAGAATAGGAAAGAGGTTGGGGTGGTATATGTTGAGAAGATATACTCCTGTGAGGCTATTTAGGAAGCAGAGGAAAGAAGAATGATGAGAAGCCTCTAGGTAAAGAGAAATGGAGGCAGAATCAAGAGTGACATTGTCTTGAGAGTATTCAACAGACCTCATGCACAGAGGAGAAATAGACAAGGAATAGAGAAGACAGATTATAAACCCTGGTGGTTAAACATGATGTAGCGGTGATAGAAAACTTCGATTATTCATTCAGATCCTTGAATTTCCTTTCTGTCAAAAACAGGGCAGTTCATAATTCCTTGACTTTTCTTAAGGACAATTCCAAAAAAGGAACCAAAAAAGGGAAATTCTTTTACTGATTGAATTCTAACCAGCTGAGAGGAACTTGAATAACAGATGTGAATAAAGATTTGTAGAATCCCTGTGGCACAACATTCTTCCTCTGAAGGGATCATGCTGTGTTGTAGGGTATGCTATCACACTTGGCACACTTTCTGTGCACACCTATAGAGGGTAATGATGGGAATTTTTGGGAAAGGGACCAGTCTATCTTAGAGTTTATAACAGAGTCAACTAAGTGGCCCAATGGATAAAGTCAAACAGGCCTGCTCCAAGCCCAAACACTCACTAGTTGTTTGACCCTGGCCAAGTTACTTACCCTCTCTCAGATTCCCTCATGCATAAAATGAGAATAATAACAGTGCTCAATGTCAGGGTTGCTATGAGGATAAAAAGAGATAACATTTCTAAAGCGATTCACAAACCTTAATGCTAGCTATATTATTATGACCAAGAAAGACAAGAGTGGTTTTCTAAAAACACAAAAGAAAACAATTCTGAAAATGTAAGATAAAGGAACATTCTCTAAAGATACCAATGTGGATAAGGTAGCCAGGTGGTGCTGTGCAGAGACTGCTAGACCTGAAGTCAAGAAAACCTTAGTACAAATTCAGACTCACACACTTAATATCTGCATGACCCTAGGAGAGCCAGGTGCTCTCTCTAAGATTCAGTTTCCTCATCTGTAAAATGGGCATGGTAATAACATCTACTCCCACAGAACTGTTGTAAAGAGTAAATAAGATCATCTATGCAAATCAAATCTCAAAGAACTTTATGAAAATAGCTATTGTTATTAGAGGGAACTGACCAACCAACTTAGATTTTTCAAAAACAAGGATGAGTAAAAGAAGCATGTCACGGTTCCATAAGGATGACAGAAGTGGTAAAGCCCAGAATGAACAGAGGCTGATGAGGCTAACAAAGGGCAACAAGAAGAAGTTTTCTATAACTATATTGTGGAAAAAAGGAGGATTAAAAAAAGAATAAACCCACAACCCAGAGGGTAATAAGATGGGGGACAACAAATGATAAAGAAGATACAGAACTTCTCAATTTTTCTTTTCCTTCATTTTTTTTCTGACCATGGAAATGATCCTTGAACTGAAAAGGACTGAATAAATAAATAAATATGGCTAATAGGGATTGAATACCAAAGAGAAGTAAAAAGAAAATGAGGGAGCACCTAAATACCTGTGCAAGAAAAATAGAGCGAAGAGAATCTAGATAAGGAAGGAAGGAGGAAATGACTCTAGATAAGGAAATAGTGGTCACAAAGATCTGGAGTGGAATCATCATGATTTCTTTTATTTCTTTTTGAGGATGTTAAGAAACTGGTAAATCAGGAGAATGTTGTAGATAGGGTTTCCTTAGATTTTAGCAAAGCATTTGGTAAAGATTTCGATGTTCTTCCTCTGAAAATCATAGAAATATACAGGTTAGACCTTTATACAATTAGATGGATATAAAACAGATTGACTGACCATACACAAAGGGTAATTATTGCAGGTTCAAAGGCAGCTTGGAAGTAGGCAGTGCTGTACTCTTGTACCTTCAGCTCACAAATGAAAACTGTGTTCCTTCTAGGAGTCATATTTTAGGAGGACATTGAAGAGCTGGAGGCTACTGAAGGGAGGGCAACCAGGATGGTAAGAATGACAAGTCCAAGCCATGTGAGGACAGCTTGAAGGATATGGGAATATTTAGACAAGAGAATAGAGGACATAAGAGAACAGGAGACATAACAGCTGCTTTCAAGTGTTTTATGAACTTTTACTAGAAAGAGAGAGTAACTTTGTTCTGTTTTGTTCCAGAGGACAAAACAAAGAGCAACAGATTAAAGTTATAAATTTGCAAACTTAGGCTTCACGTAAGAGAAAAAAAAAACCCTTGAATTACAGCCATCCAAGATTAGAATGGAATGCCACAATAAAAAGTGGTTCCACCCCACTGACAGACTGCATAAGCAAGGATTGAATGACCATGAGATGAGCATACTGTAGATGGAATTTCTTTTTCAGATTGAGGATGGACAATATGACACTGAAATCCTTTCCAATTCTAAAATTCTATGACCACTTCTCAGGAATGTGGGTTGGCCAGCAGTTCCTTCTAGCTGTAAGATTCTATAATTCAATAGAAGAGAATATAAACTCTCATGTTATACTGAGAAACACTTCTGACCTTGGGGATAAGATATTGTCTAAACTGAACATCTTCTGACACTGCATGGGGCACGTTGTTGGGAATGAGGTCAATGTATCGTTGTATCTCATGTATCACAGCATTGGTATAAGGCATCTTGTTTCTGTCCTCCATGCAGGGACTTCGATCTCGGCCAATCACACGATCAATTTCTTCATGAAGTTTTCCTGTCACAATATGAATGAAAATTGATCTTAGAAGTAGGAACAAAAACTACCTTCTCTCATATTTTCTCTGATTTTTCCCCAAGAGCCACATTGGTAAATAATGGACTTGAACCTCATATTCTGATAGATAGATATATAGATAGTTTTAGACAGAAAGATAGACAGATGGGTGAAAATTCCATTTTAGAGTAAGTCAGCTGAGAATCCCTTGAGACACCTATGACCCATGCCCTCAAGACAGCTTCAAGTTGTCCTTTAAAAAATGCAGGCCAAGCAGCACTTGGTTAAGGAAATGAGGAGGGGTCTCAGTCTGGACCTGTTCTACAACTCAATGTGACCAACCATAGGCCCAAGGTACTTCCCTCTGTGGCTGTACAGTGACAGGAATCCAGAGACACCAGCTCCTTCTATGGTCAGGTAGGTTCAAGAAGCTATCAGGAACCAGTGCCTCTCAATCATTCAGTTCCTCCCAGTTCTAGCACTGGGCTCCAGTCTCTATTCATTTCACTATCTATGTGGTTACCTCTAATAATAACTCATAATTATATACCACTTAACTAAGCAAGGTGGAAGTAATAGTGGAGAAGGAGGAATAAGTAAACTTGAACATGTAATGACTTAAATACATTAAAATGACAATAAAAAACTTTCCAAGGAAAGTCTCAAAAGGACCAGGAACCCCTCTCATGTGGATTACATTATATGTATTTTTATCCTTTATCCCACCTTCTATCTCAGGGTGTTTCAGGAGAAGCAGGAGTCCATATCTCAGGGTGGTGCTGGTGGTCTCTGTTCCTGCACTAAATAGATCACTTACAGTGCGGACCAAGTGTTCAATGGTAAATTCAGACTGTGGTTGTTGCTTTTCCTAGGAATAATTTGGTATGATTAATGGAAAAGTAAGAGAGGCAACAGGGCAAAATGGAAAGCATAATGGATTTGGAAGCACAGGACCTTGGTTTAAATCTCGGTTCTGATATGGTGTTTTTTAATTTGGGGGGGGAGGAAAACAGGGTTAAATGACTTGGCCAGGGTCACACAGCTAGTTAAGCGTCTGCAGCGAGATTTGAACTCAGATGCTTTTAACTTCAGGGCCAGTGCTCTATCCACTGTGCCAACCTAGTTGCCCCCAACACACCACCAGCTCTGATCTTGACCTTGGGCAAGTCATTTAACCATTTTATGTTTCAGTTTCCTTATCCTCAACTGAGGGAGTTGGATTCAATTACCTTCAAGATCCATTTCAGTTCTAAATCTATGACCCTATAAATAAATTAAATTCGAGCAACACAATCCAAAGTAGAACAAGAAGCTAGCAATTAACAAAGCATTTTGGCCCTTGCAGACCTCACATACGGGAGAGAGAGAGAGAAGAAAAAGGTGAGGGATGGGGGGATATATACAGACAGACACACAGACAGACAGACAGACAGAAAGAGACTAGACCTGCAATTTCATTGGCACAGGTAACTTCCAGGTAAAAAAAAAAATCTGTCTGCCAATGCAACTCTGCACTTTCTCTGAAAAACTTAAAGTTTCTAGAGAGTTGCCTAGCCCTAGGGCACTACAGTGTTAAGTGATTTCCCAGGATCACATAGACATTTTGTGTCACAGAGGGGACTTAAACTTAGTTTTGCCTGGCTCTGAGGGCAGCTCTTTATCTGCTACATCAGGGGGGTCAAACTCTCAGCTCTCAGGCCTCAAGCCACCAACAAAACTGTGTGTGGCTAAAATCACATTAAAATGTAATTGGGAAATGTTTAGTAAAATAAATAAGATATAACACAATATACATAATGTTAATTTCTGCATTTTCTAAGTTAATATGAGGCCTACCAGGATCCAATTCTATTCATGTTTGACACAACTATACTGTATGATACTAACTTGCAAGACATCTGTACCTACATATTATATATCAATCATATCTGTGGGTATACACAAGCAGCTAGGTGGTGCATTGGGTTGAGTTTAAATCTGGCTAACTGCCTGTGTGATCCTGGACAAGTCACTTAACCTTGGTTACCTCAGTTTCCATATCTATAAAATGAGCTAGAAATGGAAAATCACTCCAGTATCTTTGCCAAAAAAACCCACAATGGAGTCATGAAGCGTTGGACTCAACTGAAATGACTAAGCAACAAATGCCCAAGCACCGCACACATGTAAGCTATTGCATTTTCTTCCGGATTAAGTTCTGTTGTTCTATGAGTTCAATGACATGAACAGGATTTATTAGTTTAGCAAATAAGGAAGGAAAAAAATTATCAACTTCCATATATATAACAATTAATGCAAAAAGAATCCATGTATATTTTCCCATTTTATCCTCATCAAAATACTGTGATACAGTTAGTGCTTTATTATTGTCATTTTACTAATGAGGAAATTGAGGTGGTAAATGCTTTGCCCTTGACAATGAGATGTTGATATTGAGGAAAAGTCACAACTGAGACCAGAAATTGAATATATAACAAATATCCAATGGACTAAAGATAAGAAAGGTAAAAACACAGGAAAAGCAGGCAGGTACTAGGGGGCATAATTCAAGTTCAAGTCAGCTAAGGTCTATGCCACTGTGGATGGGGGTGGAGGGGAAAGGATATGGAATTCCGAAGATTCTCACACATGAAAAACAAGAGACTACTGTACATATTAGTTCTAAAAATCTCTTGCTCTGGTCTACATATTTGCCCTCTCCCACATTCCCTCATCTACCAATGGGGTAGGAATCTGTGGGAGAATATACCCTTATGTGCATAGGTTGATGAAGGAAGGATTTTCCTGGTCAGTTATGTTGACACATTGCTAAATTAAATTTTTGAATTAATGTGTTTTCTGGTTCATCTGGTAAGAAAACCATAATTGATGACCTCAGAGCACACTTCATTGCTGTAAGTAGGTCATTGATCCATTTCAGCATTCCATCAGCATATCTTTTACCTTCTCCCATGTTTCTCTGGTACTTTCAGGGTTTCATTTACTCCATATGAATTACATTAGCATATTGCTTTATTCTACTTTTGCTTCTAATTCGGTGGATTTTTTTTCTTTATGCAACTTTTCAATGATTTTTCTTTCTTTTTGTTTTGCTCTTTGTTGTTTGTGGAATGAGTAGCCTCTAACTCCACTATTGATTGTAAAACCCACCAACCTCCCCCCAAGTACTTACCACAGCAGCCCCTCCATTCCAATTAGGCTGCTCAGATTAAAGTTCCCTATTCCCCACTGTCTTTGTAGACTCCTGAAATGTCCTGCCCAGTCCTCAGTGTCTAGCTCTGGGACCTCCTTCAAGACCCAGACTAAAACCTAACTCTTCCAGAAGGAAGTCTTATGTTAACCCACACCAAATATTATATTTCTTGCTAATTCCAAATTCCTTCATCACTTTAATCCTCAATTTTTAATCTATTTTGGCTTTCCTTACACATTCCCGATAATTATTCTTGTCCCTGCATGGGCTTTCTCCTGTCTGTTGGGTTAGAAATTCCATCAGGGCTAGGACCCTGTCTTCTCATTCTTCTCATATAGTGCTCTGGCCATATTATGATTAAAATATGATTATTTACTGCTCTGTGTTTGTGAATGTGAATGTCAGCCTCTAAGACACAAGCCATTTCACCTACAAGAAGTGAGATTAAGACCCACTGCTCACACTCTACCTGCTCCATTTTCATCAGGAAACAATCAATAAAGTCCCGAGGATTGCTGGGATCCAGTGTTCTTTGGTGTTCCTTCACTTCTTCCAAAATAAATTCAAGTATTGATTGCATATTTTTAACTGCTTTGTGATGAGATCCAGGGAGATAACGTACTAGGGATGGAAAAGAATTGTAGACCTAAAAAGAAGAATTGTATATCATACGTTACTAGAAAAAGAAAATAATTTTCTACTCTAGCACTTGGATCATGTTGAGAATAGGGCTGAGTAAGGGTGGGACAAGTGCCCTTTGGAAAATAGTGACTTTTCTCATCATTTCCTATGCAAATGCCCTAAAAATTAGCATTCTGTTCCTTGGTTGCCTGAAACTGCCTTGGCTTTCACTCTCAATTCTTACTTCCAACAGAAAAGTTCTCATCCTTTCTCATTTTGAGGTCTTCTAAGAGCTCAGCCCACCACCTTCCATTGGGACAGCTAACTCATCTGCTAACCTGATCCAAATTCGGGGGCACAAGGGAAAAGTCAGCTTGTCTCTAGTAACATGAACTTTAACATTCAGTCCTTGTGACCAGTGGGTGAACTACTCCAGGGAGGGGCCTTATAATGTCCCTCAAATCAGAGCACATAGGGTGACCTCTTCTGTCGGTAGTCTTTGTCAATGAAGAAGAAAATGGGAACCCATTCCAACATGGCACTATTGTACCTCCCAATGAAATGAAAGATGAACTCTAGTCTAGCTGATTGTAGTAGTTTCTTTGAAGTAATTAAAAAATATATTCTGAGCTCCAAACAGAAAGAACACTGGTCTCACCCTCATCCATGGAGAACTTAGGATCTTGATGTTTTCATTCAAAAGCTTCATTAAATATAGAAATTTCTGGTCTTTATATTCAAAACATTTCTGGAAAATGATAGAGCAGATTACATTGCAAGGAGCACACCCAAGGATGAATGTGGGGTCACATGGTAATCCTAAAGAAAGAGAGAAAGTAAGACTTTAATACTGGCACTGTGATGGAAAGGAAGATTTGCCTGCCTTTAGGTAGGAAATCACTGTCCTTTCCCCTCTAGTTCACATTCTAGCTTGGCACAGCAAGGTTAAAAATAAACCACCCTTTATGAAGCATCTGATTTCATGCACATGAGAATCCTAAGTGCAAATAGGATAATTCCCATCTTATAGGTGAGGTTGCTGAGGCTCAAGAAAATCAGGTCATTTATGTGACACAACTTGGAAGGATCAAAATGTGGAATGCAACCCAAATTCTCTCCTGTCCCCAAGTACACTGTTCTTCTTACCATACAGCATCCCTTCCCATTTCTAAATCCCTATTCTTCATCTCACCATAACCAACTTTTACCTTCAGACTTCTTCATGTGTATTTTTAAATTATATTTCATTTTATTTCAATCACTTATCCCAGAACGAGGGTTGCAGGCACTGGTCTGGAAGCCTTGCTATTCCAAATGCTCTTAGGTTCAGGGTTCTGGGTTGTCAAAGGATTGATAATATCAAGGTGGTGATTCTAGGTTTCTTTGACTGGCCTCTCGTCTCTCCCTTAGTGCCTCACTGTTTTAGCAAGGCTGGCCCATCTGCCTTATGAATAGCAATTGGCTGGCAGCTGGTGGCAATGGACAGTCCCTTTTCCACAGGAGTTGCTTCCTCAGATGAGAGCTATCAGGGCTGCGCCAGGACCAGTGGTCTAGAGCTTGCTGCCACCCCTGTGGCCCTCATGCATATGTACCTATTGGTGGCAGCTGGTTATCAGTTGTTGCTAGGGGTAAAGAGGCAGATGGGCCCCTTCTCCACGAGGTAGCTCCTGTGGACACTGGTTTTGCTGTTTCCCAGTCTCTTGGGTTTGGAGGTCCTGAGCTGCCTCCATCAGGGTCAGAGGGGAGATTGTGGTTGAGGTGGTGGCTATACTAAAGAGGCCCAAGGACAGAGTCTTGGAGATATTCACACTCAGGGGACTGAAGGTGGATAGTGATCCAGCAAAAGAATATTGAGAAGCAAAAATCAGGCCCAAAGAAGAACCAGTGGAGAACAGCATGACAGAGGTGAGGGAGAAGAGAGTATCAGTCAGCCAATCCGCCAGCAGTCACTTAGCTCTTACTAGGCTCTGTGCTAAGCACCAGGGGTACACAGACAATAGTAAGACAGCCCTGCCCTCAGAGGGCTTACATTATACTGAGGGAGGCAACATCTACACAAAAGAGTGGCAAAAGTCCCGGATTCCTCAGTAGTGGGGAAGTGCTGTTCTAGTTTATTCCTGTATTATTGCTGGTGAAATTTTCTGGAGTAGGAGAGCACATACAGCTAATTTCGAGCAACGACTGACAGCACCCTACTACTGCCCAATTCCTACCACCCAACACACACACACACACACACACACACACACACACACACACACACAGAGAGTACACAGAGGTTTTGCCTTTTATTTTAAAAAGTAGTTATTCCATAGAATTTATGGCATCAGCATTCTCTAGTGTCTTGTGGCCCCCTAAGTTTCAGATTTCATAGAAGGATGACAACCCTTCTGTGAGATAGTTTAGACGTTGGGGGGAGGGGGGAAGAGGGGAAGCATGAAGGGAAACAAGCGTCCAAGAAATGCTGCTGAGTCAGCTCACTGACTTCCTAGCAATGTTCTCAGCCCTGCTTCTACTCCTTAGCTTAGTCAGAAAAACTCTGCACTCCCCAGAATGATCCTAAAGCAATGCCTTCTGCCCCTGGAGTCATTGACTAAAGGTAATGGAACTAGTGCTGCTAGGTTCTTGTGAGCTCTATTCCATCTGAAAAGGAATACATACAAGTAAGGTATTCCCTTAAATGTTCCTCACCATGCTGCCTCCTCACAAGATTAGCATGAACTCATTAGCAGAGCTGCACTGCCTCTCATCTCTTCTCTCAGCTATCTTGACCCTTCAGGGCTTCTAGGAATGACCACATAGCCATGGGCATATCCCCAGGATGGGCCAAAAAGTGTAAACATAGTGGTTTCAGACTACAGTAAATTCCTTGGACCAACCTCAGTCTTCACGAGTTATAAGGGATAGGACAGATTTTTGTAAGGTCAGTGGTAACAAAGTAAAAAACACCAACCTTTTGTTTTTTTTAACTCCTCCATAAGATTCTTTGCCACTTCTTGGACTCGCTCTTCGATGCTCCTCTTCCCCATCCCGAAATTCCTCAGGGTCATGAGGGAGAAGCGGCGCATTTGCTTCCATGTCTCTCCATTGCTTGCGATGATGCCTAGAAAGGGGAGCAGGAAGAAGAGAGACCTTAGACTCTAAAGATCCTCAAAGTCCATGGCAAAAAGTCCTTGGCCCTTCCCCCACACCCATTGTTCTAGGGGAATAGCAGGTTATGGGGTGTCATTTTACTTTCTCCTATGTTTCTACTGTTTCCTGTCTCATTCTCTCTTCATCACAGTCACAAACACATCAGCGGCCCTACACCTACATCCTTCTCCTGGTAATGAAGTGGCCACAAAGAGGGAGGCCAGGATAAAGACATAATTTGACAAACTGAATGGTTGTAGGGCAAGTTAGTTGATATCCCTCCATCTTTTTACACACGGAACCTAAAAGATGATGATGTCCTGAAGTCCTAGTCTTCCCACTTCACACAGGTACCAAAGAGTGAGTGAGAGTCTCTATGTGTTGTCCTTTTGTGGGTTACTAGGTGGTGCAGTGGAAAGAATACCAGACATGGAGTCAGGAAAACTCATCTTCATGAGCTCAAATCCAGCCTCAGACACTTACTGTTTATATGATACTGGGCAAATCACTTAACCCTGTTTGTCTCAATTCCTCATCTGTAAAATGGCCTGGAGAAGAAAGTTCAAAACCAACTCCAGTATCATTGTCAAGAAAACCCCACACTGGGTCATGTAGAGTTGACACAACTGAAATGATGGAACAATAAGAGGTACACTTAATAAGAATATAAAGTTATGAAAGCTCAGTAGAAATCCCAAATTGTGTGGCTTTCCTTAGCTTCCTTTCTTTCCCCTAAGTATGAAACAATCCTACGCAGGATTGTTGTTTATGGGGAAGCGATTGCTGAGTCAAAACAAAACATAGCAATTATACAAAGAGTTGTAGTTAATTTGAGCAATGGAAAGGGTGATCACATGCCTTTATGGTACACACATTGATGTACACATACCAAAGTTTAACATGGCATATCCTTCTTTCTCTGAATATACCATACCTTCCTACCTTCAGATATCAACCTCTGATCTCAGACATGGAGGAAGACTTCCCCTAACTAAACTTATATTGAGAACTATCCTTTTGACTGTAATCTTATTTCCATGGGACCTTTATAAAGATAAAATTCATTACCCTCTGCTTCAAGATCCTTCATAAGGGAATATTTGGCCTGCAGTCAAAAGACCTGACTTCAAATCTAGCCTTAGATACTTACTAGCTAAACTAATCACTAAACATCTTTTTGCTTCACTTTCATCATTTGTAAAATGAAGAGTAATAATAGCACCCCCTACTGCAATGGTTGCAAAGAGCAAACAAAATAATACTTATAAAGCACTTAACACAATGCCTGGCACATAGTAGGTACTCTATTTGTTAGCTCTTGTTGTAGTTGTTGTTGTTAATTCATTCATTGATTTCCCAGTTTGATTTACTCATATGTTCCTACTACAAGTATTCTACATAGCAGATAATGTGTTTGCCTTCTAGTCAGATTATCAGGAGTCATAATGAAAAAGGTTCTCAGAGACTTCTCTGTCTGTGTCTCTCTCTGTTGGTCTCTGTCTATCTTTCTGTCTTTTTATTTTTCACTTCATCTCTTTCTTCCTACTTTAACTGGAGATAACATACAACATGAAGCAGTGCAGCTGCTGCTGCTATGGACAAAAATATTGGCTTCAATATGTCTCACTACATCCTCCCCAACATGCCACAGCTTTGGGCCTTTGGTATAAAGGTGGGTCTATTTCCACTAATTTCTAGGAGTAGTATTCTTTTTTCTATTCTTGTCTTTCTCTTCTTCCTCTATACCAAAGCAGAAACTTACCTACTGCATTGGTAACCAATTTGAGAAGTGGAATAGGTCCTCTATCAGCAAACTTGTCACCATGATCAATCAGAGCTTCTTTCACTGCCTTGTACCCATATAACACGACAACACGCTCAACACCAAGTTGCAGAGTGAATACTGGGCCATATTGTTTTTCTAGCTGTGAAAAGAGATGTGGGCAGTAATGAGAGGGTCATCACTGAATCGGGTGATAAACTGCTGGCATTACTGTTGTTGACCTTATTGGAGAAGTTCTCAATCCACTATCAGCTCCTTCAAAATATTTCTGACATTTATTACAGAGAGGATAATACAAACCATGAACCCAAACTGAGCCATAGATGGCTCGAAAGGCAAAAGTTCATTCTGTGTCTTGGGCTAGAAGCCAGAAGACTGGTTAATGAAGCACAGTTTATGACCTCAGTGCAACATCCCCAAACTTTTGGAGAGGTTGAACTTACATTTCATAGCTAGATGCCATAGTGGATACAGCACTGGACTTGGAATCAAGAAGGCTCTATGCAAAGTCCAGTTTCAGATACCTAATAGCTATGCGACTCCAGGCAAAAGTCACTTAAACTCTGTCTGCCTCAGTTTCCTCATCTGTAAAATTAGGATAATAATGACACCTAATTCTATGGGTTCTTTTGAGAATAATAAAATAATATTTATAAAACATTTGGCAAGCCTGAAATCACTATATAGATGCTATTATTTTATTATTATTATTATTATTGTTGTTCATCTAAAGCTTTGAGAATAACAGATTTGGAAATGGGTACAATGCTGTCAGTGAAATCCTGGAGCAGAAAAGGGTGCACATTCCAAAAAAAATCCGACAAACCAGTATCACTGGATCATAGGCATACATCCAGAATAGACTTTGGAGATCATTTAAACCCTTTTTTTTGGTCATGAACTCTTGTAATAGGCTAGTAAAGCCTATGTACCCCTCTGAATGATATTTTTAGATTGAAATACATAGGATTACAAAGGAAATCACTCATATTAGAATAAAATAAAGATGTAATTTTTCCCATCCTAACTCACAGAACCTTTGAAATATATCTACACACCCAATGGGATTTCATGATCCCAACATTAAGAACTTTTCTAAAGCAATCATAATTTCATATATGAGGACACTGAAGCCCCAAAGATCAGGATAGATCTGGGAAGAATTTGGTAAAAAAAAAAAATTATTGGTTTATCAATCTACCAGGTAAAAATGAGAACACAATTTTTTTTCACATATTAATCTCAATCTTTTCTCACAACCCTGTGAGGCAGATAGGAGATATATATATATATATAGACATATATATAGATATAGATATATATAGATATATCTATATCTATATATATCTATATCTATATATATATCTATATATATATATATATATATTTTTTATAAAGCCCTCATACAGACACAGGAAACTAAGATCCAGAGGGGTTATCATGACTTTTCCGAGGCACAAAGCTAGTAATTGTCAGAATCTGGACTTGAAGGTCAAAGTCAATGCCTTTTCTACCACCCCATGTTAACTTTCGAAGGCTTTAAGATCTACAGTCCTTAGTTCAGAACCTACTGGTTCTTCTTGAGGCCAGGGTTATTTTTAATCAGGCACACTTAGGATTATATGCAAGAACTGGGACAGCACACAGAGACTGCTTAAGGGCTCCTTGGAAGGAATGTGCAAGGAAAACATTCTCCCCTCTGATCCAACAAATGCTGGAGGTTCTCACCTGTTTACAGAACCTACTTGTCCCTCAGGCAACAGAAATAATCAGGCACATTAAATACCACATTCCTATGTTAAGCAATGAGCAATTTAAGTGGGACTGATGGCATTTTCTCCCACATCTTCAAAGTGCCAATGTGACCAGTGACAGCAGAGGATGGCAGTTGTTGTAGAATGGATTTCATCCGTTCCTACAGGAACTTAGTAGCACCCAGCTAGTGCTCAAGCATTGGGCCCTGATGGCCACTACAGTGAATCAAAATATAGTCTAGAAAACCTATGAGGTATCTACCTCCCTACTCTAACATGCTCTACTTTTTAGAACAAGCTGCTTGAAGACAGTCCCCCCAAAACAAACTGACTGCAGCTAGAGTCAGCAATGAAACCAACAGAAGACAGAGATACTTACTTACCTTGCGAAGAGATTGGGGGATATTCTTAAGGTCCACCTGGAGTATATTGCCAACAATGGGAAGAGGAACAGGACCAGGTGGAAGTTTTCCTCTTCCAAAGCCCTTTCTCCATGGTAAAATGAGAAGCAGACATGACATACAGAGCAGTAAGCCAAGAGCAATGGCCACAGATGGATCCATTGACACTCTTCCTTACTGCTAATGCAATAGAAGGCTTAGAATCCAAAGCTGGGAAGGACTGCAAACACAATGCCAATCAGCTTATAATTGCTTGGCATCCTGCTTAAGCTTCTGATGGACTTTGGCATGCCAATAACATTAACAGAACCCTCCTCTTGTTCTATAGTAGTGTATTTTAAAGCAACAGGAGCCATTAAATTTGTTGCTTGAAGTTTTACTGATTCATTTTGCTCCTTATGTGCCACAGTTTTTTTCCCAATATGGCCCTGCCTCCCCTTACAATCAATACTTTTAAAAAACATTAACAAAACTAATGATACTAGGACTTTCACAGTATATGTCACATACCATAGTACATTACCACTCTGCTGAAAAAGTGTTTCTTAATCTGGTCTAAGATTGAGGCCACTTTTATAACATTAAAAATCTCATTGACCTATTGTTGTTTGTCCTTCATTTTTGAAGAGGACGATAACTTCAGGGAGGGGATGCAATGAACTTTCCTTTAAATATCTGTCTAAATCCATCAGCAAACATTATCTGTGATGGGTATAAATCAGAAACTTTTTCAGTAAGATCACTGGCAAAGCAAGGATGTTACTGTTATTCAATCTTATACTAGAAAAGCTAGTTATAGCAATAAGAAAAGGAAAAGAAATTGAAGGAATTAGAATAGATAATGTGGAAACAAAACTATCAGTCTTGGCAGGTAATATGATTATACACTTAGAGAATTCTAGAAAATCAACTAAAAATTAATCAAAATAATAACTTCAACAAAGTTGCCAGATATAAAATCATCAGCATTTATGTATATTACCAACAAGGTCCATCAAGAAGAGATAGAAAGAGAAGTTGCACTTAAAATTACTGCTTATAGTAGCAAATACTTGGGATTCTGCCTGCCAACACAAATCCAGGAACTATATGAACACTTTTCACACAAATAAAGTCAGATCTAAATAACAGCAGAAATACAAATTGCTTACAAGTAGGCCGAGCTAATATACTGAAACTGAAATTTTTACCTAAACTAATTTACTTATATAGTGCCACACCACCAAACTACCAAAAAGTGTTTTATAGAGGTAGAAAATATAATAACAAAATTCATTTTGTAGAACAAAAGATCAAGAATTTCAAGAGAATCAATGAAAAAAATGTGAAAGAGGGTTGCCTAGCAATGCTAGATCTCAACTGTATTACAAAGTGATGATCATCAGAATAATCTGGTATTGACTAAGAAATAGAGTGGTGGATCAGTGGAATAAGTTAAGTACATAAAACATAGAAATAAATGACCATAATAATCTAGTGTTAAACCAACCCCAAGATCCAAGCCTTTGAGACAAGAACTCACAATTTCACAAAAATTGCTGAGAAAACTTGAAAGCAGTTTGGGAGAACATAGGTATAGAACAACATCTCATACTATATACCAAGATAAAGTCAAAATGGCTACATGATTTAGATGTAAAGGGTGATCTCATAAGCAAATTAAGAGAGTATGGAATACTTTACCTGTTAGATTTATCGTTAAGGGAAGAATTTATGATCATATAAGAGTTAAAGAGCATTATGTGATGTAAAGTGGGCAATTTTATTGCATTATATTAAAAAGGTTTTGTGCACACACACATATACACACACACACACACAAAGAAGAATGCAACCAAGCTTAGAAGGAAAGCAGGAAACTGGGGGGGGGAGGGGGCAGGAATTAACAAATTTCTCTGATAAAGGCCTCATTTCTCAAATATATGAAGAACTGTGTGAAATATATAAGAATATGAGTCATTCCCCAATTGATAAATGGTTGAAGGATATAAACAGGCAGATTCCAGATGAAGAACTCAAAGCTATCTATATACATATAGAAAACATTCTGAATTACTATTGATTAGAGAAATACAAATTAAAACAACTCTGAGGTACCACCTTATATCTATCAGATTGACTATTATGACAGAAAAGGAAAATGGCAAAAGTCGGAGGGAATGTGGGAAAATTGGAATACTACTACATGGTTGGTAACAGTGAACTGTTGTGAACTGATCCAATCATTCTGGAGAGCAATTTGGAACCACGTCCAGAAGGCTATAAAACTGGGCATGCCCTTTAACCCAGCAATAAAACTTCTGGGCCTGTGTCTGAAAGCTATTATACAAATGAGAAAAGGATTCATACATACAAAAATATCTATAGCAGCTCTTTTAGTGGTGTTAAAGAACTGGAAATTGAGCAAATGCTCATCAATTGGAAAATGGTTAAACAACTTAGGGGATATGATTATGATGGATTACTATTGTGATATAAGAAAGGATGAGCATGATATTTTCAGAAAAACCTTGGAAGATACATATGAACTAATGCAAAGAGAGGTGAGCAGAACCAGAAGAACTTTGTACACAGTAACAGTAATATTAAACAATGATCAACTGAGACTGACTTAGCAATTCTCAGCAATACAATGATCCAAGACAATTCCAAAGGATTCATGATAAAAATACTTTCCACCTCCACAGAAAGAACTGATGGAGTCTAATGAAGGTAAAAGCTTTGGTTTTTTTGTGTGTGTTCTGAGTGTCACTCAACATCCATATTCTCCCAGGACTACAGCTTCAATGGCCAGTCCCTTGTTATGGGAGGAAGAAAGGAAGCAAGGAAGGAAGGAAGGAAGGAGGGAAGGAAGGAGGAGGGAAGAAAGGAAGGGGAAAAGGGAGGGAGGGAGGAGGTAAGGAAAAATGAGGAAAGGACAAGGGAGGAGGTATAAGAGGGAACTATGGGCAAAAGATTTCATTTCTCTAAGGGAAATATGAGGTGACACTGTCGGCTGTGAGGTGTCCAAGAAAGGGGAGCTCTGAGAGACTTGAGAGGGGCTAAAAAGGTTTAGAAAAACCGTAGTAGTGAGATAGTTAATTATGGAGGCATAAAAGGATTGCTCTGCCACAGTGGGGGCCCAATTGAGATGACATAAAAAGTCTGTGGTGGACCCAATAGGCACATTCTCACGATTTTCTCTAGCTTCATTCATTAGCCCAGGAGTAAGGGCAAAGGAAATAAATGGTGGGAATAATTTTACCCAGACTAGGACTTGGCAAGGTAAAACTAGAGAAAAAGACAAGGAATTTTTAGTTAAACATTAACAAACAATAATTGCAAAACAGAGAGCAATAAAGTTTGTTCTTGCAATCCCTTGTACTTCAATGAACCCAAAAAATGATTACCTTGAAGGCCTGGGGTGGGCAGGGGGGGAAGGTTATTGAGGCAAAGGGAATAAACATTTATATATAGCTTCATAGGTACTAGACACTGTACCAAGTATTGTATAAATATCATGTCATTGGATTCTCAGAACTGCTTTGTGAGATGGTGATGTTATCCCCATTTTACAGTTGGGGAAAGTGAGGTTAAGTGACTTGCCCCGAGTCACAGAGCTAGTAAGTGTCTAAGGTCTTCTCAACTCCAGGCCCAGCGTTCTCTCCACAGTACCACCTTAGTGGCTAGCTATCTACTGGGATAACATGTCTGAAAAAGCTCTAATTTCTAAGGGGATTGTAACACTTATAGTTCATATCCTAATTGGGTCACAACTCTAATAATATAACCTCAGGAGTCCTCTTGCTAGATCATTTCTATCTGGTGTTTGTTTTTCCTTTCTGTTTGTAAACATGATTGTGTAGGCTATGTCAGTCAATTAAAATTTGTTAAGTACATACCATGTAAGAAACACTGCTCAGTGCTGGGGATATAAAAGGAGGAAAAAGACAATCCCTGTCCTCAAGGAGCTTACAGTCTAATGGGAAGACAACAAACCATGGAATTTGAGTGAGTAAACAAGCCATATACAGAACAAATAGAAGATAATCACAAGAGGGAAGGCACCAGAATTAAAAGGGGTTAGGAAAAGCTTCCTGTACAAGGGGAGATCTTAGTTGGGACTTGAAGAAAGCCAATCGAAGGTGATGAGCAGGGAGAGCATTCCAGGTATGGGGAATAAACAGGGAAAAGGCCCAGAGACAAGAGATGGAGCACCTTTGTTTGTGGAACAGTCAAGAGACTAGGGTACCTATGTGAGACGGCATGGTTAGGAATTAGGTGCAAGAAGACAGGAAAGAAAGGAGGGGATTAGGTTATGAAGGGCTTTGAATCCCAAACAGAGGATTGTGCATTTGCTCCTAGAGAGGACAGGCAGACACTGAAGTTTATTAAGTGGGGGAGGTGACATAATCAGACCTGCATTTTAAGGAAATGACTTAGGTGGATGAATGGAAGTTAGATTGGAACAGGGAGAGAATTGAGGCAGGTAGATTAGCTAGCAGGTTATTGCAATAGTCCATGAATGAAGCAGTGAAGGCCTGTACTAGAGTGGTGGCAGTGTCTGAGAAAGGGGCTATTCAAGAGACATTGTAAAGGTGAACTAGCCCATGGAAAAAGACTGGATATGTGAGGTGAAAGATAGTGGGTATTCCAGGATGGCACCTTGGTAGGCAGCCTAGGAAAATGTTGTTGCCCTCTATGATAATAGGGAAGTTAGGAGGCAGAAGGTTTAGGGGGAAAAGATAATGAGTTCAGTTTTGGATAGGTTGTCTTTAAAACATCTGAAAGGCAACAGGAGATGGGAGATTGGAGGTTAGCTCAGAAATTTGGGTAGAATAGGTAGATTTGAGAATCATCAGCATAGAGATAGTAATTAAACCCATGGAAGCTGATGAGATCACCAAGTGAAGTGGTATAGATGGAGAAGCAGCTCTGATAGTACTCCCTGGGACACCTACAGTTAAAGGGCATTTTCTGGATGAGGATCTTGTGAAGGAGACTGAGGAGCACACAGATGAGTAGGAGAATCAGGAATGGTGTCTTGAAAACCCAGAGAGAAGAGAGTATCAAGAAGAAGAGGGGGATTAACAGTATCAAAGGTTGAAAAGAAGTTGAGAATTAAGATTGAAAAGAAGACCATTAGATTTGGCAACCGAGATCACTGACAACTTTGGAGAGAGCAATTTTGGTGGAATGATGAGGTTGGAAGCCAGATTGTAAGGGTTAAGAAGGTGAGAGGACCTGAAGTGGAGGCATCTATTGAAGACAGACTTTTCAAGGAGCTTAGTCACAACATGTGAGAAAGACATAGAATGATCATTACTGGAGATGGAATAATCAAGTGTTTGATTTGAGGCTGAGAGAGACATAGGCATTTTTGTAGGTAGTAGGGAAGGAGCCAGTAGAGAGGGAGAGATTGAGGAAGACACAGGAGGAAATCTGTTCAAGGAGATGGGATAGAATAAGATCACTTGTGCAGATAGAGAGGGGTTAGCCTTGGAAAGGAGTGAGGTCACTTCTTCCTGTGAGACAGGGAAGAAAGAGATAGTGAAGGAAGGAATATGAGTGGTAACCATACTGATTTCCTCGGCCTCCTCTAAATCCCAAGCAAAATCCCATCTTTTTCAGAAATCCTTTCAGACTCCCTCTAAGTTGTAGTGCTTTATTTCTGTTGTTTCCTACTTACCTTGTAGATCACTTGTTTGAATATTATTTGCAGGCTGACTCCTCTATTAGATTATGAACTCCTTGAAAGAAACTACTGTCTTTTGCCTTTTTTTGTATCCCCAGTGCTTCCTGGCACATAGTATGCACTTAACAAATGCTTACTGATTGAGATGAGGAAGAAGAGAGGAGGTAGCTTATGGTGAATGTCCTCAATTTTTTCTGTAACAATAGCAGGCCAGGTTCTCAGCTGAAAAGTGGATGGAAGGGGAGCCATGAGAAATTGAAGGAGAGATGAAAAAGTTTGGAGGAATTGCTGTGGGGAGTGGGGTAGCGATAAGATAAAGGAGGTACAGTAGGATTGCCTAGCAACAGTGAGGGCCCACTTCAGGTTGTGTAATGTGAATTTGAAGTGGAGCTGCTCAGAAGGGTCATGAGATTTTCTCCACCTTCATTCAGCATCACCATGGGTAGAAGCAAAGGTGACATGGTGAGAATGATCCAAGGCTGAGGCTTGGCAAGATAATTCAATTCAACATTTACTAAGTACCTACTATGTGACAGGGGCTACAAAAAAGGCAAAAGACAACCAACAAAATAAAGGGCCTAGGGACTCAAGGGGACAGTACAGAGTTGAACTGCTTTACCAAGAGGTCGACAGGGAGAAAAAGAAAAGAGTGAAGTTAATGCAGTAGTGATGGCCTAGGAAAGAAAGGAAGGGTTGAGGGATTGAAGGTGATGGTGTACTCTAATAGTAGGGTTTGGAAAGGGAAGGCAGAGGAAAACATGGAAAGACAATAGATTAAGGTCAGATAAGGAGATTTTGGAAAACTGATGGTTGGGGTGTTTGAGGAAAGGTCATTATGTATGCTCTGTGTACAAGGGCAGTAGTTGGGGAGGAGAAAAATTGACAGCCAGGTTGTCGCTGTCTTTATCCTTTGTTCTCAAAGAGGACCATGACATCAGGAAGGTGATGCCATGACTTGCAAGTGAATTGGACTTAAGTGAAAGAGGGCTGTGCAATGTCACCAGCCTCTTTCTCCTCCTGAGCCATCTAGGTCCAGTGTCAAGATATGGATCAGGACAACTGGAGATGGCAACTCATTGAGGAAGGAAGGAGAGTGACCCTTTTCAGCATCTAGATAGGCTTTGTGAATTGTATGCCTACTCTGTTCTGCTCATCTATCTTTCTATTTCTTAGTCACTACCAGATAATTTTGATAATTACTGTTTAGAATAGAGCTTAAGGTTTGGTACTGCTAAACAACCTTACTTTCCGCTTTTTTAAATTAGTTCTTTGATATTCTTGACTTTTTGTTCTTCCAAATGAATTTTGTTATTTTTTTCTAATTCAGCAAAATGTTTTGGTAAATTAATTGGGAAGGCATTGAATACACAAATAAGTTTAGGTAAAACTGTCATTTTTATTATATTGGCTTTGCTCACTCACAAACAATATTTCTCCGATTATTTTAAACTGGTTTTACCTGTATAAAAATCTGTTATAATTTTGTTTATATACTTCCTAGTTTTATTTTGAAAGATGTACTCCCAGGTATTTTCTACTGTCTAGAATTATTTTCAGTTGGGTATCTGTTACCATCTCTTCAAGCAGGATTTTGTTTGTGATACGTAGGAATGTTGATGATTTGTGTGGATTTACTTTATATACTGCTGCTTTGCTAAAATTGTTGGGGTTTGGTTTTGTTTTGTTTGTGCTAAAATAGTTCACTCTTTCAATTAATTTTTTAGTTGAGTCTTTAGGATTTTCCAAGTTTATCATCATATCATCTACAAAAAGATAGTTTTATTACCACATTCCCTATTCTGATTCCTTCTATTTTATTTTCTTAAATTCCACTTGGTCATAATGTATATACTCATTAGGGAAATAGTTTATGGTTTTCTTTTTCTGTTTTTGCTCTTCCTGGTTGAATTATCAGCATCATATTTGTTTCCAAAAAAAAAAAGAGTTTGATAGAACCCCTTCTTTGCCTATAATTTCAAATAATTTACTCAATATTAGAATTAGATGATCTGTAATATTAATAAAATTGCCTTGTAAATATACATTTGGTCTTGGTGCTTTTTTTCTTAGGAAGCTCTTTTATAGGATATTAATTTTTTTCCTGTAAAATGGGTCTTTTTAGATACTCTATTTCTTCTGCTAATACAGACAATTTATATTTTTGTAAATATTCTTCCATTTCACTTAATTTGTTAAATTTATTGGCATATAATTTGGTAAAATAATTCCTCACAATTACTTTAGTTTCATCTTCATTGAGTGGTATGTTTACCCTTTTTATTTTTAATACTAGGGATTTGGTTTCCTTCTTCCTTTATAAAAATCAAGTTAACCAATGGTTTATCTATTTTACTGATTTTTTCACAAAACAAACTCCTAGTTTCACTTATTAATTCAATGGGCTTTTTACCCTCAATTTTATTAATCTCAGCTTTAATTTTGAGGATTTCCAACTTGCTGTTTAATTTTGGATTTTCAGTTTGTTCATTTTTGTTTTTTTAAAAATTTCATTGGTCTGTTCTTACTCTATTTTATTGATGTAAGCATTTAGAGATATAAATTTTCCTCTGATTACTGCTTTTATTATGTTCCATAAATTTTTATATATTGTCTTGTTGTTGTCATTGTCTTTAATGAAATTATTGATTATTTCTATGACTTGTGCTTTAAACCACTCATTCTTCAACATTAGGTTGTTGATGCTCCAATTAGTTGTTAATCTATGTTTTCATGGTCCTTTATTAAATAAGATTTTATTGCATTATGATCTGAAAAGATACTTTTAATGTTTCTGCTTTTACTATAAAATGTTTGTGTCCTAATATATAGAAAATCATTGTAAGGATAACATGAAGTATTGAGAAAAAGATTTATTTCTTTCTCTTTCCATTCTAGTCTCTCCAGAGATCTATTTGGTTTTTGGTTAGATTTCTAGTTCTGAGAGGGAAAAGTTAAAGTCTCCCACTATTATAATACTACTACCTATTGCCATCTGTAATTCATTTAACTTTTCTTTTTAAAATTCTATATAAAAATATGGAATTTGATTCACATAGGTTCAGTATTGTTATTGCTTTATTGTCTATAGTACCTTTTATCAAAATTAGTTACCCTGTTTGTCTCTTTTAATCAAATGTATTTTAGCCATAACTTTGTCTGAGACCATAATTGCTAACTCTGCATTTTTTGCAGCAGTTGAAGTATGGTATATTCTACTCCATCTCTCCATTTTAACTCTGCGTGTATCTCTCACTCTTAAAATTGTTACATGTAAAAAAATATATTGTTGGATTCTAATTTTTAATCCTTTCTGTTACCTATTTTCATTTTATGGGTGAATTTATCCCATTAGCATTCAAAGTTATAATTAGTATTTGTGTGTATCCTTGTTACCCTATCCTCTCCCCTTAACCTCCTATTTGTTATTCTACTCACTCCTCTAAGAGTCACTCTCTTAATCCTCTCCCCCAACTGTCCTAAATCTTAATCTACCCACCCTTCTAAAAGTCTCTCCCTAACCCTGTCTCCTAGTCTTCTTACCTCTCTACAAGTCCAGAAGACTTCTCCATTCCTCCAGATGTACACAGTTTCCTCTTCAACCCAGATCCAAAGAGAGTAAGACTGAACATTGCCGGCCATCTACCTCCACCCGTTTCTTCTATATCAGTTCTTCCTTTCATGTCACACTGTTGAGATAATTGCTCCTTTCTACCTTTTCCTACCCAATTTTGTTTTTAGAATCCCCCCATCATACACAACTCAGCCTCAACCTTTCTTTCAAAATATCCTAGTAAATATGACACTTTTAAGAATACTAATAACATTTTCATACATAAGACATGAACGGTTTGACTTCAATAAGTACCTAATAATTAGTCTTTAATGTTTTCCTTATATTTCTTCTTAATCTTTTATATCAATGTTTCCATTGAGTTCTAGTCTTTTTTGTCACAAATACCTTAAATTCTCTCAGTTAGTCAAATGTTCATTTTTTTCATTCAGTATCATGCTAAACTTTGCTGGGTAAGTTATTCTTGGTTACAACCCCAGCTCTTTTGCTCTTTGAAATGTAATCTTCCAAAAACTATGGCCTTTTAATGTAGAACTTTCCACATCTTGTGAAATCCTGATTCTATCTCCACAGTATCTAAAATGGGTTTTTTTCTTGTTACTCACAATATTTTCTCTTTAACCTGGGAGTTTTGGAACTTGACTATGACATTCTTGTAAGTTTTCCTCCGGGAATCTTTTTCAGGTGGTGAACAGAGGACTTTTTTTTCTTCTTCTCTTTGACCCTCTTGTTCTAGAATTTCCACAGAGGTGCCTCAGGGAAGCAGAGTAGACCTCAAAGAACTTTCAGCTCATCTAACTCAGCATGAAGTTCAGATGTCTGAGGAGGAGAAGATTGAAGGATGACCCTCTCCCTGCTATTTCCAGATGCTACATCTAGTAGTGCTGACCAGACATGATCCTGGGCTACAACTGTGGGACAGGAGGAGTGAACACATAACAAGTGAGTATGGTACTGGTACAGAAGGGAGCAAGAGTATTTTTAGGACAGCGGGACTATCAATTTGGAAATTTGCCCTGAAAACATCAAAGATCAAGTGGAAAGAAGCATATGTACAAAACAATTTATAGCATCTAATTCTGTGATAGCAAAGAACAGGAAATTAAGGGGATACCTAGTAACTGAGAGATGGATGAACAAATTATGGTATATGGATGTAACAGAATACTCCTGTGTCTTAAGAAATAATGAAAGTGTTGATTTCAGTCAGCCTGGGAAATTTTGCAAGAACTGAGGCAGAGTGAGCTCTGAACATTTTGCCAAAGTCATGTCAACTCACTAGACCTCTGTTTCCCCAAATATCATCTACAAAATGAGGGATATGGGCTAGTTGATTTCTAAAGTCCCTTCCTCGGTGCCATCAAGGAGCTGATCATGGACTATGGGAACAGGACAGAATGAGTAGAAACAAGTGTCATAAAATGATTTTAGATAAAGATGCTCTCCTGTCTTTTCAACAGGAAGAGGCAGTTACTTTTCAGTGCTTGTTGGAAAGAGCAATGCTTCAGCATCATTTAAATGATTCAACATCTGAATCTGGAAGAAGACAGAACATAAAGAAAGGAGTGTATGTGGGTATAAGGCAGTTAGAATTTAATGAGAGAGGACTCACTGAGCAGCCCTGAACTCCCTAGGTCAGTGGAGTGGAGTGGAAAGTTTCAAATTCGGAGTCATAAGACATGGGTTAAAGTTATGGTGCTGATGGCCATTGCTCCTTTCTAGACCTCACTTTCTACATCTGTAAAGTGGAGAAAACAATATTTGCACCAGCTACCTTACAGATTTGTCATGAGGAAAATACTTTGTTGCTGTAGAAATGTGTTATTATTAGACCACAGAAACACAAGGTATTTTAGATTTAAATCTGGCAGGAATCATATGTAATAGCTATCAGTTACAATCACCTGATTTTAACTGAGGCTCAGAGACGTTCAATAATTTGCCCAACATCACACAGTTAACAAATGGCAGAGCCATCACTTGAATTCAGGTTCTCCTTATTTGAAACCTCATAACTTTCCACTACAGCACCTACAATTGGGTGACCACCATGGACCATTCTCGGTGAAGT
This sequence comes from Phascolarctos cinereus, assembly GCF_003287225.1. Taxonomy (NCBI): domain Eukaryota; kingdom Metazoa; phylum Chordata; class Mammalia; order Diprotodontia; family Phascolarctidae; genus Phascolarctos; species Phascolarctos cinereus. Next base: position 77,879,535 of record NW_027555736.1, read on the forward strand.
GAACTGAAGCACATACTGTGTATGTGAATAGACCACCTCACCTGGTTCCTGGTGCAGAACTGTGGTTCAGTGAGCCCTCCTGAACTGATAATGTCTGGGAACCTCAACTGGATTACTCTTTGCTTAGATATGAAGCTCAATTCTCTCTTTAAAGCTTCTATTCCTCTGCTCTGATTTAGATCCCATTTCTAGATTCCTGAACTTTTTACCACACCACATATTTGAACCAATAGAACAGACTCAATCCTTTATGATTAACCTGTGGCCTCTTTTGGCGTAGAGCTTAAAACAGACCAGAAAATGATCTCACAGCCAAGGGATTAAGAGGAGAATGAAGAAAAAGGAGACAGTATTAGCACCAGTCCCACACTAGATTCTAAACTAGATTTGATACCTCCTATCTTGATAAATTCCTTATAACTTCCCAAACAAATATTGGAGCCAATAAGAGAGGTGGGAGAGTGGGGAATATTTAACTAGTTTAAGATAATGGTGTTGAAAGAACACACTGCATTTAAAAACACACTCACTTTTCTCCAACTAAGGATATCTTTTGTTATTGTTCAGTCATCACCCTTCATGACTCTATTTCAGGTGTTCTTGGCAAAGACACTGGAGTGATTTCCCACTGACTTCTCCTGCTTATTTTACAGTTGAGGAACTGAGGCAAAGAGAGTGAATTGATTTGTCTAGGCTCACACAGCTAATAAGTGTCTGAGGCCAGATCTGAACTCTGGAAGATGAGTCTTTGTGATTCCCAGCCAACAGCTCTATAACAAATAGAAAGCTAAAATAACCAAAGTCTTTCTGGACATCTAGTAGATGCATGCCCAAACATCATGCATGATATCTGCCAAACCAAACATAGAAAAATAGTGGCAAGGGTCACATTAAGCAAGAAAAGATATGTAGATTTGAAAAGTGACACAAATGTAATTTCCACCTATTTTACTACATCATTAAGAAAAGTGGAATATGCATATATAGCTAAATAAAGTAAGGAAGAAGAATATAGTGGGAAAAGCACTGAACTGGAGTCAGGATACCTGGATCCTGAAATCGGCAAATTGTGCGGCCTGAGACAGCTCACATCACTTTTCTGGACCTCACTTTTTTCTTATCTATAAAATGAAAAGATTGGACCAGATGATTTATAAAATCCTTTCCAGTTCAAAATTCTGTCATTGTGAGACCAGAAAAGATAAGTCTTGTAGATATAGCAAAACTGGTCATGTAGAATATTGGAAATCGACTCACCTTGTAATCTTTTCCTTCCCAGATCCCCCCACAAGTGGTGACTTCCCCCAAAAGTCACTCTGCATTTACTTTATATATACCTATAGGAACACAAATTTAGAACTGGAAGAGACCTCAGTTGGACCATCCACTCCAATCCCCTCATTTTATGAATAAGGAAACAGGTCTAGAGAGGTTGTGACTTGACCAAGTTCACACAGATAAGTGGCAGAATTAGGATATGAACCCCGATCCTCTTTTTGCTCTACTCATTGCACTACATTGGCATCCTATATTTACAATTCATATTGTCTTATACTTACAAAATATACACTGAACTTATGGATGGGCAGGTTGTCTACTCAATAGAATAGAAGCCCCTTGAGCAGAGGGATTATTTCCATTTTGATTTTGTACCATTAACACCAGCACAGTGCTTGGATATAGGAGACTGGACCACCAATTGTTCAGTGTGTTACAGTGGCAATTCCTGTGGTGTGGATTAGACTACACAGGCATTGAAGTCCCTCTGAACTCCAATTTTGTGATTCTGTGAAGTGCTCTATTAATATCTGATTGAGTAATAATTGATCCTTAACCCAAAGTTCTCCGTATCATCTACTGAATTTTTTTTCTAGGGTGACATACTCATCTGATTGTGGGGAAATAAGAACTATTCATTTCATACCATCATTATGTGGTAGAGCCCATGATTTTTCCAATATTGCTGACACTAGAGGAAGTTTTCTAATGTTAAATGATAATGAAATAGCCCAAGTTGAAGTAGAGGGATGCTGTGGTCCCTTTAAAGATTTAGGAGGGAAGCAGAAAACTGGGAAAGAATTTTTGTAATCAATGTCTCTGATAAAGGCCTCATTTTTAAAATATATAGAGAACTGAGTAAAATTTATAAGAATACAAGTCATTCTCCAATTGATAAATGGTCAAAGGATATGAACAGGCAATTTTCAGAGGAAGAAACTGAAGCTATTTATACTTACATGAAAAAAAGTTCTAAATCACTATTGATTAGAAAAATGCAAATCAAAACAACTCTGAGGTACCATATCACACCTATCACATTGGCTAACATGACAACACAAGACAATGATAAATGTCGGAGAAGATGTGGGAAAATTGGAACAATAACACATTGTTAGTGGAGTTGTGAACTGATCCAGCCATTCTGGAGAGCAATTTGGAACCATGCCTAAAAGACTATAAAATTGTACATACCTTTGGCCCAGTAATACCACTTCTACATCTGTAATTCAAAGAGATCATAAAAATGGGTAAAGTACCCACATGTACAAAAATATTTATAGTAACTCTTTTTGTGGTGGCAAAGAATTGGAAATTGGGGAGATGCCCAACAATTGGAGAATGGCTGAACAAGTTGTGGTATATGAATGTAATGGAATACTATTATGCTATAAGAAATGGTGAGCAGGCAGACTTCAAAAAAATCTGGAAAAACTTACATGAACTGATGCTAAGTGAAATGAGCAGAACCAAGAGAACATTGTACATGGTAACAGCCACACTGTGTGATGACTGACTTTGATAGACTTGGCTCTTCACAGCAATGCAAGGATCTAAGACAACTCCAAAAGTCTCATGATTGAAACTGCTATCCACACCCAGAAAAAGAACTATGGAGTCTGAATGCAGATGGAAGCATAATATTTGCTTTCCTTTTCCTTTGTTGTTTTGTTTTATTGCTACATTCTCATGATTCCTCCCATTATTGGTAATTGTTCTTTACATCATGACTAATGGGGGAAAAAAAATGCTCAAAATGAATGTATAAGTAAAACCTATATCAGACTGCACACCATTTGGGGCCGGGGGAGGGGGAAGAGTGTGAGAGAGGGAGAAAATTTAAAACTCAAAATCTAATGGAAATGAATGTTGAAAACTAAAAAACAAAAAATCCAAAAAAAAGTGCCAAAATGTCACTATACTAGTTTCTATGGATAAAGCACTCGCCTCCAGAACACACTTGGAAGAGTAATTATTACCCTTTTTATCAGTACTCAAAGAATTAGAGACCGTTGGGTATATTCTTTCCTTGATATGTTAACAGATATTGTTCAGCATAAAGATGAGTATACAATTGTTAATAACAAGCTAGATTAATGTACATGTAATGATAAGCCTTTAAAGAACACTTGTATCCCTGGAGGATGAGCACCTGAGTATCTCCACACCTGGTGTTATGGACTAGTTGACATGGAATCTCTGGACACTTTTTCCTTTAGAAGGCTACAAGAGGAATAGGCAATGTAGAGTGGGCAGGCAGCCTGGAGATTGGACTCTGCCTCAGAAGAAATTGGATCTGCCAACTGAAGAACTCTGTATACTCCAGCTGAAAATCCTCAGGCAGATGCAGAGTTGATTGGAATTAAATCCCTATGGTATCCTATTTACTACCTTCATTAAATCAATCAATCACTGTAATGTGTATGTCAAATAATTCCTTTCCTCAAATCCTGAAATAATCTGGCCTCCCTGACTTTACATTGTTACAAAGGCCATCTCCCCCATAAAATACATTCCTCACATTCTATCCAATGAATCTTCCTTATGCACAGATCAGGTCAATAGTCAGCTCACTTTTTGTTTACTGAGTAAAGTTCAAACTGTTCTTCCTGACATTCAAAGCCTCTTTTCCTTTACAGGCTTTTCTCATATAAAGTTCCTCTCAATACTCTATGCTTGAGTCAAATTGGACTACTCAAATGTGTCCTGCATTTTTTTGACATACGCACATTTTAATTAGAGTAGACAGATGAAATACATAGTAGTAATGGCAGTAATGGTGATAGTAGTTGTTATTATTGTAATAATAACAATAATACTTGCAGCTAATTTTTATACAGCAATTATGATGTGCCAAACACTGTGCTAAATGCTGAACAATTATAAATTCCTTTGATCCTCTCACAACAACACTGGGAGATAAATGCTATGATTATGCCCACTTTACAGATAAAGAAACTAAAGGAAATAGAGATGAAGTGGCTTGCCCAAGGTCATATATGCAGTTAATGTCTAAGATTGATTTTAACTCAGTTCCTCCTAAATCCAGGTCCTACACTCTGTCTACGGTACCACCTCACTGCCATAACATTGTCAGTAATAAAGCTGCCATCAGAGTAGGATACAGGTACATGTTGAAGTATATAACCTGAGACATTTAAGGAGTAGAAAAGAGATTCTAACCCATTGGGAGTGCATAACTGCATACAAATATGGGATAAAGGCCCTACCACCAAGAAGCTTAAGGTCAAGTGAGGGATGCAAAACAGGATCAACTAACATGTCTAAAAGAATATACAACATAAAATGGGTATATAATTCAGGCTTAAATTGTGAAGTACAGATTGTAAGTGCTAAAAAGGTCACAGAGATACGGCATCTAAATTGTGATGTGAAGCAGAGAGGATTTCAATCAGTGAAGTTGAAGAGATGAGAAGAAATATTCCAGCAACATGGAATTTCTGGGAAACAGGGAATTGAGGAAAATTAAGTCATGATTTTGGCAAAAGTCAAAGGGAGTATTAGAATACGAGAGAAGGGAATAGTAGGCTGAAATCATAGAGGGCTTTCATTGCCAGGCAACAGAATAAATGCAGCTTCTTCATAGCACATAAGGAGACTCTAGAGCAATTGGATCTAGGGGTGGTCCTTCACATGTTTTAGGAAGGCAGAAAGCAGAGGTCATAGGAGGGGGGGACTTTGACAAACCCACTGGCAATTGGGGTGGTGTTGATATCTTTTGGGTCAATGGGAGATTTTAAAGTAAAATTCTGTAAGATGGAAGTAAAAAACAGAAATAATTCCATTCGAGCCAGGCTGTCACCAGCACATATCCACTTTCCTGAAAGAAATAAATACAAGGATTAGAGATTCGTAGACTTCTAACCCATTTAGACCACTTCTTTGGACTTATACGTAGCTCATTAACACTCAGTGGCATTAGATTAAAAATTGTATACATTCCTTTCCTCTCAGGTCCTTGACTCCTTTGAAAAGCCTGTTCCCCCTCAACAGAGAGGGAAGACCCCTCCCATATACTCTCTCTAAATCAATCCCCCTGAACCAAAGCAAGTTCTGGGATTATATTCAGAGGAAATGAGTCATCGCTTTAGGGAGAAAACAATCACTCACTTATAATCTCAAGAACTAAGTTTATGGCTACCCAGAAAGACTGCAGTGAGGAAAGGTGACAGAAGAATGATCAAAATTCCCTTTGGGAACCTCCTGTCACCATTCTGGACAGAAACACCTCTGGAGTCTACACCACAACTTCATGGCCATCCAGCCACTTGTCTTAGCTACTCACTCCTAGCTCTAACCCAAGTATTAGAACCAATTCAGCAGGACATGGAGTTGGAGACCACAATGTCAGGGATAGTTAGCTGTCTGACAACATCCATGTCTGCCAGAACTAGACTTGACTATCACCACCATTACCTGATGACTAATAGGTTTCCCCAAGAATTGAAGGGAAAAGGACAAGACAGATCATCATCTATAATTTTGTACCAATAGGTCCCCATTAGAATGTACATAACTAGGAAAGGTGGTTCTATGAGTCCCAGTCAAGTGTCACATTTCTACAAAATCATAAACTCTAAGATTACATCTCAGGAGACCTTAGTCATAATGGTACCTAAGTAATGAGCCTTTAACATTACCCAATCCCCTTTCTTTGCTTGATAAAGTACAAGATTATGCCACGCTAACATAAAATCCCGGAAGACTTTATCTGAGAAGTAGCTCCAGGTTGACAGTGACTGGGAGGATAGTTTTTAATATGGGGGGTTAAGGGACTTTAGTTGGGGGTCTGGATGCAAAACAGAGTGGCCACTATCTCAGTTCTACCTCTTTTTTGGAATAAGCTCAGACAACTACCTTCAAACCCAACTGATTTAGTTGATGAACCTTGGCCTAATGAGAATTAGAAGAATAATGTATTATAAGGGGCAGCTAGGTGGCACAGTTGATAGAGCTCTGGCCTTGAAGTCATGAGAACTGAGTTCTAATCTGACCTCTGACACTTGACACTTACTAGCTCTGTGACCCTGGGCAAGTTACTTAACCCCAAAATGAAAAAAAAAAAAACATGATAAGACTATAATGGTCACCTAATCCAACTCGATGTTTTCGCATATTTAAGTAAACTGAAGTCCAGAGAAATGAAGTAATTTCACCAAGGTCACATAGGGAGTAAGTAGCTAAAGGTGGATCGAAACACAGGTCCTCTAAGTTATCAATCCATCTTTGACACACATATTTAGATGAATGTCTTACCTGCTGAAAAAGGCATGAAATAGTCGCTCTTCTTAAAGTTGTCACTTTCATCCAGGAAGTGACCTGGGTCAAACTGGTCTGGAATGGGAACTCTTCATCATCATACAGAACAGAAGATAATACTGGTACTATGGTGGTACCCTGAAATGAGCAGATACAAACAAATAATTAGAAAATAAGAACCATAGAATGTTAGAACTGCAAGGGAACTCACAACTATCATCCAGTCAAAACCCCTCATTTTAAAGTATGGAAAGAGCCAACATTTTTTAAAACGCCTGTGCTGATAGTAAATTAGAAAGTCTGCAATACTATGGGAGATGAAACTGAATTTTGATAACTTCATGGGCAGAAGCAGTACAAATGAGTAAAGGACACAATGAGGCAGATCCCAGCTTAATAAAAGTTAATAAAATAACTTTTGACCATTAGCTCTATGAAAGAAGGAAAGTACTGCCTGGGTAAATAATAAGCACACCAAGTTCAAGCAGATGCCAGATGATCTAAAGTGGTAGAAATGAATTCCGACCTGTGGCAGGATGTTGAAGAATAAAATAATGTCACACAGAAGAATGAGGCAAGAGCTGATAAACAAATTGGGAGCTCTTCTTGAAAATGAAGAAATTGGATGCTATGGGTAAGAAGCCCTTGCTTGTACTCTAAAGAATGGTAAAGTAGGTTCACGGGTATTATTTGGTGAGGTATCCTGGATGAAGAAAATTGTACTAGGTGGTGATTCCCTATAGAAGGACACTGAAACCGATGTTTGCTGACAATAATAACAACAGACAGGTCTTTCATATTCTCAGAGGACATATCAAAGGCAAAATGGAGAAACCTCCAAGACTTGTGAAAGGGGATGAGTACTAACCACCTCTGGTGATTCACAGTGGCAAAAATAATACTTCTATAAGGACCCTGGAACCATTTCCAAAGTTTTTGACATACAGGACAAAAAAAAAAAAAAAACTAAAAATGTTAAGAGAACAGGTGGTGTATTCATTATGGCTGGATTTGGAAACAAAAGATTCAGAAAGGAAAGGCAGATTTCAGAAGTGGACATCTTGTAAGAACATGTTTCAGAATGGGATTTGGATTTCTTGACCATATCTTTATTAAAATATAGGCATGACAGACTCCTAGCCAGGACTGGAATAATGCACCTAGAAAACAGCAGAAGGATTTTTATTTTGATTTCTTACAAATATAATCAAAAGGCTTTTTTAATGCTTAAAAGTGTGGCTGAAAAAAACAAGGTGGATTGGAGATTTCAAAACCAAGAAACAAATTTGACCTCAAAGTTATAACTATGACTTGGTGTGATAAGATGCTTAACAAGACTGAAGTTCTCGAGTTTCTCTTGTTTAAAAGAAACAGGACAGGAAAGAGGTTGGGGTGGTATATAATAAAAAATATACTCATGTGAGGCTATTTAGGAAGTACAGGAAAGAAGAATGATGAGAAGCATCTAGGCAAAGAAAAATGGAGGCAGCATCAAGAGTGACATTGTCCTGAGAGTATTCAACAGACCACATGGACAGAGAAGAAACAAATAACGAATAGAGAAGACAAATTATAAACCCTGGTGGTTAGACATGATGTACAGTGATGGAAAACCAGTTATTCATTTGTATTCTTGAATTTCCTTTCTGTCAAAAACAGGGCAGTTCATAATTCCTTGATTTTTCTTAATGATAATTTCATCCTGTAATTACATTGGAACCAAAAAAGGGAAATTATTTTATTAATACAATTCTTACCATCCGAGAAGAACTTGAATAACATAGATGTGAATACGGATCTGTAGAACCTCTGTGGCAAACGTTCTCCTTCTGAAGGGATCATGCTGTGTTGTAGGGTATGCTATCACACTTGGCACACTTTCTGTACACACCAATTTATGGTAATGATGGGAATTTTGGGGAAAGTGACCAGTCCATCTTAGCGTCTGTAACAAAGGCGACTAAGTGGCCCAATGGATAAAAGTCAGACAGACCTACTCCGACTCCAAATACTCACTAGCTATGTGACCCTGGCCAAATCACTTACCCTTTCTCAGACTCAGTTCCCTCATGTGTAAAATGAGAATAGTAACAGTGCTCACATGTGAGGGTTGTTATGAGATAAAAAGAGATAACATTTGTAAACTGCTCCACAAACCTTAATACTAGCTATAATTATTATCACCAAGAAAGACAAGAGTTAGTTTCTGAAAACACAAAGAAAAACAAGGAAAGATAAAGGAACACTCTCTAAAGAAACCAATGTGGATAAAGAGGCCAGGTGATACAGTGAAGAGACTGCTAGACCTGAAGTCAGGAAGACCTTAGAAAAAATCCTGACTCACATACTTACTATCTGTATGACCCTAGGAGAGCCAGGTGCTCTCTCTAAGACTTAGTTTCCTCACCCATAAAATGGGGATAATAATAACATCTACTCCCACAGAATTACTGTAAAGATTAAATAAGATCATCTATGCAAATCAAATCTCAAAGAACTTTATTAAAAAGTAGTTATTATTATAATTACAAGGAACTCACCAACCAACTTAGATTTTTCAAAGACAAGGATGAGTAAAAGAAGCAAGTCACAGTTCCATAAGGATGACAGAAGTGGTAAATCCCAGAGTGAACAGAGGCTGGTAAGGCTAACAAAGGGCAACAAGAAGGGGTTTTGAAAAACTATACTGTGGAAAAGAGATAAAAGGTTAAAGAAAGGATAACTCCACAACTCAGAGGGTTTTAGGATGAGGATGACAAGTGACAAGCGAAGACACAGAACTTCTCAATTTTTCTTTTTTTTTTTACCAAGGGAATGAACTTTTAAATGAAATGGATAAATAAATATGGCTAATAGAGATTGAATACACCAGAGAAGTAAGGAGAAAATAAGGGAGCATCTAGACACCTGTGTAAGAAAAATAAAGTGAAGAAAAGTACACTTCAATTTACACTCAGAGTCTAGAATACATTTCTAAGGAGATCATTAATTTAGATGAGGAAGGAATGAGGAAAATGACTCTAAATAAGGAGATAGTGGTCACAAAGATCTGGAGTGGAATCATCATTATTTCTTTTTTATTTTTGAGGATGTTAATAAACTGGTAGATCAGAAGAATGCTGTAGATAGGGTTTCCTTAGATTTTAGCGAAGGATTTGATAAAGATTTTCATGTTCTTTCTCTGAAAATGATAGAAATATACAGGGTAAACTATTACAAAATTAGATGGATTTAAAACAGAATGACTGACCATATACAAAGGGTAATTACTGAAGGTTCAGAGGCAGCTTAGAAGTAGGCACTGCTGTACTCTCCTCAGCTCACAAATGAGGATTGTATTCCTCCTAGGAGTCATATTTTAGGAGGACATTGAAGAGCTGGAGGCTGCTCAAGGGCGGGCAACCAGGATGGTAAGAATAACAAGTCCAAGCTGTATAAGGATGGGTTAAAGGAAATGGGGATATTTAGACAAGAGAACAGAAGACATAACAGGACAGGAGACATAATAGCTTCTTTCAAGTGTTTTATGGACTTTTACCAGAAAGAGAGAGTAACTTTGTTCTGTTTTGCTCCAGAGGACAAAAACCAAGAGCAGGAGATTAAAGTTATAAAATTGCAAATTTAGGCTTCACGAAAGAAAAAAAATTCCCTCAAATTAGGGCTGTCCAAGATTAGAATGGAATGCCACAGCAAAAAGTGGTTCCACCTTATTGAATGACTGTATAAACAAAGATTGAATGACCAGGAGGTGAGCATACTGTAGATGGTACTGTTTTTCAGATTGGTGGTGGACAATATGACCACTGAAATCCCTTCAAATTCTGAAATTCTATGACCACTTCTAAGGGATGTAAGTTGGCCTGAGGTTCCTTCTAACTCTAACATTCTATAACTCAATGGGAGAGAGTATATAATCTCATGCTATAGTAAGAAACACTTTTGACCTTGGGAATGAGATATTGTCTAAACTGAACATCTTCTGACACTGCATGGGGCAGGTTGTTGGGAATGAGGTCAATGTATTGCTGTATCTCATGTATCACAGCATTGGTGTAAGGCATCTTGTTTCTCTCCTCCATGCAGGGACTTTGATTTTGGCCAATCACATGATCAATTTCTTCATGAAGTTTTCCTGTCACAATAGAATGAAAATTGATCTCAAAAGTAGGAAAAAAAAAACTACCTTCTCTCATATTTTCTCTGATTTTTCCCTAAGAACTACATTGGTAAATAATGCACTTGACCCTCATATTCTGATAGATAGATAGATAGATAGATAGATAGATAGATAGATAGATAGATAGACAGATATAAACAGATAGATAAATAAATGGGTGAAAATTCCTTTTCAGTGTGTAAAGTCAGCTGAGAATCCCTTGAGACACCTATGAACATGCCCTCAGAACAGCTTCAAGTTATCCTTAAAAAAAATGCAGGCCAAGCAGCACTTGGTTAAGGAAATGAGGAGGGGTCTCAGTCTGGACTTGTTCCAGAACTTAATGTGACCAACCATAGGCCCAAGGTACTTCCCTGTGTGGATATATAAGTGGCAGGAAGCCAACGGCACCAGCTCCTTCTATGGTCAGGCAGGATCAAGAAGCTATCAGGAACTAGTGCCTCTCAATCATTCAGTTCCTCCCAGTTCTATCACTGGGCTCCAGCCTCTATCCTTATCACTATTTCTATCCTATCTCTAAGGAAAACTCACAATTACATAGCACTTAATTAAGCAGAGCAGAGGCAGTAGTAGACAAGGAAGAATAAGTAAACATGACCCTGTAATGACTTAAATATATTAAAATGACAACAGAAAAGTTTCCAAAAGGACCATGAACAACTCCAGTGCTGACTAAATGAAGGATGTGTGTTATCAGCCTGTAATCCCCACCTGATATCTCAGGGTGTTTCAGGAGAAACAGGAGTCCATATCTCAGGGTGGTGCTGGTTTTCTCTGTTCCTGCACCAAATAGATCACTTGCAGTGTGGACCAAGTTTTCAATGGTAAATTCAGATTGTGGTTGGTACTTTTCCTATGAATAATTTGGTATGATTAATGGAAAAGTAAGGGAGGCAACAGAGCATCATGGAAAGCGTAATGGATTTGGAAGCAGAGGACCTTGGTTTAAATCTCAATTCTGATATTTTTTTAATTTGGGGTGGAAGGATGCAATCAGGGTTAAGTGACTTGGCCAGAATCACACAGCTGGCAAGAGTCTGAGATCACATTTGAACTCAGATCCTACCAACTTCAGGGCCAGTGCTCTATCTACTGTGACACCTAGCTGCCCCCAACCCACCATGAGCTCTGATCTTGACCTTGGGCAAGTCATTTAACCTTTTTATGTTTCAGTTTCCTCACGCGTACAATGATGGGGTTGGATTCAATGACCTCCAAGATCCCTTGCAGTTCGAAATCCTATAAATAAATTAAATTTGAGCAACACAATCCAAAGTGGAACAAGAAGCTGGCAATTAATAAGACAGTATGGCTCTTGCATAAATTACATATGGGAGAGAAACAGAGAGAGGAAGACAGAGAGAGAGAGGGAGAGAGAGAGACTGGACCTGCAATTTCATTGACACAGGGAAATTTCCAGGTGAAAAATTCTGTCTCCCAATGCAAATCTGCAATCTCTTTGAAAAACTTAGTCTCAAGACAGTTGCCTAGCCCTAGAGCACTATAGGGTTAAGTGACTTGCCCAGGATCATATAGACATTTTGCGACAGAGAGGGGACTTGAACTCAGGTTTGCCTGGCTCTGAGGGCAGCTGTTTATCTACTATATTAGGGGTGTCAAACTCTCAGCCCCCAGGCCACAAGCCACCAACAAACTGTGTGTGGCTACAACCAGATTAAAATATAATTGGGAAATGTTTAGTAAAATAAATAAAGATACAACATAGAGAATGTTAATTTCTGGACTCTCTAAGTTAATATAAGGTCTACCAGAATCCATTTCTATTCATGTTTGACACAACTTTACTTGTATCATATTATCTTTCAGGATATCTATACCTATATAGTATATAGCAATCATATCTGTAGATATACAAAAGCAGCTAGGTGGTGCAGTGGGTTAAGTGCTGGACCTAGAGTCAGGAAAACTCATCTTCCTGCATTCAAATCTGGCCTTAGACACTTAGTGTCTGCATGACCCTGAACAAGTCACTTAACCTACTTGCCTGTTTCCTCATCTATAAAGTAAACTGGAAAAGGAAATGGAAAACCACTCCAGTATCTTTGCCAAGAAAACCCAAATTGGAGTCATGAAGAGTTGGATTCAACTGAAATGACTAAGCAACAAATACACAGGCACTGCATAAATGTGAGCTATTGTATTTGCCTCCTGATTTACTAAGCTAATAAACACTGTTCCTCTGTATGAATTTAGTGAGATACACAGGATTTATTAATTTAGCAAATGAGGAAGGAAAAATTATCAACATACATATATACATATATATACATATATATGTATATATCAACACAAAAATATCCACATATATTTTCCCATTTCATGCTCATCAAAATACTGTGATATCGGTAGTACAATATTATTGTCATTTTACTATTGAGGAAATTGAGACACTAAATGCTTTGCCCTTGACCATGAGATGTTGGCATTGAGGAACAGTCACCACTGAGGTCAGAAATTGAATATACAATAAATACTGTATGGACTAAAGATAAGAAAGGTAAAAACATAGGACAAGCAGGAAGGTGGTAGAGGACATAATTCAAGTTCAAGTCAACTCTATATAACCATGTGGGTGATGAGGGGTAAAAAGGATATGGCCTTATTAAGATTCTCACACGTGATACACAGAGCATTGCAAGAGACTATTGTACATAATAGTTATAAAAATCTCTTGCTCTGGTCCACATATCTGCCCTCTCTTACATTTCCTCATTCACCAATGGTGCAGGAATCTGTGGGAGAGTATACTCTTATGTGCATAGGTTGAAGAAGGAAGGATTTTCCTGGTCAGTTATGTTGCCACATTACTAAATTAAATGTGTTTTGCTTTGAAATAATATGTTTTCTGGTTGGTCTGGTAAGAAAACTATGGGTGGTGACCTCAGATAACACTTCTTTCCTTTAAGTGGGTCACAGATCCATTTCAATATGTCCATCAGCATATCTTTTACCTTCTCCCATATTTCTGATACTTTCAGGGCTTCACTTACTCCATATGAATTACATTAGCATATAGCTTTGTTCTACTTTTATTCCTAATTTGGTTGATTTTTTTTCTTTATGTAACTTTTTCACTATTTTTCTTCCCCTTGGTTTTGCTCTTTGTGTTTGTTGAGGGATGTAAAATGAAGAGCCTCTAACTACACTATCTTGACTATAAAACCCACCATCCTTGTCCCAAGTACTTACCACAGCAGCCCCTCTATTCCAATCAGGCTGCTCAGATTAAAGTTCCCTATACCTCACTGTCTTTGTAGAGTCCTGAAATGTCCTGCCAAGCCTTCACTGCCTAACTCTAGGATGTTCTTCAAGACCCAGATCAAAATCTAACTCCTCCAGAAGGAAGTCTTATGTTAACTCTCTCCAAATATCATATTTCTTACTAATACCAAATTCTTTCATCACTTAAATGTTCAATTCATAATCTATTTTGGCTTTCCTTACACAATACTGATAATTATTCTCTTGTCCTTACAAGCGCTTCCCTCTGTGTGCTGGGTTACAAATTCCATTAGGTCTAGGACCCTACCTTCTCATTCTTCTGTTTGCCCCATGTAGTGCTGTAAGCACACTAGCATTGATATCTGATTATTTACTGCTCTGTGTTTGTGAATGAGTCAGCCTCTCATACACAAGCCATTTCACCTACAAGAACTGAGATTCAGAACTACTGCTCACACTCTACCTGCTCCATTTTCATCTGGAAACAGTCAATGAAGTCCCGAGGATTGCTGGGGTCCAATGTTCTTTGGTATTCCTTCACTTCTTCCTAAATAAATTCATGTTGTAAATGATAATTTTTAATTACTTTGTGATGAGATCCAGGGAGATAATGTAATAGAGATGGAAAAGAACTGTACACCTAAAAAGAAAGATTTTATATCATACTTTATTAGAAAAAGAAAATACTTCTCTACTCTAGCACTTGGAACATGTTGAGAAGAGGGCTAAATAAGGGTGGGACAAATGCCCTTTGGGAAATAATAACTTTTTTTTTTAATTTTATCAATTTACGCTGATTTATGAACAATCACTTCCATATGCTTTTGAGTTTAAAATTTTTCTCCCCCTTCCTGCCCACCACCCTCCCCAAGATGGTAAACAATCTGATACAGACTATACCTTTACATTCCTATTAAACATATTTTCACACTACTTAAGTTGTAAGTAAAAACTAAAGCCAATAGGAGGAACCATCAGAAAGAGGAAACAAAACTCAAAATAGAGAAAAAAAAAGAGATAGTGATTCAACTTTCACATTTATGATTACTATCTGTATCTTTTTCTCCAACCTTCTTTACCCCATTTATGTTTTTCTTTCTCCTCTCTCCCTTCCCCCCCTCACCAGTACTTTGCTTTTGACCACAGCCTCCTTCAGTCTCTCCTCCCTTCTATCATCCCCCTCACCTCTTTTTCCCTCCCTTCCTTCCCTCCTCCCTTTTCTTTCCCCTTTTTCCTCCTACTGCCCATAGGGTGTTAGATTTCCATACCTAACTGATTATGTTATTCCCTTCTTGAGCTAAATCTGATGAGAGCAAGGTTCAAACAATGCTCACCCCCCTCTCTTCTTTCCCTCTGCTGTAATTGGATTTTCTGTCTTTTCCTGTAATGTAATTTACCCTTGTCTGCCACCTCCTTTCTCAGTACATTTTCTAAGATCAGACTAATCCTCTTACTTGGATCCATTTAACCCAGTTGATTATATTTTTTTTTTATCATTACATCAAAGTCAACTAATATCCACCCCCTTTATGTATACTCCTTTAACATGGTGTAATAACAATACAGTTCTCAAGAGCTGCAAGTGTCATCTTCCCTTGTAGGGATGTAAACAGTCCACCCTTACTAACAACATTTTGTATCTTTCTGTCCCATTTACCTTTTTATGTCTTTCTTGAATCTTGTACTTGAAGATCAAATTTTTTGTTGAGTTCTGGTCTTTTTATGAGGAAGGTTTGTAAGTCCCCTATTTCATTGAATATCCATCTCCTCCCTTGAAAAATCATGCGCATTTTTACAGGGTAATTGATCCTTGGCTGCAATCCACGCCCCTTTGCCCTATGGAATATCATGTCCCACTACCTGCGGTCTTTTAACATAGAAGCTGCAAGGTCCTGTGTAATACTGACTGTGGTTCCATGATATTTACATTGCTTCTTTCTGACTGCTTGCAACACCTTCTCTTTCATCTGGTAATTTTGGAATTTTGCTATTATATTCCTTGGCATTGTCAATTTGGGATCTCTTTCAGGTGGGGAGCGGTGTATTCTTTCTATGGTTATTTTACCTTCTGGTTCTAGGACTTCTGGGCAGTTTTTCTTTATGATTTCCTGAAAGATACTATTTAGGCTCTTTTTTTCATCATGATTTTCAGGTAGTTCAATTTTTAAATTGTCTCTCCTGGATTGTTTTTCCAGGTCGGTTGTTTTACTGATGAGGTATTTTATGCTTTCATCCATTTTTTCATTTTTTTGTTTCTGTTTGACTCATTCTTGCTTTTTTATAGAGTCATTAGTTTCCATTTGTCCAATTCTAGTTTTTAACAGATTGTTTTCTTCTGTTAGTTTTTGTACTTCCTTCTTCAATTGGCCAATTGTATTTTTAAGGGATTTGTTTTCTTCAGTGTACTTTTTTTTCCAGTTTGCCAATTGTATTTTTTAAGGACACTTCTACCTCTCTCATTGGACTTTTAAAATCCTTCTTCAGCTCTTCTAAGAAGACTTTTTGGGCTTCAGACCAGTTCATATTCCCTTTTGATGTTGTAGATGTGGGTTTGTTGACAATGTTGTCCTCTTCAGAATTTCTGTCTTGATCTTCACTCTTCTCATAGTATGAATCTATGGTACATTTCTTTTTACTCATGGTGTTTCTTTATTCCCTGGCCTTTAAAGAGATTGAGCTCTCCTGCTGGGGAACAGAGGGCACTGACCCAAGCTTCTTGTGTTGGCAGCCTAGGTCTTGGTCACTGGCTTTGTGTGCTGGGGGCCTCTTATGTTGGCAACTGGAGGCTGCAGGGTTTTGGCAGTTCACCTTGTGTTGGGCTGGAATCAGCAAGGCTGGAACTTTCAGACAATTCTAGGTTGCCTGCTTTTCCTTTCCTTTAGCTTTCTTCAACTCCTTTTAGATGGGTGTTGCAGAGTGTTTATCTGCCTGGGGCCCCTTGCAGTGCTGCCTTCCTCATTTCTGCTAATGCACTGGGAGATTCCTTTGTGGTTGAGTGCCAAGGCACCTGGTGGTTTTCTGAAATGGTTTCCACCAGTTTCCCCACCCTCACTGAGGCACTGGGAGGTCCGGGTGTTAGTGTTTGCCTGCTCTACTACCTGGGCTTCAGGATCTCCTTCTGGTTGACAGTTGGAGCTTACCTGGTATTATGTTGGAGTCAGCAAGGTTGGGACCTTAGGAAGACTCTAGATTGTTTTCTTCAGCTCCTTTCAGATGAATGCCACAGGATGCTTATCTGCCTGGGGCCCTTTGTAGTGCTGCTTCCCTCATTTTTGCTGAGGCACTGGGAGACCAGTTTGCTGGGCTGCTGCACTTCTGTTCCCCGTCTTTCTTCCTACCATACCACATCACTTCCCATTTCTAAGCCCCTATTCATCACTTTACCCTAACCAGTTTTTGCTTTCACACGTCTTCTTGTCTATCTTTAAATCATATTTCATTTTTTTTTTAATATTTAGGCAACTGAGGGTTAAATGACTTGCCCAGAGTCACATAGCTATTAAGTGTCAAGTGTTTGGTCTGAGGCCACATTCCAACTCAGGTCCTCCTGATTTCAGGGCCGGTGCTCTATCCTGTGTGCCGCCTAGCTGTCCCCTAAATTATATTTCATTTTATTTCAATCAGTAACCCCAGGACGGGGGTTGAAGGAACTGAGCTGAAAGTCTTGCTATTCCAAATGCTCTTAGGTTCAGGGTCCTGGACTGTAGAAGAAGTGATGATGTCAAGGTCGTGATGCTAGGTCTCTCCCTCAGGATGCCCCACTGCTTTAGCCAGGCTGGTCCATTTGCCTTATGAATAGCAATTGACTGGAAATTGCCAGGCAACTGGTGGTGATGGCCAGCCCCTTCTCCACAGGAGATGCTTCCCATATGAAAACTGTGACGGCTGGACTAGAAACAGCTATCTAAACACTGCTGTCACAATATGGCCCTTCTATTTATCTACCTGTTGGTTGTAGCTAGTCATCAGTTGTTGCTAGTGGTAATGAAAAAGATGGGCCTCTTCTCCACAATGATTTCTCCTCTCTATGAGAACTGTAGAGACTGTCCTAGAAGTGATTTGGAGGAGAGGAGGACAGTTGTTTTCCCAAGGTTTTGGGCTCAAGGGCCTGGGCTGTCTCCATCAGAGTAAGAGGGGAGATGATCATCAAGGTGGGGGTGGTCTGACCAGCCTGGATCATTCAGGTGTTCTCCCTGCTGAAACTATTTTGTTAATATTTTTCAATATGTGTAGTTTAGGATCAGTGGGAACAGTTGCTAGGCTGCATCTCCACAAGGGAGAGACTCTGGACACTCGAGTGAAAGTATTGCTGTTCCCCAGGCTCTTGGGTTTGGAGGTCCTGGGCTGTCTCCATCAGGGTCAGAGGGCAGATGGTGGTCAAGGTGGTACTTATATTAAAGAGGCCCGAGGACAGAGTCTTGGAGATATTCACACTTAGGGGATTTAAACAGGATAATGATCCAGCAAAAGAACATAGAGAAGCAAAAATCAGGCACAAAGAAGAACCAGTGGAGAACAGCATGACAGAGGTGAGGGAGAAGAGAGTATCAATCAGCCAATCCTCCAGTTGTCACTCAGCTCTTACTAGGCTCTGTGCTAAGCACCAGGGGCACACAGACAAAAGTGAAACAGCCGCTGCCTTCAGAGAGCTTACATTATAATGGAGGAGAAAACATCTACACAGAAGAGTGGCAAAAGCCCCAGATTCCAACGTGGTGGAGTAATGCTGCTCTCAGTTTATTCCTATATTATTTCTGGTAAAATATTCTAGAATAGGAGAGTGCATACAGCTAATTGTGAGCAATGTCTGACAGTACCATACTACTACTGCCTGGTTCCTGCCAACCAACACACGCACACGCACACACACATACAGAGTACACATTGATTTTGCCTTTTACAGTTTAAAAAGAAGTTATCCCATAGACTCTATGGCATCAGCATCTCCATTCATACCCTCCTGCAGTGCCCTATGGCCCCCTCAGTTTCAGATTTCATAGAAGGAAAATAACCCCTCTACTAGCTAGCTTAGATGGGGGAGGAGGAGGAAGCTTGAAAGGAAAGAGCTTCCAAGAAATGCTGCTGAGTCAGCTCATTGACTTCCTAGCAATGTTCTCAGCCCTGCTTCCCTTCCTTCTGCTATTCATCAAAATATCAAGTAAAACCCTGGACTCCCCCAAATGATCCTAAAGCAGTGCCTTTTCCTCCTGGAATTATTCACCAAAGGTAATAGAACCATTGCTGGTAGGTTCCTGTGAGCTTTGCTCCATACGAAAAGGAATAAAAACATACAAAGTATTCCCCTGAAATGTTCCTCACCATGCTGCCTCCTCACAAGAATAGCATGAACTAGGGCAGCTAGGTGGCGCAGACGATAGAGCTCCAGCCTTGGAGTCAGGAGGACCTGAGTTCAAATCTGGCCTCAGACATTTGACACTTGTGTGTCCTGGGCAAGTCACTTAACCCCGATTGCCTCACCAAAAAAAAAAAAAAGGGCAGAACAGCATGAACTCATTAGTAGAGCTGCACTGCCTCTCATCTCTTCTCTCAGCTGTCTTGACCCTTGACCCCATGGCATATCCCCAGCATGGGCCAAAAAGTGAAAACATGGTGGTTTCAGACTACAGTAAATTCCTTGGACCAACCTCAGTCTCTATAAGGTACCAGGGGTAGGAAGCATATTTCTAAGGTCAGTGGTAACAAAGTGAAAAGACACCAACCTTTTGGTTTTTTTTTTAAGTCTTCCACAAGATGCTTTGCCACTTCTTGGACTCGCTCTTCAATGCTCCTCTTCCCCATCCCAAAATTCCTCAGGTTCATGAGGGAGAAGCAGCACAGTTGCTTCCATCTCTCTCCATTGCTTACGATAAGGCCTATAAAGGGGAGCAGGAAGAAGAAAAGCCTTAGACTCCAAAGTTTTTGAAAGCCCATGTCAAAAAGTCCATGTCCAAAGCCACTCAACCCACATTTTTTGTTTCGCGAGAATAGAATGCAGTGGGGGGCAGGGTGACAGCGTGCTTTCTCCTGTATCAATACTGTTTCCTGTCCCATCCCACACATCATTTTCCTTCATCACAGTCACAAACACATCAGGTGCTTGTGACTACATCTACATCCCCCTCCTGGTAATGAAGGGGCCACAAAGGGGGAGGCCAGGACAAAGACATATTTTTTGAGAAACAGAATGGTTGTAGGGTGAGTTAGTTTATATCTCTGCATCTTTTTACACAAGGAACTTAAAGGATTTGATGTCTTGAAGTCCTAGTCTTCCTACTTCACATAGGGACCAAAGGGTGAGATTATCTGCGTGTTGTCTTTTTGTGGGATCCTAGGTGGTGCAGTGGAAAGAGTACCAAACCTGGAGTGGGGAAGACTCATCTTCATGAGTTCAAATCCAGCCTCAGACACTTACTATTTATGTGACACTAGGCAAGTCACTTAACCCTGTTTGTCACAATTCCTCATCTTTAAAATGATCTGGAGATGAAAAAGGCAAACCGCTCCAGTATCTTTGCCAAGAAAACCCCACATCAGGTAACAGAGTCAGACACGACTGAAATGACTGAACAATAACAGGTACACTCGACAGGAACACAAAGTTACATAAGCTCAGTAGCAATCCCTATATCATGTGGCTTTCCTTAGCTTTCTTTTTTTCCCCTAAGTCTGAAACAACCCTACATAAGATTTTTGTTTGTGGGGAAATAATTGTTGAGTCAAAACAAAATATAACAACTATACAAAGAACTGTAGTTAATTTGAGCAACGGGAAAGGTATACCCATAACTTTATGGTATACACATGATAGACACATACTAAAGCTTCACGTGGAATATCCTTTCTCCAAATAGATCACACTTTCCTACCTTCAGATATCACCCTCGGATTCCAGACACAGGATGAACACTTCACCTAATGGCCTTTATATTGTGAATGATATTTTTGCCTGTAATTTTATTTCCATGGGACCTTTATCAGGATCAATTCTTCACTCTCAGCTTCAAGATCCTTCATACAGGAACTCTAGAAGAAGAAAGTGACTGATATTCTTTGGAATGGACTTTAATTCCTGTTGTTTTCACTAAATACCTCTGAAAAAATGGAAGCTAACACCCAGAAGCCTCAAAAGATCTGTTGGAAAGTTCAGATCCCCAGCAAAGTGCCTCTCCTCTCTCTTTCATTGATGTCAATCTCATAAATTGCATTCACTAACACATACTCTTGATCTCATAACAAAAATAACTCTGCTACTAAAGTAGCTCCTGCTCTGCATTGGAATCCCCTCCAAAAGAAATAAAAATATAAAAAAGGAAAGAAGAAAAGCAACTCCCCTTCAATGCCAGTGAAGAGCTGAAGAAAGGGCTTGGGAAAATTTAATCTTTTGCCGTTGTTCTGTATCTGATTTCACTGAACCATAGACTGTTACAATCAAGGGATCTTAGAAATTGTCCAGTCTTCTCCTCTTATTTTATACATGAAGAATCTGAGAAAGATTAAGTGACTCACCTAAAGTCAGGAATGGTTAAATCTCAGACTAAGCCTAGGACTCAGGAATCCTGACCAAAATCCTGGAGTCTTTCCACCCCAGGTCATGAAATGAAAGGAAAATAACAGGATAAACACTACCCTTAACACTCTGGGCTCTGGGGTGGGGCAGAGTCACTTCACCTTCTCCCTCTTCTGCTAAAGTCCAGCCCTTTCTCCTCTGAGATCAGACTCAGAGAATCAGTTTAATGTTGCAAGATTCAGCAACATAGAGCAATCCAAATTTCTCCAGGGAGCCCTAAAATACCTAGAGAATCCAATCAACATCTCCAGGTATGCCCTTACACAGAAGGAACACCAAAACTTTCTGGGTTTCTGAAGGCCCATAGGACATTCAGCATTTTCTCCTGGGATCCCTGCCACAGCAAGAGTAATCTAAGACAGGTAGCCTCCATTTCAGATGAACAAGTTGAGATATATCTCCTGAAAGTATGAAGCTCCCAAGAAAGGGAAATTAAGTACTTGAAGCTGATTACTTGGGGTTTTTAGGTCAGCCGGCAAACCTTATCTAACGTGCTTTCACTCTTTAAGGCTCTCACAATAAGGCAAAAACTGACAGAAGGAAAACATTAACATTGAGCAGGTAGGCACCCCACTCCAGGGCAACAGTATCAATACTTATAAAGGATTCAGAATACAACAGGTATCAGTACTTAAATTTTACAAAAAAATAACACAAAGAAACTCTTCTGAGATAATGAAATATTGGCTGCACAATTACAGTTTATAATGAAAGAGAAAAGATTCTTAAAGGAAAAGTTAAATGAGTTACAGGAGGAAATAGACAGTAAAAATATACTAGTAGGGAACCTCAACTTTCCCCTCTCAAAGCCAGATAAATCAAACCAAAAAATAATCAAGAAAGACGTTAAGTAGATGAAGAGAATTTTAGAAAAGTTAGGTATGATAGACCTCTGGAGAAAACAGAATGGGAATAGAAAGGAATATACCTCTTTCTCAACTATACATGGCACCTTCAAAAAAACTGACTATTTATTAGGGCATAAAAGCCACAGAATCAAATGCAGAAATGGGGAAATATTAAATTAATCCCTTTCAGATCACAAGGCAATATAAATTACATTCAAAAAAGGACCATGGAAATATAGATTAAAAATTCGTGGGAAACTATCAATACAATTCTTTTTTTTCTTTTATTTATTTATTTGTTTGTTTGTTTATTTTTAGTTTTCAACATTCACTTCCACAAGATTTTGAGTTCCAAATTTTCCCCCATCTCGTCCCTTCCCCACCCAAAGATGGTATGCATTCTGAATACCCCTTCTGCTAATCTGCCCTCCCTTTTATCTTACCCCAATCCTTCTCTTATCTAGTTCCCCTTCAATTTTCCTGTAGGGCAGGATAGATTTCTATACCTCATTTCCTGTATTTCTTATTTCCCAGTTGCATGTGAAAACAATTTTTGTAACACTTGTTTTTAAAACTTTGGGTTCCAAATTTTCTCCCTTCCTCCCTCCTCACCCACCCTCACTGAGAAGGCAAGCAACTTGATGCAGGTTATACATGTGTAGTCATGCAAAACACTTTCATAGTAGTCATGTTGTGAAAAACTAAGTATATTTCCCTTAATCCTATCCTGCCCCCCATTTATTCTATTCTCTCTTTTGACCCTGTCCTTCCTTAGAAGTGTTTGCTTCTGATTACTCCCTCCCCCAATCTGCCCTCCCCTTTATCATTCCCCTGCTCTCTTCTCTCATTCCTCCCCTATTTTCCTGTAGGGTAAGATAGATTTCCATACCCAAATTGAGTGTGCATGTCATTCCCTCCTTAATCCAAATCTGATGAGAATAAGATTCACTCATTCACTCTCACCCTCCCTCATTATTCCTCCACTACAAAACTCTTACCTTACCAACTTGGAAGAACTGAAAATTTACAGGTCCCTACAAGTATCTCTGAAAACAGCTGCACAAAACCCCCAAAGCTTGGCACAATACATTCTCCACACTGGAAGCAGACCCCAACCTTAACAAAGAGTCTATAACTCAAGTAATTGGCTGAGATCATGAGCAAACTTCACAAAAAAAAAAAAAAGGCAGACCATACAATCTTTCTTTGGTGACAAAGAAGATCGAAACATACAACCAGAAGAAGACAGCAAAGTCAAAGCTCCTACATCCAAAGCCTCCAAGAAAAATATGAATTGGTCGCAGGCCATGGAAGAGTGCAAAAAGTATTTTGAGAAGCAAATAAGAGAAGTAGAGGAAAAACTAGGAAGGAGTTCAAAGGAAATAGGATTACAACCAAGAATCACCTACCCAACAAAACTGAGTATAATCCTTCAGGGGAAAAAATGGATATTCAGTGAAATAGAGGACTTTTAAGCATTCTTGATAAAATGACCAGAGTTGAATTGAAAATTTAACTTTCTAATACAAGACTCAATGAAACATGAAGAAGTAAACAGGAAAGAGAAATCATAAGGGACTTATTAAGGCTGAACTGTTTACATTCCTGCATGGAAAGGTGGCATTTATAACTCATGAGACTTTTGTCAGAACTAGGGTAATTGGAGGGAAAAAATTATATGTACCCTTTAACCCAGCAATACCACTTCTAAGTCTGTATCTGAAAGAGATTATTCAAATGGAAAAAGGACCCACAGGTACAAAACTATTTATAATAGCTCTTTTATTGGTTGCAAAGAATTAGAAATTGAGCAAATGCCAATCAATTGGAGAATGGCTAAACAACTTGGGGGATATGATTGTGATGGAATACTATTGTAATATAAGATATGATAAGCAGGATGCTTTCAGAAAAACCTGGGAAGATATACATGAACTGATACAAAGAAACATGAACAGAACCAGGAGAACATTGTACATTATAACAGTAATACTGTATGATGATCAACTGGGAACGACTTAGCTATTCTCAGCAATACAATGATCCAAGACAATTACAAAGGACTCATAATGAAAATACTTTCCGCCTTCAGAGAAAAAACTGATGAGTCTAAATGCAGGTCGAATCTTTTCTTTTTTTACTTCCCTTTTTCTCATTTTTTTCTCCTTTTGGCTTGGTTTTTTTTTTTTTGTAAATTGGCCAATAAGGAAATATGTTTTACATGACTGCACTTGTATAATATATATACATACATACATACTTACATACACATAGAGAATCTGGAACTTAAAAAATTTTTTTAATGAATGTTTAAAATTGTTCTTATATGTATTTAAGGAAGAAAATTGAAATAAATAAAATGAGAAAAAAACAATTGTCAGTTATAACAAAAGTTCCCAGAGAGGAATTTCTATTGTGGGTTGCTGCAAATGTAAGGGTCCAATATTTATCCCAGGCAAGGTCCCACATATAAGACCTCATAAATTCTGAGTGAAAGAGGGTCTGAGACCTTTCTCTCACAGAGAGGAGTATAGCAACTCATCCTCCTCACTAGCCACTAAAAGGGAAAGAGGACAAGTGGCCCCCAAGGGAGTCTTTTGTTTCTATTCTGGGTGCCACTCAACATCCATGTTCTCCCAGGACTGCAGCTTCAATGGCCAGTCTCTTGTTATGGGAGGAAGAAAAGAAGGGAGGGAGGAGGAAGGAAGGAAGGAAGGAAGGAAGGAAGGAAGGAAGGAAGGAAGGAAGGAAGGAAGGAAGGAAGGAAGGAAGGAAGGAAGGAAGGAAGGAAGGAAGGAAGGAAGGAAGGAAGGAAGGAAAGTAGGGAGGGAGGGAGAAAGAAAGAAGGAATCAAGGGAGGCAGGGAAGAAGGAGGGAGGAGGTATAACAGGGAGCTATGGGCAAATGACTTCAGTTCTTTCAGGGAAATATGACAAGAGGTAGTCAGCTGAACGGGGTGTGAGGAGGGGGAGCCCTAAGAGACTTGAGTGGGGACAAAAAGGTTTGGAAAAAACATGGTAGTAAGATAGTTGATTATGGGAGCATAAAAGGATTGCTCTGCCACAGTGAGTGCCCAATTGAGATGATATAAAAAAGTATATAGTGGACCCAATAGGTACATTTTCGTGATTTTCTCTAGCTTCATTCATTAGCACCGGGAGTGAGGGCAAAGGCAGTAAATGGGAAAGTAATCTTACCCGGACTAGGACTTGGCACAGTAAGACTAGAGAAAAGACAAGGAATTTTGAATTAAACATTAACAAACAATAATTGCAAAACACAGCGCAGCAAATGTTGTTGTTAAAATCCCTCATACTTCAATGAACCCAAGAAATTATTAACTTATAAGCCCAGAAAAAAGAAGTTATTGCAGGAAAGGGAATAAGCATTTATATAGAGCCTACTAGGTACCAGACACTGTACCAAGTACTGTACAGATGTCATCTCACTGAATTCTCACAACTCCTTTGTGAGATAGGTGATGTTATGCCCATTTTACAGTTGAGGAAACTGAGGTTAAGTGACTTCCCCAGAGTCACACAGCTAGTAAATATCTCGGGTCTTCCCAACTCCAGGCCCAGCACTCTATCCACAGCACCACCTTAGTGGCTAGCTATCTATTGGGATAATATGCCTCAAAAAGCTCTGATTTCTAAGGGGATTATCAAGTTCATAGTTCAGATCCTAGTTGGGTCAGAACTCCAGCAATATTATCTCAGGAATCTTCTTGCTAGATCATTTGTATCTTATATTTGTTTTTCCTTTCTCTTTATAAACATGACTGTACAGGGTATGTCAGTCAATTAACGTTTACTAAGTATATATCATGTGAGAAACACTACTAAGTGCTGGGGATACAAAAAGAGGCAAAAGACAATCCCTGCACTCAAGGAGCTTACAGTCTAATGGGGGAGACAACAAGTGTGAGCAAACAAGCCACATACAGACTGAATAGAAGATAATCACAAGAGGGAAGGCACCAGAATTAAAAGGGGTTAGGAAAAGCTTCCTGTAAAAGGGGGGATCTTAGTTGGGGCTTAAAGGAAGCCAACAGGTAGTGATAAGCAGGGAGAGCATTCCAGGTATGGGGGAACAGTAAGGAAAAAGGCTCACAGACAAGAGATGGAGCATCTTTGTTTGTGGAACAGTCAAGAGTCCAGTGTCCCTATATGAAAGTGCATGGTGAGGAATTAGGGGCAAGAAGACTGGAAAGAAGGAAGGTGGTTAGGCTGTGAAGGGCTTTGAATGCCAAATAGAGGATTGCGCATTTGATCCTAGAGGGGATAGGGAGCCACTGGAGTTTACTGAATGGGGGAGGTCACATAATGAGACCTGCACTTTAGGAAGATGACTTTGGCAGCTGAATGAAGGAAGGATTGGAGTATGGAGAGACTTCAGGCAGACCAATCCTCTAGAAGGTTATTGCAATAATCCAGGCATAAAGTGGTGAGGGTCTATACTAGAGTGGTGGCAGTGTCTGAGAGAAGGGGGGCTATTCAAGAGACACTACAAAGGTAAAATAGGCCTTGGCAACAGATGGGATATGAGGGGTGAGCGATTGTGGATAGTCCAGGATGGCACCTAGGTAGGGACTTAGAAAACAGTGTTGCCCGCTCTGACAATAGGAACTTAGGAAGATGGCGAGGCTTTGGGAGGAAAGATAATGAGTTCAATTTGGACATGTTGAGTTTAAGACATCTGAAAGGCAACAGGAGATGGGAGACTGGAGGTAAGCAGAGAGATTGGGGTAAAACAGGTAGATCTGAGAATCATCAGCATAGAGATGGTAATTAAACCTATGGGAACTGATGAGATCACCAAGTGAAGTATTATAAATAGAGAAGCAGCTCTCATAGAACTCTGGGACACCTACAGCTAAAGAGCATTTTCTAGATGCAGATCTTTGAAGGAGACTGAGGAGCAGTTTGACCTCAGTAACTCAAAGACTAATAATTAGTCTTTAATGTTTTCCTTATATTTCTTCTGGATCTTTTATATCAATATGTCCACTGAGTTCTAGTCTTCTTGTCACAAATACCTGTAAGGCTTTCAATTAGTCAAATGTGCATTCTTATTTTTCATTCAGGATTATTCTCAACTTTGTTGGGTAATTTATTCTTGGTTACAACCCCAGCTCTTTTGCTCTTTCAAATATAATATTCCAAAACCCATGATCTTTTAATGTAGAAGCTGCTAGGTCTTGTGAAACCGTGATAGTATCTCCACAGTATCTAATTTGTTTCTTTTCTTGTTGCTCACAATATTTTCCCCTTAACCTGAGAGTTTTGAAACTTAGCTATGACATTCTTGTAAGTTTTCCTCCTAGGATCTCTTTTAGGTGGTGACCACTACACTGTTTTTCTTTTCCTACTTGACCCTCTGGTTCTAGAACTTTCAGAGCTGCCCCAGGGAAGTAGAGTAGTCCTCAAAGAACTTTCAGCTCATCTAACCCAGCATGAGGATGAGACAGCTGAGTGAGGGGAGACAGAAGGGCCACCCTCACCCCGCTGTTTCCAGATGGTAGGTCTAGTGGTGCTGACCAGACATGACCCTAAGCTGTAACCGTGGGAGACGATGAGTGAGCTCACAACAAGTCCCAGTAAAAGCAGGGAGCAAGAGCATTTTCAGGACAGCGGGACTCAGGGCCCAATCAATTTGGAACTAGGCCCTGAAAGACACTAAACTGTGCACAGCCTCTGACCCAACTGTACCACTACTAGGCCCATATCCCAAAAACATCAAAGAACCAGGGAAAAAAAGAGTATATATACAAATGTATGTATAGCATCTCATTTTGTGTTAGCAAAGAACAGGAAATTAAGGGGATACCTACCAACTGGAAAATAGATAAACAAATTATGGTATATGAATGTAACAGAATACTCTTATGTCTTAACAAATGATGAACCTGATGATTTCAGTCAACCTGGGAAATTTTGCAAGAACTGATGAAGAGCAAGTTCTGAACCCTTTGACAAAGTCACGTCACCTCACTAGACCTCTGTTTCCCCAAACACCATCTATAAAATGAGGGGAATAGGCTAGCTGATTGATTTCTAAAGTCCCTTCCTTGGTGCCATCCAGGAGCTGATCACGGACTAGGGGAACACGACAGAATGACTAGAAACAAGTGTCACAAAATGATTTTAGATAAAGATGCTCTCCTGTCTTTTCAGCACAAAGGGGCAATCCTTTTTCAGTGCTTGTTGGAAACACCAATGCTTTGCATCACTTAAATGATTCAACGTCTCATCTGAATCTAGAAGAAGGGAGAACAGAGAGAAAGGAGTGTATGTGGATATAAGGCAGATGGAACTTGATAAGGGAGGACTCACTGAGGAGCCCTGAACTCCCTAGGTAAAGGAGTGTAGTGGAGAGTTTCAAACTTGAGTCATAAGACATGGAATTAAGGTATGGTGCTGCTAGGCGGTGCTTCTTTCTAGACCTCACTTTTCCCATCTGTAAAGTGGGGACAACAATGTTTGCACCAGATAGATACCTTACAGGTTTGTCACGAGAAAAGTACTTTGTTGCTACAGAAATGTGTTACTATTAGACCATAGAAATATAAGATGTTTTAGATTCAGATCTGGCAGGAATCATACATAATAGTGATCAACTGGAACCACCTAATTTTAACTTAGCCCCAGAGAAGTTCAGTAATTTGCCCAAGGTCACACAGTAAATAAGTGGCAGAGCTATTACTAAAACTCAGGTTCCCCTGACTTCAAACTTCATGACTTTCCCCTGTAGCACCTTGAATAGGGTGACCACCATGGACCATTCTCAGTGAAATAAATTGAAACATACACTATGTCTGTGAATAGAACATCTCACCTGGCTCCTGGTGCAGAACCTCCGTTCAGTGAGCCCTCCTGAACTGATGACCTATGGGAACATCAGCTGGCTTACTGCTTGCTCAGATAATGAAGCTTAATTCTCTCTTAACAGCTTCTATTCCTCTGCTCTGATTGAGATTCCATTTCTAGATTCCTGAACTTCATACCCCACCCCACATTTGAACCAACAGGACAGACTCAATCCTTTATCATTAACCTGTGGCCTCTCACACAGTAAAGCCTGGGCAAAACAGACCAGAGAATTATCTCATGGCCAAGGGAGAAAGAGCACAATGAAGGGAAAGGAGACAGTGCCAGCACCAATCACACACTAGGTTCCAAATGCCTTATAATGTGCCACACACTGTGCTAAATACTTAACAATTATCAACTCCTTTCATCCTCTCCAATAATCCTATGAGATAGATGCTATGCTTATACCCACTTTACAAATAAAGAAAATGAAGCAAACAGAGATGAAGTGACTTGTCCAGGGTCATACAAGCCAGCAAATGTCTAAGGCTGGTTTGAACTCAAGTCCTCCTAATTCCAGGTCCTATACTCTGTCCAAGGAACCACTTCACTGCCATCGCCTTGTCAGCAGTTAACCTGCCATCAGAGCAGGATACATGTATGTGTTGAAGTATATAATATGAGACTTTTAAGGAGCAGAAAATGGCTTCTAACCCATTGGTGGTGGATAACTGCACACAAGCATAGGATAAAGGCCCTACCAACAAGAAGCTCAAGATCTAGTGAGGAACACAAGACAGGATCCACAAACATGTCTGCAAGAGTACACGACATAAGATGGGTATGTAATTCAGGCTTGAATTGTGAGTTACAGATAAGTGCTATAGAGGTCACAGGGATATGGCATCTAAACTATGGTGTGAAGTATGAGGAGGATTCATTTAGTCCAGCTGAAGAGAAGAAAAGAAATGTTCCAGGAACAGGGAATTGGGGAAAATTAAGTCATGATTTTGGTAAAAGTCAAAGGGAGTATTAGATTATGCTACTACGGTATTTTGGGCTGAGATCATAAAGGGCTTTCATTGTTAGGCAATGGAATAAACACAGCTTGTCCATAGCACATGAGGAGACTCTAGAGCAGTTGGAACTAGAAGTGGCCCTTCACATGTTCAGGAAGGTAGAAAGCAGAGCTCATAGGACGGAGGAACTCTGATAAATCCACTGGCAACTGGGGTGGTGTCAATATCTTTTGGGTCAATGGGAGATTTCAAGGTAAAATTCTGTAAGATCGTAGTAAAAAACAGAAACAATTCCATTCGAGCCAAGCCTTCACCAGCACATATCCGTTTGCCTGAAAGAGACCAATATGAGGATTTGAAATGTGTACACTTTTAAATCATGTAGCCCACTAACACTCAGTGGCATTAGGTGAAAGACCGTGTGCATTCCTTTCCTCTCTGGTCCTTGACTCCTTTGAAGAGCCAAGACAGAGAGGAAATACCCCTCCTGTATGCTCTCTCTCAATCAATCTCCCCTGAGCCAGAGCAAGTTCTGGGATTTATATTCAGAGGAAAGGAGCCATTGTCTTAGGGAGAAACAATCACTCATTTATAGTCTCAAGATATAAGTTTGTGGCTACCCACAGTGACTGCAATGGTGAAAGGTGACAGAAGAATGATGAAAGTTCCGTTCAGGAACCTCCTGTCACCATTCTGGAGAGAAAACACCTCTTGAGTCTACCTCACAGCTTCATGGCCATCCAGCCACTTGTCTTAACTACTCACTCCTAGCTCTAACCTAACTATTAGAACCAATTGAGCAGGACATTGGAGACCACGATGTCAGAGATAGTTAGCTGCCTGACAACACTCATGTCTCCCAGCCCCAGACACAGCTATCACCATCATTACCTGATAAACAATAGGTTCCCCCAAGAATTGAAGATGAAAGGACAACGGAGACTATCATCTATAATTCTGTACCAATAGATCCCCATTAAAATGTACACACCTAGGAAAGAGGGTTCCATACTCACGTGTCCTAATCAGGAGTCACATTTCTACAAAATCATAAACTCTACGATTAGACCTTAGTTGACCTTAGCCATAATGCCACCTGAGTAATGGACCTTAAGATAACCCAATCCCCTTCCTTGGCTTAATAAATTACAAGATTGTACCATGTTAACATAAAAGCCTGGAAGATTTTATCTGAGAAGTAACTCCTGATTGGCGGTGCCTCGGAGGATGGTTATTAATGTAGGGGGGGAGACTTTAGTTGTGGGTCTGGATGCAGAACAGAGTGGCCACTGTCTCAGTTCTGCCTCTTTTTTGGAATAAGCTCAGACAATTACTCTGAAACTCAACTGATTTAGTTGATGAACCTTAGCCTAAGAAGAATCAGAAGAATGATTTACTATGTCTCCACCCTACTCCCCGGTTTTAAAAATTGGAAGGACCATAACAGTCACCTAGACCAACCCAGTTTTTTGGCATATAAGGTAACTGAAGCTCAGAGAAATGAAATAATTTGACCAAGGTCACACAGGTAATAAGGTCCTCTGAGTTATCAATCCATCTTTAACGCATACATTTAGATGAATGTCTTACCTGCTGAAAAAGGCATGAAATAGTCACTCTTGTTAAAGTTGCCACTTTCATCCAGGAAGTGACCTGGGTCAAACTGGTCTGGATTGGGGAACTCTTCATCATCATACAGAACAGAAGATAATACTGGTATTATGGTGGTACCCTGAAATAAGCAGATACAAAGAAACAATTAGAAAATAAGAACCACAGAATGTTAGAGCTGAAAGAGAACTTAGAACTATCATCTAGTCAAAACCCTTATTGTCAAGTACAGAAGGAACCAATATATTTTTAAACACTTGCACTGATAGTAAACTAGAAAGTCTATAATACTAATGTAGATACGAAATGAATGTATGTAAAAATGAAAATGAATTTTGACACCATGAGGGCTAGAACTGGTATGGATGAGTAAAAGACACAAGGAGGCATATCTCAGGTTAATAAAAGTTAATGAAATAACTTTTGACCATTAAATCTATCAAAGAAGGAAAGAGCTGCCCAGGTGGACAATAAGCACATCAATTGTGGAAAAGTTCAAGCAGATTGCAGATGATCTGAAGAGGCAGAAATTAATTGTGTCCTGTGCAAAGATGTTGAAAAATAAAATGTCACACAAAAGAATAAAGCAACAGCTGATAAACAAATTGGTAGCTCTTCCTGAAGATGAAGAAACCGTATGTTCTGAGGAAGAAGCACTTACTTGTACTCTAAAGAATGGTAACATAGGTTCACAGGTGTTATCTGGTAAGATATCCAGAAAGAAGAAAAGAATCAAGGCTGGTGGCTCCCTGTGGAAGGATACTGAAACAGTTGTTTGCTGACAATGACTAAAATGGATAGGTCTGCCATATTCTCACAGCATATATCAAAGACATAATGGAGAACTTCCCAAGACTTGTCAAAGGGGATGACTACTAACCACCTCTGGTGATTCACAGAGGCAAAAATAATACCATAAGGAATCTGGGAAGCATTTCCAAAGGTTTTGAAAATAAGAACAAAAAAAAAAAACCTAAAGATTTTAGGAGCACAGGTGGTGTATTCATCATGGTTATAATTGGAAACAAAAGATTCAGAAAGGAAAGGCAGAGTTCAGAAGTGGACATCTTGTAAGAGGGTGTTTGAGAATGAGATTTGGATTTCTGGACCACATCTTAATAAAAATATAGGAACAACAGACTCCGAGCCAGGAATGGAATGATGTACCTAGCAAACGCTAGAAAGATGATTCTTTTGACTTCTCACAAATATAATCAAAAGGGTTTTTCAGTGCTTAAAGTATGGCTAAAAAAAAAAGATGGATTGGAGATTTTAAGACAAAGAAGCAAATTTGACCTGAAAGTTATAACTAGGACTTGGCAGTATGAGATGCCTAACAAGACTGAAGTTCTGGAAAGAGTATATCTTATTCAAAAGAAATAGGACAGGAAAAAGAGGGTGGGGTAGTATATATTAAGAATATATATTCATGTGAGGCTATTTAGGAAGCAGAGGAAAGAAGAATGATGAGAAGCATCTAGGTAAAGAGAAATGGAGGCAACATCAAGAGTGACATTATCATGAGAGTATTCAACAGACCACATGGACAGAAAGAAGAAATAGACAAGGAATACAGAAGACAGATTATAAACCCTGGTGGTTAGACACGATATAGCAGTGATGAAAACTTCAATTATTCATTTGGATCCTTGAGTTTCCTCTCTGTGAAAAACAGAGCAGTTCATAATTCCTTGACTTTTCTTAATAATAATTTCATCCTGCAATTATAGTAAAACCAAAAAAGGGAAATTCTTTCATTGATCAATTCTCACCATATGAGAGGAACCTGAAGAACACAGATGTGAATATGGATCTGTAGAATCCCTGTGATACAACATTCTTCCACTGAAGGGATCATGCTGTGTTGAAGGCTATGCTACCACACTTGGCACACTTTCTGTGTACACCTATGGATGGGAATGATGGGAATTTTTGAGAAAGTGATCAGTCCATCTTAGAGTACGTAACAAAGGTAACTAAGTGACCCTATGAGTAAAGTACAGGATGTGTACTCAGAAAGAACTGATCTGGCCTCAGACACTCACTAGCTATGTGACCCTGGCCAAATCACTTACCCTCTCTCAGACTTAGTTTCCTTATTTGTAAAATAATAACAATGGTAATAGCACCTACATTTCAGGGTTGTTATAAGGATAAAAAGATATAATATTTTTAAAGTGCTTCACAAGCCTTAAAGCTAGCTATTATTATTATCAGCAGGAAAGACAAGAGTTAGTTTCTGATCTGAAAACACAAAGAAAAATAATGAAGATGGAAAAAAGGAACACTCTCTAAAGATATCAATGTGGATAAGGTAGCCAGGTGGTGCAGTAAAGAGACTACTAGACCTGAAGTCAGAAAAACCTTAGTACAACTCCTGACACACACTTACTAGCTGCATGACCCCTAGGAGAGCCAGTTGTTCTCTCTAAGACTTAGTTTCCTCACCTGTAAAAATGGGGACAATAATAGCATCTACTGACACAGAGTTGTTGTAAACATTAAATAAGATCTTCTATGTAAAGCAAACCTCAAAGTACTTTATAAACAACAGTTATTATTACAGAGAACTCACCAAACAACTTAGATTTTTCAAAGACAAGGATGAGTAAAAGAAGCATGTCACAGTTCCATAAGAAGGACAGAAGTGGTAAAGCCCATGAACAGAGGTTGGTAAGGCTAACAAAGGGCACCAAAAGCAAAAAGGAGGCGGATTAAAGAAAGGATAACTCCACAACTCAGAGGGCTATAGGATGAGGATGACAAGTGACAAGAGCAGATACAGAACTTCTCAGTTTTTCTTTTGCTTGCTTTTCTTTTCTGACCAAGGGAATGATCTTTGAACTGAAAAGGAGAGAATAAATAAATCAACATGGTTAACAGGAATTGAATACACCATGGAAGTAAGGAGAAAATAAGGGAGCACCTAGACACCTGTACCAGAAAAATAAAATGAAAAAACTATACTTCAATTTGCACTGAGTCTAGAACATATTTCTAAAGAGATCATTAATTGAGATAAGGAAGGAATAAGGAAATGACACTAGATAAGAAAGTAGTGGTCACAAAGATCTGGAGTGGAATCATCACTATTTTGTTTTTCTGAGTGTGATAATAAACTGGCAGATCAGGAGAATGCTTTAGATAGTGTTTCCTTAGATTTTAGCAAAGCTTTTGATGAAGCTGCTCGTGTTCTCCTGAAAATGATGGAAATACACAAGTTAGACCATCTTACAATTACATTGGCGGATTTAAAACTGATTGACTGACCATAAACCAAGGGTAAATATTGAAAGTTCAAACACAGCTTGGACGTGGGCTCCGCTCTAACTCTGAGCTCCTCAGCTCATCAATGAGGATTGGATTCATTCTGGAGTCATATTTTAGGAGGACATTGAAAAGCTGGAGGCTACTCAAGGGAGGGCAAAGAATGGTAAGAATAACAAGTCCATGCCATGCGAGGATGGGTTGAAGAAAATGGAAATATTTAGATGAGAACAGAAGACACAACAGAACAGGAGACATAATAGCTGATTTCAAGTGTTTTATGGACTTTTTTTTTTTTGGTGGTGCAATTGGGGTTAAGTGACTAGCCCAGAGTCACACAGCTAGTGATTGTTATGTGTCTGAGGCTGGATTTGAACTCAGGTCCTCCTAACTCCAGGGCCAGTGCTCTATCTACCATACCACCTAGCTGCCCCTTTATTGACTTTCACTAGAAAGAGAGAAAAACTTTGCTCTGTTTTGTTCCAGGGGAGAACAGCAAGAGCAATAGGTTAAAGTTACAAAACTGCAAACTTAGGGTTCATGCAAGAAAAAAAAAATTCTCTGAAATTAAGGCAGTCCAAGATTAGAATGGAATGCCACAGCAAAAAGTGGTTCCACCTTATTGAAAGTCTTTAAGCAAAGACTGGATGACCATGAGGTGAGCATACTGTAGATGGAATTCTTTTTCGGATTGGGAATGGACAATATGACCATTGAAATCCCTTCAAATTCTGAAATTCTGTGACCACTTCTCAGGGATGTGGGTTGGCCTCCAACTCTAAGATTCTATAATTCAATGGGAGACAGTACAAAATCTCGTGTTATAGTAAGAAACACTTCT
Organism: Phascolarctos cinereus; assembly: GCF_003287225.1. Lineage (NCBI taxonomy): Eukaryota > Metazoa > Chordata > Mammalia > Diprotodontia > Phascolarctidae > Phascolarctos > Phascolarctos cinereus. The sequence continues at coordinate 77,915,478 of NW_027555736.1, forward strand.
GACCTTGGGGATAAGATATTGTCTAAACCGAACATCTTCTGACACTGAATGGGGCAGGTTGGTTGGAACAAGGTCAATGTATCGTTGTATCTCATGTACCACAGCATTGGTATAAGGCATCTTGTTTCTGTCCTTCATGCAGGGACTTCGATCTCGGCCAATCACATGATTGATTTCTTCATGAATTTTTCCTGTCACAATACAAATGACAATTCATCTTAAAAAATAGAACAAAAACTGCCTCCTCTCATATTTTCTATGATTTTTTGCCAAGAATACATTGGTAAATAATGCACTTGACCTTCACGTTCTGGTAAGGAGATAGATAGATAGATAGATAGATAGACAGACAGACAGACAGACAGACAGATAAAAATTCCATTTTAGTCTCTTAAGCCATCTGAGAATTCCTTGAGGCACCTATGCCCCACGCCCTCAGGACTGGCTCAAGTTGTTCTTAAAAAAATACAGGCCAAGAAGCACTTGGTTAAGGAAATGACGAGGGGTCTCAGTCCTGACCTGTTCCAGAACTCAATGTGACCAACCACAGGCCCAAGGTACTTCCCTGTGTGGCTGTATGAGTGACAGGAATCCAGAGGCACCAGCTCCTCCTATGGTCAGGCAGGATCAAGAAGCTATCAGGAACTAGTGCCTCTCAATCATGCAGTTCCTCCCAGTTCCAGCACTGGGCTACAGTCTCTATCCCTATCATTATCTCTGTGCCTATCTGTAAGGAAAACTCATAATTACATAGCACTTAATTGAGCAGAGTGGAGTCAGTAGTGGAGGAGGAGGAATAAGTAAACATGACCCTGTAATGACTTAAATATATTAAAATGGCAACAGAAAAGTTTCCAAGGAAAGTCTCAAAAGGACTAGGACCGTTTCATGCTGACCAAATGATGTGTGATATCAGCCTGTAATCCCACCTGTTATCTCAGGGTGTTTCAGGAGAAGCAGGAGTCCATATCTCAGGGTGGTGCTGGTTGTCTCTGTTCCAGCAGCAAATAGGTCAGCTACAGTGCAGACCAGGTTTTCAATGGTAAATTCAGACTGTGGTTGTTGCTTTTCCTAGGAATAATTTGGTATGATTAATGGAAAAGTAAGGGAGGCAGCAGGGCACAAGAGAAAGCATGACGGATTTGGAGGCAGAGGACCTTGGTTTGAATCCCAATTCTGATGGGGGTTTTTTTTATTTTTTGTGGGGAAACAATCAGGGTTAAGTGACTTGACCAGGGTCACACAACCCATAAGTAAATGAAGCCAGACTTGAAAGCAGGTCCTAATGACTTCAGGGCCAGTGCTCTATCCACTGTGACACCTAGCTGCCCTCACCACACCCCCAGCTCTGATCTTGACCTTGGGCAAGTCATTTAACCTTTTTATGTTTCAGTTTCCTCATCTGTAAAATGAGGCAGTGGGATTCAATGACCTCCAAGATTCCTTGTAGGTCTAAATCTATGATCCTATAAATAAATTAAGGTTGAGCAACACAATCCAAAGTGAAACAAGAAGCTGGCAATTATCAAGGCAGTTTGGCTCTTGCAGATATTATGGGAAAGAGACACAGAGAGGAGAGAGGGGAGAGGAGAGAGAGGGGAGAGGGGAGAGGAGAGAGAGAGAGAGAGAGAGAGAGAGAGAGAGAGAGAGAGAGAGAGAAGAGAGAGAGACAGAGACAGAGACAGAGACAAAGACAGAGAGAGACAGAAAGAGAGAGAGAGAGCGCTGCAATTTCATTGGCACAGGGAATTTCCAGGTAAAATAATTCTTTCTACCAACGCAAGTCTGCGATTTCTCTAAAAAACTTCTCTAAAAGTCTCAAGAGAGTCGCCTAGCCCTAGGGCACTATAGTGTTAAGTGACTTGCCCAGGATCACATAGACATTTTGTGTCAGAGAGGGGACTTGAACTCAGTTTTGCCTGGCTCTGAAGCCAGTTTTTTATCTACTACATCAGGAGTGTCAAATTCTCAGCCCTCAGGCCACAAGCAACCAACAAAACTGTGTGTGGCCGAAACCAAATTAAAATGTTATTAGGAAATTAGTAAAATAAAGATACAATACAACATAGAGAACGTTAATTTGTGGATCTTCTAAGTTAATATGAGGCCTACCAGGATCCATTTCTATTCATGTTTGACACAATTGTACTGCATCATGCTATCTCGCAAGATAGCATCTTCCTGCATTCAAATCTGGCCTCAAACACTTAATAGCTGTGTGACCTTGGACAAGTCACTTAACCCTGTTTGCCTCAGTTTCTTCATCTGTAAAATGAGCTGGAGAAGGAAATGGAAAACCACTCCAGTATCTTTGCCAAGAAAACCCCAAATGGAGCCATGAAGAGTTGGACTCAACTGAAATGACTAAACAACAAATACACAAGCACTGTGTAAATGTGAGCTATTGTATTTTCCTCCTGATTTACTAAGCTAATAAATCCTGCTCCTCTATATGAGTTCAGTGAGATAAACAGAATTTATTAGTTTAGCAAATGACGAAGGAAAAAAAATAATCAACTTACATATATATATATATATATATATATATAAACAAAAAGAATCCATGTATATTTTCCCATTTTATCGTCATCAAAATATTGTGATATAGATAGTGCATTATTATTGTCATTTTACTAATGAGGAAATTGAGAGGCTAAATGCTTTGCCCTCGACCATGAAATGTTGGTATTGAGGAAAAGTCACCACTGACGTCAAAAACTGAATATATAACAAATACCCAATGGACTAAACATAAGAAAGGTAAAAACATAGGAAAAGCAGGAAGGTGGTAGAGGACATAATTCAAGTTCAAGTCAACTCTATATAACCATGTGGGTGATGAGGTGGGGAAAGGATATGGCATTATTAAGACTTTAACACAGGAAACAGAGAACATTACAAGAGACTACTATATGTAATACTTCTAAAAATCTCTTGCTCTGGTCTACATATTTGCCCTCTGCTATATTCCCTCATCCAGCAATGGGGTAGGAATCTGTGGGAGAATATATTCTTATGTGCGTAGGTTGATGAAGGAAGGATTTACCTGGTCAGTTATGTTGACACACTGCTAAATTAAATGTTTTGCTTTGAATTAATGTGTTTTCTGGTTGGTCTGCTAAGAAAACTGTAAGTGGTGACCGCAGAGTATACTTCATTCCTCTAAGTGGGGATCCATTTTAGGATGTCCATCAGCATATCCTTTTACCTTCTTCCATATTTCTGGTACTTCTAGGGCTTCATTTACTCCACATCAATTACACTGGCATATTGCTTTTTTTTTGTTTCTAATTTGGTTGATTTTTCTTCTTTATGTAACTTTGCAATGATTTTTCTTCCTTTTTGTTTTGCTCTGTGTTGTTTGTGGAGGGGATGGAAAATGAAGAGCCTCTAACTCCACCATCTTGACTGTAAAACCCACCATCCCCCCCTGCCCAAATACTTAACACAGCAGCCCCTCCATTCCAATCAGGCTGCTCAGATTAAAGTTCCCTATACCTCACTGTCTTTGTAGAGTCCCAAAATGTCCTGCCCAGTCTTTACTGCCTAGCTCTAGGACCTCCTTCAAGACCCAGGTCAAAACCTAACTCTTATCATGCATAATTTACAGTATTTCTTCACAGGACTATAGAAAGCTTTGAGTTCTTCTTCTGAAAACTGCTTGTCATATCCCTTGACAATTTATCAGTTGGGGAACATGACATATTTTAAATATAATAAACACACTAAGATTTTCAGGAGCAGTGGTTGAGGCACATAGGCAGATTTGGGTTGAACCAGATAACTGGAACACATTTTCCTTTCTGAATATTAGAGTTCATTCAGGTTTTACTTTACAGATACAGGTGCTGCTTCCACCAGGGAGAAGATGACAGTATTCCCATTGTGGCAACATATTATCTTGTTTCGGTGGCTTCTTTTATGAGGTTCAGGAAGGAAGGGATTCATGGGTCAGTGCAAATGTGATTTAGTGCAGCTCTGTACTAGTGGTATAGGTTTCAAGTGAATAGAGAATAGGTAGCTCTTCTAGTTTACCATGCGAACCTTGAATAATAATAAGAATAGCTAACATTTCTATAGCATCTACTATGTGCCAGTCACTGTGCTAAGTGCTTTACGATCACTTTGTCATTTGATCCTAATACCAATGGCTAACATTTACACAGTACTTATTATGTGCCAGGCACTGTGCTAAGTGCTTTACAATTATCAGCAAAATGCAAACTGAAACAACTCTGAGTTACCACCTCCTACCTATCAAAAATGACAAACGCTGGACAGGATGAGGGAAAATAGGTACACCAATAAACTGCTGGTGGAGTTGTGAACTGGTCCAGCCATTCTGGAAAACAATTTGGAGCTATGCCCAAAGGGTTCCACAACTTTGCATACACTTTGCCCTGGCAGTACCACTACCAGGTTTGTACCTCAAAGAAATTAAACGAAAAGGGAAAGAGCCTCTCAGTACAAAAATATTTACAGCAGCTTTATTTCTGGTCCCAAAGAATTAGAAGTTGAGGGGATGCTCATCATTGGGTAATGGCTAAACAAGTTATGGCAAATGACTGTGATGAAGTACTACTGTGCTATAACAAATTATGTCAGGGATAGTTTTAGGGGGAAAAGATGGCAACACCTATACAAACTTATGCAAAGTTAAGTGTGAAGAACCAGGAAATCATTCTGCACAGGAAAGCAATGTTGTAATGATGATTAACTGTGAAAGATGGCCACTGTGATCAATACAACGATCCAAGATAATTCCAAAGGACTCATTATGAAAAAATGCCATCCACCTCTAGAGACAAGGAACTCTGAGTGCAAACTGAAGTATAATTTTCTTGGTTTCTTTTTTTTTTTTTGCTTTTTTTGTGATAGGACTACTATGGATATGTTTTGCATGATTTCATATGCATAACTGAGACCACTTTGCTTGCCTTCTCAGTGGGTAATGGAGGGCTGGGAGGAAGGGGAAGCATTTTGAATTCAAAATTTAAAAAGAAAATAACATTAAAAATAAATATTAACTGTTTAAAAATTGAAAATATTTTAATAATTTCCATGAGGTCAGAGACTGAAAATTGTGTATGATCCTCAGTACCTTGCACAGTGCTCTGCACAGAATAAGCACTTAACATTTGGCAAATCAATCAACAAGCATTTATTAAGCACCTACTGTGTGCAAAGCATTCTGCTAAGGGCTAGGCCTACAAGGAAGACATTGAAACAGTCCTTGCTCTCAAGGAGCTTAACATTCTACTGGGAAAAGGAAGCAATAAATATTAGTCTACTTTCCAACCTTAGGAAAGATAGAAAAGGAAACCTCATGGAATCTTTGAAGAAAGGACTGCACTGCGGTCCTTTGAGGTTATCATCAACACAATTATTTTGAACATCAATTTTCACTGTACAGTGTTTGTACAGATATTACAGGGGATGGTGCCAGATCTATACCACTTTTAAGGGCATAGTTTGCAAGTCGTTTTAAAAAATAAATCCCTGATCACCTTAAAGAAACAAAACAAAACAAACCTAACTCTTTGAAAAGGAAGTCACTAAATATTATATTTCTTACTAACACCAAATTCCTTCATCACATAAATCTTCAATTTATAATGTATTTCAGCTTTCCTTACACATTCCTGATAATTATTCTCTAGTCCTTACATGTGCTTCCTTCTGCCTCTTGAGTTAGAAATTCCATTAGGGCTAGGACTCTATCTTCTCATTCTTCAGTTTACCCCATAAGGTGTTCTGAGCGCACTAGGATTGACACATGATTATTTACTGCTCTATGTTTGTGAATGTGAACGTCAGCCTCTAATACACAAGCCATTTCACCTATAAGAACTAAGACTCAGACCTCCTGCTCACACTCTACCTGCTCCATTTTCATCAGGAAACAGTCAATGAAATCCAGAGGACTGTGGGGGTCCAGTGTCCTTTGGTGATCCTTCACTTCTTCCAAAATAAACTCATGTTGTAAACGAACATTTTTAACTATTTTGTGATGAGATCCAGGGAGATAATGTACTAAAGATGGAAAAGAACTGTAGACCTAAAAAGAAAAATTTCCTATCATACTTTATTCAAAAAAGAAAATAATTCTCTACCTAGCATTTGGTTAATGTTCAAAAGAGGGCTGAATAAGGGTAGAACAAATGCTTTTTGCAAAACAGTGACTTTTCTCACCATTTGCTATACCAACCCCCTAAGATATTGTAGCATTCGGTTCCTTAGTTGTCTGAGCTTCCATTGGCCTTCACTCTCAATTCTTACTTCCCACAAGTAAGTTTTCATCCTTTCTCGTTATGAGGTCTTCTAAGAGTTCTGCCTCCCACCTTCCACTATCACAGCTAGTCCACATGCTAACCTGATCCAAACTTGGGTGCACAAGGGAAAAGTCAGCTTGTCTCTAGTAACATGAATTTTAACATTCAGTCTCCGCGACCAGTGGGTGAGCTACTCCAGCGATGGGCCTTATAATGTCCCTCAAATCTGACCACATGGTGGTGACTGTCTTTGTCTTTATTCCTGTCAGCAAAGAAGAACATCTGAACCGATCCCAGCGTGGCACTGTTGTACCTCCCAATGGAATATATGATGAATTCTAGCCTAGCTTCATCCAGTAGTTTCTTTGAACTAATGACAAAAAAAAATATCCTGAGCTCCAAAAAGAGAGAACAGTGGTCTCACCTGCATCCATGGGGAACTTGCGATCTTGATGTTTTCATTTAAAAGCTTCATTAAATATAGAAATTTCTGATCTTTATATTCAAAATGTTTCTGGAAAATGACAGAGCAAATTACATTGCAAGGAGCACACTCAAGGATGAATGTGGGGTCACATGGTAGTCCTAAAGAAGAAAGAGAGAGAGAAAGACTTTAATGTTGCCATTGTGATCAAAAAGAATGTTCACCTGCCTTTAGGTAGGACCTGATTTTCCCTCTAGTTTATATTCCAGCTGACATTTATTTGGTACAGTCAGGTTGAAATTAAACCACCCTTTACGAAGCATCTGGTTTGATCCACATAAAAATCCTAAGTGCAAATACGATAATTCTCATTTATAGACAAGGGTGCTGAGGCTCAAGAAAATTAGATGATTTATGCCAAAACTAGGAAGGATCAAGAAATGGAATTCAACCCAATTTCTCCGCTGGCCCCAAATATAGTGCTCTACCTACCATACCACATCACTTCCCATTTCTAAATCCCTATTCATCACCTCACACTAACCAGCTTCTGCTTTCATACTTCTTCATGTATATCATTAAATTATATTTCATTATATTTCAATCAGTAATCCAGGATGAGGGTTGCAAACACTGGGCTAGAAGCCTTGCTATTCCAAATCCTCTTAGGTTCAGGGTCCTGGGCAGTCTAAGGAGTGATCATGTCAAGGCTGTGATGCTAGGTTTTCTTGACTGGCATATACTGTCTTTTGTCTATCCCTCAGGGTGCCCCACTGCTTTAGCCAGGCTGGCCCAACTGCTTTATGAATAGCAATGACTGGGAATTGGCAGCCAACTGGTAGGAATGACCAGTACCTTCTCCACAGGACCAGCTTCACAGATGAGAGCTATGAAGACTAGATTAGAAGAAGTGGTCTACAGATTGCTGCCACCCTTGTGGCCCATGTACTTATCTACCTGTTGGTGACAGCTAGTCATCAGTGGCTGCTAGTGGTAATGAGAAAGATGGGCCCTTTCTCCACAATGATTTACTGTCTTAGTGAGAACTAAACAGATTAGGATAGAATTGATTTGGAGATGGGCAGGACACTGCTATTCCCAAGGTCTTGGGTTCAAGGGCCTGGGCTATCTCCATCAGGGTCAGAGGAGAGATGATCATTAAGGTGGAGGTAGTTTGACTAGCCTGGATCATTCAGGTATTCCTCCTACCCAAACTACTTTGCATTCATTTTCTAAATATATTTCAATATGTGTGGCACAGCATCTATGGGAGAAGCTGCAAGGCTGCATCTCCACAAGAGAGAGACTGCCGGCTTAGATTCTTCTAATCTAGCCACTGCTCAGATTCTTAAAATCTAACCAATATTTTACTAATGTTCAGACTCCTTATGAGTCTGCCCAGCAGGACGGAGCCAAGATGGAGGAGTGAAAGCAGTGACTTGCTTGAGCTCTCCCCTAAACCCCTCCAAATACCTATAAAAAATGGCTCTAAACAAATTCTAAAGCAGCACAACCCACAAAAAGACACAGTGAAACAAATTTCCAGCCCAAGACAATCTGCATGATTGATCAGAAAGGTATATTGCCCCAGGCTGGGAGAGGAACACAGCACAGCTTGGGCGCGCAGGCTGCCGTGAACCTGGAGCAGGCCTCAGAGGACTGAATTGTGGGAAGCTGTGGTGGCTTCCAGACTTCTCAACCCAGGAACACCAGGGACAACTTAGAAGGTCAGTGGGAAAAGTCTGTTTATGCAATGCTGAAAGAGGAGCACTGGGTAGCGGCTCGACTTCCCCAAGAGTGTGTCCCTGGGGGAGCAGCTGCCTCCTGAGCTTCTGGCCCACAGACTGAGTGGGAATAGAGTGGCTGATCAGAGGGGGATTGCAGGCATCTCTCTGCTGGTGCTGAGGCAGGAATCTCTTGCTTTGCCCATACTTGGATCTGGGTCACAGTTCTGGGTGGCGATACTGGGGCAAGTAGGAGAGCTGGCACGGTGGAGCTTGTAGTGGTTGTGCAGAGAAAACCGTCCTCATGGTTCCAGAACAGAAAGGAGTGCTTGTGGTCACTAACAGACCAGAGCACAGGCCAGGAAAGGAGTAAAACCCTTGTCCCTTATCATAGCACCTTGGAAGAACTCAAAATTTACAGGTCCCTAGAAGTATCTCTGAAAACAGCTGTACAAACCCCCAAAGCTTGGAACAGTACATTCTCCACATTGGAAGCAGACTCTTACCTTAACATAGAGTTTAAAACTCAATTAATTGGCTGGGATCATCAGCAAGCAGCACAAATAGAGTCAGACTATATTATCTTACTTTGGTGACAAAAAAGATCAAAATATACAACCAGAAAAAGACAACAAAGTCAAAGCTCCTACATCCAAAGCCTCCAAGAAAAATATGAATCAGTACCAGGCCTTGGAAGAGCTCAAAAGGGATTCTGAGAAGCAAGTAAGAGAAGCAGAGGAGGGGCGGAACCAAGATGGCAGAGTGAAAGCAGTGACTTGCTTGAACTCTCCCCCAAACCCCTCCAAATACTCATAAAAAATGGCTCTAAACAAATTCTGAAGCAGCAGAACCCACAAAAAGACAGAGTGAAACAAACGTCCAGCCCAAGACAACCTGGATGATTGATCAGAAAGGTGTATCGTACCAGGCTGGGAGCGCAGCATGGGCACACATGCCGCAGCAAACCTGCAGCAGGCCTCAGAGGACTGAATCGCGGGAAGCTGTGGAGGTTTCCAGACTCCTCAATCCACCAATGCCAAAGACAACTTAGAAGGTCAGTGGGAAAAGTCTGTTTCTGTCGGTGGTCAGACAGGAAGGCGGGATTTCAGCTCCACTCCCCCAAGAGGCTGGCGGGGGGGGGGGGGGAGCTGCTTCCTGAGCTTCAGGCCCACAGACTGAGGGGGAATCCAGTGGCTGATCAGAGAGGGACTGCAGGGATCTCTTTGCCAGTGCTCAGGCAGGAATCTCTTGCTTTGCCCGTGTGTGGATCTGGGTCACACTTCTGGGCAGCAGTGCTGGCGTGAGAAGGAGCGCTGGCGTGGTGGAGCTTATAGTGGCTGTGGACAGGAACCCCTCCTCACAGTTACGGGACAGAAAGGAATACTTGTGCTCACAGGCCAGGAAAGGAGTAAACACCTCACCCCTTATCATACCACCTTGGAAGAACTGAAAATTTACAGGTCCCTACAAGTATCTCTGAAAACAGCTACACAAACCCCCGAAGCTGGGGACAGTACACTCTCCACACTGGAAGCAGACTCTCACCTTAACAAAGAATTTAAAACTCAAGTAATTGGCTGGGATCATGAGCAAGCAGCGCAAAAAGAGTCAGACTATATTATCTTACTTTGGTGAAAAAGAAGATCAAAATATACAACCAGAAGAAGACAACAAAATCAAAGCTCCTACATTCAAAGCCTCCAAGAAAAATATGAATCAGTCCCAGGACTTGGAAGAGCTCAAAAGGGATTTTGAGAAGCAAGTAAGGGAAGCAGAGGAAAAACTGGGAAGAGAAATGAGAGTGATGCAAGAAAATCATGAAAACAAGTCAACAGCTTGCTAAAGGAGACCCAAAAAAATACTGAAGAAAATAACACCTTAAAAAACAGCCTAACCCAAATGGCAAAAGAGGTCCAAAAAGCCAATGAGGAGAAAAATGCCCTAAAAAGAAAAATTGGCCAAATGGAAAAGGAAGTCCAAAAGATTACTGAAGAAAATACTTCCTTAAAAATTAGAATAGAGCAATTGGAAGACAGTGACTTTATGAGAAATCAAGACACGTAAAACAAATCCAAAAGAATGAAAAATTAGAAAACAATGTGAAATATCTCATTGGAAAAACAACTGACCTGGAAAATAGATCCAGGAGAGAAATTTAAAAATTATTGGACTATCTGAAAGCCATGATCAAAAAAAGAGCCTAGACATCATCTTTCAAGAAATTATCAAGGAAAACTGCCCTGATATTTAGAACCAGAGGGCAAAATAGAAATTGAAAGAATCCACTGATCTCCTCCTGAAAGAGATCCCCAAAGGAAAACTCCTAGGAATATTGTAGCCAAATTCCAGAGTTCCCAGGTCAAGGAGAAAATATTACAAGCTGCCAGAAGGAAACAGTTCAAGTACTGTGGAAACACAATCAGGATAACACAAGATTTAGCAGCTTCTACATTAAAGGACCGCAGGGCATGGAATATAATATTCTGGAGGGCAAAGGAGATAGGATTACAACCAAGAATCACCTACCCAGCAAAACTGAGTATAATCCTTCAGGGGAAAAAATGGTCATTCAGTGAAATAGAGGACTTTCAAGCATTCCTGATGAAAAGACCAGAGCTAAACACAAAATTTGACTTTCAAATACAGGACTCCAGTGGAACATGAAGAGATAAACAGGAAAGAGAAATCATAAGAGACTTATTAAGAACTGTTTACATTCCTGCATGGAAAGATGATATCTGTAACTCATGAACTTTGTCAGTATTACGGTAGTGGAAGGAAAAAAATTGTATATATGTATATATAGATAGATAGATAGAGGGCACAGGGTGAGTTGAAGATTAACGGGTCATATCTGGAGAATAAAATTAAGGGATGAGAGAGGATTATACTCGGAGAAGAAAGGGAAATGTAGAATGGGGTAAATTATCTCACAAAAAAAAAAAAAAAGAAAAGTCTCTCACAGTGGAGGGGAAACAGGGGAAGGTGAGAGGGAATGAGGGAATCTTATTCTCATAGGATTTGGTTTAAGGAGAGAATAACATACATATTCAATTGGGTATGGAAATCTGTCTTACCCTACAGGAAAATAGGGGGAGAAGGGGACAAGAGAGCAGGGGATGATAGAGAAGGAGGGCAGATTGGGAAAGGGTGTAATCAGAAGCAAATACTTCTGAGGAGGGACAGGGTCAAAAGAAAGAATAGAATAAATGGGAGGGCAGGATAGGATTAAGGGAAATAGAGTTAATTTTTCACATGTCTGCTACGGAAGTGTTTTGCATAACTGCACATGTATAACCTATATTGAGTTGCTTGCCTTTTCAATGAGGGTGGGTGGGGAGGGAGGAAGGGAGAAAATTCGGAACCCAAAGTTTTAAAAACATATATTTAAAAAAAAAACGTTTTCACATGCAACTGGGAAATAAGAAATACAGGAAATGGGGTACAGAAGTCTATCCTGCCCTACAGGAAAATAGAAGGGGAAGGGGATAAGAGAAGAGGGGGAGAGATAAAAGAGAGGGCAGACTAGGGGAAGGGATATTCAGAATGCATGCCATCTTAGGGTGGGGGGAGGGGAGATGGGGTGAAAATTTGGAACTCAAAATCTTGTGGAAGTAAATGTTGAAAACTAAAAATAAATAAATTTATATTTAAAAAGGAAAAAAAAAAGAGTCTGCCCAATATGACAGATGTTCTAATAAAACCTGTCTTTGGCTAAAAAAAAAAAAAAAGAGAGAGAGAAAGAGAGAGAGACTGCACGCACTGGAGTGAAACCCAGGCTCTTGGGTTTGGAGGTCCTGGGCTGCCTCCACCAGGGTCAGAGGGCAGATGGTGGTCAAGGTGGTACTTATATTAAAGAGGCCCAAGGACAGAGTCTTGGAGATATTCACACTTAGGGGATTTAAAGTGGATAATGATCCAGCAAAAGAACATAGAGAAGCAAAAATCAGACATGAAGAAGAACCCATGGAGGTCAGCATGACAAAGGCAAGGGAGAAGAGAGTATCAATGAGCCAATCCACCAGCAGTCACTCAGCTCTTACTAGGCTCTGTGCTAAGCACCAGGGGCACACAGACAAAAGTGAAACAGCCCCTGTCCTGAGACAGCTTACATCATAATTGTGGAGACAACATCGAACAGAGGAGGGGCAAAAGTCCCAGATTCCAACATGGTGGGGCAACAGTGTTCACAGTTTATTCCTATATTAGTCCTGGTGAAATATTCTGGGGCAGGAAAGTACGTATGGCTAATTATGAGCAACGTCTGATAGTACCCTACTACTGCCCAGTTCCTGACACCTAACACACACACACACACACACACACACCACACACACACAGAGTACACACAGGTTTTGCCTTTTACACTTCAAAAAGTAGTTATTCCATCGAATTTATGGCATCAGCATGTCTATTTATACCCTCCTCCAGTGCCCTGTGGCTCCCTAAGTTTCAAATTTCATAGAAGGATAACCACTCTGCTAGATAGTTTAGATGGGAGAGGAGGAAGAAGAAGCATGAAAGGAAAAGAGCTTCCAAGAGATGCTGCTGAGTCAGCTCATTGACTTCCTAGCAATATTCTCAGCCCTGCTTCCATTCCTTCTGCTAGTCACCAAAATATCAAGAAAATCCCTGGATTCCCCCAAATGATCCTAAAGCAATGCCTTCTTCCCCAGGAACTGTTCACCAGCAGAACAGAACTGGTGCTGCTAGGTTCTTCTGAGCTATGCGGCATATGAAAAGGAATAAAAACATGTATAGTCATCCCCCTAAATGTTCCTCGCCATGCTGCCTCCTCACAAGATTAGCATGAACTCATTAGCAGAGATGAACTGCCTCTCATCTCTTATCTCAGCTGTCCTCATCCTTCAAAGCTTCTAGGAATGACCACACAGCCAGGAACATATCCCCAGCATGGGCCGAAAAGTGAAAACATGGTAGTTTCAGACTACAGTAAATTCCTTGGACCAACCTCAGTCTCTATAAGGTACCAGGGATAGGAAGCATATTTCTAAGGTCAGTGGTAACAAAGTAAAAAAACACCAACCTTTTGTTTTTTTTAATTCCTCCACAAGATACTTTGCCACTTCTTGGACTCGCTCTTCAATGCTCCTCTTCCCCATCCCAAAATTCCTCAGGGTCATGAGGGAGAAGCGGCGGGTTTGCTTCCATCTCTCTCCATTGCTCACAATAAGGCCTATAAAGGGGAGCAGGAATAAGAGAAACCTTAGACACCAAATTCCCTTACAGCCCATGTCAAAAACATCCATGCCCAAAGACACTCAACATACACTCCTTGTTCTAGGAGAATAAAAATGAAGGGGAGGCGTCAGTGTACTTTCTCCTCTATCAGTACTGTTTCCTGTCCCATTCCACACATCATTCTCCTTCATCACAGTCACAAATACGTCAGGTGGCCCTACATCTACATCCTGGTAATGAAGTGGCCACAAGGAGGGAGGCCAAGATAAGGACATATTTCTGATAAACTGAATGGCTATAGGGCAAGTTATCTCTTGCATCTTTTCACCAAAGGAACCTAAAGGATTATGATGTCTTGAAGTCCTAGTCTTCCTACTTCACATAGGGACCAAACGATGAGAGTATCTGTCTGTTGTTTTTTGTGGGTTACTAGGTGGTGCAATGGAAAGAGTACCAAACCTGGAATCAGGAAGACTCATCTTCATGAGTTCAAATCCAGCCTCAGACACTTACTATTTATGTGACACTGGGCAAGTCACTTAACCCTGTTTTGTCTCAATTCCTCAACTGTAAAATGATCTGGAGAAGAAAACAGCAAAACACTCCAGTATCTTTGTCAAGAAAACCCCACACTGCATCACGGAGAGTCAGACACGACTGAAATGACTGAACAATAAGAGGTATACTCAATAAGAATAGAAAGCTACATAAGCTCAGTAGCAATCCTTACATCATGTGACTTTCCTTAGCTTTCTTTTTTTCCCCTAAGTCTGAAACAATCCTATGTAGGATTGTTGTTTGTGGGGAAATGATTATTGAGTCAAAACAAAATAAAACAATTATACAAAGAACTGCAGTTAATTTGAGCAGTGGGAAAGGTGTACACATACCCTTATGGTACACACATGATACACACATACTAAAGCTTCACATGGCTTATCCTTCTTTCCCTGAATATATCACACCTTCCTGCCTTCAGATATCACCCTCGTATTCCAGACATAGAATGAAGACTTCACCAAACTACTCCTATATTGGGGACCATACTTTTGCCTGTAATTTTATTTTGATGGGACATTTATCAGGATCAAATTCTTCACCTTCTGCTTCAAGATCCTTCATAAGGGAACCCTAGAAGAAGACGTGACTGATATTCCTTAGAATGGACTTTAATTCATGTTGGTTTCATAAAATACTTCTCTGTAAAATGGAAGCTAACACCCTGAGGCCTCATAGGATCTGTTGCAAAGTTCAGATCCCCAGCAAAGTGCTTCTGCTCTTTTTCATTGATGTCAGTCTCACAAACTGCATTCACTAACACATATTCTTGATCTCATAACAAAACTGTTGTTTAAGTAGCTCCTGCTCTGCCTCAGAATCCCTTCCAAAAAATAAATAAATGAATGAATGAATAAATAAATAAATAAGGAAGGAAGGAAGGAAGGAAGGAAGGAAGGAAGGAAGGAAGGAAGGAAGGAAGGAAGGAAGGAAGGAAGGAAGGAAGGAAGGAAGGAAGGAAGGAAGAAAAGCAACTCTCCTTTAATGCAGGTGAAGAGATGAAGAAAGGGCTTGTCAAAACACTGCTTGGGAAAATTTAACCTTCTGCCATTGTTCTGTATCTAATTTTACTGAATCATAGCCTGTTACAGTCAAGGGATCTTAGAAACTGTCCAGTCCTCTCCTCTCATTTTATACATGAAGAATCTGAGAAAGATTAAGTGACTCACGTAAAGTCAGAAATGGTTAAGTCTCAGACTAAGCCTAGGACTCAGGAATCCTGACCAAAATCCTGGATTCTTTCCACCTTAGATCACAAAATGAAAGGAAAATAACAGGATAAACACTACCCTTAACACTTCTGTAGACATGTCAAACTCATTACATCCAACATTGAATTCACTACCTTCCTCACCCAAACTGCCCCTTCTTCTGTCCTCCCCTATTTCTGTGGAGGAAACCACCCACCTTCCAGTCACTAAGGTTTGCAGCCTCAGTGTGATCCTTAATTCCTAACTATTTTCTTATCCTCAAATCTAACTAGTTGCCTAATCATTCCTATCTCTACATTAGCTTTCTTTTTTTTTGGGGGGGGGTGAGATAATCAGGTTAAGTGACTTGTCCAGGGTCACACAGCTAGTAAGTGTCAAGTGTTTGAGGCCAGAATTGAATTCAGGTCCTCCGAACTCCAGGGCCAGTGCTCTATCCACTGTGCCACCTAGCTACCCCTAGAGCAGCTTTCACAACTGCTTCCTTCTCTTCACTCATGTATCCACCACTCTGGTCGATGCCTTCATCACTATTTTGCCTGGAATATTGCAATATCCCTGCCTCCAGTCTACTCTCTCCAATTCAGCCCTCACTAGCTACCAGAGTGACTGGACTGATCAGCCACAGTCAGACACACAAAAGACAACAACCAAAGTGATTTTTCCTAAAGTGATAAGCTGAACATATCATTCTCCAACTCAACAAACTATGGTTCTGTATTACTTTCAGGATCTCATACGTAAACTCCTCTGTTGGGCTTTTAAAAACCTTCATAACCCGGCCCCAACTTACCTTTTCAACCTCACTGCACATTATTCCCCTCCAAGAATACTACAGTGAACAGGGCTCTTTGCTGTTCCTCATACATGCAGCTCTTCCCTGGTATTGTACCTCATCCTTGCTTCAGTCTCCTTACTAGGTAAACTAGTCACGTAACCTCTTTTTGTCTCAGTTTCCTCACCTGTAAAATGAAGAGTACTAATAACACCCCCTACTGGAGTGGGCACAAAGATGAGATGACGTAATACTCATAAAGCACTGTGCCCAGTGCCTGGCACATAGTAGGGACCACATTTGTTAGCTCTTGTTGTTGTTCATTCATTCATTCATTCATTTCCCACCTTGATTTACTCAAATGTCCTTACTACAAGTATTCGACATTTGCTGCAGCAGAGAAATGTGTTTGCCTTCTACTCAGGTTATCCCGAGTGGTCATGAAAAGCTTCTCAGAGTCTTTTGCCAGGCGGGAGCTGATAGAATGTCATTAGAGTGGGATTTTTGCCCTAATTTTAGTTCTAGTAGCCTAAGCAAGGTGACCTGTCCCAGAAGTAGCCAGATTATTATAATTTTTAAAACCATTTCAAAAAGTATAGATATGTTTCCTTCATGCAGATTCTGACCCACATTGGCTATACAACACCCTGCATGGTCTACAAATGCTCAATATTTTAGATGATCATTATCCCTGCAGACTGAAGTAATTTTTGATTTAACTGTTATCTGTGGCAGGTAACAAATCCCTGACCACCAGCTTCACTTCACCAATTTTGTGGCAAATTTTCTAACTTTGTACATCTATTGGTTGCCACTCTCCCTTTTTCTGCTATACAAAACAAGAGATACATCATGGCAAGACAAAAGTCTCAACATCCTACACAGTATGGGGTTTTGTCTCAGTTACTCACTTTCTTGCTACTCTTAAGAAAGGCTGATTAGTGAACTCTTAGAAAGGGTGATCACTAAGAACCAGCATGGGTTCATCAAGACTAGGTCTTCCTAGCCTAATCTGCTTTTTTTTTTAACACTATTATCAGACTAGTAAATCTAGGAAATGCCTTGACAGACTAGACACAGATTTCAGCAAGGCATCTGGCAATGTCTCTCACGACATATTCATAGAGAAGATGGAGAAGACACAGGTCAGACTGCCAAAACATATGTTCCTAGGAATCCCAAGCTACATCAAGTTGTGGTCATTGTCCAGTAGGAGGACGCTAATGTAGGTGCTAGGCTGCTGAGCATCACATCTCTGAACAGCAAGGAGAAAATTCCAACCAACTGGAAAATAAACTAGAGTAATGGATTTTGGAAAGTAAAAGTCACAGCTGAAAGGTGAATGATTACAACAAACTATAAAGGCTAGATAGATGGGAGGAGATCTCTCTTCTCTCTCCAGGACTCTTCCACCCCACAATCATTCTCTTTCTTTCTTTCATTCTTTGATTCCTTCCTTTCATTCTTTCTCTTTCTGCTTTTCTTTCTTCCTTTCCCTCTTTCTTTTTCTCTCTTTCTTCTTTCCTTTCTTTCTCTTATTTTTTTCCTTTTCTCTTTCTTACTCTGTCTTTCTCTGTGTGTCTGTCTCTGTCTGTCTTTTAATTTTTCCCTTTGTCTCTTTCCTCCTACTTTAATAGGCTATAATACAGAACATGAATCTATGCAACTACTATCCTGGATAAAAGACAAATGTCTTCCATATCACTCATTACATGCTCCCCAACATGCCACTGCTTTGGGAGCTTTGGTTTGAAAGTGGGTTTATTTCCACCAGTTTCTCAGAATACTATTCTTTTCCCTATTCTTGTCTTTCTCTTCTTGTTCTACACTAAGCACAAACTTACCAAATCCACTGCTAGTGACTTTCAAAATCGGCATATGTGCTCTGTCAGCAAACTTGTCCCCGTGATCAATCAGAGCTTCTTTCACCTCCTTGTACCCGTGTAACACGACAATACACTCAACACCAAATTGTAGAGTGAACACTGGGCCATATTCTTTTGCTAGCTGTGAAAAGAGATGTGGGCACTAGTGAGAGGGTCCTCACTGAATCGGGTGATAAACTGCTTGGATTACTATTGTTGATTTTATTACAGAAGTTCTCAATCCATTATCAACTTCTTCAAACATTTCTGACATTTATTACAGAGAGGATGATACAACCCATGAACTCAAGTCAAGCCATAGATGTCTCAAAAGGCTAAAAGTTCATTCTGTGCCTTGGGCTAGAAGCCAGAAGGCTGGCCAATGAGGCACAGTTTATGACTCAGTGTTGTATCCCCAAACCTTCCTGAGAGGTGGAGCTTATATTTCATACTTAGATGCCATAGTGGATACAGCACTGGACCTAGAATCAATAAGACCTTTCTCAAAATCCAGTTTCAGATTCTTAGTAGCTATGTAACCCTATGAAAGTCACTTAACCTCTGGCTACCTCAGTTTTCTCATCTGTAAAATGAGGATCATAATAACACCTAATTCTAAGGGTTCTTATGAGAATAATAAGATAATATTTGTAAAACATTTGGCAACTCTTAAATCACTATATAGATGCTATTACTATCATTATCATCATTGTTATTCATCTAAAGCTTTGAGAATAGCACACTTGGGAAAAAAGGACAATGCTGTCAGTGCAATCCTGGAGTAGAAAACAGTCCTCATTCCAACAGAAAAACTACAAATTAGTATCATTTGATCATGGGTATAGATCCTGAAGAGACTTTAGAGATCATTTAAACCAGAGGTTCTAAACCCTTTTTTTTTGTTGTTGTTGTGGACTCTTTTAATAGTCTGGTAAAGCCTATGTACTCCTCTGAATGATATTTTTAGAAATACACAGGATTACAAAGGAAAGCAATTATATTAGAATAATATAAAGACGTAATGTTTCCCATCCTAGCTCACAGAACCTCTGAAATAAATCTATAGATCAACTGGAAGTTCATGGTCCCAAGATTAAGAATTCCTCTTCTAAATCAATCGTAACTTTACAGATGAGGACCCTGAGGCCCCAAAGATCATGGTATATCTGGGAAGGATTTGTTAAAAAAAAAAAAAACGCCTTGGCAATCTACCTGGTCAAAATGATAGCATATTTTTGTTTCCACATGGTAACCTCACTTAATATTTTCTCACAACCCTGTGAGACAGACAGGACATTTACGGATCATATCTTCATACAGTCTTAGGAAACAGGTCCAGAGCGGTCATCACAACTTGCCCAACACACAAAGTTTCTAACAGACTTGAACCCAGGCTTTTCTACTTCCAAGTTCAACACCTTTTCCACTACTACAGGCTACTTTTCAAAGGCTTTGAGACCTACAGGTCTGAGTTCAGAACTTGCTGGTTCCTCTTGAGGCCAGGCTTGCTTTCAGCCAGGCACACTTAAGATTAAATGCAAGGTCTTGGGCAGCACACAGAGGTAACATGAGTGCTCCTGCGAAGGAATGTGCAAAGAAAACATTCTCCACTCTGATCCAACAAAGCCTGGAGGTTCCCACCTGTTTGCAGGACCTACTCATTCCTCAGCCAACAGAAATAATCAGGCACATTAAATACCACCTTTCTTCCTATGGTGGGCAATGAACATTTTAAGTAGGACTGACGGCATTTTCTCCTACAACTTTGAAGTGCCATGGTGAGCAGTAACAGCAGAGGAAGGCACTTCTTGTAGAATGGATTTCATTCAAACCTACAGGAAAGTGATAGCACCTAGCTAGTGCTGAAGCAGTGGACCCCTGTGACCACTACAGTGAATCAAAATATGGTGTAGAAAACCTACAAGGTACCTACACACCTACTCTAACATTCTCTACTCATTAGAACAAGCTGCTTGAAGACAATCTCCCAAAATAAACTGAATGCTGCTAGAGTCAGGAATGAAACCAACAGAAGACAGAGATATGATCACTTACCTTGCAAAGAGATTCTGGGACATTCTTAAGGTCCACCTGTAGTATATTGCCAATAATGGGAAGAGGAACAGGACCAGGTGGAAGCTTTCCTCTTCCAAAGCCCATTTTCCATGATAAAATGAGCAGACATGAGATACACAGCAATAAGCCAAGAGCAATGACAAAAGATGGATCCATTGACAATTCCTTACTGGTAAGAAAGCTGGCAAAGGACTGCTAACACGAGATCAATCAGTTAATAATTCCTCAGTGTCCTGAGTCATCTTCCAATGGATTTTTACCTGCAGATAAGATAAAGAGAATCCTACCCTTGTTCTATAGTAGCATATTTTAAAGAGCAAAAGCCATTAAATTTCTTGTTTAAAGTTTTACTGAATCATTTTGCTCCTTATATGCCAGTTACTTGACAATATGGCCCTGCCTCCCCTTAAAATCAATACTTTTAAAAACAAAACCAATGATTCTAGGGCTTTGGCAGTCTATGACATATCCCACAGTACTTTACCAACTCTGCTGACAGGAAGGATTTCTTAATCTGTTCCAAAATTGAGAACACTTTCAGAACGTAAAAAACATCACTGACCTATTGTTGTTTTTCCTTCCATCTTGAAGAGAACCACCATCATCAGGTAGGTAATGCCATGATTTGCAAATGAACCAGATTTCCTTAAGAGAGGGCTGTGCAAGGTCACCAGCATCACTTTCTCCTCTGGAGCTATCTGGGTTCAGTGTCAAGGTATAGATCAGGAGTAATAGAGAGGACCCCCTATACAGAGGAGAAACATTAGCCTTTTTAAGCTAAGATCTTTGCCAGGACTCATGGAAAGGACTTGTAGGAACCATTAAACTTTTATTCAAGAAAACATGACTTGTTGGGGAGGAAGAGGGTAATTGTTGGTTGCTTTTTGGTTACTATCTTTCATATTTACAGTGAGCACCACTGAGGCACTTCATATGCATTAAAAACCCAGAATGCATAATTAATTTGTATAAGATGAAAGCAGGCATGGAGTAACAGTGTGGGCCATATCAAACACTCATTTTACATGTATATTATGTGTATGACAGACAGTTATATATGACCACAAAGTCCAGGTCACACACTGCTGCTGAATATCTGCAAAATACAAAGCTCACTGTGTTAATGTTCTTCTTGAGTTTTTCTGCTTTATAAAAAAAGCATAGTAAGATTTCAGTCTCCCTCACTCTGAAAAAGCAAGGAAATCATGACAACTGAGATAGCACTGCGGTTTAAAACTTTTAAAATTAGTCATCAAAGTTAATATGAAACATTATTTCCTGTTTATCTTTATCTGATTTTCCCCAAAAAATATCCAGCTGTCACTGACTATAGCCACATCACCAGATACATCTGGAGACCCACACATTATAGTTACACTATTAGTATTCATTAAAAACATATAACTATAAAATAGCTTTTCATAAATTCACCAATGCTTTTAAGATAGTTTGTATTTTATAAATCAAAGATTGCTAGTTTTGAAAAATAACACACACATGTATAAAACAATATTCTTTCAGTCTACAGTGTTTAATTAGGTACATCAAATATTGTTTTAAATGACATTGCTTGGGCTGCATTTTGATCCACAGCCCACTTGCAATTACTCCACGATGTGCAGCTTGGGGAACAATGACCTACAGTAAACTTTCAATGGAGACCACAACTGAAAATAATAACTATTCTTCCTGGAAAAAAATGGTCCCTTAGTTCAAGGGTCATTTTTTTTGAAAGGGGAAAGTTTCTCTTTTTTTATAGACATTGCCTTTAAAAGGAGCTACTGGAAATAGTGGCCAAGAAAATAAGAAAAAAGAACTCTTGTCTCAAAATTCTCCTTAATTCTCTTTAATCAGTTTAATGCTGAATCATTAAATGGTGACAGAATGCAGTTATCAAATGACTATTGCAGACATAACAGAGGGAGTAGTAACACTGGCAATTTCTGTAGGTTAGGGGCAGGAATATGCTGGTAAATTGTTTAACACCCAGAATCTCCAGGAAAAAATGTAAACATAACCATTACATTTAAGGTGTATTACTAATATTTCTCCTTCATTTTATTAAGGCTAGACAATCAACAACAAAACAACCATTCACACCTTTATTTGTAACATTTGCAATAAAGGCTCACACTGGAAATTTAAGAATCAGATCTCATGAGACGGTACAAGCTGGATCCAGCATTTGTTCAGTCCTTTCAGTTGTTTCTGACTCTCTGTGGCCCCATGTCAGGATTTCTTGGCAAAGATACTGGAATGGCTTTCTATCTCCTTCTCCAGCTCACTTTACAGATGAGGAAACTGAGGCAAACAGGGTTAAGTGGCTTGCCCAGGGTCACACAGCTAATAAGTGTGTGAAGCTGGATTTGAACTCAGGTATTCCTAACATCAGGCCCGGGGCTTTATCCACTGTGCCACCTAACTGCCCCAGAAGCAGCATACTCTTGGTCATACATTACATAACATCTAAGGTCCTTCCCCATTCTAACCTTCTGTCATTCTCCCTCTGAATTTATTCTATGATACTTTATAAGAAATTTCAGAGGGAGCACCAGGTGGGAACAGAATGATGGATAGGAAGTAGAGACCATACCATACAAACAGACACAGAGAAAGAAGACACCTGTTCTGGACTAGGCTTAACTCAAGCCATTCAAAGGGCTCACCCTGAGGACTAGTATGCAAGGAGACATTTGCAGACCATATTTTAAAAAGAATTTGACTCAGACATAAAAACGAATATAAGTAAGGATACAACATTGATTCCAATGTGCAAGGGACCCCTTCCACTTCCAGATAAGTCACAGCAGCAATGTCAATGAGAAAGGTCTACTGACTTTCATATCAGTGAGAATTCTATGAAGCTTATGACACCTTCTAGGTTGGGCTTTCTCTGGCAGCCAGGAAGTCATGCCAGGGATTCAGGTCCTGGTCCTCTAGACCTATCAAGTCCTGAAGAGAGCATCCCGGTTCCTTTAAAGATAAACTACCTCAAAAGAAACAGAACTGTCCTGTGGTAAGTATTTGGAGAGGAAGATGATGGGTTTTACAGTCAAGATTGTGGAGTTAGAGGCTCCTCACTTTCCATCCCTCCACAAACAACAAAGACCAAAACCAAAGGGAAGAAAAATCATTAAAAAGTTACATGAAGAAAAAATCAACCAAATTAGGAACAAAACTAGAACAAAGCAATATGCTAATGTAATTCAATGGAGTAAATGAAGCCCTTAAAGTATCAGAAATATGGGAGAAAAAAGATACGCTGATGGACATCCTGAAACGGATTAATGACCCACTTATAGCAATGAAATGTAATCTGAAGTCACCATTTATGGTTTTCTTACCAGATCACCCAGAAAAAACATCAATTCAAAGCAAAATACATTTAATTCAGCAATGTGGCAACAGAACTAACCAGTTAAATCCTTCCTTAACCAACCTGTGCACATAAGGGTATGTTCTCCCAGATTCCTGTCCCATTGCTGGATGAGGGAATGTAGGAGAAGGAAAAAATGTGTACCACAGCAAGAGATTTTTGGAAGTATAGTAGTCTCTTCTAATGCTCTGTTTCCTGTCTTAATAATGCCATATCCTTTTACCCCCTCATCACTCACATGGTTATATGGAGTAGACCATAGTTGACTTAAACTTGAGCTAGGTCCTCTACCAGTATGTTTATACCTTTCTTAAGTCCATTGAGTATTTGTTATACATTCAATTTCTGACCTCAGCGTTGACTTTTCCTCAATACCAAAATCTCATGGTCAAGGGCAAAGCATTTAGCGTCTCAATTTCCTCATTACTCAAATGACAGTACTAATGCACTACCTATATCACAGTATTTTGATGAGGATAAAATGGGAAAATATACATGGATTCTTTTGTATTAATTGGTATTATATGTAAATTGATGTTCATCTCACTAAACTCACATAGACAAACATGATTTATTAGCTCAATAAATCAGGAAGAAAATACAATAACTTACATTTACAGTGTTTGTGTATTTGTTGGTAAAATGTTCATTTTTTTGGTTCAGGATTATTCTCAATTTTGCTGGGTAATTTATTCTTGGTCACAACCCCAGCTCTTTTGCTCTTTCAAATATAATATTCCAAAACTTATGATCTTTTAATGTAGAAGCTGCTAGGTATTATGAAATCCTATTGTATCTCCACAGCATCTAAATTGTTTTTTTTTCTTGTTGCTCACAATATTTTCCCCTTAACCTGAGAGTTTTGACACTTGGCTATGACATTCTTGTAAGTTTTGCTCCTAGGATCTGTTTTAGGTGTTGAACACTACACTTTTTTCTTTTCCTACTTGACCCTCTGGTTCTAGAACTTCTGTGGAGCTGCCCCAGGGAAGTAGAGTAGTCCTCAAAGAACTTTCAGCTCATCTAACCCAGCATGAGGATCAGATGGCTGAGTGAGGGGATATAGAAGGAGCTCTCTCTCACCCTGCTGTTTCCAGATGCTAGGTCTAGTGGTGCTGACCAAACATGATCCTGTGCTGTGACAGTGGGAAAGGAGGAGTGAGCACACAAGTGAATGTGGTCCTGGTACAGGAGGAAGCAAGGCCATTTTCAGGACAGCAGGGCTCAGGGCCCTATCAATTTGGAACTAGGCCCTGAAAGACACTAAACTGTGCATAGCCTCTGACCCAATTGTACCACTACTAGCCCCATATCCCAACATCAAAAAACCAGGTAAAAAAGAGAATTTACATATATAAATGTATTTATAGCACCTCATTTTGCATTAGCAAAGAACAGGAAATTAAGGGGATACCTACCAACTGGGGAACAGATGAACAAATTATGGTATATGAATGTAACAGAATACTATTATGTCTTAACAAATGATGAACCTGATGATTTCACTTAACCTGGGAAATCCTGTAAGAACTAATGAAGAGTGAGTTCTGAACCCTTTGACAAAGTCACGTCACCTCACTAGACCTGTGTTTCCCCAAACACCATCTATAAAATGAGGGGAATGGGCTAGTTGATTGATTTCTAAAGTCCCTTCCTTGATGCCATCAAGGAGCTGATCGTGGACTAGGAGAACACGACAGAATGACTAGAAACAAGTGTTAAAAAATGGTTTTAGATAAAGATACTCTCCTGTCTCTTCAGCACAAAGGGGCAATCCTTTTTCAGTGCTTCTTGGAAACACCAATGCTTTGCATTGCTTAAATGATTCAGCGTCTCATCTGAATCTAGAAGAAGGGAGAACAGGGAGAAAGGAGTGTATGTGGATATAAGGCAGATGGAACTTGATAAGGGAGGACTCACTGAGGAGCCCTGACTCCCTAGGTCACGGGAGTGCAGTAGAGAGCTTCAAACTTGAGTCATAAGGCATGGAATTAAGGTATGGTGCTGATAGGCAGCGCTTCTTTCTAGACCTCACTTTTCCCATCTGTAAAGTTGGGACAACAATATTTGCACCAAGTACCTTACAGGTTTGTCATGAGGAAAGTACTTTGTTGCTACAGAAATGGGTTACTATTAGACCATAGAAATATAAGGTGTTTTAGATTTAGATCTGGCAGGAATCAATCATCATAGGCATCAACTGGAACCACCTAATTTTTAATGAGCCCCAGAGAAGTTCAGTAATTTGCCCCAGGTCACACAGTTAGTAAGTGGCAGAGCCATTACTTGAGCTCACGTTCCCCTGACTTCAAACGTCACGACTTTCCCCTACAGCACCTAGAACAGGCGACCACCATGGACCATTCTCAGTGCAATAAATTGAAACATACACTATGTCTGTGAATAGAACATCTCACCTGGCTCCTGGTGCAGAACCTCGGTTCAGTGAGCCCTTATGAACTAAACACATCTAAGAACCTCAGCTGGCTTACTGTTTGTTTCTATATAAAGTTCAAGTCTCTCTTTACAGTTTCTATTCCTCTACTCTGATTGAGATCCCATTTCTAGATTCCTGAACTTCTTGCCCCGCCACACATTTAACCCAATAGGACAGACTCAATCCTTTATGATTAACCTGTGGCCTCTCACAAAACAGACCAAAAATTATTTCACTGCCAAGGGAGAAAGAGGACGATGAAGGGGAAGGAGACAGTGCTAGCACCAATCACACACCAGGTTTCAAATGCCTTATGAGGTGTCAGACACCGTGCTAAATACTTAACAATTATCAACTCCTTTGATCCTCTCACAACGCTGGGAGACAGATGCTACAATTATCCACATTTTACAGATAAATGAACTGAAGGAAATAGAGATGAAGTGACTTTCCCAGGATCATATGACCAGTAAATGTCCAAGGCTGGATTTGAACTCGGGTCCTCCTAATTCCAGGTCCCACACTCTGTCTACGGTATCACCTCACAGCCATCACATTGTCAGCCGTTAAGCTGCCATCACAGTAGGATACATGTATGTGTTGAAGTATATAACCTGAGACATTTGAGGAGTAGAAAATGGCTTCTAACCCACTGATGGTGAATAACTGCACCCAAGTATAGGATAAAGGCCCTACCAACAAGAAGCAGAAGATCTAGTGAGGAACACCAAGACAGGATCCACAAACATGTCTGCAAGAGTACACGGCATAAGATGGGTATGTAATTCAGGCTTAAATTGTGAAGTACACACTGTGAGTGCTAAAGAGGTCACAGGGATATGCCATCTAAATTGTGATCTGAAGGATGAGGAGGATTCCAATTATTGCAGTTGAAGAAAAGAGAAGAAATATTGCAGGAACAGGGAATTACAAAAAATTAAGTCATGATTTTGGTAAAAGTGAAAGGGAGTATTAGATTATGCTAAAAAGGTATATTGGGCTGAGATCATAAAGAGCTTTCATTGCCAGGCAATGGAATGAATACAGCTTGTTCATAGCACGAGAAGACTCTAGGGCAGTTGGAACCAGGGGTGGTCCTTCACATGTTTTAGGAAGGTAGAAAGCAGAGCTCATAGGAAGGGGGTAGTTTGCCAAATCCGCTGGAAATCCAGGTGGTGTCAATATCTTTTGGGTCAATGGAAGATTTCAAGGTAAAATTTTGTAAGATGGTAGTAAAAAACAGGAATAATTCCATCCGAGCCAGGTTCTCACCAGCACATATCCATTTTCCTGAAAGAGACAAATATAAGGACTGGATATTTGTAGACTTCTAACCCATTTAGACCACTTCTTCAGACTTACAGGTGACCCACTAACACCCAGTGGCATTAGGTAAAAGATTGAATGCATTCCTTTCCTCTCTGGTCCTTGACTCCTTTGAAGAGCCAGTTTCCCCTCAACAGAGAGGGAAAACCCCTCCTGTACTCCCTCTCTAAGTCAATCCCGCTGAACCAGAACAAGTTCTGGGATTTATATTCACAGGAAAGGAGTCATCGCTTTAGGGAGAAAACAATCACTCATTTATAATCTCAAGAACTAAGTTTATGGCTACCCAGAGAGACTGCAATGGGGAAAGGTGACAGAAGATTTATCAAAGTTCCCTTTGGGGATGATGTACTTATGTCTTCATCCTATTTTCTGGTTATAGAACTTGGTAGGACCATAATGGTCACCTAATCCAACTTAATCTTTTGGCATGTAAGTAAACTCAAGTCCAGAGAAATGAAATAGTCTGACCAAGGTCACACAGGTAATAAGTAGCAAAGCTAGATTGAAACACAGGTCCTCTAAGTTATCAATCCATCTTTGACGCACATATTTAGATAAATGTCTTACCTGCTGAAAAAGGTATGAAATAGTCGCTCTTCTTAAAGTTGCCACTTTCATCCAGAAAGTGACCTGGGTCAAACTGGTCTGGATTGGGGAACTCTTCATCATCATACAGAACAGAAGATAATACTGGTATTATGGTGGTACCCTGAAATGAGCAGATACAAACAAATAATTAGAAAAAAAGAACCATAGAATGTTAGAACTGCAAGAGAACTCACAACTATCATCTAGTCAAAACCCCTCATTTTGAAGTATGGAAAGAGCCAACATTTTTTAAACGCCTATGCTGATCATAAATTAGAAACTCTGCAACACTACTGGGAGAGATGAAACTGAATTTTGACAACTTGAGGGGCAGAACCAGTACCGATGAGTAATGGAAACAAGGAGGCAGATCCCAGCTTAATAAAAGTGAATAAAATAACTTTTGACCATTAGATCTATCAAAGAAGGAAAGTACTGCCTGGGCAAATAATAAGCACACCAAGTTCAAGCAGATGCCAGATGATCTGAAGAGGCAGAAATGAATTCTGACCTGTGGCAGGATGCTGAAGAATAAAATAATGCCACACAAAAGAATGAGGCAAGATCTGATAAGCAAACTGGGAGTTCTTCTGGAAGATGAACAAATTGGATGCTATGGGTAAGAAGCCCTTGCTTGTACTCTAAAGAATGGTAAAGTAGGTTCACAGGTATTATTTGGTGAGATATCCGGGAAGAAGAGAATAGTACTAGTTGGTGATTCCCTATAGAAGGACACTGAAACAGCTGTTTGCTGACAATGACAACAACAGACAGGTCTGCCATATTCTCTGAGGACATATCAAAGGCAAAATGGAGAAACCTCCAAGACTTGTGAAAGGGGATGACTACTAACCTCCTCTGGTAATTCACAGGGGCAAAAAGAATACTTCTATAAGGAACCTGCAAGGATTTCCAAAGGTTTTGACATTTAAGACAAAAAAATTCCTAAAAATACTAAGAGCACAGGTGGTATATTCATTATGGCTGGGTTTGGATGCAAAAGATTCAGAAAGGAAAGGCAGATTTCAGAAGTGGACATCTTGTAAGAGCATGTTTCAGAATGGGATTTGGAATTCTGGACCATATCTTCATTAAAATATAGGCATGACAGACTCCTAGCCAGGAATTGAATAATGCACCTATCAAAGACTGAAAAGATTATTATTTTGATGTCTTATAAATATAGTCAAAAGGGTTTTTTAATGTACAAAGTGTAGCTAAAAAAAACAAGATGGATTGGAGATTTTAAGCCAAGGGAAACAAATTTGACCTCAAAGGTATAACTATGATTTGGCATGATGAGATGCTTAACAAGACTGAAGTTCTGGAAAGAATATATCTTGTTTAAAAGAAATAGGACAGGAAAGAGGGTGGGATAGTATATATTAAGAAAATACACTCATGTTAGGCTATTTAGGAAGCAGAGGAAAGAAGAGTGATGAGAAGCATCTAGATAAAGAGAAATGGAGGCAACATGTGACATTATCACGAGAGTATTCCACAGACCACATGGACAGAAAGAAGAAATAGACAAGGAATACAGAAGACAGATTATAAACCCTGGTGGTTAGACATAATACAGCAGTGATGGAAAACTTCAATTATTCATCTGGATCTTCGAGATTCCTTTCTCTCAAAAACAGAGCAACTCATCATTTCTTGACTTTTATTAATGACAATTTCATTGTGGAATTACAGTGGAATAAAAACAGGGAAATTCTTTTATTAACACAATTCTTACCATATGAGAGGAACTTGAATAACATAGATGTGAATACGGATGTGTAGAACCCCTGTGGCACAACATTCTTCCTCTGAAGGGATCATGCTGTGTTGAAGAATATGCTACCACACTTGGCACACTTTCGGTACACACCTATGGATGGGAATGATGAGAATTTTGGGGAAGTGACCAGTCCATCTTAGAGTTTATAACAAAGGCAACTAAGTGGCCTAATGGATAAAGTCAGACAGACCTGCTCCAACTCCAAATACTTCATTGCTGTTTGACCCTGGCCAATTCACTTACCCTCTCTCAGACTCAGTTCCCTGATACGTAAAATGAGAAAAATAGTGCCTACATGTCAGGGTTGTTATGAGAATGAAAAGATATGACATTCGTAACTGCTTCACAAACCTTAAAGCTAGCTATTGTTATTATCACCAAGAAAGACAAGAGTTGGTTTGAGAAAACACAAATGAAAACAATTCTGAGAAGAGGATAAGGTAGCCAGGTGGTGCACTGAAGTGACTGCTAGATCTGAAGTCAGGAAAACCTTAGTACAAATCCTGACACACACTTATTAGCTGCATGACCCTAGAAAAGACAGGTGCTCTCTCTACGACTTAGTTTCCTTACCTGTAAAATGGGGATAATAATAGCATCTACTCCCACAGAGTAGTTGTAAAGATTAAATAAGATCATCTATGTAAAGCAAACCTCAAAGTACTTTATAAACAACAGTTATTATTATTACAGGGAACTCACCAACCAACTTAGATTTTTCAAAAAAAAGGATGAGTAAAAGAAGCATGACACAATTCCATAAGGATGATAAAAGTGGTAAAGCCCAGAATGAACAGAGGCTGGTACGGTAAACAAAGGGCAACAAGAAGGAGTTTTTAAAACTATATTGTGTAAAAGAGGAGAATTAAAGAAAGGATAACCCCACAACTCAGAGGTTTATAGGATGAGGATGACAAGTGACAAGAGAAGACACGGAACTTCTCAATTTTTCTTTTGCTTCTGGTCTTTTTTTTTTAACCAAGGGCATGATCTTTTAAATAAAAAGGATAGAATAAATAAATATGGCTAATAGAGATTGAATACATCAAAGAAGTAAGGAGAAAATAAGGGAGCATCTAGACACCTGTGCAAGAAAAATCAAGTGAAGAAAGTACACTTCAATTTGAACTCAAGAGTCTAAAATACATTTCTAAGGAGAACATTAATCTAGATAAGGAAGGAATAAGGAAAATGACTCTAGATAAGGGGGTAGTAGTCACAAAGATCTGGAGTGGAATCGTCATTATTTCCTTTTTTTGAGGGTGTTAATAAACTGGTAGATCAGGAGAATGCTGTACATAGTGTTTCCTTAGATTTTAGCAAAGCATTTGATAAAGATTTTCATGTTCTTCCTCTGAAAATGATGGAAATATACAGGTTAGACTATTATACAATTAGATGGATTTAAAACGGATTGACTGACCATATACAAATGATAATTGTTGAAGGTTCAAAGGCAGCTTGGAAGTAGGCACCACTACTCTGATCATCTCAGCTCACAAATGAGAATTGTATTCCTTCTAGGAGTCATATTTTAGGAGGATGTTGAAGAGCTGGAGGCGACTCAAGGGAGGGCAACCAGGATAGTAAGAATAACAAGTCCAAGCCATGTGAGGATAGGTTAAAGGAAATTGGGATATTTAGACAAGAAAAAAGAGGACATAGTAGAACTGGAGACATAATAGCTGATTTCAATTGTTTTACTGACTTTTACTAGAAAGAGAGAGTAACTTTGTTCTGTTCTGTTCCAAGAGACAACACCAAGAGCAATAGATTAAAGTTATAAAATTGCAAACTTAGGCTTCATGTAAGAAAAAAAATTCCCTCGAATTAGGGCTGTCCAAGATTAGAATGGAATATTACAACAAAAAGTGGTTCCACCTCATTGAAAGACTGTATAAGCAAAGATTGAATGACCACAAGGTGAGCATACTGTAGATGGAATTCTTTTTCAGACTGGGGATGGACAATATGACCACTGAACTCCCTTCAAATTCTGAAATTCTGTGATTACTTTTCAGGGATGTGGGTTAGCCTGAAGTTCCTTCTAACTCTAAGATTCTATAATTCAATGGGAAAGAGAAGAAAATCTCATGTTATATAGTGAGAAACACTTCTGACCTTGGGGATAAGATATTGTCTAAACTGAACATCTTCTGACACTGCATGGGGCAGGTTATTGGGAAGGAGGTCAATGTATCACTGTATCTCATGTATCACAGCATTGGTGAAAGTCATCTTTTTTCTGTCCTCCATGCAGGGTCTTCAATCTCGGCCAATGACATGATCAATTTCTTCATGAAGTTTTCCTGTCACAATATGAATGAAAATTGATCTTAAAAGTAGGAACAAAAACTACCTTCTCTCATATTTTCTCTAATTTTTCCCCAAGAACTACATTGGTAAATAATGCACTTGACCCTTACATTCTGATAGATAGATAGATAGATAGATAGATAGATAGATAGATAACAGATAGACAGACAATAGATAGATAAATGGGTTAAAATTCTTAAGCCTGCTGTATCCCTTGAGGCCCCATGCCCTCAGGACTGGCTCAAGTTGTTCTTAAAAAAATACAGGCCAAGCAGCACTTGGTTAAGGAAATGACGAGGGGTCTCAGTCTGGACCTGTTCCAGAACTCAATGTGACCAACCATAGGCCCAAGGTATTTCCCTGGGTGGCTGTATGAGTGACAGGAATCCAGAGGCACCACCACCTCCTCCTATGGTCAGGCAGGACCAAGAAGCTATCAGGAACTAGTGCCTCTCAATCATTCAGTTCCTCCCAGTTCTATCACTGGGCTATAGTCTCTATTCTTATCACTATCTCTATGCCTATATCTAAGGAAAACTAACAATTACATAGCACTTAACTAAGCAATATGGAGGTAGTAGAGGAGGAGGAGGAATAAGTAAACTAGATCCTATAATGACTTAAATATATTAAAATGACAACAGAAAAGTTTCCAAGGAAATTCTCAAAAGGATCATGAACCCTCTCATGCTGACTAAATTATGGACGTGTATTATCAGCCTGTAATCCCACCTGTTATCTCAGGGTGTTTCAGGAGAATCCTTTAACCTATCCTCACATGGCTTGGACTTGTTATTCTTACTATTCTGGTTGCCCTCCCTTGAGTCGCCTCCACCTCTTCAACATCCTCCTAAAATACGACTCCTAGAAGGAATACAATCCTCATTTGTGAGCTGAGATGATCAGAGTAGTGGTGCCTGAATATGAGTCCATATCTCAGGGTGGTGCTGGTTGTCTCTATTCCTGCTGCAAATAGATCAGCTGCAGTAGAGACCAAGTTTTCAATGGTAAATTCAGATTGTGGTTGTTGCTTTTCCTAGGAATAATTTTGTATGATTAATTGAAAGATAAGGGAGGCAGTAGGGCACCATGGAAAGCATAATGGATTTGGAGGCAGAGGACCTTGGTTTAAATCTCAGTTGATATTTTTTTTTGGGGGGGGGAGGCAAGCAGAGTTAAATGACTTGGCCAGGGTCACACAGCTAGTAAGTTTCTGAGGCCAGATTCGAACTCACATCCTCCTGACTTCAGGGCTAGTGCTCTATTCACTGTGACTCATAGCTGCCCCTAACCCACCAACAGCTCTGATCTTGACCTTAGGCAAATCATTTAACCTTTTTATGTTTCAGTTTGCTCCTCTTTAAAATGAGAGGATTGGATTCAATGACCTTCAAGATCCCTTGCAGTTCTAAATCTATGATCCAATAAATAAATTAAATTTGAGCAACAAAATCCAAAGTGGAACAAGAAGCTGGCAATTATCAAGGCAGTATGGCCCTTGCAGATATTACATATGGTAGACAGACAAAGAGAAGCAAGACACAGAGAAAAAGGGAGAGAGAAAGAGAGAGACATAGACAGAGACAGAGAGAGAGAGAAAGAGAAAGAGAGAGACACGACCTGCAATTTCATGGGCACAGGGAAATTTCCAAGTGAAAAACTACTGTCTTGCCAATGCAAATCTGAACTTTCTCTGAAAAACTTAACGTCTCGAGAGAGTTGCCGAGCCCTAGGGCACTATAGGGTTAGGTGACTTGCCCAGGATCACACAGACATTTTGTGTCAGAGAGGGGACTTGAACTCAGTTTTCCCTGGCTCTAAGCCCAGCTCTTTTATCCACTACATCGGGCCGGGGGGGGGGGGGAGGCAAGCTCAGCCCTCAGTGCACAAGCAACCAACAAAACTGTGTGGCTCATTCCAGATTAAAATTTAATTGGGAAAAGTTTAGTAAAATAAATACAGACATAATACAACATAGAGATTATTGATTTGTGGATTTTCTAAGTTAATACAAGGTATTTCAGGATCCATTTCTATTCATGTTTGACACAACTGTACTGTATCATGCTATTGTCCAAAATATCTATATCTATATAGTATATAGCAATCATATTTGTGGATATACACAAGCAGCAGGTTGAGTGCTGGATCTAGAATCAGGAAGATTCACCTTCCTGCAGTCAAATCTGGCCTCAGACACTTAGTGGCTGTGTGACCCCGGACAAGTCACTTAACCCTGTTTGCCTCAGTTTCCTCATCTGTAAAATGAGCTGAAGAAGGGAATGGAAAACCACTCCAGTATCTTTGCCAAGAAAACCCAAAATGGAGTCATGAAGCATTGGACTCAACTGAAATGACCAAGCAACAAATACACAGGCACTGTGTAAATATGAGCTATTGTATTTGCCTCCTGATTTACTAAGCTAATAAATCATAAATATATGAGTTTAATGAGATAAACAGGATTTATTAGTTTAGCAAATGAGGAAGGAAAAAATGATTAACTTACATACATATATATTAATATAAAAAGAATCCAAGTATATTATCCCATTTTATCCTCATCAAAATACTGTGATGTAGGTAGCGCATTATTATTGTCATTTTACTCATGAGAAATTGAGATGCTAAGTACTTTCCCCCTGACCATGAGATGTTGATGTTGGTATTGAGGAAAAGTCACCACTGAGGTCAGAAATTGAATACAGAACAAATACTCAATGGACCTAAGATAAGAAAGGTAAAAACATAGGAAAAGCAGGCAGGTGGTAGAGGACATAATTCAAGTTCAAGTCAACTATGGTCTACTCCATACAACCATGTGGGTGATGAGAGGGGAAAAAAGGATATGGCATTTCTGAGATTTTTAACATAGAAAAACAGAGAGCATTACAAGAGACTACTGTATGTAATACTTTTAAAAATCTCTTGCTCTGGTACTTCCCTCATCCACCAAAGGAGTAGGAATCTGTGGGAGAATATACTCTTACATGCACTGGATGATGAAGGAAGGGAAGGATTTACCTGGTCAGTTCTGTTGCCACATTGCTAAATTAAATGTGTTTTGCTTTAAATTAATGTTCTTTTCTGATTGGTCTGGTAAGAAAACCGTGAGTGGTGACTTCAGATTACACTTCATTGCTATAAGTGGGTCATTAATCAATTTCAGGATGTCCATCAGCTCTTTCACCTTCTCCCATATTTCTAGTACATTCATTTATGCCACATGAATTTCATAAGCATATGAAATTGTTCTAGTTTTGTTCCTAATTTGGCTGATTTTTTCTTTATGTCATTTTTTAATGATTCTTCTCCCCTTTGGTTTTGCTCTTTGTTCTCTGTGGAGGGATGTAAAATGAGGAGCCTCTAACTACACTATCTTGACCATAAAACCCACCATTCTCACCCCAAGTACTTACCTCAACAGCCCCTCCATTCCAATCAGGCTGCTCAGATTAAAGTTCTCTATACCCCACTATCTTTGTAGAGTCCATAAATGTCTTGCCCAGTCCTCACTGCCTACCTCTAGGACCTCCTTCAAGGCTCAGATCAAAACCTAACTCTTCCAGAAGGAAGTCTTATGTTAACCCTCCCCAAATATGTTTCTTACTAATTCCAAATTCCTTCATCACTTATTAAATGTTCAATTCGTAATCTATTTTGGCTTTCCTTACACATTCCTGATAATTATTCTCTTGTCCTTACATGTGTTTCCTTCTGTCTGTTGGGTTAGAAATTCCATTAGGGCTAGGACCCTACCTTCTCATTCTTCTGTTAGCCCCACAGTATGCTCTGAGCACACTAGGATTGGTACATGATTATTTACTGCTCTATGTGTGTGAATGAGTGTCAGCCTCTAATACATAAGCCATTTCACCTACAAGAACTGAGATTCAGACCTCCTGCTCACACTCTACCTGCTCCATTTTCATCAGGAAACAGTCAATCAAGTCCCAAGGGTTGCTGGGGTCCAGTGTCCTTTGCTGCTCCTTCACTTCTTCCAAAATAAATTCATGTAGTCAGCAAACATTTTTAATTACTTTGTGATGAGCTCCAGGGAGATAATGTACTAGGGACGGAAAAGAATTGTACACCTAAAAAGAAGAATTTTATATCATACTTTATTAGAAAGAGAAAATACTTCTCTACGCTAGCACTTGGATCACGTTGAGAAGAGGGCTAAATAAGGGTGGGACATATGCCCTTTGCACTACTGTCACTATTTTAGTGACTTTTCTCATCATCTCCTATGCAAACCCTCTAAAAATCAGTATTCTGCCCTTGGTTGCCTGAAACTACCTTGGCCTTCACTCTCAATTCTTACTTCCTACAGAAAAGTTCTCATCCCTTCTCATTTTGAGGTCTTCTAAGAGCTCTGCCTGCAATCTTCCACTGAGACAGCTAACTCATCTGCTAACCTGATCCAAACTCCGGTGCTCAAGGGAAAAGTCAGCTTCTCTCTAGTAACCTGAATTTTAATATTCAGTCCCTGTGACCAGTGAGTGAGCTACTCCAGTCAGGGGCCTTATAATGTCCCTCAAATCAGAACACACAGAGGTGACCTTCTCTGTCTTTATTCCCTGTCAATGAAGAAGAAGATGGGAAAGGATCCCAGTGTGACACTGTTATACATCCCAAAGGAATGCATGATGAACTCTACCTAGCTCTTTGCAGAGGTTTCTTTGAAGTTACAGAAAATATATATACTGAGCTCAAAAAGGAGATGACACTGGCCTCACCTGATTCCACTGGGAACTTAAGATCTTGATGTTTTCATTTAAAAGTTTCATTATAGAAATTTCTGTTCTTTATATTCAACATGTTTCTGGAAAATGATAGAGCAGATTATATTGCAAGGAGCATACCTAAGGATGAAGGTGGGGGTCACATGGTAGTCCTAATGGAGAATACTGCAACTGTGATCAAAAGGACGGTTTGTCTGCCTTTAGGTAGGACCTGACTGTCCTCCTTTCCTCTCTAGTTTGTATTCCAGCTGACATTTATTTGGTACAGCCAGGTGGAAAATAAACCACCCTTTATGAAGCATCTGGTTTGACCCATATAAAAATACTAAGTGCAAACATCATAATTCCCATTCTATAGATGAGGTTGCTGAAGCTCAAAAAATTTAGCTGTTTTATGCCACAATTACGAAGGATAAGGAAGTGGAATTCGATCCAAATTCTCTCCTGGCCCCAAATACAGTACTCTTCCTACCAAACCACATCACTTCCTATTGCTAACTCCCTATTCATCACCTCACCCTAACTAGCTTTTGCTTTCAGACTTCTTCATGTCTCCCTTTAAATTATATATATATATATTTTAATTTTAAGGCAATTGGGGTTAAATGACTTGCCCAGGGTCACACAGCTAGTAAGTGTCAGGTGTTTGGTCAAAGGCCGGATTTGAACTCAAGTCCTCTTAACTTCAGGGCCACTGCTCTATCCACTGTGCCACCTAACTGCCCCAATTATATTTCATTTTATTTCAAACAGTAATCCCAGCATGGAGGTTTCAGGCACTGAACTGGGAGCCTTGTTATTCCAAATGCTCTTACGTTCAGGGTCCTGGGCTGTCTAAGGACTGTTGATGGCAAGGTGGTGATGCTAGGTTGCCTTGACTGGCATACATTGCCTCTTGTCTCTCTCTGGATGCCCCACTGCTTAAGCCAGGCTGGCCTATCTCCTTTATGAATAGCAATTGGCTGGCAATTGGCTGGCAACTGGTGGTGATGGCCAGCCCCTTCTCCACCGCAGATGCTTCCCAGATGAGAGCTGTGAGGGCTGGACTAGAAACAACGGTCCAGACATTGCTGTCACCCCTATGGCCCTTATACTTATCTACCTATTGGTGGTAGCTGGTCATCAGTTGTTGCTAGTGGTAATAAGAAAGATGGGCCCCTTCTCCACAATTATTTATCCTCTCTGTGAGAACTACACAGACCAGCCTAGAACTGATTTGGGAGGAGGAGAGGACACTGTTATTCCCAAAGTCTAGGGCTCAAGGGCCTGGGCTGTCTCCATCAGAGTAAGAGGGGAGATGATCATCAAGGTGGGGGTGGTCTGACCAGCCTGGATCATTCAGGTGTTCCTGTTCCCTAAACTACTTTGCATTCATTTTGTTAATATTTTTCAATATATGTGGCTGAGCATCTATGGGAGAAATTGCAAGGCTGCATCTCCACAAGGGAGAGGCTGTGGACATTGCAGTGAAAGTATTGCTGTTCCCCAGGCTCTTGGGTTTGGAGGTCCTGGGCTGTATCCATCAGGGTCAGAGGGCAGATGGTGGTCAAGGTGGTGGTTATATTAAAGAGGCCCAAGGACAGAGTCTTGGAGATATTCACACTTAGGGGATTTAAAGTGGATAATGATCCAGCAAAAGAATACAGAGAGGGGCAGCTAGATGGCGCAGTGGATAGAGAACCAGCGTTGGAGTAGGGAGGACCTTAGTTCAAATCTGGCCTCAGACCAAACACTTGACACTTACTAGCTGTGCGACCCTGGGCAAGTCACTTAACCACAATTGCCTTAAAAAAATTTTTTTTAAGAATATAGAGAAGCAAAAATCAGCCACGAAGAGAACCAGTGGAAAACAGCATGATAGAGGCGAGGGAGAAGAGAGTATCAATCAACCAATCCACCAGTTGTCACTAAGCTCTTACAAAGCTCTGTGCTAAGCACCAGGGGTACACAGACAAAGGTGAATCAACTCCTGCTCTCAGAGAGCTTACATTATAATGGGGGAGAAAATATCTACACAGAGGAGTGGCAAAAGCCCCAGATTCCAATGTGGTGGAGTAATGCTGTTCTCAGTCTATTCCTATATTACTTCTGGTGAAATATTCTGGAGCAGGAGAGCACATATAGCTAATTATGAGCAACGTCTGACAGTACCCTACTACTGCCCAGTTCCTGACACCCAAAACACACACACACACACACAGAGGGTACACATAGGTTTTGTCTTTTATGGTTTAAAAAGTAATTATCCCATTGAATTTATGGCATCAGCATTTCCATTCATGCCCTCCTCCAGTGCCCTGTGCCCCCCATACGTTTCAGATTCCATAGAAGGATGACAACTCCTCTGCTAGATAGCTTACATGGGGGAGGAGAAGGAAGCATGAAAGGTAAGAGCTTCCAAGAGATGCTGTTGAGTCAGCTCATTGACTTCCTAGCAATATTCTCAGCCCTGCTTCCATTCCTTCTGCTAGTCACCAAAATATCAAGAAAATCCCGGGATTCCCCCAAATGATCCTAAAGCAATGCCTTCTTCCCCTGGAATTGTTCACCAGTGGTAACAGAACGGGTGCTGGTAGGTGCTTGTGAGCTATGCCCCAT
This sequence comes from Phascolarctos cinereus, assembly GCF_003287225.1. Taxonomy (NCBI): domain Eukaryota; kingdom Metazoa; phylum Chordata; class Mammalia; order Diprotodontia; family Phascolarctidae; genus Phascolarctos; species Phascolarctos cinereus. Next base: position 77,954,757 of record NW_027555736.1, read on the forward strand.
ATGAAAAGGAATAAAAACATGTAAAGTCATCTCCCTAAATGTTGCTTACTACACTGCCTCCTCACAAGATTAGCACGAACTCAATAGCAGAGCTGCACTGCCTCTCATATCTTCTCTTCGCTGTCCTGACCCTTCAGGGCTTCTACACAGCCAGGAGCATAGCCCCAGGATGGGCCCAAAAGTGCAAATATGGTGGTTTCAGACTACAATAAATTCCTTGCACCAACCTCAGTCTTCATGAGTTATGAGAGATAGGATGGATTTTTGTACGGTCAGTGGTAACAAAGTGAAAAAACACCAACCTTTTGATTTTTTTAACTCCTCCACAAGATGCTTTGCCACTTCTTGGACTTGCTCTTCAATGCTCTTCTTCCCCATCCCAAAATTCTTCAGGGTCATGAGAGAGAATTGGCACAGTTGCTTCCATCTCTCTCCATTGCTTACGATAAGACCCATAAAGGGGAGCAGGAAGAAGAGAAGCCTTACACTCCAAAGTCATTTTTTTTTGGTTTTGTTTTTCAGGGGCTGGGCAATGCGGTTAAGTGACTTGCCCAGGGTCACACAGCTAGTAAGTGTCAAGTGTCTGAGGCCAGATTTGAACTCATGTCCTCAGGGCCTGTGCTCTATCCATTGTGTCACCTAGCCGCGCCCCCCTCTCCAAAGTTTTTGAAAGCCCATTTCAAAAAGTCCATGCCCAAGGGCATGCAACATGCACTCCTTGTTCTAGGAGAATAAAATGAAGTGGGGGAGGTGTCAGTGTACTTTCTCCTCCATCAATACAGTTTCCTGTCCCATCCCACATATCATTTTCCTTCATCACAGTCACAAATACATCAGGTGGCCCTACATCCACATCCCCCTCCTGGTAATGAAGCGGCACAAAGAGGGAGGCCAGGATAAAGACATATTTTTGAAAAACTGAATGGTTGTAGAGTAAGTTAGTTTATATCTCTGTGTCTTTTTACCGAAGGAACCTAAAGGATTATGATGTCCTTATTTGTGAAGTCCTAATCTTCCTACTTCATACAGGGATCAAAGAGTGAGTCTCTGTGTCTTCTCTTTTTGTGGGTTACTAGGTGGTGAAGCGGAAAGAGTACCAGCCCTGGAGTCATGAAGATTCACCTTCATGAGTTCAAATTCAGCCTCAGACACTATTTATGTGACACGGGGCAAGTCACTTAACCCGTTTGCCTCAATTCCTCATCTGTAAAATGATCTGGAGAAGAACACAGCAAACCACTCCAGTATCTTTGCCAAGAAAATCCCACATTGCATCACAGAGAGTCAGACATGACTGAAATGACTGAACAATAAGAGGTATACTCAATAAGAATACAAAGCTACATAAGCTCAAAAGCAATCCTTACATCATGTGACTTTCCTTAGCTTTCTTTTTTCTCCCAAGTCTGAAACAATACTACATAGGATTGTTATTTATGGGTAAATGATTGTTGAGTCAAAACAAAATATAACAATTATACAAAGAATTGTGGTTAATTTGAGCACTGGGAAAGGTGTACCCATACCTTTATGGTACACACATGATAGATACATGGCATATCCTTCTTTCTCTGAATATATCACACCTTCCTACCTTTAGATATCACCCTCTGATTCCAGACATAGGATGAAGACTTCACTTAACTACCCTTATATTGGGAACTATACTTTCGCCTGTAATATTATTTCCATGGGACCTTTATCAGGATCAAATTCCTCAACTTCTGTTCCAAGATCCTTCATACAGGGACTCTGGAATAAGAAAGTGACTGATATTCCTTGAAATGGAATTCAATTTATGTTGGTTTCATTAAATATCTTGGAAAAAATAGAAACTAATACCATGAGACTTCAAAAGATCTGTTGCAAAAAAGATACCCAGCAAAGTGCTTCCTCTCTTTCATTGAGATCAACCTCACAAACTGCATTCACTAACACACACTCTTGATCTCATAACAAAACTAACTCTGCTGCTAAAGTTGCTCCTGCTCTGCTTCAGAATCTTTTCCAAAAAAACTGAAAAATAAAAAAAGGAAGGAAGAAAAGCAACTCCCCTTCAATGCAGGTGAAGAGCTGAAGAAAAGGCTTGGGAAAATTTAACCTTTTGCCATTGTTCTGTATCTAATTTTACTGAATCATAGCCTGTTACAGTCAAGGGATCTTAGAAATTGTCCAGTCCTCTCCTCTCATTTTACACACGAAGAATCTGAGAAAGATTAAGTGACTCACCTAAAGTCAGGAATGGTGAAGTCTAAGACTAATCCTAGGACTCGGGAATCCTGACCAAAATCCTGGATTCTTTCCACCCCAGATCATGAAATCAAAGGAAAATAACAGGATAAACACTACCCTTATTGCTCCTGTTTCTTTACTTTCTACAGACATGTCAAACTCATTACATCCAACATTGAATTCACTGTCTTCCTCACCCAATCTGCCCCTTCTATGTTTCCCTATTTCTGCTGAGGGAACCACCACCTTCCAGTCACTCAGGTTTGCAGTCTCAGTGGGATCCTTGATTCCTAACTCTTCCCTCACCCTCACATCTAATCAGTTGCCTAATCATTCCTATCTCTACATCAGCTTTTTTTTTTTTTGGTGAGGCAATGAGGGTTGATTGACTTGTCCAGGGTCATATAACTAGCAAGTGTCAAGTGTCTAAGGCCAGAATTGAAATCAGGTCCTTCTAACTCCAGGGCCAGTGCTCTATCCACTGTGCCACCTAGCTGCCACTATATCAGCTTTCACAACTGTTCCCTTCTCTTCATCCATGGATCCACTGCTCTACTCCACGCCTTCATCACTATTTTACCTGGAATACTGCAATTTCCTGCTCCAATTCAGCCCTCACCTAGCTACCAGAGTGAATGGACTGATCAGCCACAGTCAGACACACTATACCTTGACCCTGATATAGTGATATCACTTTGGTGCTCTTCCAGCACGAAAGACAACAATCAAAGTGATTTTCCTAAAGTGATAAGCTGAACATATCATTCTCCTACTCAACAAACTCTGGTTCTGTCCTATTTTCAGAATCAAATACATAAACTTCTCTGTAGGGTTTTAAAGGCTTTCACAACCTGGCCCCAACCTACCCTTTCAACCTCACTGCACAATATTACCCTCCAAGCATACTATGATGAACTGGGCTTTTTGCTGTTTCTCATACATGGCGTTCCTCCCTGGTTTTGTACCCTATCCTTGCCTCAGTCTCCCAGAATCCTCAGCTCAGGTCTAGTGCCTCCTTGTACAATCAGTCCTTAGCTGACCTCCACAGATGCTGGTGCCCTCAACTTATACCCATTATGTCTGTGTGCCTGTGTGTATAATATGGGTGTATATGTCTATCTAAATAAATAGAGAGTATTAATATATGTCTATCAATCCATATATATATGTAAATATACATGTTGTCTCTTCCCCACCTCATCCAACTGTAATCTCCTCAAGGTCACTGACTATAGTCACTTTTGTCTTTGCATCTCCGGATACCTAACCCAGTGCTTGGCACATGATAAGATGCCAGTCTTCCTCCATCTTACTCCCTTCTACAAACTCTATATTCCTCTCACAAGGCCCTCCATTTGGCATTTCTGTACCTTTGCACTGGCACTCATCTTCCCTTTTCTCTCTCCCCATGGCTTTAATGCTATGCTTCCTCCTAGTTTCTTTGGTCTCCTTTAATGCTCAGTTCAAATCCCACCTTTTGCAGGAAGCAATTGCTGACCTCCCTGGGCTGCCATGTTGTGCTGCTGTTTTGTGTCAAGCCTACAGTCCATTAAGATTTCCCAGATCTTTTCTTTCAGATAAACTACTGTCTAATCACCACAGCAGCTAGGTGACACAAAGGATAGAACACTGGGCCTGCAGTTAAAAGATTTGAGTTCAAATGTAGCCTTAGATACTTACTAGCTAAACTAGTCACTTAGCCTTTTTTTGCTTCAATTTCCTCACCTGTAAAATGAAGAGTAATAATAGCACCCACCTACTGCAGTGGCTGCAAAGATTAAATGAGATAATACTTACAAAACACTTAGCACAGTGCCTGGCACATAGTAGGGACCACATTTGTTAGCTCTTGTTGTTACTGTTGTTCATTCATTCACTCATTAATTTCTACTTTGATTTACTCAAATGTCCCTACTATAAGTGTTCTATTTTTACCTCTAGTAGGCTAAGCAAGGTGACCTATTCCAGAAGTAGTCAAATTACTAATTTTTAGGATTATTTCATAAAATATACTTTCCTTCATGTGGATTCTGATCCACATTGGCTACACCATGCCTTCCTTGGTCTTCAAAGGCTCAATATTTTGGACGATAATTATCCTTGCAGACTGAAATAATTTTGATTTACCTGTGTACCTGTGGAAAGTAGCAAATCCCTGACCACCAGCTTCACTTCACCACTTTTGTGGCAAATTTTCTAACCTTGTACATCTATTGACTGCCACTAACCCTTTTCTGCTATGCCCAACAAGAGGTACACGGCAAGACAAAAGTCTCCATGTTCTACACAGTGTGGGGTCTTGTGTCAGTCATTCACTTTCTTGCTACTCTTAGGAGATGTTGATTTTTGCACACCTAGAAAGGGTAGTCACTAAGAGTCAGCATGGGTTCATCAAGACTAAGTCTTCCTAGCCTAATCTGATTTCTTTTTTTAAACACTATTATCAGACTACTAGATCTAGGCAATGCCTTGACAAAGTCTCTTCTGACACATTCATAGAGAAAAAGGAGAAGACACTGGTCAGATTGCAGGAAAACATGTTCCTAGGAATCCCAAGCTACATAAAGTTGTGGTCATTGTCCAGTAGGAAGACACTAATGTAGGTGCTAGACTGATGAGCACTGCATCTCTGAACAGCAAAATTCCAACCAACTGGAAAATAAACTAGAGTAATGGATTTTGAAAAGTAAAAATCACAACTGAAGGGTGAATGATTACAGCAAACTGTAAAGGCTAGATAGATGGGAGAAGGAGATCTCCCTTCTCTCTCCAGGACTCATCTATCCCACAATCATTCTCTTCCTTTGGTTCCTTCTTTCTTATTCTTTCTCTCTGCTTTTCTTCCTTCCTTTCTTTCCCTCTCTCTTTCTTCTTTCCTCTTTTTCTTCTTTCCTTTCTTTCTCTTTTCTTTCTTTCCTTTTTCTTTCTCTCTCCGTCTCTCTGTCTCTGTCTCTCTCACTGGGTCTCTGTCTTTATCTGTCTTTTTATTTTTCCCTTAGTCTTTTCTTCCTACTTTAACTAGCTACAACATAAAACATGAATCTATGAAGCTGCTGCCCAAAAGAAAAGACAAATGGCTTCCATACCACTCATTACATCCTCCCCAACTTGTCACTGCTTTGGGAGGTTTGGTTCAAAAGTGGGTTTATTTCTACCAATTTCTCAGAAAACTATTTTCACTATTCTTGTCTTTCTCTTCTTCTTCTACACCAAGCAGAAACTTACCAAATCCATTGTTAATGAATTCAAAAAGTGGGATATGTGCTCTGTCAGCAAACTTGTTCCCATGATCAATCAGAGCTTCTTTCACCGCCTTGTACCCATGTAACACGACAATACGCTCAACACCAAATTATAGAGTGAACACTGGGCCATATCTTTTGCTAGCTGTGAAAAGAGATGTGGGCAGTAGTGAGTGGGTCATCACTGAATCGGGTGATAAACAGCTTGGATAACTATTGGGGGGTTTTTTGCTTTGTGTTTTTTTGTTTTGTTTTGTGTGACGCATTTGTGGTTAAGAGACTTGCCCAGAGTCACATAGCTAGTGAGTGTTATGTGCCTGTGGCTGGATTTGAACTTTGGTCCTCCTGTTTCCAGGGCCAGTGCTCTATCACTGCTCCACCTAGCTGCCCATTGGATTGCAACTGCTGTCCTTATTGGAGAAGTTCTCAAACCATTACCAGCTCCTTCAAAACATTTCTGACATTTATTACAGAGAGGATGATGCAACCCATGTACCCAACACAAGCCACAGATAGCTCAAAAAACTTTTACTGTGTGCCTTGGGCTAGCAGCCGGAAGGCTGGCTAATGAGGCACAGTTTATGACTCGGTGCAGTATACCCAACCTTCCTGTGGATACAGCACTGGTGCTGTAATCAATAAGACCTTTCTCAAAATCCAATTTCAGATACCTAATAGCTATGCGACCCCAGGCAAGTCACTTAACCTCTGTCTGCCTCAGTTTCCTCATCTGTAAAATGAGGATAATAATAACATGTATTTCTAAGGGTTCTTCAGAGAATAATAAGATAATATTTGTAAAACATTTGGCAACTCTAAATTACTATATAAATGCTATGATTATCATTATTATTATTATTATTCATGTAAAGCTTTGACAATAGTAGACTTGGGAAATAAGGATAATGCTGCCAGTGAAATCCTGGAGCAGAAAAGGGTCCTCATTCCAGTAGAAATCCTACAAACTAGTATCATTGGATCATGGACATACATCTAGAACTGACTTTAGAGATCATTTAAACCGGAGGATCTTACCTTTTTTTTTTTTGTCACGGACTCTTTTAATAGTCTGGAAAAGCCTATGTACTCCTCTGAATGATTTTAAAATAAAATACATAGGATTACACAGGAAACCACTTATATTAGGATAAAATAAAGAAGTAATTTTTCCCATCTAAGCTCTCAGAACCTCTGAAATAAATCTACAGACCCACTGGCAGTTCATGATCCCAAGATTAAAAACTCCTCTTTTATACCAATCATAATTTTTAGAAGAGGACACTGAGACCCCAAAGATCAGGGTATATCTAGGAAGGATTTGATAAAAAAATATCGGCTTAGCCATCTACCAGTCAAAATGAGAACATATTTTTGTTTCCACATGTTAACCTCACTTAATATTTTCTCACAACTCTGGGAGGCAGATAGGACATTTACATATCATATCCTCCTACAGACCTAGGAAACCGAGGTCCAGAGAGGTCATCATGACTTGCCCGAGGCACGAAGGTAGTAATAATCAGAATCTGGACTTCAACCCAGGCTTTTCTACTACTCCAGGCTACATTTCAAAGGCTTTAAAATCTACAGGTCTCAGTTTAGAACTTGCTAGTTCCTCTTGAGTCCAGGGTTACTTTCAATCAGATGAACTTAAGATTACATGCAAGGACTGAGGCAGCACACAGATGCTGCATGAATGCTCCTGTGAAGGAATGTGCAAGGAAAACATTCTCCACTCTGATCCAACAAAGCCTGCAGGTTCCCACCTGTTTGCAGGACCTACTCATTCCTCAGGCAACAGAAATAATCAGGCACATTAAACACCCTCTTTCTTTCTATGGTGGGCAACAAACATTTTAAGTGGGACTGATGGCATTTTCTCCTACAACTTTGAGGTGCCATGATGAGCAGTAATAGCAGAGGAGGGCACTTCTTGAACAATGGATTTCATCCAGATCTACAGGAAATTGATAGCACCCAGCTACCGCTGAAGCAGTGGACCCTGATGGCCACTACAGTGAATCAAAATATGGCACGGAAAACATGCTTCACTCATTAGGACAAGCTGCTTGAAGACAGTCTCCCAAAACAAACTGCTGCTAGAGTCAGGAATGAATGAAACCAACAGAAGACAGAGATGCTTACTTACCTTGCAAAAAGATTCTGGGATATTCTTAAGGTCCACCTGTAGTATACCGCCAATAATAGGAAGAGGAACAGGACCAGGTGGAAGTTTTCCTCTTCCAAAGCCCTTTTTCCATGATAAAATGAGAAGCAGATGAGATACAGAGCAGTAAGCCAAGAGCAATGACCACAGATGGATCCGCTGACACTTCCTTACTGCTAAGAAAGCTGGGAAGGACTGCAAATTTGAGATCAATCAGCTAATAATTCCTCAGTATCCTAAGTAAGCTTTCAGTGGACTTTGGCCTGCCAATAAGATGAAGAGAACTCTACCTTGTTCTACAGTAGTGTATTTTAAAGTATCAGGAGCCATTAAAGTTGTTATACAAGTTTTATTGATTCATTATGCTCCTTACATAACACAGGTATTTCCCAATATGGCCTCGCCTTGCCTTACACTCAATACTTTTAACAAACACTAAGCAAAACCAATGATACTAGGACTTTCACAGTGTATGACATAGTAAGCTACCACTCTACTGAAAGTTTTCCTTATTCTGTTCCAAAAATGAGGCCACTTTTGTAACTTAAAAAACTTTGTTGACACATCATTGTCCTACATTCTTGAGGACCATGACATCATGGAGGGAATGCCATGACTTGCAAGTGAAGCAGATTTAAGTGAGGGAATCTGGGCAAGGTCACCAGCCTGACTTTCTCCTCCGGAGTCATTCTGGGTCCACTGGCAAGATATAGATCAGGACAACTGGAGACAGCAACTCATTGAGGAAAGGAGTGACCTCAAGGTTTGAGAACTGTTACTCACATTGGTTTGTCTAAATGTGGCTCATTAGATGTAACTAGGTTATTTCTGGTCTCCTCTGCCCACCTTTTCCATACCTACTAGGACGGAAGCAGGAGATTGGGGTCATAAGGCTGGCCACTGCTCTTCTCAGATAAGGAGTTTTAGGCTAGAATTTTATCTATCCAACCCCCATACTCAATATTGTTATTCTAGGGAAAAAGAAACTAGTACTAAGGGGGACCAGGAAAGGCTTCTTATGAAGGGTGATACTGAGACGTGAAGGAAGCTAGGGAAGCCAAGTAGAGATAAGGAGGGAGAGAATTCTAGGCATGGGAATACTGAGTTAGTTGACAGAGTGTCTTATTCAAGAATGAGAAAGGCCAGTGTCACTGGATTAGATTATATGATAGGGTATTGACTGGTAAAGTGGAATTGGGGGTGGGATCAGATTATAAAGTCCTTTGAAAGCCAAAGAGGATTTTATATTTGACCTTGGATGTGATAGGAAGCCCTTGGAGTAAGGAAGGGGGGTGGGGGGAGTGATATGGTAAGCCCTGTGCTGTGGAAAGATCACTCTGACAGCTGTATGGATTGGCAACAACGGATGGGCTTGGAGTCAGGGAAGATCTGAATTCAAATCTGATCTCAGACACATTAGCTGTAACTCTGGGCAAGTCACTTAACCTCTATTTGCCTCAGTCTCAACTGTAAAATAGGGATTAAAGAACCTACCTATAGGGTTGTTATGAGGACCAACTGAACTATTCGTAAAGCACTTAGCACCGCACCTGGCACATAGTAAGGCACTATCAAAAATGCTTATTCCCACCTTCACCTTGAGGCAGGAAGACCAACCAGAAAGCAACTGTATTAGACAAGGCATGAGGTGATGAGTGATTATACTAGAGTGGCAGCAATATCAGAGGAGAGAAAGGGTCTCTGAGAGCTATTGTAGAGATACAATCAAAAGCACTTGGCAACAGATTGGTCATAGGGTTAAACCGAACGTGGAAGAATATGATGTCTAGGTTGGAAATCTATGTACTGGTAAAACAGTTTCCTTGACAGTAACAGGGAAGTTAGGGAGAGGGGAAGAAGTTGGGGGAGAAAGATCAGCACTGGACTTGAATTTAGGAATCATCTGCCTAGAGATGTCAATCCACAGGAAGCTGATGAAATAACCAAGTGAAACAGATCAAGAAGGTCCAGGGCAGAATCTTGGAGGACATGTATAGATTACAGAGTATGTGGAGGGAAATAAGACTAACACTCAAATTTTACTAAGCTGCTAGACAAGTAAGGAGTGGCTACATGGCACATTTGCAGTGTTACTCTTAGAAACCCGATCTTTGTGTATTGTCTTGGTGAAGAACCATTTATGTTGAGCTACTGATTGGTTATTTTACTAGAAGCCACATGTAACTGCCAAGATGCAAGCACTGCTTTTTGACAAAGTGCATATCATTTCTTAATACAATAAAATGGGGGGAAAATGAAAAAGATATCCAGGTCTAAAATTTTTTTAATATCTTCTCATGTAGATTCGTGCATAGATGAAAAATGTTAAGTCTGTCCAGTAACTGCAAGAGTTTGGACTGTTATTATGTTATTAATTATTGACTAGATGCCAAAAAGCTTTTGGAAAATCTAACAACAAAGTAACGATATAAGCTTTACACTTTATAAGCCATTTTAAAAATCTGTTACAATTTTTCCTCATAAGCAGTAAAAAGTAAAGGAGCTGAAATGCACAATACATATTCTAAGTTCTACTAAGTTCTCTTCTTCCTTCTCCATGATTTTCTTCTAAAACTAGTGAACAGGTTAAGTACAAATCTTAACTCATGCAAGAATGCTCAAAAATCTGTGGTTTATTCCTCCAGTGTGTATAAAGACTGCTTCTAAGATTTACTTCAATTCTTCGCATTGTGACTGATATTTATAAATCACTGCAAGACATTTCTATTACTCAAAATCCATTTTCCTGCATAAAAATTTGATGAGTATTTAGCTGAAATCAAAAAAATGAAAGCAAGTACAGTATGTTTCCATCGGGAAAATAAGAAACATATAAACAAGTGTAGCAGGAAGCTGCCTCTTTGGAATCCACTCCATCACTATCATACCCTCCTCATCAGGTACCCTACCCCATTCCAGCCCTTTTAAAAAAGTCTCTTTTGATGGGATGTTTTCCTTCATTTGATTGCAAGGTCCTTGATAGTAGGCACTTTCTTTTTCTTATATGTATAGGCCCTGAGCCAGGCACATAAGTAGCACTACATAAATGTTAGTTATCATCATCATCATCATCATTCTAAAGGAACATTATGTTCTTAATCTTAGATATAATAAGATCGTGCATTTTAAAATCTATAAATATAAAATTTCCAATTCAGTATGTGTAAACATTAATGAACATTCACTTACGAATTAGTGACTTGCCCAGGATCACACAGCTCGTAAGTATCAAGTGTCTCAGGCCACATTTGAACTTGGGTCCTCCCGACTCCAAGGCTTGATCCACCGCACCACCTAGCTGACTGTTTATTTTTAATGTGTACTACTGTCCCAAAGCTTCAAACCTTCTATTGGATCCTGTTCTCTACTGAGTAAAAGTCATCTATTGTAAAAACTTACTAATAGTCTCTTCTTTATGAAGAATTCAAAGAAACCTGGCCACATTTATGACAATTAATGCAGAATAAATTAAGCAGAACCAAGAAAACTATTCATGACGACAACCACGAAAATGGAAACACACCCTGAACCAAATGCTACATAATTATGACCACCAAGTCAAACTTGTTCTCGGAAGAGATGAGAAAACATACTTCCCTCCCTTGTCTGCAGAGTCAGTGCGGGTGTATGGTGTGGGGGTGTGGTGTGGGGATTGTTGAGGGGGAGGTGTGAGGAGGAACGAGGACACATGAAGAGAATGTAGAACTGTGCATTCAAATAGAAATAGGAGCCACTAAATTATACATGTCATTATGAATACTGAAGGCCACATATAGACTTGAGTTTTAAAATATAACACTATTTTATTGTATTTTTATTTCTGTTGTTAAATATTTCCCTATTATATTTCAATCTAGTTTAGGATGTACTCAGGAGTGTTGTGGGCTATATGTGTTTTGATACCTCCAGTGGAACTGACATTCAGAAATGAGGGCTATAGAAAAACAAAAAATGTGAATAAAAATGTTTTTTTTTGTTTCTTTGGCTACGCAATGATGGGGTTAAGTGACTTCCCTAAAGTCACACAGCTAGTATGTGTTAAGTGTCTCAGGCTGGATTTGAACTCAGGTCCTCCTGACTCTAGGGCCAGTGCTCTATCCACTGTGCCACCTAGCTGCCCCAAATAAAAATGTTTTGAAGTAAAACATAATTAACTACAAAAATAATACTTGATTCTACATTCTCAAGGCATGTTCTCACCTTTCAACAGTATCAGTATTCTCTTCCTTAGTCAGAGAATTTGAATACAAAATCACAATTACAAGAAATTATACTTCATATGGCCTATACTTCCTTTGAGAAAAGAACTTAATTCAGTCATCTTACAAGAATGAACATTTATTTGGCAAAAACATCTTGTAGCAATGAACACTAAAATTACACAATTTTTCTTACAAAACAAAATAAACCATATTCCCAATTTCCCCCTTCTCATCCTATCCCCAACTCCATAACTGAAGCAAAATTATCTGTAAACTGTATTCTGGGGGGAGGTCAAAGGGGGAATGCAGAAAGACATGCAAAAACTTCCACAGGAAGACTGTATAAATCTGGCAGTGTTTAAGTATCCAATGGCCTTTATCAAGAACACTACTAGAACTCAAAAGTTATAGGAAAATCAGAATCTAACATGTTTCTTTTGTTCTTGTTAAAGCTGAGAAAGCTACCACCCATTAAATATGGGATTGCACCTGTTACATATGTAGTCTGTTACACACAACTGAAAACTAAAAAGTGGATATATTAACCTGATTTCCAAACCAACAGTAAATCACTTCAAGTGAATAAAGACCTGTTTTGAGGCCATTCTTTACAACCCAATTCAGAACATACAATCAGCACCTGAATCTTCAGAATTTTCTAAAACCTTGAAAATTCCCACCTTCTCTTTAACTGGCACAGAGGCATTCATTTGATCTATAAAAGAAATATAAAAATTAGTACTTTTTTTAAAAGTTATTTTCTAAATGAGAAGATATTCATAGTACAATTATTATCATGCTTTTAAATGGATTTGTATTCTACTGACAACTGCTAATATTCTATAATAAAACTGCTTATCAGTTTAACAGTCTTATTTAACTTAAATTTCCATGGTATTTGCAAGTTGGGAATACTGCAGGAAGTCACGTGTGTTCACAAGCAAAGTAAGGGACTGCCTGGACTCATACTGATCATTCTTTTCTCATTTCCCAGAATGGATAAAAGCAACAAAAGCATTTAGTTATTACACAAGTTTAGCCCCTATTCTCTCTCCTCTGAAGCAGAGGGGCATTTCTTTTCTCCAACCCCAGAAGAGATCAAAAAGGGATGTGAGGAGTTGCAGCAAGGAATCTGAGAAAAACAGGTATAGTAGCTTATAGAAAGAGGTAAAGTAAAAGTAAAAGACAGTGCATGCTACTACCAGTAGGCTTGGATCTTAAGTAGCACAAAGCAACGAACTTTTAGATTCACAACCCTACTTTTTCAAGACCCCTACCCCTCAACCTATCAAACCCAAAATAAATGAAAGCCATTCATTCAACACTATGAAAATCCAGAGCCTACCAGAGTCAACTGTCCTTTTTGTATACTCTTTTCTCCTCCTGGAATAGGACCTGATTTCAAGAGATTATCCCTCTTCCACCCACTGTCCCCATCCTCCAGGGAAAAATGGAAATTTACTGCATACATTTCAAGAAAAATCTCTGCATAACATAGACATTTGAGGTATCTTTCAATTATGGCAATCATTAAAATCAAGTACTGAAATAAATTTAGAAATAGATTTTTGAACTGATGTATCATATTACATGCATATAATGCTATGATACCTCATTAAGGCATGGAGGTACCCCTACATTCTTGAAGTCAGCGAAGACTAAACTGGCAAAGCTCTGCATATGAAACAGATGATGAACTATTATCTGAGGACCAGCTTAAGTTCAGTACATAAGAGGGGCATTAAAGAAACAACAATCATTCCTGTTTAATAATTCCAATTAGACAACTAAAGGCAGTTTACTCTCCAAAATATCTGCATTTTGATTAAACAAGTTACCATTTCCCTTTTGAGCATCTCAATTCCCAATTAAGCAGATACACACTTGTCCGTAAGTGATTTAGGAAATTTCCTCTAATATAAAGTCTTCATCATCACTAGATCAATTTTCATGGTTAAGCTCTTTGAGATTAGGACTATATTGTGCTTGGTGTTTATCAGGTAGGTGCTTTAAAAAAAAGGAGCATGAATAAGACAGGATTATGTTATAGTGCCACTTGATGTCTAGGCTGCAACACTACCGCTAACCTAATAAACGATCAGCAGAGGAAGAGAAAGCACAGCATCATTCCCTTTGGGAACATTACCTTGCTTTCACTTCCAATTATCCCTAAGTTAGAGTGAAAGTGATAAAGCAAAAGTGTGTAGATGAGTGGCAAATAAGGTCAGAAGTAGAAAACTTATATCCAACACACTAGCTCATCCTCTGTTTATAACTAAGGGATGGAATTAGATCCCATCTCTAAGAGAGTACAAAAGACTGCCAAACTATGAGCACACAATGTATTCTGTTCAATGGTTATGTTAAAACCTGCTACGGATGCACAGAACTTCCTTTCAAGGCTTAGGCTTATCAGAGAGTAAACTACAACCCCAACTATAACAAAAAATATACAGGGATGAAAAAGATTAGCTACTCAGTGTAAACTGATCAAGCCAACTGCAAAGAAGATGAGAAGTAACTTTTTTTATATTTTCATGTTATACTACACTGAAGATCACGAATCCTAGGGCAGTTGCTGACTAAACAGGACTTTTTGGATTATCACTTAAATCTCAATAGCCTCAGTGTCATGCCAAATGAGGGGGATGAGCTAGAGAATTTCTACATTTCCTTTCAGATTTAAAATTGCATTATTATTCAAGAGTGCAGGAGAAGAAATAGCAGCTACTGTTCTCAAATCATCTTTTCCACTTAAGGGAACTGGTTTTGCCAGTGAAAATCACTGAAACATAAAAAAACTTACCAATTAGGTCACTCCGATCCAGCAACAATTCTAAATCTTTATCACTGATAACTTTCTCCCTTGATCCTTTTACTTCCCTACAGAGAAAAATAAGTGCATAATTACTTACAAAAAAATGTAATTTTAAAGGTTTTTTAAATTGAAGTTGAAAAAAGAAAATCTTACCTTTCATAGTCTCTGGATTTCAATAATTCCATCAATTCCTGAGGATCCAAGAAGGTCTTAGATTGACTTAATCCAGATTTACCACCTTTGAAATGATCTAAAAACATTTAGAAGGAAATATAACAAAAATGTCACCATTAAAACTTTTCCGAGTTAAATTAAAATAGTGGAAATAGAAACAAAGAATGTTGCCTAAATTTACAGAATGTCCAAGAGTTTATAAAAAAAACACTAAAAAGATCTAATTTCTTTAAAGACAATTTATGTATCACTGCTTACAAAAAAAGGCCAATAGTCTTACAAACAGCTTAAAATAAAAATTTTGGCCAGGCTACACAGTATATCAATGAACATGAATATACTGGCCAAATTACCTGACTAGCAATGGAACGAAATGTCAATATTCATACAAGTACTTATTGGCTAATATTTTATGAACCCATAGTGTAGTATTTATACACATACTATAAATTTTGCATAGAGATGGGATTAAAGGTAAAACTGAATTTCAGTATAACTGAACTTTCAGTGAAAGGAATCATATAATAATTGTGGACAACACAATTTTCTTTTCTTATGTGGCTGTAAGGAATTCAACCATGATTTCCTCATACATTAGTACTACATGCACAACTGTCTGCTTTATCATCAGATAGAAAGAAGAGGATGAGGGGGAAAGAGTAAGGGAAAGATCCTTAGGAGTAGGAGGAAATAGGTTAATTAATAGGAGGGCAAGGAAGCAGGCAGAAGTAAAGTAGAGGAGTCAGGAGGGATAGGAAGTAAGAGATACACACAAATATAATGATCAGGAGTAGAATTTATTATGGGAAAAAAGCAGGGTTAGTAGTCATAATCTCAGACAAAGTTAAAGCTACGATAACATATTTAATCAAAAGAGAAAAATAGGTAAACTACTATGTGTCAGCCATATTAATCAATATTGTTTTAGACTATTTAAGATAACTAGACAGTATAAGGTTGGAATATTGTAGTAGTATAGGAAATGTTGAGTTGGTAGACTTAAAAAAAATGAAGACTTGGACTCACAAAAGGAAAATGTTATCTACCCTCAGAGAAACAGAAGACAAACAAGTGTAGTATACAGTCTTACATAGATGCACATGAATTTGTCTATGTATGATTATAGATATCTAAGTGTATGTATATGTTTGTGTGTATATCTGTGTGTGTGTGTCTCTGTGTGTGTGTGTAAATATATATCTGCATTTAATTGTAGCCTTTGGGGGGAATGGTGAAAAAAGAACAAAGTAAAAAGCACTCTCAATACAATATGTAGTATTTATTATATAGGCTTTCTTGAAATGGAAATCTATTGCTGCATATTTGGAATCTTCTCTTACTTCCTGCTGTGCACATAGCAATGCTTTTTCCCCCTTTTCTTACTGTGTATTTAAATTTAAAATAAATTAATTGGGATTTACCTACATGAAAATGTGCACTTGAAAAGCCTGGCATCCCTATAATTTAACACCCCCCCCCAATCACTTCATGTCTCCCTTACCTCAGCTCTGCCTTCTAACTCCAGTTAGGAGAAAATAAAAAGACCTTTTTAAAAAAAAAAAAGGCAAAGCACACCACTGCAAAGCAACTTACTGGGGAAAATATTAACAGCACAAGAACTTTGTTACAAAATTGTTAATTACTTTTGTGGATGATGAGTTTTTCCAGCCTTCTCTTGGCAGCTGCTCTCTCCACAATTTTCTGGTCAACAGTATTTGCTGTCACAAGACGATACACAACAACTGGTTTTGTTTGACCAATTCTGTGACACCTATCTTGAGCCTGAAGATCAGACTGAGGATTCTTGAAACAAAAGATATTCCATTAGCATTAGCTTAAACTTCTAGCAGAATCAATGTACAAAATCCTAGCAGAATCAAAAATTGACAGCATAACAAATTTTAGACTATAGTATTTGATTTTTCAGCTTTTCCTTCAGAGTGAGAAGCTCTGAAAACGTCATAGTATCCAAAATGAAATTCTAATTTACTCCAAGTTCTACAAGTTTAAAAAATTGGTAATATACATGAAATGATCTGTAGTTCTAAAATGGATATTATATTTAAAGACAATTTAGGAAATGAATCATTAAAAACTCCTAATCTTTCTCCTTTACAAAGGTGGGAAACCTTGAGTATGAAATACTATAGAACGGTACACTAAACTTTTCTTTAACATGTTGACTAGTTTTGCTGAACTTTTTAAAAAATTCTTTGTTATAAATAAGGGATGGTTCTCTGGAAAGGGTTGGGGGAGACATATATTGCGAAACCAATGTGCAGATATAAACTGGGAAACGTAAATGATGTAAAACTAAAGTTATCCATAAAAATAATTTCTTAAAGTCTGCACAAGTTTCTTTCCAGTGAGAATTAAGAATAGAAAAATCCAATCTCAGTACCACCCAACTTACCCAATCACTATCATAAATGATAACTGTGTCTGCTGCAGTCAAATTAATACCTAGACCACCAGCTCGAGTACTAACTAAAAACAGGAATACTTCAGGATCTGTGTTGAACTTCTGCATCTAAAAGAAAAAAAGGAATTTAGTAAAAAGAAGCCAAAACTGGTAAATGTAGCAGAATCTTAACTATCTTGGGTAAGCCAACTAAGCTGAAATAAATAACAGCTTACTCCAGCATTCCAAAGACCCACAAGTATCAGTGTAGGTAGTCCCTCCACTACTGCATAGCACAATTCCTCTGTATCTTCAGGAGTTGCTACAGCTGTAAAATTCATCCTCAACAGAGCCAACCTGGTAATAAGTCTCTCTAACCTAAGGCCCAGACAATATGCAGACTTAATTTTGCTTTCATTAATCTTTCAATTAATTAACTCAATCCCTGGTCTTTTGCTTAAGGAATATGAGTGCCCTGGGGCAAAGCAGTAGGAAGAAATATTCTACTTTTGGAGGGAACATCCACTGAAAGAAATCCAACAGAAGAATTACCTCATATAAAACAGAATAAATTCCAAAGGGAGATACATGTTATAAGACTCAAATAACCAGGACTTTGGTATACAGATTCTAAACAGTTACTTGAATTATCTCCAATTGCTCTGCCTGCCTTACCCACAGCCAGCAAAACATTCATAATGATGAAGAGGATGGAATTATACTTTCAGTGGAAAGAATGATGCAATTTTTTGACATGTCTGGGAGTCCCCTAAACCCTATCATCAGTATTTGCATGTTAAAACATTCTACTAAGTAAGGAAGTACAAAACTGGACTCATTTTTTATTTTCTTTTATTCCCTTGATCACCAAGTGCTACCAGCTCTTCCTCTTCCCCTTCTTTTCCATTCCCAGTCAACAAACTACCAATCTAAGTCAGAGGTGTTAAATACATGGCCTGCAAGACTTAAGTACCAGATGAAAATTTATTTGGGAAATATTTAACAATTAAAAATGAAGAACATAAATGTTAACATGATTTTCTAAGTCAATATACAGCCCACAGAAATGCTTATGCGTGGTTTAGTGGCCCCTGTTTCTATTTGAGTTTGACACCATGGATATAACTTTTCTCCTCATTCCTAAGCAATTCCCTATAATCCATCCTTCATAGGATCATCAGATGAATCACCCTCAAACTCCAATTTCACATCATTCCTTTCCCAATCTCCCCTCTCCCCCAGTATCTTCAGCGGCATATTTTCTACTAGATAAAATTTTAAGTTCCTTAGCCTGGTGTCCTAATTATTTGGTAATCCCCTACTTGTCTTAACCCTGTCATGCTAACAGTGAATCCTTTGAGCCAGTCAGGCCTATTCTACTGCTGTTCCCAGAACACAGCATGGCCTGCTACTGCCACTTTAATCAGGCTGTGTGCCTCTGACTACAAAGTTATTCCTACTTCTTCCTATCTAAAACTTATTCATCCTTCAAGGCCCAAGCCAAGGACTGTGGTCCTTTAACACACAGTCCTATCTGATATGTCCTAGCTGTACAGTTTTCTGTTTAAGACTCACCCACAAATAAATCCTAAGGTTATTTAACGTTTTATAAAAATACTGCCAGGTAAACAACACTGCAGGGACTCATCAGTTCCATAAAAAGTGCTACAAATAAGCAATACACAAAACACTACCTTTTGTAAAAAAGAAATAAAGATGTTACCACCCAATTACACTGACTGGCACAATCTTAGGAAGAGAATGCCTGTCTCATATTTTGAACTGTATCATTGCCTTGACTCAGGAAAATCTTCACTTTAATAGACTTGAAAAATGTCAAAGTGACTTAGATTATGGAAGAATCATAGGAGAAAACAAAAACATCCACAAGAACAATACTTCTATTTTAAAATGTTATACATAGGGTAGGGGAGAGGAAATAGTACAGTTTAATTACTAATATAGTATTCCTTTGATTGGAGCCAAAACCTGCTACTGGGCCTTTTTTTCTTTTCTTCATGTAATTCCTGTTTTTCCAGCCACTGTTATCTAGATGGGGGGAGGGAAGGGAGGAGGCCTGGCTCAAGAATTTATACATCTAAACAATACAGTCAGATACTGATAGAAAAAAATTTTCAAAGAGTGAATCACATAAACCTGCCCTTACATTTTCTTCTCTTTCTACATAAGACATGGATCCATCCAACCGGCTAAAGCTGTAATTTCTAAGATAGCAGTAATCCATCAAAATGTCCAACATCATTGTCATTTGTGAAAAAAGCAGCACCTGAAAAGTACATATTACTGAGTATTTGATTTCTGGGATAAACAATTATTGAACAAAATCACTTTCCAATTAAACTTAATACCTTGTGACCCCTGTTTTTGAGTTCTGGAAGCATCCGATCCAGAATTAAGAATTTCCCTGAACTTGTCACTAATTCTTCATTAATCTTAAAGGGAGGTTAAGAAGAAAAGAACATTAGTAACACAATAAGCATCACATTTAAAATATTTCTTTCCCCAATAAAACGCATCAAGCTCTTAACAAATTATGCTGAAAAAAGAGTAATATACTTCCCCTACCCAACGTGTGAATCCTACATATAATACATCAACATATGTAATGGAAAACCAGGGAAACAATGCACACAATGATGCCCATGTAAAGTAGCTTGGCCCTGAATAAGAATCCTACAAACTTATTTTCAGAAGTGAGAGACGCCAAGCAAGTCTCACAATGGGAGACACAGTTGATGTCTTGGCTGGGTTTTTGTTTTTTCCTTTTTCTCTTTTAATATTTTTATAAAGGAAGGACTTGCTGGTTAGGGAACAGGGAGAAATATATTAAGAAATAAGTAACATAAAAAATATAGAATTTTTTTTTTAATGAAACCAATGCAAATAGCATTACGGCAGAGTAGAAAGGGGTATCTGCATGGGTAGGATTTAGGACACAAAGTGGGAAGTAATCTAGAAATAGATGTGGATAAGGGATCAGGTAGGGCTCAATCTTTCTAAGCCCATTTCCTAACTCATAGGGTTTCAGTAGGACTAGAATAAGAAAGTATGTAAAGAACTTCACTAATTTTTAAATACCTCATAAATGTGCTTAAGGGGAGTTCTGGGCTTCTTACTGTTAAATTTTTACATCAATTGGTCAAGCCAGCAAATTCCCAGAACAAACTTTAAATGTACCTTTTGGAAGGTGTAATGCTCTGAGGGGCCATATAAACTTAGTGAGAAAGGACTAAATCAACCTTTAGGCTCTTCAATAACCAGCACATTATTTCCTATGCATTGGCAACCAGATAAATAAATAATAAAGTAAAAAGCTAACAAATAAGCTGCCAAAACACTTAGTTTACACCTTTTTATCAACTTGAACATTGACTAATTATAGTTGGTACCGGAAAGGTTCATTTAAATTTAGCCCTGTACAGACTGCTGGTACACTACAGGAAAATGATGACTTTTTTCTAAAAGAAATAACTTTCGAGTTCAGAAGTTAAGACTGTTGATGTAGCTACACATATAAAATACAGAAATTCAGCATTTAAGGTCCATGTAAACATATAGAACTTCACTCTGATCCCCCTAAGGATTTTTCCTTCTCAACAACACAGGCAGCATTATAAATTTTCCTAACAATATCTGCTTAAGGGACAGAGGATGAGTCTTCACGTGGCAACTCATATAGTCTAGTGGATAAAGGGCTTGCCAGCCTCAGAGTTAGGAAGACCAAGCATTAAGTCCTGCCTCTGAAATATACTTTCCAGAAGACCCTGGGCAAATTTCTCACGAAGTCCTTAGCATCCAAGCATTTAAGGGTAAACACGGATCTACATTAGTGGAAGTTCCCCACATCAATGAAATCATGAAAGCTAAAATAAGTGACATCAAAATCAAGAAGTTAGAGAAGTCAAAATAGCAAATGCTATTAGCCACTTACCTGAAATTCTTGTGTGACAGGATCTAGAGGGTACTCAATGAGGTATGGGTGGTTACAACATTTTCGAAGAAGCATCATAATGTTTTGTAGCTTTAGGTTAACTTCTGATTCTATAGGAATACTCATTTCTACTACAGGTCTAGGAAAAGTACAAAGACATGAATGCACAGCAGATATTAAAATACTCTTTGATATAAAGATATTTATTTAAATACACACCTTTGTGATTCCATCTCTGGTTGCATTTGACTGATCAATTTTTCTAACTCATCAGGTACATTATCATCATTAAATGTACTATAATTAATCAATTTTCTGCTTCGGCGCTTTGGTCTTCCTGTGGGACTCAGTTCAATGGTTTCTTTCTGTAAGATACCAAAAAACACTTGAATGAGAAAATATTTCTATTTTTTCCCCAAAATATACTATCTTATATAAACTTCTCAAATCCCAGGCCTCTTTGAAAAGGATACTCTTCTCTTCACTATTTTTCTGTTTTTCAGCATTATTTAACATTTAACGAGTGCCCATTGACTAGATGACATAAATGATTTACAGTCAAATTCTAAAGGCTGAGTGTACCTGAGAAAATATATTTAATCCTATTAAGTATGGTGATTACATCCAAGAATAAAGAAATAACTAACACAGAAAGAGGTAACAGAGAATAGAAGCTAGATGAACTTCTGTTCAATTTGACTCTAAGTAATTTGGCCAATAGGCACTTATACAAATGAATCTTATGACTCAGGGACAGAAATAACTCAAATTCCTATAGTGCTTTTAAGGTTTGTAAAACATTTTGCCTACATTAATTACCTCATCCGTACCACCCTACGAGGTAGATGCTTTTTAGCAACCCACTTTAAAGATAAAGAAATTAGGACTATTATTAACAGACTCCTTTCGGATGCTATTTTTTTTTTGTCTATAGGATTAATGATTTGCACTATGGAACATGAAATTACCAATCAGGAGTCTTTAGACAAGTGCCTGTGCTGTCATTAACTAGTCATATAGTTCCAAACATGTAATTAACCTCTCCAAATCTGTTTCTGCAATTATAAATAACTGTATAAAATATTAATTATACCTACCCTAGATTACCAGAGATGTTGAGGATCAAGCTAGAAATACGTGAAAGCATTATAGCAAAACATATATACATAGTTTACAAAGTCGAGAATTTTGCTTCATATTTCTTCACTAACTTTCTGTGTAGCTATTTTTTGGGGGGAAAGTGGTAGGGAGTTTAAGTACTTTGTATATTTAGCAACAGCTTGGAAGCCTTCTCTTGAAGGATATCAGTAAATACAACATACTCAGTTTGCTTAAGGATAAGGAAAACAAGGAAAAAATAATGGAAAACAAAACAACTTCTATACCTCTCCTTATTACATCCTCTCTACAGGAATAAAATTAATGGGTAGTAGAAAAAACACTGGTGTCAGAGGATCTGGATTCCTACCCCGGCTCTGACATTTACTACCTAAGTTGAATAAGCAAGTCACTGAACTTCTCTGGACCTATTTCTTTGTTTAAAAAAAAATGTGTTGGGGAAGCTGGTAAGTTGGTGGTGGAAGAAAGGTTGGGTTAGATGACCTCTAAGGCCCTTCTACCTCTGAGTCTAAGATCCAATCCCCACTAATAGGTTCATGAGCCTCAACAGATTCATTTGCATCAAGCATGGAATTTTCTGTCTCCAGCTTCGGATTCATTTAAAATATACCTCCTATGATGTTACTTGTAACTACAGTCTCTCTATATTAGATATTATATATACTATTAGCAGCAGATGGCACATCTATAGCAGATAGAGACAGCATCAAGCCTGGAATCAGGAAGACCTCCATTCAAATCTGATCTCAGACACTTACTAGCTGAGTGACCCTGCCAAGTCACTTAATCCTGTTTGCCTCAAGTTTCCTGATCTATAAAATGAGCTGAAGAAGGAAATGGCAAACTCCAATACCTTTGCCAAGAAAACCCGAAATGGGATCACAGTCGGACACGACTAAAACAACTGAACAACAACAAATATAAATTCTACTTCAACAAACACCTTACTGCATCCAAACATTTTTGAAATTGTACGGTTCACAATTGCTGTATAAAAAGTTTCTTGTTTCTTTGAAAGAGGTGCATATACTACCACTTCTCGTTTAGGAGGAACTTCAAGTGCAACATCAGATTTTAGTCTTCTCAGTAAGAAAGGGGTCAGGATCTAGAAAAATAACAAAGGAATAAGCAAATAAGATGAACCATTCCACTGGACTATAGCGCAGTCTTTATCACTGGAATTCTAGTCTTCTCAGACCACTCCAGTTCAGATAAACCTCTTTCCCAACCTCTCAACTACTAGCACTTACTGAAAATTGACTTTTATTTAGTAATTATGTACATAATACTGTCTCCCACCCTGCAACTTGTCCTTTTACCCAGCATTCATAACAATTTGTCTTTTGTCTACACTTGGTTATATCAATTCTCTGTATGAAAATCTTCAGTGGCTACTCACTGCTGCCCAAGTTAAAACTCTTCTGCTTGGTAGTGAAGCATCTCTAAAATTTAGCACAACACTAATTTTCAAAGTTTATATCAATCTCCTTTCACATACACTTCACTATATTCTGCCAAAATGAACAATTATATAACCAAGAAACAATGAAAACCTGGTGAAGCATATGTAAAACATTCTGTTCCCGTTCTTTAGCAACGATGTCCTCAGCAATTTCTGTAAGACTATTTATGTCAAACCAGGACTCAAAGCTAGAGAGAAAAATAAAATCTTAAATTACTCAATCCATTAAACAAATAATTAACATGCCAATTTGAAAAATGTTTTTCTATACAACTTTAATATATATATATTTTTTGCTTTACTTTGTCATATGACACAAGATTAACCACCAGGTGATGGCATTTTTGCAAAAAGCAACAAGACAATCTACTAAACACGTTTGTAGGTTCAACACCAAAGAAATAGGTCCTTAAAAGCATATTCTAGTTATCCCTTACACAATTTACATTTAATTAATTACAATGAAGCAAATAAATACAATAATACAATACTATAGGTATGCCTTTAAAAAAACAAAAAATCCTGAACTTTCAAAAACGACAAAATTGTAGAATAGTTTGATTCTTTAAAAAAACAAAAAAAGCAATAAAACACGAAGTATTTACATACGATGCTATTTAAAATATAATTCAATTTACAGAAATAGCTATACTACTTCCCAAACATGTAATATTACTAGATTATCAGCATAGTTTTGAGCACCCAAGTTTTTACACAAATAATCCATGCTGTATCCATCACCAAGCAGGAGAAATATTATTAATGAATCACATCATGCAGACAATTTCATGTGAATGTTTTCTGAAGCTCATTCGGACATACACATTTATGGACACTCCAAAATTATCTAATTCTATACTTTTCTACCCTGGATTTATTAATAGCAAAATCATGTAGGCTTCATTATATATATATGAAAAATACTAGACAGCTTTAGAGCTATTCACTAATATTTTATTCACTAGGATTAATTTCCCTTGGCTGAAATGTTCTTTATCTATGCCATATCACCCTAAATTCAACCAAACTTGCCTGAAACATTTTCTATTTGGATTTTCATGGTGTAGATAAAGAATAGAACACAATTTTCTCATGGAAAGAGCTTAAGGGTAAAAAGGCCAGAATTCTAATACTGGTCCTGCCACTAACTAGCCATTTGACCAAAATCAATTTTCTTCTCTCAAACAGGCGAACTACCACTCCCCGTTATCAATCCTAAAGATAAAACAAGATCATGGATTTTAAAGTGGTTTGCAGTTAAGAGTCAGAAAGACCTGAATTCCAATCCTATCATATCCAATATAGCCATCAGATATATACTTGCTGTTTGATCCTGGTTATATCATTTAACCTTTGTCAAACTAAGTTTCCTGAGCTCTAAAGTGGGGAAAATAATAGTACCTGTCTCACAGGACATGAAGATGAAATGAAATACATGTAAAGTACTTTTCAAACCTTAAAGCCCTATATAAATATTATTGTTGTTATAATGATAATTATTATTCATTAAACTATTGGCTCCTGATGCACACATTCTAACCTATAGGTGGTAAGTGTTCAATCAGCCAGCTGTGACTCGGTTTTTCTTTCTTACCCAGTTTTAATAGGGCAGTCCATGCACCACCAAAAATATGCTACATGACTTACTCTGGTATTTTTCATAAGATCTCTTTCAGCTTTAAAGCCTAATTCTCTCTCTCTCTCTCTCTCTCTTCTCTCTCTCTCTCTCTCTCTCTCTCTCTCTCTCTCTTCTCTTTTTAGGCAATTGGGGTTAAGTGACTTGCCCAGGGTCACACAGTGTCATGTGCTTGGTTTGAGGCCAGATTTGAACTCAGGTCCTCCTGACTTCAGGGCCAGGACTCTACCTACTGCTCCACCTAGCTGCCCCTTTAAAGCCTAATTCTCTAATAAGCTATAACCAATAACTCTGGCCTTGGATCTTCTATGGACTTTTTAATATGCCCAGTAATTCTAAAGAAAGATAATACATGAGGCTCTCTTCTTTGATATTCTGGGTGACCACAAGAGGAAAGAAAAACAAGCTTTTATGAAGCACCTTCTATGTGCCAGGCACCATGATTTATAGATATTACCTCATTTGAGCCTCACAACAACTCTGTGAGGGAGGTGCTATTATTATCTCCATTTTACAGTTGAGGAAACTGAGACAGATATTAAGCGATCATGTGCCCAAGGTCACACAGCTAGTGTCTGATGTGGATCTGAACTCAGGTCTTTCTGACCTGACCTTGACCATAAGCTCTTATATTTCAAATTCTGAGGAATAATACACAAATAAGAGGTTTTTGCCCTGGTCAAATCTTTATAGATATCTAAATACTTTAGAGATTTTCTTTTCTTGATTTCTTAGGAGTACATTGGTGTCAAAATGGAGTGTGTCAAAACACACCACATATAATAAGAACAGGTTGGAAAACTCTTAGTCTTCAGTTATCCAGAAACAGGTCAGAGTTATCTGATTTTTAAGTACTGGTTAGATTTTTTTTCTCAACAGTGAAAAAAAGCAACTACTTCAGCCTACCTTTTCAAGTCATCAAAAACATCTGGCAACAAAAAATTTAGTAATGACCACAGCTCTGCTAAATTGTTCTGCAAGGGTGTACCAGTCAGCAGAAGTTTGTTGTCGGCATTGAATCGTTTTAATTCCCGGATTAGACGACAATTCATGTTCTTAATCCTGTGTCCTTCATCTACTATTAAGTATTTCCAGTAGCAATGCTAGAAAATTAATTGGAAAAGAGAAATGATTTCAAGAGTGTCACCTCACAATTTTGCATTGGTTATATGAATAAAGCAAATAGTAAGTATGACATTTCCATCCCTAAAGTATTAGAAATTAGTGAATAAGTACAAATGCTCACATTTCTATACTAAGTAAGTATTTAGGGATTTCCCAATACCAATTCAGATCTAGAAGCTAATGTGCAAAATTTCTTAAAGAGAGATTAAAGGACTCAGGATTAAGTAACTAGCCCAGAATCATGTGGCCAGAAGATAAGAAGGGCCAGAATGCCACAAGGCCTTCCCAATCATTTCACCATGGTCCGAGTTATACTTGAGTACACCTTATCACCAAAAAAACTTTGCACATGCACCCCTATATACATGTATTTAATCAATCTAAAAGCATGTAGGAAGTGCTGACTATGTTGTCAGGCACCAGGATAAGCACTAGATTTATGTAATTACACATATAGTCAAAAGCACCAATTATTATATACACTATAAATTTACACAGAAAATAAAAATTTTAAAAGAGTGAGATAAAGATTAAATAATATTTGATTTTACAGTCAATAGGGAAGCATCAGAATTTATCATGCAGCCAAGTGATTGGTCCAGACCTGCACTTTACGAAAATTCTTTTGGCAGCTCTGTCAGAGTAGTGAGGGGTGTAGTTTCAAGTGAATAAGGAGTCAAGGAAAAAGAGGCTGAAAACATAGGAGACTGGAAGAATGATAACATCCTCCAAAGAAACAGGGAAGGTTCAGAAGAGGGCTGCATTTTTGGGAAAGATGAGAGCAAATTATCTATGCTAGCTCATCCTGTGCTACTCCCACTTTCTAACTGATGAAAAGAGAACATGTATGCTCAGGGGGTGGAGGGTACAGAAAGGCCATGCTCACTAGCTTAGATGGCAGAGCCCCTACTGTGGTGACTCAGGAACAGAGGCACTAAGGGGAGGGTAGATAGCCTTCAGAGACCGAAATTTGCCTGTAGAGCTGCTGTGATTACCAGAAGTGGCTGATTATAGCCTCCCTGAGTGGCCATCTGAAGGACAGTTGTGGAAAAGGCAATATGAGGAAGTGCTAGAGGAGATGGTGACGCAGCTAGGGGAGGATAGAATGTAACCTATCTTCCTATGCTCTCACTGGCCTTCTCCCTGAGGTCATTCCAGGCTCCACTGCACTGCACTGCACTGTCTCATGTCTCTGCATAAAGGCAGTTCAACACTTTGGGGAGATCAATGGATGTGAAGTCCAAGCACTCTCACTCAAACCCCTCCTCTGCCCTTTCCAGGGTAAGCTTGGGCAAGTTCACTCAACCTCTCTGAATCTCAATCACCTTTTGCATAAAATGAGAAAGTAGATGAAAAGGTCTGGAAAGGCCTTTTCACTCTAACTCTATGGTCCTATATCTTCTTAAAGTCCATTTTAAACCCTTCACCTAAACTTCTGCAAATAATCCTAAAAACATGGGCCTCTGAGCCTGAATAATGGCTAATAATCCCCTATCTGGCCTCTTTTTACCATGCTTATTACATTCTCTAATAATACTTGGGCTAAAACCACTATTCAAGATCTCTCTCAGATTCTACTTCCAGATAGCAAAACCAGAAATTAAAGAGTCAGCAGCAAAAGTACAACAATAAGAAACATCACAGGAGCACAGCTAAAAAAAGTAAGAAACCAACTAATACAAAAACATAGCGGAGAGAGTGGGAAGAGAAACATTACAGTGTTTAAGAGAGCAGTAAATAAGAGCAATTAATAGTTCTGAAAAGTTCTTGACTTCCTGTTCTCTTGTACCTTTTACCACCAAAGAGTATAGCAGATTCTTCACTTGGGTGATAATTCACAAAAGCAGAAATAAACATGTAAAAAAAGGGTGCCATGAAGTAATGGCTAGACTCTCCTGCCACACTCTTGCTTATGTTTAGCTCTATCCTTACCACCCTGTTCATGTGAAGAAGCAGAACAGGACGAACTTCAAGAGAAGCCTGAATATATTTAAGTGGGCTGGATAAATTCAATAAAATCAAAAATGTAATAGAATAGACCTCAAACATATTTAAGCATCACACCAATGGTCACAACATAAATGATGCTAAAAAGTCACGATTACAATTGCTAACTTTCAATCTGTTTTATTGAGAGACTTAAACCTCAATCAGTTTTCTTTACAAATACATGCCAATCATCACAAAGGGAACTGGGCAAGTGTTTCAGACGGAGGGGAGGGGGATGCAAAGAGAAGAACCACATAATATCTAAAAAAACTCCAAGTCTACAGGATTAAAAATCAGTTTTACAAGACACATAGGATAGCATATTACACAGATTATAATAAATGAGTATATTTGGAGTTATATAAAGCTGATCTGTTTACCTGTAGAGCATTTCTGTCTCTCATCGCTATTTCAAAGGACGTAATTACCACAGGATGTATCTGCAATGTTCCATCACGTTTATGAATTTTTTGTGCCAATTTTCGACGTTCTTGTTGATCTCCATGATACAACATAATAGGAATCTAGGATGATAATATTATTTATGATAAACACAACAAATTTACATAAATCTGGGGAAAGAGCTAAAATTCCTCAATTATCTGACTTATGTTTCACTTTGTTATTCAATAAAATGAATCCAATATTACTTTCTCTACTATACAGGAAGAAACCCTTTTTCAAAAGTCCCAAGAATTAAAATACTTGAACACACTAAAATTTTATTAATTTACTTCAAAATACATTGTACTGATTTCTTTTGTCTTTGTATGCTACTCATTAGTGGGAAAGGAAAAAGATTGTTCTGGCTCCAGACTGAAGCCTCCCTAATCACAACTGGATACATGTGAGATAAATGAGAATAAGTCAAGAATGACTCTGAGCGCCAAGTATAAACCTTGATGACTAGAAAGATGGTAGTTCCCTTGAAAGAAATAGGGTCACTCAGAAGAGGGGATGTTTTAGGCAGAAAGAGTTCTGTTTCAGACATGTTGAGTTTGAGATACTTAAGGTACATTCAGTTTGAAACGCCCAATAGCAATTAATACATAGTAAGCATAGGGCTACATGACATATTGACACTGATAAATAACTTACGTACCTGAAATGTCATTTAAAAAAATATAAAATATCCAGGAAGGACCACCGTGTCTGTTCTCACCAATGAGAAGGGGCAAAGCCCTCCACACCTGGCATTGGCTGTGTCCTACCCAGATAACCTATTGCTTCCTAAGCCTCCTCTACCAATCCCCCACCCTTCAACTGCCTTGTCAGTGACCACTGAGGGCACTGATAAAACACCTCTGTACAGCTGACAACCTCAAGGTGGGCAGGACAGCCATCCCTACCTTGCAGCATAAGGCCTGCATAGACAACATGCACAATAAAGGTTTGCTGGATTGGATGGAGAGGAAAAGGAGAGACAGAACATAACTCTCACATTTTAGGCACGAGAACTCGCCCATTTGTGGCTTGGTTCCCTTTTCCCAGGGCTTTTGTCCCATTGGCTCCCTAAAGCCTCCCCTTCAAGGCTCTGTCTTCCAAACTTTCCTTTGGCAGCCCTGCCCACAAGCCCCTGTTCGTATCCCCACCCCAAGCCTCGTTTCCCTGGGAACTCAACAAGGCTCACCATAAGCCAGTGAAGCCACAAGCAACAGCAGCCCCAAGACAAAGAGAAGCAACTTCTTTTGAGTGGAAAATCTCCTGAATTTCATCGAGATGAAGGAGATGTTAGCGCCTGCCCTTCCCCACTCCAGTCTCCTGTGAGACCCTCCCTGAGTGGCAAATGAAACAACCAAAAACAGTGTGCCTTGCCCCCCGCCCCCCAACACACACCCTCTGCCATGGGGCACCCAACATGTGGAGCACTGGGGTTTTATGGACAGCCCTAGAGGTAAAGTAGAAGGAAGAATTAAAAAAAAAGTATAAATACAAGTGTGAATGGAAAAGGAGGTAGGATAACACAGAGAGAATGAAGTGGTACCCTCAAAATACTGGAAAAGAGCCAGAAGCAGGCCTAGGGTATGTTGGGCAAATGCTTTAATGGAAACTTATGGAAATATGTAATAAAAATCTGCATGAGAAGTTCTAGAAGAACTATGATCTACCATGTTAGTAGAAGAGTGCATATTAATGAGAACACCAATTTATTGAAGTATATGAAAATAATTCTTACCTGTGGTGTAAATCTTTTAAATTCAGCCATCCAGTTAGGAAGTGTAGACAAAGGACCACACACGAGGAATGGTCCAGGTACTCCTCTCTCAACCATCAATGCAATTGTAGCAATGCATTGAACAGTCTTTCCTAATCCCATTTCATCCGCTAAAATGCCATTAATACCATTTTCCCAAAGCATCTGCATAAACCAAAAAAAAAAAAAGCTGTAATTAAATCTGGAAACATTAAATTTGTACTCTTCATGAGAATTTCATGGTAGAATTAGTTGAAGAAAATATCACTAAATTAGGAGCTCAATATTAAGAGTTGTTTAAATAATCCTGACTTTCTGAGTTTTTGGATAATTTCTAGGTCACAAATCCACTACGTGACTCCAAAGTGCAAATGAAAAAGAAAATCTCAAAAGATTAGGAAACTTTATAAACTTTAAATCCCTAAAAACAGTTATTGAAATCTTAAATTGAATAAGTGCTTAAATAATGGTAAGAAATACCAGTAGGAAGAAGTAACACAATGTAGTAGATATTAAGAGATAATAGGGACTCTGGTCCCAGTTCTACCACTACCTACCTTTTGACCTTGGGCAAATCAACAGCATCTCCAAGACTCAGTTCCTTTATGTAAAATTCAACAATTGGGACTATATATTCTGAAAGGTCCATTCAAGCGACAGTACGTGTTCATGGAGTTGGGGAAAAGGTGTAAGAGGATGTTGAGGATGGTGGCTAAAATAAGCTATTAGGATGGAGACATGGTATGAGCACAGCTGCCCAGGCTCACGTTCAAGATCAACTGACTGATCCCAACTATCCTGATAAACTATTAGATTATACATGATTTCAGCTTTTGGGACTTTATTTTTTGTGAGACATTTTTTTTGGCAACTGTCTTACAAACAGTCAGAACTTAGAATAATTGGGAAAAGAGACTTCTCATCTGGACACACCTACAATCCTAGGAACTAAGCTGGAAGTTACAAATTTTAGAGCTAGAACAGACCTTTCCAATCCTATCACTCAGCAAATAAGGAAACTAAAGGCCAAAAATTATGTGGCTTGGTATAAGTCAGTTAAGCAGAGAGCCTGAATTTTAACACAAGTCCTCTTGACGGTAAATACAATACTCTTTCCACTAAAGAATTGGTGTGCCTGAAGAATCTGATCCTAACGTTGGGTTAGTCCCACTGAAATGGACCTCAAATAACCAGATTCAAGATTGAGGGAACAAGGATGATGGTAAGAAACCTGAATTCTTGTCCTAACTGCCTCTAAAGAACTATGTGACCTGGGTGAGTCAGAATCTCTCCGGGCCAGTTTCTCTATCTGTAAAACGAAAAGTACAGCCTAGATAATGTTTAAGATAAAAATTCCATGATTGCTACCTGATCCAGAAGATTATTACAAGAAAGTGTCTAGCATGGCTCTTGATTTTAGAATGAACTTTTTAAATTAAGAGAAACAGACCCAGATTGAAACCATATGAGGTTTAAATTGAACTGAACGTACCTTTCAGAACCTGTGAAATCTAGGATCTGTCAAGAGGGGGATGTCATATACTTGAAAATCACCAGCCAAAAACATAACTTACAAAATAGTTAAAATTAGGGGATAAATTAAGCTTCATCTCACAAAGACTCATCACAGACAGAATTACAGTGAACAATGAAAAATAAACCTTTAAATGAACTTTTATTAAGGCAATAATTCCTACCCTAAGCCACTCCATGCCTTCTACTTGGTACCACCGCATTATTCCTCCTGTGAAGTGCTTTGGTTGTTGAAAGGGTACTGCCTGGCCATTACATTTCCTTACTGGATCTAGAAAGTATTTAGCATTATGCCGAACAACTTGAGATAATCTATCCTTAATCACACTATTTGTATCACTACTTTTCTGAAGATCTTCTACAGAAACCTGTATAGAAGAAGAGCATTCATCCTATAAGAGAAAAAAAAATCATTAGCAATTCAAGCTCACAAGGCTGACTTCAATCTTGTTTATTTACTAGATGACCAAATGCTCAACTTTATAAACTTCCCTAGATCTATAAACATTCAATTGTACACGATAGTACAGGAAACAGACCAAACCTTGGAGATGTCTGGCCCCCCAAACTTCTCTGGAACATGCTTCAAAACTCTCTAATCCTGTAATTCTTTCAGTCACAAGATAGTTAATCCTCCCAGTTCCTAACCAGGCACATAGAATCCTAAAAATACTTTGTTAGAGTTTTCCCTATTTCTCATATTCCAATACCAACAAAGCCATCTTGCTCTTAGGATACCTTTCCTGGAAGGCCATTTCCTAAACTCCTCAAAAAACCCTTCTCAGTCATGATTCATTATCTTCTGCTGAAAAGAAAAACTAAAGATAAGAGAGTCTAGCTTTCAGGGAGCATTAATTTTCATATGCATGCAATTTGAGGAGTGGAGGAAATTCTATCAAACATCTCTTATGGGCATAGTATTGTGTTAGACATTAAATGCCAAGTTAAGATAAAATATCCATGTTCTCAGTCTAGATGCTCAATCTTCTTTAAAATTATAACTGAGAGTCTGCTACAAAGTGCCACCCATTTACCACCACAAGGTTGACATCCAGCAGTTTCCCTTGTTGTTCTTACTTAAAATGTTCTAAGGAAAAATCAGCAAGATTCAGGGCTGAGATAAGAAAAGTAAATGGCTAAAAATTTGGGAATCCAAATGTATCCAAAATATACAAAAAGGAAAAAATAAGATAATATCTTTTCAGAAGAGCCAAATACTCAAAGTTAATCCTGTGAAATAAGGGATGTCAAGATTCAAGGAACCCTAAAATCTTAGTGTAAAAACTACTCATACAGTATATATAATGTACAGATTTATACCAAAAATGTACCAATTATATTTACTAACACAGATTAATCTCACACACATAACCTTAAACATAAATTCATATACCAAGACATGAATACAAATATACTTTGGTTTTTTTGTTTTTTGGGGGGGTTTAGGCAGTGGGGTTAAGTGACTTGCCCAGGGTCACACAGCTAGTGAGTGTTATGTGTCTGAGGTCGGATTTGAACTCAGGTCCTCCTGAATCCAGGGCTAGTACTCTATGCACTGTGCCACCTAGCTGCCCTGAACACAAATATACTAAAAGAACAGGTGAAGACCAATCAACCAACCTTTTATATAAAAAAAAAATGGTAATTTTTTTTGGTAGAAGAACAGGAAAAACCACTTGGGGTAAAGGTATGTCAATAAGGTCCTCAAAGAGGAGCTGACATTTGAGTTGAGCCTTCAAAGAAGGCGAGGATTCAAGAGACAGGTGAGAAGAGAATACATTCCAGGTATGGGACAGATGTGTGTAAGAATACCAAGAAAGCCAGCTAAATCATATTATGCTATTCACCAAAGGGAATAATGCATAATGACCTGAAAGGTAAGGCAGAAAACATATAATAGTTAATGGGAAGGAATAAATGAATAGATAGGTGAGAGATGACAAGAATTGGGGGAAGAAACTGAGCTAGTATATGAGAAAGGCAAAAAGAATTGAGCAAGAAGGATTAGATGCATTCAGCTAGTGCTCAGAGAAAACAAATACAGAGTTCAGATTTGGCTTTATTATTATAAATCACTTACCCAATTGTCTTCTTTCTTCTTCTTAGCCACTGATAAAATTTCCTTAGAAATGAAGGAGGAAAAGGTGAAATTAAAAACATTTTAATAAAACATTTTTTCATCTATCATATTAAATCAATCAAGCATTTTATTGAGCTCTTAGTAAATACTGAGTAATGAGATGTAAAAGACATAACACACATGAAAGTGGTAAATGGTAAGGAACTGACTTAAGTGTTAAAAGAATTCTAAAGGAAATTACAAGTGTGTACTTGAGTTAAAAGAAGATAGACTTGAGTTGGGCTGAACAGAATTGGAGAGTTGGATAAGAAGGGAATGAGCAAAAGGTTACAGACACAAAAATAGGAATAGAAGGACACAAGAACAACCTGACTAGCTAAATGCTTGATGCGAAAAACAATTCAAACAGTTATTTCTTGGGTTTGGAGATAATGTTTTATGCTTTCTTTACCTCTTTTGACATGACTTCTGAAATACTATATTCATCTTCTCTTCCTCTTTTCTTTTTCATAACTACAAAAATAAACAAAAGATTGTCATCCTAACAAACTCTAAAAGAAAATATAACCTTCAAAAACTAGGACAAAAAAATTTACCTGGTTTTTCTTCACTTCCATCAGTTGATTTTTTCCCCTACAGAGTAAATATTTACAACATTAAGTCTTTTCCTAAAATCTTTAATCTTATGACAAATGAATTAACTTCTTCATTTACTTGGAAACTGGAAAAAGTATAACCAATTACAAATTTTAAAAACATAAGCCATAAGCTACATGACATACGGGCAACTAAAGAACACAATATTCTATCATCCCTGTGGCTTATAGCACCTGGTCAGAAGATTGAAGAAACAGAGATCATATTCAGTATTACAGATTATGCCAATGTGTAAATATTCTTAGTAGTTATGCTCTGTGCCTTTTGGTGAGTAATCCAGGTACATTAAGACAAATGTCTCTTGCCCATGGAATTTAGGCATTTACATAAGCAACTATGCTTCCCTTACAGATTTTTGGTGCTATCTATAACCTTTTCCTTTCTGTGTTTCTCTTGAGCAGGAGGAAAAGAGGAATCAACACATGTACCACTTTAAATTTTTGTTGCTCGTTCTTACTGAAGAATGTTTTATGAAATCTAGGAGGGGGAGAGGTAAGATAGAGGTAGAGAGAATATGGCTTCACAATCTCTTTTGAAATCCTCACCCTTAGAAGCAAGGTTTTTCTAGGATAATGGAACTGAAGGAAACAGGAGTTATTTCACAAGTTCTCTAGGGAACTTGAAAGAAAAAAAGTCAAGGCATGGAAAGAAAGGACAAAAAAGGTAAAGACTTAAGCTTAGGAAAAGAACTATTTAAAGAGGAATAAGAGTTATTTTTTAAAAGAGAATAAAGGGCAACACACCAAAAATAGACAACATGCAAGCAAAAAATATGAGAAGGGAGAGAGGATGGAGGGAAAAAAGAAAGCTTAAAATTTATAAGAGCAAAACACTTAGACTTAGGCTATGTTAGTGGAATGAAATATGTGGTAGGTGTTGGTAGAGCTTCATATATGGATGGCACAATTTTTTGGCCACAGAAGTGCTGTATGCTATGTATTAAAAGCAGAAAATGCCTATATCTGAAATTTCAGGAGCAGTCACAAAGATCTATCCTAGAAACTGCTACTCTTTCTGGTAGTGTTACTTGCCTTCGGTATGTAACTGAAAATTTGGGTAACTGCTATAATAAAATGCTAATCTATCACAATTTCTAGACTCTGTTCTATGGATGGAAACATAAAACAAATGGTCTCAAGGAAGACCTGCTGGAGACAAAGGTTTCAGGAAAAACCAATACAGGCTGCTTTCCATTAGGGAAATACAGTTAACTTTCTCATGGTACATGAAATGGATTCAGTCCTAAATGTTTATATTTACCATGTTTTCCCCAAAAATTAAATATGGGTGATATGCAGAAAACAGAAAAACTGTTACAGTAATACAGGAAGAGAAAAAAAAGTTTTAAAGCAATATTACACATTTTACTGAGGCTATTTTCTTGTCAACATTAGAATCAGAAACTTCTTCAAGACTTAATATACTATCTTAAAATTTTAATTTAACAGATTACCTTTGAAATTTTTAAAGCTTCCTTTTTTCGCTCCAATTTCTCCTTCCTCTTCTGTTCCTGAGAAGAGATATCTTAGTGTCTTTAAAGTATACACATTTAATGACTTTCTGATTTGCAGAATCATACTCCTGAAAGGGAGGTACTTTAAAGATTATGTAGTCCAAACCTCTCATTTTGCAAACAAGGAACCAGAAACTTGCTCCAGGTCAAACAGGCAGAGCCAAGAAGCAAAGACAGTTTCTCTGACTTCACATCTATCTGGTATTCTGCCCACTACACCATAGTACTGTTTCTTTATTTGGTGTTAAGTATAGGGCTTTGTTCTAGATAAAAGGCCAAGACTCCTGTTCTGAAATCCTATTTTTTTTTAGGTAGTTTTACTAAATTTCTTATGATTAAGACTACATGAGTTTTGGGGGACTACATTATATCCTAATATTTATAATTTCTTTGGCCTATAACTTACATCAATACAAAGTGAGACTGAGAAAGTAGATGTAAAAGCATGTCTTTGCATCCAAAATATGAAAACAACAAAATAAAACACACAGATATATACGTATTTCCTTCACTATGTTCTCCCTCTAACATGTAGAAGTAAACCTAGATTCTCAAAAGCTTTGCCAAAAGAACACATACTTAGGCAGTTCAGATTCAGCCAGAAAGTCCTCAAGTATGGACCCAATGGCAGTGTGTCTGTCTTAGGAAGACTTGTTCAGTTGTTTTTCAGTCATGTGTGACTCTTCATAAAGCCCCATTTGGGGTTTTCTTGGCAAAAGATACTGGAGTGGTTTGCCATTTCCTTATCCAGTTCACTTTAGACATGAGGGAACTGAGGCAAACAGGATTAAGTGGCATGCCCAATCACACAACTAGTAAGGGTATAAGGCCAAATCTGAGCTCAGGAAAAGGTCTTCATGACTCCAGGCTCAGTGCCCTATCCACTGTGACATCTAGCTGCCCTTATGAAAACTAGCTTGGTTAAATTCAGTGTGACCAGAAAGTTGATGAGCAGGTAAATTCTGGCCACAGTCAACTCATGAAAATCTAGGTGTTTGGGGCACTGCAATATATATCATTTATAAGGATGAAAATTCCTCTAAAGTACTAAAGCACGTGTTCGTTTTTAAAATTTTACCTTCAAATTAATAACTACCAATGACTATTTTCAATTACTCACCTCCATTTGTTGTTGTTCCATCTTGGTCAACAAAAATTTGGAATATATATTGCTTTTTTCAAGTAAATGTTGAAGTCTCTTGTAGCGAATTTCATTAGAATCTCTATCCCAAGACATTCGAGCCTACCAACAAAAGATTTTTTTCACTTATTACTGTCTTTCTCAAATATGAATTTTTGCAGTATATCCTATGAAAATTCAGTCAGTAATATTACACTTTAATGTTTACATAATGTAAACAAAACAAAGCAATAAAAAATTATACAAATACAGCTTACTTACATATATCTTAGAACCAGGGCTAAAAAAAAATCTAGTACCTTATTTAAAACTCAAAGTAAAAAAAAAAACAACTGAGTATGTAAATTAACTTTTAAGTTTGTTATTAGAATGCTTGTGGGTAAAAACTCTGACAATATGATAAAACTCAAATATATTTTACAGAATAGGAAAGTTTCCAATTACATTAATATAATTAAATACTGGGGTGTTTCTTTTTTTGACTAAAATATAAAATGAATACTGTACTAGCTTGGTCCTCCAGTGATAGGTGATCGTGGCTTTTCCTGGATTATGCTAGCAAAACACAAACTCTGGCAGATACAACTCCAAAGAAGAACCTAAGGGTTCAAAGGACCGGATATCAGTCATCTGAGGATTAGCCTAATTAAGTTCAAAAAGGCTTATCATCAGAAAATCTGTCAGCAGGAGAGATATTTTTTCAGGTTTAGCAACACATAGATACCACCTACTAAGTGCGGAGAGGTTGCACACTACATGAATAAACATATCAGATACTTTGGTTAAATTACTTTCTGTCCTAATGTTTTCTTGTACCGTGACAAGTTAATATTATTTAACTTTTCGTAATCTATATAAATCAGAGTCCACACGGCACAGTGGACCCATAAGTCAGGAAGACCTGGATTTAAGCTCTGCCTCGGACACTAACTAGTTATATAACCATAAAGAAGGGATAAGATCACAGGATCAAGGATTCAGAACTGGAAGAGACCTAAGAAGTCATTTAGCACAACTCCTTCATTTTGTACATAAGGAAATTGAAACCCAGAAAGGTTGAGTCACTGTCCAGTCACAAAAGTTCTGCCAGTAATTCCACTACCCCATTTACTGACTGAATTATGCATACTACAATATACACACTTCTATAAGACTTGTGAAAAGACACACAAAAAAACCACAAAGAACACATAAACTCTATCCCCCGTTTATTTATAATCTAGATGAAATCACAAGGCACATATACACAAAAAACAAAGAATAAATACTTCTGTCAACTAATAAAGCTAATCTGAGAGAGAAATTACTATGAGCTAGAGTGGTCAGGCTTTAAGAGGGAAAAAAAGCAAACTACTGAACATGATTCAATTTGGGCCCAATCTTCCCTTCCAGCCTCACCTCTCCCAGTTACATCCCTAAATGAACCCTCAATTCTATTCAGACTGATGAAATACTACAACATACTCATCCTTCCTTCTGAGCCTTTGCTCATAACATAACCCTTCTTCCCTGCCCCCTCCCCCACTACCCAATAAGGAATGCCCTTTCCCCTGCTATTTCCAATCTTAACTCATTCCTAAATGCCCAACTAGAGACACTTACTAGATGAAACATAACCTGACTACTCCAAATACATCATCAGTATTTCTGTATATTATCAACAAAATAGAGCAGGAAAAGAAAGAAAATTCCACGCAAAATAACTACAGAATATAAAATATTTTTTAAAAAGCCCTTTTTAACAAGTTGGGGGCAGGTAGGTGGCAAAGTGGATAGAGCACTGGCCCTGGGCAAGTCACTTAACCCCACTGCCTAGCCAAAAAAACAAATACAGTCAAGCAAAGTAATTTCCCACACAATAGTGTAGTAGCTCTTTATTATTTTTTTAGTGTCAAAGAACTAGAAACTAAGGAGGTTTACTGGGGAATAATTAATGAAATGGAATATTATTGTAGTAAAACATGATGAAAGGGATGATTTCAGAGAAACTTACATGAACTGGTACAGACTTAAGCAAGTAGAACCAGGAGAACAATTTATACAACAATGTAAATAAAAACACTGAAAGGCTTAAGAATTCTGATCAATGTAATAATGACCCTTCACAAGTACTGATGATGAAGGATGTTGACTAACAGTTGAGACATGCTTGGACACAAGATGTAGGAGATTTACATTTTTGTACACGGCCAATGTGGGAATTTGTTTCATCTGATTATATGTATGTCTGTTATGGGAGTTTTGGGTTTTTTTTCCAATGAGAATGAGAAGATAGAGATAGGGTTCCAAAAGGCAAAAAATAAGAAGCCACCAGAAAAAAAATTAGGCAAGCAAGATGATTTTGAAAGTTGCACACTTAATTTATCAGATACTTCAAAGGAAGGACAAGCTCTACATAACAGAGATACATGGTTTCACATATAAGCCCCCTCCTTATGTTCTACAACATATGCAGAAATTCTCATTTTCTTTGGTATTCAGGTTAAAAAAAATGTAAATGTGCAGGCTCCCCCCCCCACTAAAAAAATCTCCCATAAAACACACCAGAAAAATAAAGTAGCACTAATTGTAAGAGAAAAGGTTTAGCACTGTTATTTCTTTAGTATAGGGAACTCTTGGGTAAGGAAATTTCCTCTATCAATGTAAATGAACCCATTCCCTGCAACTTATTATGGTCCTAAGAGAGCTGCCTAGAGCAGAGAAGTTAACTGACGATCCCAGTGTCACACAACCAGTATGTATTCAAGGTGAGTCTTGAAGCCAGGCTGTCTCCCCAACCAGCTATTATATTATGCTGCCTCTTTATAAATTATCAAATTTATAAAATACAATTTAGAAAGTATTTCGATATGAAGTTATAGTTACTATCACAAAGAGGCACTAATTGCTAGGTGGCTAGCTTAAAACAGCATGGTGAAAGAGTATAAAGTATTAATATTTACCAATTTAGAGAGGACTGGAGGAATTTTCTTTTTTCATTATATTCATCACATACCTGTCATTCGAAAATTAGTATTTCCCTCTCTAATATTCTAAGCTAATTCATGTTCTTTTCAATAGGACCATAGAGCTAGAGCCACACAGGACCTCAGAGCCCATCTGTCCCACCTCTTCATTTTAAAAATGAGGAATCTGGAACCAAGGGGGAGTTAGGTACTGTTATTAACAGGAATTGAACCAAGTTATCTAATTCCAAAGCTAGTGATCTTTCAACCACACTATGATGCACCGATGTAGCATTTACTGAGTGCTTACCAGATGCCAGGCATCATGCCACATGGTAAGGATAGAAAGACAAAAGTTAAAGATTTTCTACTCTCAAAGAGTTTCCATTCTATCCCTAAGAGTCACTTGTGTATGATACATACAAAATAAATACAAGGTAATTTGTGGGGGGAGGCAGGGGTTAAGAGACAGAAAAGTCTTCCCATCTTCAAAGAAATCCAGGGATTCTAAAGAGCAGAGGAAACACAGGAGGCATAACTTCTGGGCACAGTAGGCAAGCTTTTCTTCCCAAGGCTTGAGTCTTCCCAATTAACAATAGCTTTCTTTCAAAGGGAGATGGTCCATGAATACCCAAAGAACCTAAAGGAGTGGATTTCCTTCTGGAGCCAGTAGCTCCTCCTTCCTTCTCCTTTCAAATACAAACAAGACATTTTCTTTAACAGTAAAGAAACTTTTTAAAAAGTTGAATCTATAGAAAGACATCTATTTTTTCCAGAATTAGAAGTGTTCTTCTAAATGTGCCACATAGTATACCCTTAACAAATATTGCCTTAATAAATGCAATACTCCACAGTATCATCACTTTATACATTACTTCAAAGCATTTTCTTGTTAGCATGCAGTAGAAAGAATCAAAATGGGAAAGGGAAGTAGTCAATCCAGCCTCAGTCACTTACAGTGTGACCCTAAACAAGTCACTTAACCTCTGCTGACCTCAGTGTCCTCAAATGTAAAATGAGAGATAACAGCACGTACCTCCCAGGGTTGTTTTGCTAATCAAAAATGAGAAAATCTGTAAAAACTGCTTAGCACAGGACCAGGCACATAATAGGTCCCATATAAATGTTTATTCCTTCCCCTTCAATCCATCATATTTTAAAATTGCTGAAGCAGGATTAGTAACTGCATTACATACTACTGGACAGGTAATTATAACATATTACGTACTTAATAAGCATAGATCTAGAGCTAGAATGGACATCGGAGACCATCTAGCCCAATTCTCTCATATAGGGGGTAACTCGGACCCAAAGGGCTCAAGTGATTTGCAGTCATTATAGGTAAATGCCAGAGCAAGGATTCAAACCAAAACACAATGCCTCCCTTCAATGTTGTTAGCCATAGTTTATTTCCTTTCTATATTAGGTAATCATATCATCAAAGGACCACAACACAACTAGAGTCCTATCAGTCCTAAATACAACC
Source organism: Phascolarctos cinereus (assembly GCF_003287225.1). Classification (NCBI taxonomy): domain Eukaryota; kingdom Metazoa; phylum Chordata; class Mammalia; order Diprotodontia; family Phascolarctidae; genus Phascolarctos; species Phascolarctos cinereus. The sequence continues at coordinate 77,996,825 of NW_027555736.1, forward strand.
CCTTTCAGGATGAGGAACAAAAAATAATTGAAGAGAAAAATGATAACCTGGGTAACTGTTTTATACGTAGAAAATAAAATTCAAATAGGAAATAGTTAACTATCGGGCTGGTTATCTCATAAACATCTCATGGTAATCTCTGCACATTTCAATGGATCTGTGATTTCATCAATCTTGCTGCTCTATCCAATGGGTCAGAATATAATAATACATCCAGCCTTCCAAAGAGGTGCAATGGGCTAGGGATTTTCTACAGGTTTCTTAACACTGCTTGGATAGTAAAGAAGCATACAAACTGTCCACTGGTTAACTGACCTGCCTCCCTTCCTTTTAGTCATAAACCTCCTAGATCAATACTAAAGGTGAATTAATTAACCAAGTAATGTTTGCACATCACCTTAAAGTCATATCAATGAATGAACACGTCATGTTGACACTTCAGACACTACTCAGAGCTAGAACACAATTTTAAAAATTAGCAGTTTTATTTGCTGTCAATTAATGTCCTATTTCTATGTCCCTCTCTGGCATGTAAGTGCCCTCTGGATTCTCAAAGGCTATGTTAGTGCAATGAAATATGTGGTAGGTAAGTGTTGGTAGAGCTTCACATATGAATGGCACCATTTTTTGGTCACAGCATTTCATGGAAAAGGCATGAAAGGATTGTAATCTGTATTGCTGGAGGGAGTACCAAGTACTAAAGAAATTTCATTAAGTATATGTTTTCTTATTTAGCATCAGAATATGAATCTAGAGTGAGGACGGATTTCAGAGGCCATCTATCTTCTCTCTTATATTATTTCAAAATGAGAAATGAGAAACCAAAATGGGTGGAAATGGTCTGTAATAAACAGGAAGAGGAAGATAAAGATTCTGAGCTTAATGTTTTATGTTCTCACAATCAACTAGTTAAAACAAATTTGTGTAAACGTGATTGTATGACAAGGTTAAAATGTTCAGACATCATCCTGGCTTTTTGGTTTTTTTTGTTTTTTTTGTTTTTCGGAAAATTCATAAAACGAATAATGTTTAAAAGAAAATGTACAGAAAGCAGGAGCTGTTACACTTTGAACGTTTAAAAATCTCCCAAATAAGTTTTTAAAAAATATAAGTTATTTACTGTTGTTCACAGTATGTCTACTCACATCTAAACTAAGCTTACTTGAAATAATGATACTGGCACTACTGCTCTAGAACACTCAAAATTTCCAAAAAGCAAACAAATGGTAAATACAAACTTCAAGGTTGGAAAAAAAAACTAGGTTGTTTTAATTGTATGCTCTTTTTTTAAACTCGGAAGCACTACTCTGGATGGTACCTTCTCCAACATTTTTCGCTCTCTCTCCAGACCGACTGCTTCGAGTTGCTTTTCCTCTTCCAGCATGGCTGGGGTGATCACCGGGGTGTCGTCTGGTGGCTGATCCATCTCTGCCGCCACAAGCCCTGCGTTCAATGGCGGGAGAAATGGTTCTTGAGCACCAGGAGCGGATGCTGCGCAGCCAAGCCGGCTGCCAGCCCGGACGAGCGGCCCCAGCCCGCTCCCCGCCGCTCTCGGCGTCCGTACAAAGCTAAGAAACACTTAGCGGGGGGGGGGGCAGCGGGGGCGAGCCCAGCCAGGGCAGGGAGGCGGCCCCGGCCCCTAGCCTCCGGCCTCCGGCCCCCGCCCCGAGCAGGACCGCAAGCCCATCAATCACCGGCAGGAAAGCTTCGTTTTCGCGGGAAACAGCGCGGGGGCGAGGCACTTCCCAGGGTGGCTCCGGGGCCGGCCCTCCCCCCACCGGTCCGCCGCCGCTTCCCTTCCCCCTCAGCCGCCTCTCCCCAGGCCCCCGGCTCCCCCGCCCTGGGGCCGAGGGCGCACTCACCGCCGTTCTGCTGCAGGCGCTCGGCAGGCATAGCCGGAGACACAGACGAACAAGGGCACAGGCGACGCCGCACTCCCCTGACGGAACTCCGGGGCAGCCCACAAACCCGCGCGCCAATTTTCGCCCAACCCCCTGCCAAGCCTCGCGAGCCTCGCTCCTCTCACGAGACTCTCTCGGGGAAAACCGCGCGCTTCTCCTTCCCAAGTCCCCGCCCCCTCCTCCTTACCCCTCCCCGTCCCCGCCCCCAGTCTCGCGGGGTTTCCTGTTCTCTCCCTCCCCGCCCACCTTCCTGCGGGGTCAGGTCGCTACTGTCGGTTTCCAGGTTTAGTTCCGGGTCTCGTTGAAGTTTTGGGCTTTCGTGCACTGTGCTGATGGTCCCGGCGGCCGGAATTCAGTCAGAATAGAGAGAGAGAGAGAGAGAGAGAGAGAGAAAGAGAGAAAGAGAGAGAGAAAACAGGGGAAGGCATTTTTATCTATTCTCCATGAAGCACCTGATGCCTCGAGAGGCCGCTGGCCCTGCAGGCAGGGAGTCCTGAGTTCAAGTCGTCCCTCAAACCCATAGTCCGACCTCCCAGTGTCCTCATCTAGCAAATGAAGGGGTTGGGCTCTGCGTTCTCGCCCAGCTCTGCTCTGGAGAGGGGGATCGGCTCCCACCCAACCTGTCTAGACTCGCAGGAGGAGCGGGCGGGTGTAGGTGAGCGCTGGACCAAACCTGAAGCTCAGCGGATGTGGGCTCCAACACCCTGCTTTTACACGTGAAGTCGTGAACCCAAAATGTCCTCGGAGACGCAGGTAGAGCCAGGATTAGCAAGCAGTGCTTTTTTTTTTTTCCCTTAATTTTAATATTTTGATTTTTCCCCTTTTTTATCACTTCCCACTGAGTACACCCCCCCACCATCCAAGCAAAACAAAACACATTGGCTGTGTCTGAAGATCCAGGTGGCCCATTTGGCTCGCGGGGTCCACCACCTCCGCTGAGACGTGAGAGGTGGGCTTCATTTCTCCATCACTCTTCTTAAGGCGTGATTGAGCTCTGCCTCAGAGTCTTGAATTCTTTTACGTACAAAGTGCTTTTTCCAAGGCATGAGATCCTGGTGCCAACTCCCCATCTCTACCCCCAATGACTAGCTTCCTTCTTAGATTTTTTTTTTCGTAGCACTGTGCCTGGCTCTCTCTTGCCCTCATTACTTTGTTCTGTATCAATTACTTATGTAGACCCTCTTCTCTACTAGTAAGCAGTCGAAAACGTGTATGAAGCACCTGTTTATGCCAGGCACTGTGCTAAGAAGTGGAATCCACAGAAGAAGAAGAAAAAGAAAAAGCAAAACAATCCTCGTTCTCTAGTCTACATTCTAAGGGGGAGGTTGTATGCGCACGTATCAGTCTATACAGAATATGTACAACTTGAATCTAAGGTATCTTTGGGAGTGCACTAGCCTTTAGGGGGATCATGAAAGGATTTGGGTAGGAGTTGGAACTTGTGCTGAGTCTCGAAAGAAACTAAGAATCCCAAAAAGCATTCCAGGCTTGGGGACCAGACAAGGTAAAAGCACAGAGACACAGGTTGGAGCATCATGTGTTCAGAACTGCAAGGACAGTATGACTGGATTAGGGAGTAAAGTATAATTGGGCTAGAAAGTTAGTTTATGGGGCCAGGTTGTAAGAGCTCGAAATATCAAAAACAGAGTTTATGTTTGATTCTAGAGGGCGAGAGCCACTTAAGTTTTTGGAGCAGAAACACTTTTGAGCAGAGACATGGTCAGATCTGTGCTTCAGGAAAATCATTACTGCAACTGTATAGATGATAAAATGAAGGGTGAGAGACAAAGCAGTGAATCCAGTTATAACAATTTTGTAATAGGTTAAGAGTTAATGAGAGCCTGAAATTGGGAGCTGGCCTGGGAGGAGATGGGTGTAACAAATGTGGAAACAGAATGGACAAGATTTATCAAATGATCAGTGATGTGGGGTGAGAATGAAGAATTGAGAAAAATATGGAGGTTGAGAACCTTCATGACTAAAAAAATGGTGTCCTCAACAGTAATAGGGAAGTTTAGAAGAATTGGGGGGAAAGATGAGTTCTGTTTTGTACAAGAGTTTGATATAACTATAATTAAATGTTCATATTCTTTATGAAGTTTGTTGATCCTCAGGAGAGATATTTCCTCCTGCTCCACCCATTCAACAGCATGAGGGGAATAGAGGAGGCAGACAGAAGAATTCAGGGCTGGGGTTCAACAAGCAATGAGGTGAGATAGGACTATAGAGCAAAAGATTCAAAAATAGAGGAGAGTGGAGAGTTGAACTGGTCAGTAGGAGTTTGAGATGAGGAATGCTTGAGGGAGACCAAAAAGGAAGTTATTGCAGTAGTCCAGGAAAGAGGTGATGAAGGTCTTAAGGAGAAAGGTAGTTATGGGAGTGATGAGGAAGGGGATGTAGGAGATAGAAGGAAATGTAGGACGTAGAAATAGAAAAGACAAGAACTGGCAACTGAATGAATATGTAGTATGTGAGAAAAAAAGATCCTAAAGACAAAGTAAGCACTTCATGGATAACAAATGAGCTGAGACTAAGATCAGATAGGTAAGGGAATCCAGGAGACAGCGGTGTGGAGGAGTGGGTGGTAAACTGAGTCAAAAGCTGAGAAGAGGTCAACAAGAGGATCGAGGAAAAGCCATTAGACTTGGCATTTAAGAAATCATCAGTAACTTTGGGGAAGGTGGTTTCAGTTGAGGTCTGCAGCCAGAGTGCTGAGGATATAGGGAAGAGTGAGAGGAGACAAAGTACTACAGAATGCTCCTCCAATAATTTGTATTGTAGACCACTTATGTGTACCCACTCTTCGGCCTTAATAAATAAAATTCAAGTTTTCCTAATTGTTATTGGCCTTCTACTATTTAAAGGTTTACTGATGAATGTGCTGTATGTAAACAAGAAAAATCTTCATCTCTAACCACCTTTTTGAAGCAAATTTTTCCTGATCCCCAAATTTCCCACCTACTTGTGCACTTCCTCCCCAAAACTCCCTTAACCTCATATTTAAAGGGAAAAGAGCAGCTGAGTAGAGCATTAAATGAATGCTGAGTCAGGAGAACTGGATCACAGTCCAGGATCTGTGGTCATTTACTACCTTTCTGAACCTGACTTTATTTTTTAAAATACGGGTGATAATCCTTGTCTACTTAACAGGATGATCCCAATAATCAAATTTAAAAGCCATGGAAAATTTCTGAAAACTATATAGAGGGTTATATAAATATGATCATTATTATATGATATGATTTAAATATAAATTGTAAAATGAGAACACAGACAAAGGTATGTAATCAGTTCTTGTCTCTATTTTTACATTACTATCAAGGCTGTTATCAATTTTATCATAGCATGTTTATTACAAAATTGACTTCCAAATACATTGTAATTGTACAAAAGTCACTTAAATAAAACCATGAAAGTTTCCATTTTTCTTAATGTCAACAAATGAAAAGGTTTTGCAATGCAGCAGAAAGATAACTTCCTTAAGAATGGTCACAATAAGGTAAATTCAGCCTGCAGCATATGGAAAAACCTCACCAAGTGAGATTAATTACGGGAAGACTAGTTTGAATAAAATAAAGAAATGTTATATTTAAAGAAATGAAATTTTACTTATTTCTAGGACATGCAGGAAACCTAAAAAATTGTGGTATGAAAGAAGCATTGTTTTTTAACAAATAAACAAAGATTTATAATTAGCATATTAAAGCATTAGTAAGGACCTGTGGGCCCTGCCACTTTGCAATTAAATTACATGTTAAAAATGCTTCTAAAAGCATTCTAAAAATCCATTTCTGCCAATTAGCTGAACTATTTCTTTAAAGTTTTGTTTAAATTCTCTCTTTCCTAGAAATTTTCACAAATGCTAATCCAGTGAAGTCCAATTTATTAAGGTTTTACTACATTTGGGAATCTATGACAGCTTTTTATTAAACCCTGGGTAATGGCTTCATATTAAATTAAAATATGTCACTTATGCCACACAGATACAGCTCTTTATTATCAAGATGGCAGATTATCCACCCCCAAATTTAAAATTCCAGACTGACTTCCCTGTACCACAGACTTTAGGGCTGCTTTACTCCCGATCTGTTCCTATCAGTTGATGTGTTCTCTTATGGAATGCAAATTAATTTTAATAGCAAGCTTAGCAAGACAAGAAATAGACATATTGTTGCTACCCAAAAAAATTACAATGTAATGTAATGTCAATTAAAAATGATTTGGGATCACAGTTTTGAAATACACATATTAGTGCAGCTATATTGAAAGTGAACTGAACTAGAGAAAAGTAACCTCAATTCAAAGCTACAGGAAAAGTTGTTAAATTAATCACAGAGACTTTAGAAATTTCAGTGCCTTCTTGCTAATGCTGGATTATCTCTTCAGAGTTCAGTACCAGACTAATCATTTAAAGGCATTTGACCATGGGTGTATACACCGGAGTGATCTGAGAGATTTGCAACTTGCTCTCAGTGGAAACTGCCATGAATACAAGAGTTCGGTGCCTTCTAGCAGCATTTGGAGTAAGAATACCTCACTGTAAACTTAAGGGATATTGCCCAGTCACAAAAGGAAATGGGAGTAAGAAAATATGCTGCCAACTTTTTAAAAAGTTACTTTGCATAAGTATACAAGGGAAATGTGTAACACTAAACTTCACATTATTATGATGACATAGTAAAACGTTTTCCATTTCAAAGAAAATTTTAATAAAGTAGCTATCTTACACATTGACATATGAACTGTGTACAAATGGCTCATGGGCAAATGCAGTATGCTACTGCAGCTGCCAATACTGCCAGTCCTTTAGGACCAGGCCTGGGGCAATGCTAAGCAAGAAAAATTTGGCAAAAAAAAATTTAGTTATCATTTTCCAGCTTCAGTTAATTAATGCAGATAACCCAAAAGTAATGAAGACTCAAGTAATTACTCTGCTTACAATTTTATTTACATAGGAATTTTATTAGTGGTCTTTAATGTGTCCCTTTTATTTACATTTTTATATACAAGCTTATACTTGAAAGGTAAAGAAACTGTACAATAATAAAACAAAACTCAAAGAAATAACTTGGTTCCAACTAAAGAAATGAATACATAAAAATATAATTTAACTTAAACATGTGGTATGATGTCAATATGGTGACTGCCAGGGTTCAATGCTCAATACTTTCCAGGGCCATTGAAAACAACAAAGTCGGTGACTGGGCATGAGGCAATGACTATAGTCATTCATTTCAGACACTGGAGTGGCTTCTTATTATGATGCAGTCCCCCCCACCCCAAACATTATTTCACAGAAAGTTTCCTCCCCCTAGCAAGCTTCACTGCTGCTCTGTTACTAGGAGTAACTATTGAGAGGCCCTCCCAAGTCACAGTGCTGGAATAAACAGGGATGGAAGTAAGTGGGCACTCTCAGGTTCTATGTTCCTAAAGAGGCAGTCACCACATTAATAAGGATACCAGACCTGTTACCTTGAAGACTACATATTAACAATATAAATAATGTGCTTAAAGGTAGTTATAAACCAAACTGCAACATAAAAGCATTCTTTAAATAAGTAGCATGTTATGCAGATACTGCTCTTAACATTCAAATGATTCATTTTAGTTCCAAAATTAAAATGTTGTAGTGATAAATTTGATCTCAAGTCTACCAGTGATTAACATAATCAATACACAATAAATATCAAAGTTTGCCTTATTAGAAAAAGTTAATGTTCAATTGTATTACTGCTATCATTCATTTCCATTGATTAAAAAATTAGGTTTTTTTCATCATCTAGAGCACATTTTGCAAGTCACTGACTTGGCTTATAAATTAAGGTTTCAAATGTCAAATCTATATTTACAAAATTTTGTTGTTCAACAGTGGAAGGATTTTAAGTACAAAGAATGTCAAGTCTTTGCCAAGCACCATGCTACTTAAAACTGTCAGCATTACATACTAGGGTAGTTTCTTTACTGTGATTAAACAATCACCGTAAAACCTCACTTTAACATTTATGGATTGACTACCAAAGCCAAAATTTCTGCCCACTAAAGTGCAAAGAAAAACTTTTCCTTCCACCATTTTTTCCCCATTTTCATAGTGTTTTATGACTTCATGAATAAAATCATTTCTTAGACCAGAAATGGAAAGGCTAACATTCCTCTGTTGCTAAGAATCTCTTAAGGAATGTCCACATAATTTTTCTTCAATAACAAACATAAAATATTACCAGAAAAGAAATACCTGAAACCAGTGAAGTACAATCTACCACCAATATTTCCAGTTCCTGAGTTACACATATTTGCCCCAACTGATGGATGAAACTGAATGACATCAGTGACCCAAATAAGTTTAACCCAATGTTTCATAGTCTTAGGCACATAGACAACAAAGAAATTTATTTGGTCCATAATATTTTCAACTGGTTAAATCTGGAGGTAATATCTGTACTGAGGGGTTTGGTTCAGAAAGCAGTTTGGGGTTCAGACTATTTAACATGCCCCCTTTTGACCTCCAAAAGTGCCTTTCTGGTAACTGTTTATTAAAAAGAAAAAAGCATGCCTCAAAAACTTCCAACCAAGTTCCAACCAAGATTATTTAAAAATTTTATTGCATTAAATTCTTTACCTCAAATTATGGAATATGAACTAGCAACTTTCAAAATTTTTCTTTGTGAAAACTGTTTTCCCCACACAATACTTTTTAAAAATAATACTGGCAACAGGATATCCATTTATCTACTTTTGCCACTGAGTGAAAATTCAACATCTGTCCATCTCTCTTGATTCTTCTGGATTTCTCCAATTTTTTCCTCTGTTTTCCACATAGAAAAAAGTATTTTATTAAATTGTTTTCCACATTTCAATTAGGCTTTTAATTGTGAAGATTAGCTTTTCAGTGCTGGACTATGGTTCTTGTCCCCTTCTTTAATATCCTTCATTACAGATGCAAACACCTGAAAATGATTTGAAATAAAGATTAGCTCTTGAACATTCTCTCTGGGAATTCCTCTCTGGAAATGCGTATTAAATTAATTGATTTTCAACAGTAACAGACTACTAGCTATTAACTTAAAAACAGAAAGAAGTTGGGGTTGTTTTTTTTTTTAGAACCATCAACACTGTTTCTCCAACCCACCCCAAACCCCCCCCAAAAAAAATTTGCATCATTACATTCTGCTTTGTTAGGTCAAATTTTAGATTCTAATGTTATGGTCATCACCTGGCAGAATGCCATTACATTATCATTTGGAGAAGTAGTGTGGAAAAGAAAAAAAAGCACTAGGCTTGGAGACATGGGTTCAAATTTGGTTCAAATCACTTAACTTGTTTTAATCTCAGTTTCCGCATGTGTAAAATGGAGATAATACTAGAGACTAGTCTACCTCAGAGAGTAATTTGAGGAAAGCATTTGGTAAACCTTAGTTTACCAAACAAACATGAATTATTCCTCCTCTGAAGCTCCTAGATTCCATTTCTACAGATTGCTGATGAAACTGTAACACATATGAATTCATAGCAATGTCTACAAAGTCTATATTTACTGTCTACACTACACATTTCCTCTGCTAAAGTGCTACATGATGGTAAAAAAGTTAAGTCAATAATCTTGCATTTGACATTAACCATGCCAAGTCTCATTTTCTTCATCATTAAAATGGGAAAAATAATAACTCATAACAGGCTTGTATGAGAATAGGTCTACATAAAAGGTCTACATCAGATAAATATCAGTCATTTTGAAAGAGAAATGTATAGTAGACCCTGAGTATTTGGTTAAAGATAATAAAGGTAGAAACAGAATAACACTGTCATCAGAGCCTAATCCAGAAGGGCTATGATATAGTTGTGATAGGGGACAGACATCTGCTGAAGCTCTGTGACAGAAGCAGCGTCCCTAATTTCTCAACCTACCTTAATAATAATTTCTTCCTTTGAAGTATAGAGGAACCAAGGAGAAGTTCTAAATTTGGATCTGATTGTCACAAACAGTTCATGGAGTGGAAATGAAGGAAATCTTGTAGGGAGAGGAAGGAACTAACTACTACATCTTAGTGTTTACAACAGAGGTGGCAGAAGTATGGCTTAATATAACATATAAGTCAACACAGGACAGAGAGAAATCTGTCAAAAATGAAATTATGAAGACACAAACAGAAATAATTATAATGCAGAGGAAATATGGAAGTTTTCCACAGAGAATAGTATTGATAAAAAGGAAACTCATCAACCAATGTAGATTTTTGAAAGAAACATGCAAAGGTAGAAGCAAGGACAGGTAACAGAAAATAAATCCCACAAAGTTCCCTTCATTTCTACCCCATGAACTGTTTATGACAATCAGATCTAGAACAGAAATTTTCCTTGGTTCCTTTACCTTTTAAAGGGAGAAATTATGAGTTTATACTCATGAGATGTTCCTCTAAGAATAGTATCAAGATTGTTAGAGCTCAGTATGCAACATGGCTGTCAGGAAAGCTAAGGACAGCCAAAAAATGCTTTGTTTTCAGTCATACCAGACAAACAAGTTTGAAAGAAGGGATAGGACTGCTATTCGGGGTGAACAAGACAATGACAACTGTTGCTGCTTTTTTTCCTCTTTTTTTATTCAGTCGTTTCAGTTGTGTCTGACTCTTTGAGTCTCCATTTGGGATTTTCTTGGCAAAGATACCAGAGTGGGTTGTCATTTCCTTCTCCAACTCATTTGACAAATACAGAAACTGAGGCAAACAGCGTTAAGTAACTTGCCCAGGGTCACACAGCTAGTAAGTATCTGAGGCTGGATTTGAATTCAGGTCTTCCTGATTCCAAAACCGGTGCTCTATCCACTGCTCTACCTAGTTACCTCGATTTTTTTTTCTCTACCAAGAAGGTTTTTCAGACTGGAAAAGGAAAAACAAATATGGCAAAAAGGAATCTAATACCCAAAATAAATAAAGCGAAGAGGCACTTAGCCTCTGTTGAGGAAGTTAATTCATCCAGTCCAAATGAACTATATCTACAAGCAAATTTAAAAAAGGGTAAATACAATTGTTGAGCCACTATCAATAATCTCTGGGAGATCAAAGAATATATAAGATCTATTACAGAACTGGAGAAGATCATGTGTCTTCTGATTTTCAAAAAAAATGAAAAGGATGCAGTCTGCAAATTAAACCAGATTTCAATTCCAAGAAAAATTCTATAATATATGAAAAGAACCACTTAATAAAGGAAGCAGTAAGCACAAAAAGATAGCATTTATTAAGCACCTATTACATGCTAGAAATTGACTAAATGCATGACCAGATGATGATAGATCAAAGTCATTTCTTCCTGAGAATCCCTTCTGTTTGGTCCCTGGACCACATCTCCTCCTCCCTCAGTAATTCATTACATCTTAATGATACTGCCCTCTCCATAATTTTCAATCTATCCCTATATGTTGGTTTCTTCTCTGTTATCTAAAAACATGCCAGGGTCTCCCCATCCTTTAATGGAAAACAACAACATTTTTACTCGACCCTGTCATTCCTTCAAGCTACTGTCCTGAATTCCTCTTCCTTTCACACCTATACCTGTCGCCTCCATTTCCTCTCTGCTCACTTTTCAATCCCTCAAAATCTATATTTCAACCTTAACACTCAATTGTGAGGCTACAATACTCTCTCAACTGCAAAACTCAATGGCTTCTCTTGTATCCTCATCTCTCCAACATTTGATACAGTTGAGCATTCACTCCTCCTACCTATTTTTCTTCCCCCAGGGTCTTTGTTAACATTGTTCTCTCCTGATTTTTCTCCTACTTCTCAGACTGTTCCTCAGTTTTCTTTGCTGGATAATCATCCACATCTTATCCCTTAATCTCCCAAAAGCTGTGTTCTGAGCCTTCTTCTCTTCACTTTCTGTAGTCAGTCAACTAGCATTTATTAACCACCCAATTACTGCCAGGCACTGTGTTAACTAAGTACAAAGAAAGGCAAAAGACAGTATCTGCTCTCAAGGAGCTCACAATCTGATAGGGGAGAAACATTCAAACAATTACATACAAACAAGATAAACTGCAGACACTCAACAGAGGAAAGGCACTAGCAATAAAGGGGATCAGGAGACCCTTTTTGCAGAAAGTGAGACTTTAGCTGAAACTTGACAGAAGCCAGGGAAGCCAGGAGTTGGAGATGAGGAGTTAAAGTTTGAGGCTTGGGGAATAGCCAGTGAAAACAGTGAAAGTTTTGGGGCAGCTAAGCGCACAGTGGATAGAGCACGGGCCCTGAAGTCAGGAGGACTGGAGTTCAAATCCGGCCTCAGACCAAACACCTGACACTTACTAGCTGTGTGACCCTCATCAAGTCACTTAACTCCAATTGCCTAAAAAAAAGAAAAGGAAAAAAAAAAGGTGAAAGTTTGGAGCTGGAGTATCATGTTCAATAAACAATGAAGAGACCTGTGTCACTGGATTACAGAGCATAAAAGTAGAGCGGAGGGGAATATACAGTGTAAGAAGACTGGTGGGGTGACAGCTAGGAGATTAAGGAGGGCTCTGAATGCCAAAGAAAGGATTTTATATTTGAACTTGAAAGTAACAACCACTGGAGTAGAATGAATGGGGAAGTAACACAGTCAAACCTGTACTTTAAGAAAACCAATTTGACAGCTGAGTGGAGGATGTACTAGAGCAGGAAGAGATTTGAAGCACGGGGACCAACAAGCAGGGTATTGTAATAGTCCAGGCATGTATCGATGACAATCTATAACATTGTAGGAGAAGTGTCAAAGGAGCCCAGGGGGTATATGTGAGAGATGTTACGGTGGTAGAAATGACATGACTTGGCAAATGACTGAATATGGGGGTAGTGAGAAGCAGGAGTTAAGCACTCTGTGCCCTCTCAAGGAATCTCATCAGCTCCCAGTTCAACTGAACTCTTGGTTTCACAACCTCAGTCTTGTTGACCTCCTCTCAGTTGCCAAGTCTCATCAATCCAACCTCCACGACACTTTTCCCATCCATGCTCTTTCACATCCAGCCACCACACTCACCACACCTCTTCACCTCTCCTTATCAATCACTACTTTGGTACTTCTATCTGCATTATTAAAAAGCCACAGAAGGCATACTTATCAAATTGCAAGTGACATAAAAAATGGGGAAGATAGCTAACAAGGTGTCAGCATAAGGGTTCAGAAAGATTTTGACAGGTTAAAATAGTGGGCCAAACATAATAACATAAAATTTAGGAGGGATAAATGCAGTATTCCACTTGGGCTCAAAAAATTAACTTCAAAACTACAAGATGAGGAGGGTATGGGTACAGAACAGTTTGTCTGAAAACCAGCGTGGCAATTCTAGTGAACTGCAAGCTTAATATGAGTCAGCAATGTGATGGCAGTCAAAAAAAAATGCAATTTTTTTGATACATGAAGAGCAGCATAACATAAAGAAAAAGGAAGTGATAGTCCTACCATAGTCTTTTCTGTTCGGAATATATCTGGAGTATTATTTTCAGTTCCAGACAACACAACTTAGGAAAGATATTAAGCTAGAGATGGTTCAGGGAAGGGTCTCAATTTTATGTCATATGAATATTAGTCAACAGAACTGCGGACATTTAGCTGAGAAAAGATTAGGAGGAGGGACAGTTGTCTAAGTATTTAAAGAGCAGTCATATGGAAAAGGTAGTATGTTTATTCTGTTTATCCCTTAAGAAGTAGAAATAACAGACAGAAATTTTAAAGAGGCAAATTTAGACTTGATGCAAGGAAAAACTTCCTAACAATCAAAGTGATCTAAAAATGGAATAGGCTGTCTTGAGAGGTAGTTGAGGTGTACAAGCAAAAACTGAATGATCAGTTGTTGAGAATATGGTATAGAGGGGATTTCTGTTTAGATACTGGTTGGATTAGAGGCAGGGGTAACGAACCTGCAGCCTCGAGGCCACACGTGACCCTCTAGGTCCTAAAGTGCAGCTCTTTGACTGAATCCAAACTTCACAGAACAAACTCCCTTAATATAAAGATTTGTTTTGTAAAACTTGGATTCAGTCAATAGGCCACACCCAATCATCAGACATTAGACATCTAATGATTAGACATCCAATGAGTCAGTCAGTCAAAAAGCATTTACTTGGTGCCTACTATGTTCCAGGCACTGTGCTAAGCACTGGGGCCAAAAAAAAAGGACAAAGACAGTTCCTATTTTTGAGAGGCAACTGACCTAATGAGAGATACAACAAGCAAACAAATAGATACAAACAAGTCATATACAGGATAAATAAGAAATAATCAACAGAGGGAAAGCACTGGAATTAAGAGCGATTGGGAAAGGCTCCCAAGAGAAGGTGGAATTTTAGTTGGGACTTGAAAGAAGCCAAGGAGGCCAAGAGGCAGTGATGAAAAAGGAAAGCTTTCTCAGTATAAGGGAGAGCCAGAGAAAATGCCTACAGACACGAGATAGAGTGTTCAAGGCCACTTCTGATTGAAATTCTGTGATATTCTTATGACTCAGATCAACATGGAGGTAATTCTGGCTTCTCAAAGGTTGTATAATTAGCAGAACACAACCTCTATTAAGTCTTATCAAACCAGAAAGGTCTCAAGCATGAAGCCTAACCAACTACCTTTGTAATACAAGGACTATGAAGTAAGTTTGAAGAACCTCATCACCAGAAGATTGGTCTCCAGGAGATGAAAGGAATGGAAACTCATGAAAGTGTCCTGATATGCACTGGAGGGAATAGACACACAAATGAAATCAGAAATCTTTCAAGGTCCTACATTTGGCAATTAATACTACAGTATATTTTTATTGTTGCATTCTTTCCACTGTTATCTTTTACTATTTAATGTTCCATGTATATATTCCCTCCCTAAATTATATGCTCTTAAATTGTTTTAAGAGATTGTTTATCTTTTTATAGCCCCTGTGGTATATAGCATACACAAAGTATTCTTTAAAAATACAATATGGATGTGTATTTTTATGTTTTCTATGAAATGTCATAGAAATAACAAGAGTTAGTCCCCTCATAACTACAGAAATGTTGTGAGTTACAATTCGTTTATATTCATAAAATGTTGTAGAAAAAAAGTTTTAGGATTGCAAGGGTAAAAGAATGCTTATTTCATTCCACTTCATTTACAGAAGACCATAAACTAAGCTATTCTCAAATACATAAAAATGACCGCAAACTTTTTCAGCACCGACATCTGGAAAATTTTTAACTCTCATTGGTCTGACATCAAAGGACTGATTTAATATATCTTTATTAGAGTTAGGAAAGAAAGAATTTACCTGTGTCCATTTTTTGGTGCTATTCTGCATCTGAATAGCTGCTATACAGCTGAAAAGCTTTTCTGATGTGATGTCGTCTGGCAGTTTGGTTAAAAACTGTGCTATATGAATAAAGTCCATTTGCAGAAGTATATCTTCATATAATCGAAGGATTCCTAATCCTGTTCTAAATAAAAATTCTTCTCCATCTCTACAAAAGACATCCCAAACTCGACAGGCCAGATCAAGTGGAAGTGACTTGCTATACAGCGTGAAGATCCTAGATTGTCAGAAAAAAATTAACTTGCTATTAGATTACAATTTATAAAACCTCTTCAGAGACTTCTAGTTCTTTGGCAGTCTCCAGCACAACCACGTGGAGACACAATAAATACAAACTTCTGAGACGTCCCCTTGGTATAGCAATCCAGCCCACAAACATACATCTCATGAACCAAAGACAAATCTTATCTTAATTCTAAAACCATATGCCACGTTGCTTACTACTTTCTTAAATATAGTGAAATTAAGACAAAGTTCTTTAATTTATGAATTTTATAGATTTAATAATCTACTACCAAAGGAAAAAACCTCAACGGTATCAATCTAAGAATACGCATATATTTAGTAAAAGCTTGTACATGATATTTCTCAATAAATTATACATGTGATACTTACAACCAACAAATAAATGCCTTGATATTTCAGGGTATTAATTATTATATTTGAAGACAATTCTATGTACACACATATACATACCAAAAACAAGAAAACCACACACACACATACACAGATAGTATATTATAGGTAGTAGTAAAAAAAAACCTTTAAATGGTAAGCATATTTAATTTTTTAATTAAATTTTATTTTCAGAAAAAGATCAGCCTTATCTTCCTCCCATTTCCTTCCCACCCCCACCCCAACAAAATCTATTAAAAGCATGTATAGTCAAAGAGAACAAAATTTCTCATTGGCCATGTCCAAAAAAAACCCAACTATGTATCAATCTGTCCTCTGAGTCCATCACTTCTCTGTCAGGAGGTAGGCAATATGTTTTAATATGAGTCCTCAGGAATGGTGATTGGTCAATACACAGATAAGAGTTCCCAAATTTTTTTTTAATATATATTTTGTTTTTATCAGTCAAGATGCCTTCTATCTCTCCCTCCTACCTCAACATCCCCCGGACCTCATCCCCAATGAGAATATAAGAAAAACCCATTACACACATGTATAAGAAAACAAGACAAATTTCCATATTGGCTATGTTCTAAAAAAGGTGATCTAATAGAAGGGATGAAGCTTTAGGACAATTGTACACAATTAAGAATAAACAGGGGCAGCTAGGTGGTGCAGTGGATAGAGCTCTGGCCCTGGAGTCAGGAGGACCTGAGTTTAAAGCTGACCTCAGACACTTGACACTTACTAGCTGTGTGACCCTGGGCAAGTCACTTAACCCCTACTGCCTCACCAAAAAAGAAAAAAATGTGTCTCATTCTGCATTCTTGGACCTTGAGCTTTCTGTTATAAGGTGGATGGCATGCTTCCTCATTAGTCTTCTGGAATCCTGGTTGGTTATTACACTGAAGAGTTCAGCAAAATAGTATTCTATCACAATCATAGTGTAATTTGTTCATCCATTCCCCAATCTATGGGTACTTCCTCAGATTCCCTTTCTTTGTCACCCCAAAAAATACTGTAAATATTTTTGTACATCCTTAGAATTTGTTTTGCTTAGAACTAATCCCTTCCTTAACCTACCCTCCTCCTTTTCTTTTTCCCTCCTTTATCCATGTGGAGTGAAATGTATTTCTGCACCCAACTGTGTGTCTGTATTCCTCCCTCTTTTGACCACTTCAGATGAGAGTGAAGTTCAAGTGTCAGCCACTGCACCTACCTCTGATTCACTTGTACTAATGTCTACTTGTATACTCATGTGAGATTTTTCCTAACTTTCCTTTGCCTTCCCCCACAGTGTATTCCTCTTTCCTTCATTCTTTTCTTAAAATTATCAAGACATAATAGAACCACTCCCAGGTCTTATCTAATTGAACTCCCTCTACGAACTGTGATGATGATGGGGTTCAGAGGCGACAGTATCATCTCCCCATATATGAATGTAAACAGTTTATCCTTGTTCAGTTCTTTATAATTATACTTTCATGTTTTATCTTTTTATGCTGCTCATCATTCCTGTGTTTGTACTTCAAAGTTTTTCCACAGCTCTAATCTTTTCATTAGGAATGCTTGAAAGTCCTCTATTTCATTACAAATCCATTATTCCCCCTGCAGCATTATACTCAGTTTTGCTGGTTAAATTATTCCTGGCTCTAAGTCCATATCTTTTGCCTTCTGGAGTATCATATCCCAAGCTCTCTGCTACTTTATAGTGGTGGCTGCTAAATAAATTGTGTGTGATCCTTGGTATGTGAATTCTTGCTTTCTGGCTGACTGCAGTATTTTTTGTTTGACCTGGAAGATCTGGATTTTGGCTATGATCCTCCAAGGAGTTTTCACCATGGGATTTGTTTAAGGATTTGACTGATGGATTCTTTCTACTTTTATTTTGACATCTGGTTCTAGGAGATCCAACAGTTTCTTTTAAGATTCCTTGAACTAAGGTACCTAGGCCTTTTTTTGAGCATGGTAAATTCAGATAATCTCTTGATTCCTAAATGTTTTCTCTTTGATCTCTTTTGAGGTCAACTGTTACTATAAGATACTTCACATTTTCTTCTTTTTTCAATCGTTTGATTTTGTTTTAATATTTCTTGTGGCCTCATGGAGTCATTCCCATCTGTTTAGTCCCTTCAAATTTTTGGTCAGTTTGTTGCTTGGACAAGCTTTTCCTCTTGTGTCAAGCTGTTAATTCCCTTTCTAATTCTTTCTTCCACAGCTCTCATTTCTTTTCAAAATTTTTCCTCAAGCAATCTCATTCCATTTATAAAAACATTTTTAAAATATTTTTTAAAAATTCTTGTCTCTTCTCTTCCAAGAATTCTAGTTGAATTTCTGTCCAAGCTGTATTTTTCTCCAAGGCAATACTTGTGATGTTTTGGAGTCATTCTCTCCTGTATTTATATTCTGAGTGTCCCTGCCAACATAAAAGCTCATCATGGTGGGGTTCTGTTCATGTTTGCCCATTCTTCCTGAGATGTGACCTTAGGGCTGGGCTCTGCCACACTTCTAGGAACAGTCTTGTTGCTGCTCTCTTGGAGTATTGAGTGTTGTGCTATTCCAGGATCTTAGGAACAGGCTGGGGACCTACAAGCTTTCAGTTCTCCCAAAATGGTCTCATCTACGGCAAAATCTAATTGCTGCCACCCTGGTCTGATCTTTGCGATTTCCTGACCAGTGTCTGGGCCTGTGAAAGAGTAGACTGCTGCTGGATTCTCTGTCTGCCAGCTGGAAAGCTCTGTTAGCTCGGAGCAGCAGAACTGTAGACTCTCCTTTGGCCTGGGATTCTCTCCTGATTATTCCTCTGCAGGTTGGGCTAGACCTTGGAACTGAAACCCAGACTGGCTTCTGAGGTCTGAACTACACCCACTGCTGCTGTGGTATTCTGAACATCCTCTTTTCTCCATACACAGACCAGGGCTTCCCTAAGTAGAATGCAGGCACATATCCTCTTTTCACTCCACCCTGGATCTTCCATATGCATATGCCACATGCATATACATATATATGTGAGTATAAACATTCATACACACAGATTTCTGGAGTTGGAATCATCAGTACAAATGGATGTATGTGCAGCACTTATTTTTTCCATAGTCATATATACTTATGCACTCTTCTTCCTCAAGTGATCAAATGAAAAGCTGTCACAAGTATGTAAATACTAGATATGTTATCTTTACAGATTTCATAGTGCTAGTCTTTAATTTTAATTATAAAATGCTTAACATCAGAATTTTTATTTTCTTAGGTTTACCAATAGCTTCAATTGAAAAAAATTATAGATGGAGACTCTTTAGCAACTACACTTCACCACAAGAATTTGAAATTTTAGAAGGAACTATAGTAGAAAAAGAAAATACTTAATTTTTCTTCATTTAGGCTGAGAAAACCAAAAGGCATCAATACCCAGGGCTGAATCATGAACACTAAAACTCCCAAGTAGTCCTAAATGACCCTACAAAGGATTTGGAGTCCCAAAGGATCACACATTCTACAGAATGTATATCACAGACAAAAGATGATGTCAGGACGCAATGGCTACCAGAGGGCCATAAACAATTCTTAAGCTCTGGTAATTCTTGCTTTAGGTGCTCCAGTTTCTCCTCCAGGAACATATCTGTCTGCTCAGGCATCTAGTTATTTATCCTGTCACGGGTTAGACTACAAAGATCAAATTCCTTCAACTTCTGCCTATTTTCAGGATTACTGCAATCATCATCCCAAAAAAAATTACTAAACTCTTAAATTTTGCCTCCTGGATATGTAATGGATTCTAAAGTCTCCAGTATGTGCAAACTTTAAACTGTGCTGAACTCACTGCAAGGGGAGTTGTCCAAGATCTAAGATCCCTGAGTTTGGGATGAGTGTCAGATTTTTCCTTGAGTCTGTCAGTCACTAAACATTTATTAAGCACCTACTTACTTACTAAGTATCAGGTACTTTGCTGAGTGCTAGAGATACAAAGGCAAAAGACAGTCCCTACCTTCAAGGAAGCTAGGTGGCACAGCAGATAGAGTCAGGAGGATCTGAGTTCAAAACCAGCCCCAGACACTTAGCTGTGTGATTCTGGACAAGTCATTTAACCCTGTTTCCCTCATTTTCCATATCTGTAAAACGAGCTGGAAAAGGAAATGGCAAATCACACCAATATTTTTGCCAAGTCATGAAGAGTTGGACACAACTAATCAACTAAACAGTAACAAAAACAACTGTCCTCAAGGAGGGAACAAACTTAAGGGAGTGGGGAAGGATTATTACCCAGAGAGAGGCTATGATGGGAGAAGTCCAAAAGATTGAGACATCTGACGGATATGTGAGATTTTTTGATATGCATGCTAGAAAACTAGAGGAAAGCCCTTAGAATTGGGTGGACCCTTTCTGAAAATTTATAAGACATAGACAAGAGTCATTTAATGTACAAGAGTATGAGAAATTAATGAGATCACAGTTCTTGTGCCAAGTATAAATTTCCTTAGTAAAGAGTGAATCTATTCTTATTCATTTCCTATTTTAGGTTACCTCAATTGTAGACTATATATTTTCATTTTAATTCTTTCATCTAATTTGACAAAGATTTTGACCTTTCCTCTGAAAAATTGATGGCTCAACATTACACAACTGATTCTCAATTAATCCTGAACTATGCTGGGTGTCAATATACAGAGTGAAAGGGACAGACTTGAAAGCTGTTACAGAAATAAAATCAAGTGGACTTTGCAACTGAATGGATGTTGAAAGAAAAGAAGATGGAAGAAGTAAAGAGGACTCCAAGATTGAGAGCCTGTGTGAATGGAAAGGTCAAAGACTATAGAGCTAGAACAAGAAGGAACTTTAGGGGGCAGTTAGGTGGCTCAGTGGAAAGCCCTGGAGTCAGGCGGACCTGAGTTCAAATCCGGCCTCAAACACTTACTAGTTGTGTGACCCCGGGCAAGTCACTTAACCCCAACTGCCTCACTAAAAAGCAAAAAAAAAAAAAGAACCTTACATGCCATTTGGTCCAACTCTTTCATTTCCCAGTGCGACAACTAGGAACAAGAGACCTTACGTGAATTTCTGACAATATACAGATAGTAAATGGAAGAGCTGGTATTCAAATCCAGGTCCTCTCTGACTCCAAATGCAGTTCTGTTTTCTCTGTACCATAACACTTCCCAAATTTGTGCCATAAAAAGAAACTGTTAAGATTGAAAGAAGGGTAAGTTGAGTTCCGTTTTAGACATATTGAGTGTTGGGTACCAGGCACAAATCCAAGGAGAGATTTTGAAACTAACACATTTTAGATTTTTCATAAGCAACATGCTGTTAACTGCTTTACAGATAATAATTTACTATTCAAAACATTGCTTATTCTACCCCTGGCTGCTTCCAGGATCACAGAGCCATCTTCATGCCATGACTCCTTGCTCTACCCTCTACCTCTAGAGCTCAGGACTCAAAGATACTAATGATCTCTTAACTAACAAACCTAAAAATGGCTTTTCTTCAAGCTTCATCTTCCTTGACCATACTAGTCTTTGACCCACTTCTCCTTAATCACCCCTGCTCTCTCCTGGCTATCCTCCTATCCATCTTACTACTTTCTCAGTCTCCTTGGCTGTATCTTTATCAGGTCATGCCTATTAATTGTGGGTCTATCCCAAGGCTCTGTCCTGAGCCCTCTTCTCTTCTCCCTCTAGACTATTTCACTTACTGATCAGCTCCCATGGATGCAATTATCATCTCTGTACAAATGATTCTCAGATCTGTCAAGCCATACCTTCTCTCATGACCTCCAGTCCTGAATTTCCAACTGCCTACTAGATATCTCAAACTAGACAGATGTCCCATAGACATCCTAAAGTAAGCATGCCCAAGCCTGAACTCATTATCTTTTCCCAAAAACTCTTCCTCCTTACAAATCTATTATTGCAGAGCACCACCATCCTCCCAGTCACATAGGTTCACAATCCCGATGTCATCCTCATTCTTTATTCTCTCAATCTCCATATCCAATCTGTTGCCAAGGTCTGTCCTATTCTGGTAAATGTCCCCTTCTTATCTATGACACTGCTACCTACCTGATGCAAGTCCTTATCACCTCATTCTTGGACTACTCCAATAACCTGCCTCAACTCTCTCCCTACTCTGGTCCATCTTCCACTCAGCTTATCAAACTGATTTACTGAAGCATAGTTCTGACCACATTACCCTTACTCAATAAACTGCAGTTCAAATATAAAATTCTGTATTTGGTTTTTAAACTCCTCCATAATCTGGCCCACTCCAACCTTTCCAGTCTTCTTATACCTTCTTTCCCTTCTATATACTATGTGCTCAGTGACACTGGCCTCCTTGCTCAAGATCCTTGCACATGACATTCTCTCTTTGGACTCCATATATTTTTACTGGCTGTACGCCATACCTGGAATGCTCTCCCTCCTCATTTCTTGTCTCCCATATTTCTTGACTTCCTTCAAGATCACAACTAAAAGCCCACCTTCTACAAGAAGCCTTTTCCAATCTCCCTTCATACTGGTGCCTTCCCACTAAGATTATCTACTTTTTAAAAAATTTTATCTATATTTTATCTAATTTTATCTATATCTTGTTTGTACATGGTTGCTTGCATGCTGTTTCCACAATCATAATGTGAGCTCTGAGAGCAGAGACTTGTGTTTGTTAAAGAGTTTTTTCTTTTGGTCTTTGACTCCCCAGTGCTTATCATAACGCCTGGGATGTAGCAGATGCTTAAAAATGCTTGTTTGATGGTAGATATACAATGCTCTATAAATGTCCTCATGTATGTCCTATTAAAAAATTTAGCCTAAGTCTCTTCTCTCATAAACCTGGGTTGCAGCCTGGTCTGTGCCTTCTGGATTAAATATCAAGTCCTTTACTCTTATCTCAACCGACAATGCTCAGGCCTTCCCTAAAAGAATTTTAAGCAATTGAAAATGGAGGCAATATATTAAAAATTAACATGATTGAGTTTTTTTAAAAAGCCTATATAAACTAGAGCTTATATATCTGTATAGTTAGACTAACTACTTTAGATTTTTTACATTTAATTTTATTTTTTCTCAATTACATGTAAAAAATTTTTAACATTCATGTTTTGAAATTGTGAGTTCAAAATCCTCTCCCTCCCTCCACCACCTCCTTAAGAAGGCAAGCAATGTGACATAGATTATATATGTTCGGTTATGCAAAACATCTTCATATTAGGCACTCTGGAAAGAAAATGCAGACAAAAAAACCCGAGGATGATAAAGTAAAAAAGAAGTGTGCTTCAATCCTCCTTCAGACTCAATCAGTTCCTTCTCTGGAAGTGGACAGCATTTTTTCATCATAAGTGTTTTGGAACTGTCTTGGATCATTATATTGCAGTTGATCATCATACAATATTGCTATTACTACATACAATGTTCTCTTGGCTGTGCTCACATCACTATATTGGTTCACATAAGTCTTCCCAGGTGTTTCAGAAAATATCCTGCTTGTCATTTCTTATAGCGCAATAGTATTCTATCCAATCATATACCACAACTTGTTCAGCCATTCCCCAACTGATGGGCATCCTCTCAATTTCTAATTCTTTGACACCACAAATAGAGCAGCTATAAATATTTTTGTACATACATGACCTTTTCTTTTATCTCTTTGGGGTACAGACCTACTAGTGATATTGCTGAGTCAAAGGGTGTGCACAATTTTATAGCCCTTTGGGCATAGTTCCTAATTGCTCTCTAGAATGGTTAGATCAGTTTACAACTCCACCAACAATGCAATAGTGTTCCAATTTTCCCACATGCCCTCCAATATTTGTCATTTACCTTTTCTGTCATGTTAGTCAATTTGATAGATGTGAGGTGGTACCTCAGTTATTTTAATTTGTATTTCTCTAATCAATAGTGATTTAGAGCATTTTTTTCATATAACTATGGATAGCTTTGATTTCTTTATCTGAAAACTGCCTGTTCATGTATCCTCTGACATTTATCAGTTGGGAAATGACTCATACTCATATATTTGATGCTGTTCTCTATATGTTTGAGAAATGAGGCCTTTATCAGGGAAATATGCCATAAAAATTTTCCCCCAGTTTCCCACTCTCCTTTTAATCTTGGCTACACCAGTTTTGTTCGTGTAGAAACGTTTAAATTTGATATAATCAAAATTATCTATTTCACATACCCTAAGGCTCTCTATCTCTTGTTTGGTCATATATTCTTTCCTTATCCATACATCTGACAGGTAAAGTTGCTTCTCTAATTTGCTTATGATATCTCCCTTTAAGTCTAAATCATGTACTCATTTTGGCCTTATGAGATGTTGGTCTATATTTAGCTTCTGCCAAACTGCTTTTCAGTTTACTCAGCAATTTTTGTTAAATAGTTGTTGTTGTTGTTGTTTGTCCTTCATTCTCAAAGAGGAGTGTGACATCAGGGAGGTGATACCATGACTTGCAAGTGAAACAGATTTAAGTGAGGGAGGGCTGTGCAAAGTCACCAGCCTCACTTTCTTATCAGGAGCCATCTGGGTCTAGTGGCAAGATATAGATCAGGACAACTGGAGAAGGCCCCCTTGTTAAACAGAGCTCTTGTCCAAAAAGCTTAGATCTTCGGGTTTGTCAAACACTAGATTACTATGGTTATCTACTACTATGTATTGTGCATCTAATCTATTCCACTGATCCACCACTCTTTCTTAGTCAGTACCAGATTGTTTTGATGATTACCTCTTTGTAATAATAGTTCGAGATCTGGTACTGCTAAGCTACCTTCCTTCACATGTTTCCCTTGATATTCTTGACCTTTTGTTCTTCCACATGAATTGTTATTTTTTCTAGTGCTATAAGATAATTTTTTGGTAGTTTGATTGATACGGCACTAAGTAAGTGTATTAATTTATGTAGAATTGCCATTTTTTTATTATGTTAGCTTGGCCTATCCAAGAGAAATTAATATTTCTCCAAGTGTTTAGATCTGACTTTGTGTAAAAAATGTTTTGTACATGGGTTCATATAGTTCCTGGGTTTGTCTTGGCAGGTAGACTCCCAAATATTTCATACTGTCTAAAGTTATTTTAAATGGAGTTTCTCTTCTTATCTCTTGCTGCTGGACTTTGTTGGCAATATACAGAAATGCTGATGATTTATGTGAGCTTATTTATATCCTGCAACTTTGCTGAAGTTGTTAATTATTTCAACTAGTTTTTGATTTTCTAGGAGTCTGCAAGTATACGATCATATCATCTACAAACAGCATACTTTATTTTAAACAAACTCATTAAATCAATGCCATAACTCTCCTGTAGGATAATACATTTTAATATATTGCCCAGAAAACTCTCTAGGATTGTAGATTGGAAACTTTACATTTTCATTTCCACCCTGACAGTTCATCATGGATTCAACAACCTCTTGCTCCTTGATTACACTCTAGCCATGTTGCTCCTGGTTGCTGCTGCTGCTACTACTGTTCTAAGCATATTTTTATTAAAAAGTAAATTAGCAGATGTTAAAAAAAATGGATTAAAGGTGGATTAGAATGCAGATAAGGTTTCCCCTTTGATTCAGTCAGAAAATTGAAAGAACACTGAAAAAAAGGGAAAGTTTTAAAGAAAAACATGGACATTAATACAGTCATTTTACTTTGTCCAAAACAAGAACCTATAGATTCCTCTATTATCAAGGGATCTCCAAAAATCTAACTCCTTCAAAAGGAGAAAATAGTCTATATGTTAATACAAAATATAATTCTGTAAGACCCATCCTACTTCCACAGGATACTATTTAAAATTGCATGTTTTAACTCTGGTTATAATGAACCATGCTCTATTACTTACCAGTCTATCAAGTATATGTCAGGAGTAAGACTGTAAGACTTGAAGTGAAGAAACAATTTGGAAAGATTTTCTTCAAAGAATACTTCAAATGTTGCAAAATATTTCAACATCTGCAAGTAAAAATATTACCATTGATATAACTTAAAAAACAAGTGAAATTCTAATAATCATAGGAATAAATTCCTCATTATTGAGGTTTATCAACAGAAAATATAGCTTCATTACCACTCATCCTAATCTTTCTTCCAATCATGCATGCTGCTACAATAAAATTTAACATTTAGATTGCAGAACAATTATTCTAGACTTTCTATACTTTTCATTGTAAAAAGAATTTAACTTTTAGAACATATTCAAAATCAAAATGAAAACTGTTATATCTCTGTTAAATGTCCTTACCATGCTATGATCTACACGGAAAAAGGCCAACTGGCATGGCTTATTCAAGAGATTTGCAAAGGCAATGAAAGCATCTGCCTCTTCCAAGTTGAGAATGAGCACTGCAGCAATGAAGGACATTCCTTGGACCTTCAACAAGAAAAAGAGCTAATAAATTTTGTGTAGGATAATAATCAGATTAAGTCTAATTACAAAGTAGTTCTGTGATTAAACAAGAGATTTTCCTCCAGCAAAGGCAAAGTGACTAAGAGTTCACCATAATTTTATCTCTAATACAAGTGGCATGTTCAAAAAACGTTAAATTTTACCTGCTACCAAAGCATTTTACAATGCATAGAAGCAGTAATCCAATCAGGTATTTGTCTACTACAGCTTTGTAACTTTCACCCACCTACCCTTCTTTTCAAATTCCCAGCTATAATTCCTACAATTCAATCATTTGAATCTTATCCATCTAGAACAAAGCTCAATACTTCCCTCACTTAAAAAAAAATACCTATCTTGTTTGTTAAGAAAAGTGACTGCTACCATTGTCACTCCCCAGAGGCTGTTCCAAATCTTCTCTCCCAAAGCATCCCATACTACCTCTTACACCATCTCTCACTGAGAGAGGATAAAGAAAAGAGAACCTCATCTGGGTTCTACCATCTTTAATCTGCTATTTCACTGAAAAATAAAATAAGACATTGTGTGTGAGCTCCCATTCTCTACATTTCAAAACACCATGACATCATCATTAATTTTCTCCTTTACTCCAGGTTCTGATAGTAGACTCTTCTCCCAAAAGCCAACTCCTTGGCATGCACCATAATTCCTGTCACAATTATCTTCTCCTCACCACCATCTCATCTTCAATCTCTCCTTATCTACTGACTCCTTCCCCTCCAAAGCTTACAAATATCCTCAGGTCTCTTCCATTGTGAAAAACAAAACAAGAATTTTTGTTTAATCCCTTCAAGCTAAAGTCCTAACTCCTCCTTTTCATTCTCAACCTTAAAGAAAAAGTTGTTTATGCCCACTGCTGCTTCCACTTTTCAAACTTTTATAATTTGTAATTTGGCTTTCTATATCATTATTCAAGTGAAATTTCTTTTCAAAGTTAACCAACCATATCTTAATGGCCTTTCTCAATTCTTATCCTGACTGAATGACTTAATAAAACAAACACTGGTATAATCAGACAGATGAACTTCCCCACTTGTCCTTATCTGAGTTTTCAGGATTCTGCTTCTCTACCCTCCCCAACTATTCCTCTCTGACCACTCCTTCTGCGTCTCTTTGCTGGCTCATTCAGATCATACTCCCTAATCATGTGTGTTCCTCAAGGTTCTGTCCTGGAGTCTCTTTCCTTTCTACATTCTATCAGTGAATCATCTTCCATGGGGTTAAATATCACCTCTACATAGATAACTCTCAAATCTATAGATGTAGCCTTAGTACCTCTCTTGAGCTCCAGCCACTCATCTTTAACTGCCTAGTAGATATTTCATTTTTCTTGTCCTGTATATTTCATATTGTTTGTCCTGTGTATACATTTCAAACTCAACATGTTCAAAACAGAACTCGACTTCTTTTTTTTTTCTTTCTTTTTGTACCTTTTTTTTTTTTGCAAGGTAATTGGGGTTAAGTGACTTGCCCAGAGTCACAGTGTCAAGTGTTTAGTCTGAGGCCACATTTGAACTCAGATCCTCCTAACTTCAGGGCTGGTGCTCTATCCACTGCGCCATCTAGCAGCCCCCTAGAACTCATCTTCTAAAACTCACCTCTTACCAGAACTTTCCTGATTTCTATAAAATGCATCATCATCCTTCCATTTACACAGGTTTTCAATCTTAAAATCAACTCCTCCCTTCCCACACCAAATCAGTCACCAAATCTTGTCACCTGTATCTCTTCAACATCTCTTGCATCAATCTCTTTTTTTTGTCACCTCCCTAATTCCTTCAAGTACTCATTAGGCCCTAGATTAGTGTAAAAAAGCCTTGTTAATGGGGCTCCTTGCCTCAAATCTCTCCCCCTTCCAAACCATCCTCTAACGCAGCCTCAAAATGGATTTATTCCTAAAGGACAGAGAACCAGGTCATCATTCAAAAGTGCCAGTGCTTAAAAAAAAAAAAACCATGCGGGGCCTCCCTATGACCTCTAGAATCAAACACAAACTCTTTTCAGAGGCATTTAAAGTTCTTCCTAACTTGGTTCCAACCTATCTTTCTAGCTTTATTTATACACTGTTTCTACATTTCTGCTTGACTTGTCTCCTGTGTATACGAATGAAATCTCTGCTGCTGTTCTTATCCTTGATTGCTATATTTATTTATCCTTATATTTCTGTTGTCTGGAGGGTTTGAGAAGCAAAAAGTATCTTCAGGTCTGGTTTCTTTCTAGGAATGTTTTCAATGCCTCTGCTTACTGAATATCCATTACTTTTTCATGAATGGTTAGGCTCAGATTTGCAGGGCAGGACACCTTCAGTGAACTCCTTTGCTGTCTGGAATACATTATTTCACCTTCTCTTACAGTTTCTGGAAAGAGCAAACTAGTCCAGTTATTCGATTTTCCTTTTTTTTTTTTTCTTAAATATTTGAAGGTCTTTCTCTTCATCACTTACATAATTTCTTATCATCAGAATTGTTAAATTTAATCACTATGTGTCTTAAGAGTTTGGCGCCCAGGGTTGTTTTCTGGAGGCAATCTGTGGATTCTTTCAAATGACACACTGTTTTCTATGTTCACAAGTTCCAGGCAGTTTTCTTGTATTATTTCTTGTACACTGATGTTCAGATTCTTTGATTTGTCATGTTTTTCTGTGAGTTCTATAATCTTTAAGTTGTATCCACGCATCTTGTCTTTGAGATCAAAACATTTTTGCTTTTATGGAGATCATACTTTTCTTTTGATGTTGTTTTTTGCTTCTTTTCTTCCAGATTATCTTTTACTTCTATTTGCATTCCCACTGAAGTTACTTTCTCATTTGTTTGGTGAGACTTGCCACCATGCATTCAGGTTTTTCTCTTCTGCCAAACTTTTCCACTGTGCAGACCATCAATTCTGTTTCTCTATTCTTACTTCTCATTTAGGGGCACCTAGGTGGCACAGTGGACAGAGAACCAGGACTGGAATCAGGAAGTCCTGAGTTCAAATCCAGTATGAGAAACTTACTAGCTATGAGACCCTAGGAAAGTAATTAATCACTTAACTTCTGGACTGCCTCAGTTTCCTTATTTATAAAATAGGGATGATAATAATAGTAGCTACCTGGAAGGCTTACTATGAGGATCAAATGAGGTAATAATTGTAAAGTGCTTAGCACAGTGCCTGGCACATAATAAGCACTATAGAAATGTTAGCTATTATTATTATTATTACTTAAATAATTCAAAAACATTCTTCTGAGGTTCAATGATCTTTTGGGAATATCAGGGTCCTCTGCCTTATCAAGTACTCATTCATTTTTTTTTTTACTATAATGCTTGTTCACAGATGCCTGAAATCTTTCCCCTGATGTGGAGGTCATTTCCCCTCCTGTTATGACCTCCTCTTTTGGTTTACATGCTTTTGTTCAAGGTCTCTTAAGTTTTCTTGCTCCTAAGATCTCTGCTAATTTCCTATTTTTTCCTTACTTGTCTGCTTTCTAACTTCTAACTTCTCTCTTGATGGCAGTCTCCTGGAGGGCTAGCATTCTCAGACTCCTCCCATAGTTCATCAGTTTCACTGGCAGCAAGTGACTGGTAGGGGTACTGAACCAGCCCCAGCTGGATGCAGGACTCTTTCCCTCAGGCTTAATGGGGTGTCATACAGCCTTGGTACTCTCTATACAGCACAGGGAGTATGTATCTAGGGATGGGTGAGAGGGTAGTATGGGGATGTACAGAACTGACTTCTATTGCATGCCTGTGGGCTATACCTAGCAGGAGATAGGGAAGGGTGATGAGTGAGCACATTAGGGGTTGAGGATTATTGGCCTTCTCTGTTAGTTGTTTTACCTCATTTGGGTTTTTGGTGTCCCAGACTGTAGAGACGGCTGAAATTGCTTTATTTCTTCCACATAGTTCCAAATTTGGAGAGGCTTGAGAGATGGTGAAAATTGCAGAAAATGTCTAGTCCTCTGTCTTCTCAGTCACATGACCTACAGTCTTCCTCCTCTTCACACTCTTTTCAATGCAGCCAAACTCACCATTTTGCTGTTCCTCCCAAACACCATCTCCCATCTCCATGCTTTTGCACAGGCTGTTTTCCTCATAAATGGAACACACTCCCCCCCCCACTTCCACCACTCAGGATCCCACCTGAAGGGCCACTCCCTACATGAAGCTTCCCCCTAAAATTAGCTTGTATTTGTTTTGTAAAAGTTTTACACATCTTTATATGGCTATCTAGGAGAGGCAATGTAGAATGGCAGGTAGAGAGCCAGCCCTGAAGAGCCCAAGCCCTACCTCTAATATACCAGGGCTGCTGGCTGTGCACCTCTGCGCACATTATCACTCAATTTCTCAATGCTCTAAGCATCTTTCCAAGACTCTTAAGTTACAGAAAAGGGGCTAATGTACACTGGTATAAGGAGTTTCCTCATAGAGGAGTTTCCTAAACTTTCAGTGAAATCCCGGGTCCAGTTCATAGCCCTAATGCCCACTGTTACATGTAAATATGTTTTCTTCCCCCATAGTATTTAAATTCCTTTCATTCCTGTCCCAGAATTCCCACTGTCTAATGTAGTATTTAACAAAAGCACTCTGACTCATTTATGCTTCACTGGTATTTATGCAGCATCAGGAAAACAACAGAAAGGCCCCAACAAGTAAATAAAGACTGCCTTGAATTTGGGGGTATACATGGATTCTGAGATGAATTATCAGAAGAGTATCCATGACAATGAGATCACCAATCCATGAAGATATAGGAATAAAGGTCTGGTGTTAAAGAAGTAAGAGTCCTGCCATTCTCTGCCCTGGACAGGTCACATCTGGAGTACTGTGTTCAGTTTTTGGTACTATATTTTAGGAACAGCATGGATAGGCTGGAGTGCATCCACAGGAGGGTGACCAGGTATACACAAGGCCTAACAGCCAACCAACCAACCAACAAATAAGCATTTATTAAATGCTTACAGTATGTGCCAAGCACTGTGCTAAGCACTTAGAACACAAAGATTAAAATGAAACAGTCCTGCTCTCAAGGAGCCTATATTTTATATGTGGAGACACATTTACAGAAAAGTAGAGAGAAGGTAATTTTATGGGGGAGTACGAAGCACGAGGAGCTAGGAAACCTAGGTTCTAGTCCTGTCCTGACACATCCTAGCTGTGTAACAATGGTCAAGTCATTTACCATCAGTGCTCTAGTTAACTCTCTAAGACGGTAAGGGGCAGGTAAGGTTCCTTCCTACCTGTATTGAAAGAGAGAGTCTCCTATACTAATGAATTTCCAGGTCCAGATCCTAATTTTATTCCATATTCACTGATTTAATATGCATTACAAGAAAATCCGAGCAATATATTACACTGAGTCTTCAAGGGAGATAAAAAATCATTATGCTTTATTCCTTCTAAACATAACTCTCCCCTCTCCACCTCACCTCCATCCATGCCCACTCCACAATTCCACAACAGACTCTCTGGCAAGTACCCAATGGGCCACTTTATGCTACTGATCTGGCAAAATTGCAGTGGTTTTTACAGATTCTATACCGTTCATCCTGGTATGCTAAAAAGCATCTCCAACACATGTACAGAATATGCATATATGCAAATCATCCAAAGGTTAATGTTTCATTGTGCAACAGAACAGATTAAGGAAAATACTTACATAACCAACATCGGGCCTGTAACATGTATATGCTCCTAAGATACTATGTAAGACATCATGATAAGGACCACCCTTAATGGGAGGGGGAAAAACAAAGTTATTTTTTGAAACTGCATATTAGTATTCAGATCCTGTATTTTTAATCTTCAAAGTCTAAGATGTCAAATTTTAATATAGTTCCTTCAAAAAGTTTTTCCATTTATTTAATTATCAATATTATTCAAAATGAATTATGTACTTTCTACAGTTATTAACAAAACAATTCTATATTAAAATAAAAAGGTAGCTAAACAAAATGCATTCATAATTTACACAACCCAGATAATTTAACAATGTTTTAACTTTTTTCATGACTTAATAGATCAAAATATGCTATGCCCAAATTAGTTTGTTTAGATGCAATGAATTCAGAAGAACTCCAAATATATTAAATAATGCTAAATAACATTAGAAATCTCAATAATGTGAACTTTTTTTAAATCACTATTCCATTTAACCAAAGGAGAAATGGATATTCAAAATGAAGATAACACAGTAAAGTTATGTTTACTTTGCTGACTAAAGTCAACAACAATAAAATTTAAATTTAACAAGTCTGCTTTTTAAAATCAAAAGCAACTACATTAATAAAAGTTTGAATGCAGATAGTTATTTCAGTATCAACTTCTGAGGCCCTGAGCATGACAGGTGATCAAGAAATATTTAAAAAATTTTTGAGATAAGTTTCTTTACATTTTTCCTACTAATAACAGAGAAAAGGTCCAATATGAACCGAAAAATATCAACAAAATAAAATGCTTAATAAAAGTAAGAAATCATTTAAAATCTATTCAAGAAGTTAGTGCCTAATAAAGTGCTTGGCATAGGGTAGGTGCTTAATGATACTTGCTGATTAGCAAGTTAGTTGGTATGTACTTTGAGCAGCTCTATGAAGTAAGCTTCCTCATTAAACTTTTGCTGTTTATTTTTTAATTCAGCCTTTTTGTAGACTGTGATTAGATAGTTTGCTCTCTTGGTTATTGCAAGAGAGGAATATTTTTTATGAGCTGGGTGAAAGGCCTCACCTTCTGAAAGATGTAGAGAGAAGGGAATGTGCGGGATATGTCCAGCTTAATTAATTCCAGACTAGCTTCCCGGTCAGCAACAGATACACCTACATCTGCCAAGTAAATAAGATAAAATAATTACTTGGCTTCCATACTGCCTTATCTTATGTACAAGGAATGAATACATGAAATCAAGTCTTAAACCAAAAGAACTAAAGCTGAATTATCAAGAACCTGGAGAAATTACCACTTTTTAAGTGTTTCTAGTCTCTCATCCATTCAGCAAATTACATGGCATGATGCCTAATTACTCCCTTCCAGGAAAGAGAAAGAACATTTTCTCAAAAGTTAATATTCCCCAAAGTAGATTCATAACTTTTCGTTAATATGAAAGAGAATGGGGACTTTGACCAATTACCTTTCTAAACTGAAGATCATTTGTTCATGCCAAATAAATTAGTCACACAGATCTGAAAATCTATTGTTTGCAGTTAATATTTAAAGACGCCAAAATGAGAAACAAGGAAGTTCTTGAGAGACCTAACTGCTATCACTGGATCTTAGATCATCCAACCCAATTCTCTCACATTACAAATAAAGCTGAGAAGCAGAGTGATTAAGTGACTTTGTCCAAGGCCATACACTTAAGTAGCAAAGCAGGGATTGGAATTTAGGTCTTTTGACCCCAAATCTGATGCTTTTTTTCTTTACCTTTTTAAAAACTAAATGTCTCTATTTCGTCCAAGACAGAAGTACAGAGGCCTTTCATAGGCTCAATCCCATTCTAATTATCAAGGGAGCTTTGGACTGCTCCAGTTTGTCCTTCCATAGACAACCCTTCCTTAGGTGGTCCCCACTCCTAGGGATTCAATATAATAATACCAAACTTAGCTCAGACATCTGACTGACTTAGCTCACTGCAGCTCAGAACACCCAAGCTTAAGAGCTTGGCCAGCCTTAGCCTCACTAGCAGCTGGGAACATAGCTGTGTGTCACCTTATCTGTCGATAGCACTCTTCTCACAGTGCTGTTATTTCCATCTCCTTTGAACTTTTATTACAACAACATAAAATTAAGTATAAATAATGAAATAGTTCTGTTTCCAGATAAGAGAGGTAGCAGCAGACAGTGGATAGAGAGCCAGCCTCAACATGAGGAAAACTGCCCCCCTGGATTCAAGTCTACCTCTGACACATACTAGCTTGCAAGACCCTAAGAAAGTGACAACCTTCTAAAGCTGCAAGCAACTCTTTAAGACTACAATTGAAGAGGAGATCATGACTGGCATTGGTAGAACAAGTTCTCTCCTTGGAAGTTCCACACCTCAAATAAATCTCATCAGTGCTGGCTTTTCTTTATTGCTCTCGTCACTTACCATTTTAAATTTAGGGCTATTTCACTGCAAAGATGAATGTCTGTCATGTCCCTCTCAGATTGAAAGCCACCCAGAACATTGCAAGAAATATCAGAATCCACAGTATTTTATTAGACCTGCTGATGGAACCCTGCAAAAATTTTAGAAGCAGCTAGATGGCAGGCACGAGATATGGACTCAAGAAGACTGGAGTTCAAATCCATTCTCAGACACTAGCTCTGTAACCCTGGGCAAGTCACTTGACCTCTGTCTGCCTCAATTTTGTTTCATCTGTAAAATGGGGAAAATAACAAGCAGGGTTGCTGGTTGCTATGATGATAAAATGATGTAATATTTGCAAAGAGCTTTGCAGATGTTGAAGTACAACATAAATGCTAGCTATTATTGTCATTATTACTATTACTTCAGCTACCTGTACTTATGGCCTCAGAAGGCAAAACTAGAAACAATTTGTGGAAACTACATACAGCAAGAGTTCTTTCAACTTACAAAAAAAAAAGGGAAAAAATGTCTAACAGAACTGTTCAAAAATAGAATGTACTTCAAGCCGAGTTTTAATAATCATCATTTATTGGAGATGTTGTAGTGGGGAATTACTGTTCAGATCTAGGGTGGAAATTCTTTATGATAAAAAAATATATATATAATACATATACACACACCCATACATATCTTAAGATGAGAACATCATAATGAAGTAGAACACAAATATTAGTTTAATCAGCATTTGTTAAATGCCTAGAATACACAAGGTATGCCATGATGTATAGAGAAGATAAGCTGGTCACATTAACATAACTGAAGCTAATTAGCCACGAAATGGTTCAAAAGCCAAATTTTCTTTTACATCAGGGAACAGATCTTTTTTAGTCACAAAAAAAAATTTAATTGCTTTCCACCTCTAAAATCTCTTCTTTATCCGAATTTATAGCCTAGAAAAAGTTGTTCCTAGAGTCACACTGCATGCAGCAAAAACAGTCTCAAATTATGTCTTTTATAAAAAAGAGAAGATGTTATAAGAGAAACAACAAAGCTGGTAATGTGATTCCTGAAAATCACCAGAGAACAATGCACTGACTTGCTCTATCCCATGCTGTGCTCCCTTGAAGGACTGTCCTGAGGGTGGAGAAGGAATACTCTGTTTTCTAGCTGGTAGAGTAAAAGCAGAGGAAGAAATACCGATAGTTAAAGGGTGTTTATAATAACTAGCTTTATGTGGGGAACAACTAAACAGTGATCTTGAGTGAATGAGTCTTCATGGATGGATTAAGACCTAGAGGATAAAGAGATGGAGAGGGGAAACAAAGAAAAGTATGTATAACACACGAGGCAGTAAGATAAACCATCAACAGTCAGTCATGACATATGAGCCTCCTCATATGCTCAGTAATTCAAAACTCCACCAGTCTGTCAGGTCTTGCAGATCTGAAAGGAATGATACAGAGACAACCAACCATCTATTCTAAGTCCTTGTCCAACTCATCTATTGGCCTCCAGGTCATTCCCCCTTTATCTTAGAAGAATCTAGTACCTGGTCCACAGTTTTGTTCTCTCCACTAAACTCTGCTCTCACCTTTGGGGACTTTACATGGATTTCTACATTTACTATGCAAGGATATTTCCTTGAACATCCTAAACTCCCTTTTCAACCTCCACAATTCCATTTCTTCCATACATACCTATAATAGTTTTTATCTCCTTGATCCTAAAATACAAAATAATTCTCTCCCAATATAACCTTCTATCCATCTATCTCTAAACTACAAAATAATTCTCTCCCAATATAACCTTCTATCCATCTATCTCTTCTCTTCCATATTCCTCCTAAACCTATTCTTCCATCTTTACTGTGACATCCAGTCCCATTATCTCCCTTCCTATTCTCTGATTCTATTACTGCTGTGTTCTTATTTTTCATGCTTCAGTCTTAACCAATTCAACTATATACTATTCTCCAAACTCCAATCTTCAGTTTTTCTATCATATACTGTGCATATATACACACACACATACACACACACACACACACACACACACACACACACACACTCACACACACAATCTTCTCAATAGACTGTAAGCTGCTTGCAGGAAGAAACTATTATCACTTTTATCTTTATAAACCCAGCATCTCGAAAATACAAGGTGTTTAATAAATGCTTCATTGATTAATCCAACTTCTCTCTTCCTACTTTTGCACTGAGGAGTACTGCTGCAGAAAATCATATAACTGTCAAATAAGACCACTATGAATTTGTTATCTAATTTCAATGTGGCCTTCAGTGCTGAAAAGAAATCTTTTTATATCTCCCTAATTTGATCTCTTACCACATTCTCCACAGTACCTATTCTAAATCTTCTCTTCTCTCCTTGATGCCTTCCATCATCTTACCCCTCTCCCTCTTGGCAGGACTGTGCCTCCAGTTTTACTGAGGAAATGGAATCTAACTGCTGCAAGCTTTCTCTTCTTCCCTATTCTATACCTCAAAATGCCTTTCATAATTAGCCATTCTGTCTGCTTTTGCTCCAGTTTCAGAAGAAGGGGTGGTTCTTTTCCTATGCAAGGCCATCCCTTCCCTTCAGATAGTTTTCTCCTCAATCATTCTCTTTTTCCTCTTTCCTCCCCTATGTACTAACTCCTTTTTTACATTTCCTCCAAATATATCTGTTTCCCATCCTTAATCCTTCACTTGATCCCACTATCCCTCATTAAGCTATTATATCTCTTATCCCTTTCTCAAATGCCTAGAAAGAGTGGAAAACAACCACATTTCCTCACTTCCCACTCATTTCTCAATCCCTTGCAATCTGATTTCCAACTCTGCCACTTTAATGAACTGCTCTCTCCAAGAATACCAATCATGTAAACTGCTAAACCCAATGGCTTTTTCTCAGTCCTCAATTTAACTGACTTCTCTGCAGTTTCTGACCCTATCAATCATTCCCTTCTCCTTCGGCTTCCATAACACTACACTTTCTTAGTTCTCCTATCTTACTGTTCCTTCTCAGTCTATTTTGCTGAATCATCCATTTCTTTCTTTGGGCATGCACTCCATGGATCTGTCTTGAGCCCTCTTTTCTTCTCTCTCTATACTGTTTCTTACAATTATCTGAATAACAGATTTTGTTATAATGGCAGAATAACAGCTGCTCCCCACATTGATAAGATCACAGGTCTGGACGACCAAGACCAAAACCAAAACAAAACACTTCTACTTATGGTAACTAAACAACAACGTGATAACAAAACAACAGGGAAAAGTGGCTTAGTAGAAGAGGCATCGGAGGAATGACAACTCGATATTTAAAATTTGCTACAGTTACATCTCATACAGATAATCTAAAGTTAACTTTACCTGCAATTGTCACAACGGTTTCTAAGTAATTTTTGTATTAAAAAAAGCTTCTTTTTGATTAGCCAATATCTAAAGTTCTCTCCAAGATGAGAGGGTCAAGTGGAGCATGGCTAGGTTCAAAAATATCAGCATACTCTTTACAGTTACTGATAATGAAAGACTGCACTATTTACCCTAAATGCATCAACTCAATGCTTAAATTAGGCAGCATCTCAATAATTAATTATCTTATGCTAATATAACCATAGGTTGCATTTATTTAAAGAAGGAGAAAGGACAAAATCAAGTGATAATACAGAGATAACTCCTCCTTGATTGGATCACATATAGAACACTGAATTCCTCTTCTGGTTATATTTTAGCACACATTAACAAAATGTTATCTAAACAGAGTTCTACTAGATTAGTGAAATGATTGATATTCATGTCCTATGAAAAACAGTTACAGCAAATGGAGAAGAGAAAATTCAGAAGGGATATATATCTGAAGGTGAATCAAACAGAAGCTAAGGACATAAATAAAACACAAAAACATGTCTCCCTGTCCTCAAGAGTTCCCATTCTAATGAGGCAGACAATTTGTATATAAGTAAGTATTCATAAAATATATACAGACAAAAGGAAAGTATTTTCAGAGGAAAGGCACTAGCAGTAAAGTAGAGTGGAAAAAGTCTCTTGTAGAATGTAGGATTTCAGTCTTGAAGGAAGCCAGAAAAGCCAGGGGGGTAGAAATGAAGAGGGACTGCATTCCAGACATGGGGGACAGCCACTTTATAAAGGCATGGAATCAGGAGACAAAAATGTTGTATGAAGAACGCAATGAAGCCAATGTGGCTGGACGGCAGAGGGAAGTACAGTAACAAGAACAGAAAGGAAGGATCCAGGTTTAAAGGGCTTTAAATGCCAAATTAGTCAATAAGCATTTCTAAGGTGCTTACATTGGGCCAGGAAATCTATAAAGCACTAGAGATATAAGAAAGGTAAAAGACAGTACTTGTTCTCAGGAAGTTTAGTGGAATGGAGGAGACAACAGGCAAACAACTGCGCAAACGAGATTTAGACAAGATACCTCAGAGATAACTGTAGAGGGAGGGTACTAGCATTAAGGGAAACCAGGAGAGGCTTCCTGTGGAAGGTAGGGTTTTAGCTGAGACTTGAAGGAAGCCAAGGCAGGAAACAATGGAGGAGGCAATTCTTGGTGTGGAGGATAGCCAGTGAAAATGCCTTGAGTAGGGAGATGGAGCGTTTTGTGTAATGCCAGTGTCACTGGATTGCAGAGTATGTGTTAGTAAGACGACTGGAAAAGGAGGAAGGAACCAGGTTATGAAGGGTTTTGAACAACAAACAAAGGACTTTATATTTGAACCTGGAAGTAATAGAGAGCCCTGGGGTTTATTAAATGAGGAAGAGGGGAGAGTATGTGAGCATGGTCAGACCTGCATTTTAGGAAGATCAATTTGACGGCTGAGAAAAAAATGGACTGGAGTGGAAACCTGAGGCAGGAGACCAACCAAAAGGCTATGAGAATACTATAGGCATGAAAGAGGGCCTACAGCAGCATGGAAGCAGTACCAGAGGTGAGAAGAAGATATCTAAGAGAGATATTACAAAAGTAAAATCAACAGAATTTGACAACAGATTAAATAGGATGGGAGGGGAGGAGTGGAACACAGTCAGAGAGTGTGAAGAATCCAGGATGACCACCTAACTGGGTGGTAAATCAGGGATTTTATATCTGATCCTGAGGTGATGAGGAGCCACTGGTGTTTGTTGAATGGGAGGAGGAGGAGGGAGGGAGGAGAGATAACATGGTCACACCTGGGCTCTAAGAAAATAACTTTGGTAGCTGAGCAGATGGACTGGAATAAAAAGACACTTGAGGCAACTAGAAGACCAATCAAAAAGCTATTCCAGTACTCCAGGCATGAGATGATGAGGGCTTGCACCAGGCTGGCAGCTGTGTCAAAAAATGGGGGTATAATACAGAGGTGGAAAGGGAAGAAGGGAAGAAAGACAAGATTTGACAAGGGCTTGGCTATGTTGGGTGAATATGAGGAGTTAAGGATGACCCTGAAGTTTTGACTCTGTGTGACAGGAAAAAGTATGATGCCTTTGACCATAATATGAAAGATGG
Organism: Phascolarctos cinereus; assembly: GCF_003287225.1. Taxonomy (NCBI): domain Eukaryota; kingdom Metazoa; phylum Chordata; class Mammalia; order Diprotodontia; family Phascolarctidae; genus Phascolarctos; species Phascolarctos cinereus. Next base: position 78,036,578 of record NW_027555736.1, read on the forward strand.
AAATGGGGGGTGTTGGGGGGAAAAGATAATGAGTTCTGTTCTGGATATATTGAGTTTGAGAGGCTTATGTTCTCTTCAAGATATCCAAAAGACAGTTGGTGATGCAAAACAGAGAGCCGTATAGAGATAAGCAAATCCATTGAAGCTGATGAGATGCAGCAGAGAGACAGTGGACAGGGAAAAGAGAAAAAGGCTCAGAACAGAGCCTTGGGGGTTACATACAATTACTGAAAGTAAACTAGATGAAGATCTAGCAAAGGAGACCAAGAAGAAACAGTCAGACAAGTAGGAGAACTTGGAGGAAGACAGAGAAGCTAAAGAGTAGAGACCTCTAGGAGGAGAATATAAATTGTTGTTGAAAATGGGTACAGAAGTGAAAGGATGCAAATGTGAAAACTAAATTTTTCTGAGGTCTTCAAGGCAAGAATGAGGAAATAACAGCAACAATAATATTAAGGCTAGCTGACCTTTACATAACACATTAAGGTTTGCAAACCATTCAACATTATTTAATGCTAAAAGATAGCTTTGTGTATGTTAAAAGTATAGTGGTTGAGGGGCAGAGACAAGATGGCAGAGTAAAAGCAGTGACTTTCTTGAGCTCTCCCCCAAATCCCTCCAAACACCTATAAAAAATGGCTCTAAACAAATGCTAAAACAGCACAACCCACAAAAAGACAGAGTAAAACAAATTTCCAGCCCAACACAACCTGGATGGTTGACCAGAAAGGTATGTCGCGCCAGGCTGGGACAGAAGTACAGTTTGGCATGGGTGCGCAGGCCACAGTGAACCTCGAGCAGGCCTCAGAGGACTGAATTGCAGGCAGCTGTGGTGGTTTCCAGACCTCTCAACCCACAAATGTCAAAGACAATTTAGAAGGTCAGTTGGAAAAGTCTGTGTCTGAGGCGGTGAGAAAGAGAAGCAAGGTGGTCTCAGCCCCAGTTCCTGAGCACGGCCCTGAGGCGGCAGCTGCCTCCTGAGGTTCCGGCCCATAGACTGAGGGGGAATCAAATGGCTGATCAGAGGGAGACTGCAGGGATCTCTCTGCTGGTGCAGGATTCTCTTGCTTTTTTGCCCGTGCTTAGATCTGGATCATAGCTCTGGGTGACGGTCCTGGGGGCGAGGAGAAGTGTTGGCATGGTGGAGCTTGTAGTGGTGGTGCAGAGGAACTCCTCCTCACAGTTCCAAGACAGAAAATAGTGCCTGTGGTCACTCACAGACCAGAGCACAGGCCAGGAAAGGAGTAAACACCTCGCCTTTGATCATAGCACCTTGGAAGAAATGAAAACAGCTGTACAAACCCCCCCGAAGCTTGGGACAGTACATTCTTCACACTGGAAACAGGCGCCTACCTTAACAAAGAGTTTATAACTCAAGTAATTGGTCAAGATCATGAGCAAGCAGCGCAAACAGAGTCAGACTATATTATCTTACTTTGGTGACAAAGAAGATCAAAACATACAACCAGAAGAAGATAATGAAGCCAAAGCTCCTATATCCAAAGCCTCCAAGAAAAATATGAATTGGTCTCAGGCCATGGAAGAGCTCAAAAGGGATTTTGAGAGGCAAGTAAGAGAAGTAGAGGAAAAACTGAGAGTGATGCTAAAGGAGACCAAAAAAAAATACTGAAGAAAATATCACCTTAAAAAATAGCCTAACCCAAATGGCAAAAGAGGTCCAAAAATCCAATGAGGAGAAGAATGCCCTAAAAAGAAAAATTGGCCAAATGGAAAAGGAAGTCCAAAAGCTTGCTGAAGAAAATACTTCCTTAAAAATTAGAATGGAGAAATTGGAAGCTAGTGACAATTTGAGAAATAAAGGCACTGTAACACTAATCCAAAAGACTGAAAAAATAGAAGAGAATGTGAAACATTTTCATTGGAAAAACAACTGACCTGGAAAATAGATCCAGGAGAGAGAATTTAAAAATCATTGGACTATATGAAAGCCATGATCAAAAAAAGAGCCTAGACACCATCTTTCAAGAAATTATCAAGGAAAACTGCCCCGATATTTTAGAACCAGAGGGCAAAACAGAAATTGAAAGAATCCACAGATCTCCTCCTGGAAGAGATCCCAAAGGAAAACTCCTAGGAATTGTACAGCCAAATTCCAGAGTTCCCAGGTCAAGAAGAAAATACTGCAAGCAGCCAGAAAGAAACAATTCAAGTACTGTGGAAACACAATCAGGATAACACAACATTTAGCAGCTTCTACATTAAGGGTCCAGAGGGCATGAAGTATGATATTTCGGAGGGCAAAGGAGATAGGACTACAACCAAGAATCACCTACCCAGCAAAACTGAGTATACACTCCTTTAGGGTAAAAAATAGTCATTTGACGAAACAGGGGACTTTCAAGCATTCCTGAGGAAAAGACCAGAGCTGAATAGAAAATCTGACTTTCAAATACAAGACTCAAGTGAAACATGGAAGACGTAAACAGGAAAGAGAAATCATAAGAGACTTATTAAGGTTGAACTGTTTACATTCCTGCAGGGAAAGATGATATTTGTAACTCATGAGTCCTTTGTCAGTATTAGGGTAGTAGGAGGGGAAAAAATTATTATGTATGTATAGATAGATATATGGAGGGCACAGGGTGAGTTGAAGATGAAGAGGTGATATCTGTAAAATAAAATTAAAGGGTGAGAGAGGATTATACTGGGAGAAAGAGAAAGGGAGAAGTAGAATGGGGTAAATTATCTCACATGAAACAGACAAGAAAAGGCTTTTACAGTGGAGGGGAAATGGGGGAAGGTGAGACGGAATGAGTAAATCTTATTCTCATAGGATTTGGCTTAAGTAGGGAATAACATACACAATGAGGTATGGGAATCTATCTTACCCTACAGGAAAATAAGGGGAGAAGGGGACAAGAGAGCAGAGAGTTGATAGAGGGGAGGGAAGACTGGGGAGGGCATAATCAAAAGCAAACAGTTCTGAGGAAGAACAGGGTCAAAAGAGAGAATAGAATAAATGGGGGGGTAGGATAGGATGAAGGGAAATATACTTAGTTTTTCACAACAGCACTACCATGGAAGTGTTTTGCATGACTACACATCTATAACCTATATCGAGACGCTTGCCTTTTCAATGAAGGTGGGTGGGGAGGGAGGAAGGGAGAAAATTTGTAACCCAAAGTTTTAAAAACATATGCTAAAAATAAAAAAGAAAGAAAAAAAAAAGTATAGTGGCTGAAAAGAATGATAGGAAATTGAAAAGGATATGAGAGCAGGCTAAATTACTTTTAGGCAGCCTATTACTACTAAAGCATTAGAGCCCCAACTCCACTTGGGCAGTAAGGAGAGAAGAGAAGCACCTGTTTTCCTCACAATAAAACCCTAAAATCCAGACTCTTATCTCCTGCTGAAACTGCCTCCAGCTAAGAATCACTCAAGAAGACATGACTGTGATGCAAAAGGTAAAGAGCAACTACCATCAGGAAAATGAACACTAATCCTATGGTCATACAAAAATAAAAAATGCCATAACTAGACACATTGAATATAGTCAATGAGTCCTTTTAAGACATCTGAAATCATCAAGTATGAATGGGCTAGTAACCCTCTAACCCCTACATCATAATGCATTCGATGACCATAAACACAGAGTTCATGTGAGGGAGGTCAAGAAAAAACTGGGAAACAGCCAGTGATACAATTTGGCTAGACTATAGGAACTGCAAAGGAGGGTACTATAAAATAAGGTTGAAAAGGTAGTCTGGAGACAGACTGGAGAAAGTGTTATATCAGACAAAAAAGTTATGTTTCTTCCTATAATAAGAGTTAGGGAGACGCTAGAGTTTCTTGCACCCATTAAGAGTAATATAGTCAGACCAGGAGAGTAGGAAGATTATTTTGGCAGGTGTGTCAAAGATGAAATAGAGATGATAAACACTAGAGGCTGGGAATCAGGAGGCTATCATAAGAGTTTAAGAGAAAAGAAATAAAAGTCTAAATGAGGATAGAAGTTTGAGTGGATAGGAAAAGTGAGATTTAAGAAATATTTTCTATATACTTTCATATAAATGTTTCAGTACACACATACAGAAATCTGGGTATCTATATATTTCTACATATATGTATGTATTATGTACATACATATATAAAATATATTTATATCTACACAAAAACAACTTATACACACACACACACACACACACACACACACATACCCCTATATTTGAAAAAGGCTGATTATTTTAAATCAGAAAAGGGTATGACACCATGTCTTAGAAACTTTAAGTGAAAATACAGCTCAAGAGGGATAAAAAGCTTTCCAAAATTACAACTCTGAATGTAAAAATCACAAAACATTCAAAATGAAGAAAAAATTGATGCATCTAAACTAAATGCTCTCTACTATGCTTGTATTTTCGAAAGAGTTATAAAGAAAGAGAAGGGGTGGGGATAAGGAAGAGAGGAATAGATCAAATCTAAAATAAGGCTTCCAGAAAAACAACTAAAATGAGACAGGAAGCTTTAAAAGTACTCTTTTTTCCCTCCTGATCAAGACAACTAACCAGGAAGGGCTAGGACCACTTGTGGGGGAAGATGACATGGGGTTTATGGGAGAGAATGCACAATTATTTCCCAACTCTTTCACTTCAGTATTTCACAACAAGGAAAATGGTCTTCAAAAGTGAAATAATAAAATAAAACAACCATACAGAAAATGAAGATGAGTGAGGAGATAAGAAGAGAGCACTTAAGCTGAAAGTAGGATCCCTATTTACAAAAAGGGGGAAAGACTGTATTCTAAAAACTAATGATTGGAAAACTAGTGCCTGGAAAACTTACAGTTGATTCCCAGAAAAACTCCAGCATGAATTATTACAAAAGATAGATTGTGATTACTGAGAAAAGAAAGCAGTACACATTAGTATCTGGTTTAGGTTCATAAAGAACAACTTATGCCAATGTAACCTTTCTTTTTTTTTTTTTTTTGGTGCTTGGCAACATGAATAAAATGGTGATCTGTGAAATACTATACCAGAGTGGATCTTGATTTCAATGAAGTGCCTCAAGATATCCTTATAGAGAAGATGGGAAAAGATGGCTAGATGATTCAGTCAGGTATGGACACCTAGCTATTTAAATAACTTATCCCAGATAGTGCTGAATTGGAGCAGAGCATAAAATCTACAAAATCATGTACTTATGCTATCTCCATAAAATCACTCTACACACTGTTTGTTGATCAAAGCTTGGACTCATGTAGTTCAGAGTATCTTTTTGTACCTTTTTCTCCATCCCCTATCACCTACTTCACATCACATGCAACTCTTTTTTTCCAAAGCCTAAATTCCAAAGTTCATTCTCTACGTTCTTGAGGCTCTCCAACTAGCATTTATTCAGGACATTTAAAATGATATGGTAGGTTTATTCCTAAGCAGAAGAAGAATATAATGAAAGCAGCACTTTAAGACTTATCTAATTTTTTTTGAGGAAGTGCAGAAGAACAGGCTAATCAACTAGAAGGCTACAGCAATATTGTAGATATGAAGTGATAAGAACAGAAGAAATGAAAATGGACAGTGAGACATTGCAAATTTAGTGACTGACTCGATAGAGAGGATAACAATGAGAGATGAGTTATCTTTTGAAAGATGATTTCAAAAGTTCCAAGGCTAGGCATCTCTCTCAGTTTCTACACCTGAGAAACAAGGATATTAATGTCTTCCTTTCCCTATAGGGTTATAAAAGGATCAAATGAAAAAGTGCTACACAAATATATTAATATTGCATCAATGACAACAACAAAAACTCATGCTAACAACATAACTAAAATAATCTGACACTTGACAAAGACACACCTTCTACATCATTCTCTGTACTTGTTTCACTGAAGCTTTTCCATCGTTCCTTTGCTCTGGAGAGGAAAATTTCATAAAGTTCTGCAAAAGAAAAATACAGACAAGCAAAAACAAAGTTTAAGACCAAATAACAAGAATGAAACACTTATATTCAAATACTTACTCAATAACCTCACATTTATGACAGTAGATAAGAAATTGAAACTTTCCTAGTCCAACAGTGATGTAATTGCTAAAGCCCTTCGTTTCCACAATCCTCTCTGACTTACACATTCAGTCATCCAACAAGAATCCAGTAAGTACTTAACAATACACAGAGAACTGTGCCAGATGCCCATGCAATGGAACACCAGAAACAATCAAACAGGCTGCTGCTGAAAGAGCACTTACAAAGCAGAAGGGGTTACAGCTGACGTGCATGTCTTCTGCCTGTCTCGTGGTCACCCAATGGACACTACTATCGCCTACAGGAAATTACCAACAATTCATGAAGCTGGGTAGCTCAATTGATAGAGAGCTGGACCTGAAGTGAGCAACAACTGAGTTTAAATACTGCTTCAGACACTGCAGTATGACCCCGGGCAAATTCTTTAACATTTCTCAACCTGTTTCTTCATCTGTAAAATGTGAATAATAATACCACCTACTTCACAAGATTGTTTTGAGAATCAAATAAGATACATACAAATATGTGTAAAGTATCCGGCAACCCTCAAAGTGCTATTTAAATGTTAGCCATTATTAATATTTTGGTTTGTTAGGTAGTCTTTGGCTATTTGAAAAGACTCCCTCAAACTACCATCAGCCAATTAATTAATTGACCAATGTGGTTACACTTTAACTTCTTGGAGGGAAGGGACCGCAATTGTTTTCATCTTTCTATTCCCAGTCCCTAGCACAGTGCCAGGCACATAGGAAGAACTTACTAAATGCCTCTTGATTAAGCAACTATTAAGTGCCAGGCGCAGTGCTAGGTGATGAAAAGACAAAAAACCTTCCAAGTGCAAGAGGAGGACATGATTCTATAAGGAAGAATCAACATGTACATAAATAAGAATGCGTGTAAAACGATGTCCGAGCTCGTCAGGAATGGCTTCATGCAGAAAGTGGTGCCTGCCCTTAGCTCTGAAGGAAAGCAGGGGTTCTAAGATGCAGAGATAAGGAGAACATTCTAAGCGCAAGGTAGGGAATCCAACGCAAAGGCATAAGGAGATGAAGCAGTCCCTGGACAGCCAGTCTAGCTGGATCATACAGTGTATTCAGGGAAAAAATGTATAATAATTCTAAAAAGACAGGTTAGAGCCAAACCACGAAGGGTTTTAAATGCCACAAGGAGTATTTTACATTTGGTTATAAAGAAAAAAAGAAGCTATTGTTGTTTATTGATCAGTTTGTTATCAAAAAGATAGGTAAATTATTTTGTAAATCTTGAAGTGACATGTAAATCTTAACTATTTTAATTTTCAGTAGAGGACAGAGTGATATTTACACTTTAGAGCAATCACTTTGGGAAATGCGTGAAGGACAGAACAGCAAAGAGAGAGACTTGAGATGAGACCACTAAGGAGACTTTCATTAATCAAGAGGAGAGATGACAAGAACCTAAACTAGAGTTAGACAGAGGGGGAAAGGCTCAAAAGATATTGTGGAGATATAGTAGAATTGTCAAAACTTGGCGACTGGATATGATGTGCAGTCAAAGATGACTCAGAGGTTATGAACCTGAGTGAACAGAAGGATGATGGTGCGCTTGATAGAAACAGGGAAATTTGGAAGAGGGATGGGTTTTGAAAAGGAAAGATAATGAGTTCTGTTTTGAACATATTGAGTTTAGACACCACAGGAGATCCAGTATGACAGTTGGTGATATGGGACTGGAGCTCAAAAGAGAAATTAGGACCATGGGAATACAGATTCAGGGCTAAAAGGGACCTCAGACACCATCTAATCCACCCCCTTCATTTTTATTACAGATGAGGAAACTGAAACCCAGGGAGGTTAAGCGATATGTTCAAGGTCATACATTTGGTGAGCATCAGAGGCAGGTATCATGCTAGCTCCAGGGAATTGTCTGCATAGAGAAGATAATCCAACCACAGGAGATGATCAGATCACCAGGAGACTGAATATAGAGAAAGAAGAGAAGAGGTCCCAAGACAGTGTTAGAGTATACCCACAAGATAGGTAATGATCCAAAGAAGCAGAACATGAAGGAGAAGCCACACACGTAGTAAGAGAACCAGGAGTGGTGCCATGAAAACTCAGAGGGTGCCCAGGAGCCCAAAGGAGTTGACAAGTGTCAAATACAGAACTGAATAAGGATGAACTCTGAAAAAAGTCACCAGATACAGAATTAGTAATTTTGAAGAGATCAAGTGATTGATAAGATAAAGTATAAAGTCAGACGACAAAATTTTTTTCATGACAGGGGAACTATGAGCATGTTCAATGGCAACAAGGAAAGAGTCAGTAAAAAGGGAGAAATTAAAGATGAGGCTTGGCAGTAAGATTATGGATGCAATTTGCTGGAGGAGATAAAAAAGGGAAGAGGATCAAGACTACACAGAGGATCTGGTCCTGGCAAGAGGACTAGATACTTCAGAAACTGGAGAAATTAGGAGGAGAGAATAAGGGAATGATGTCTAGGTATTTTGATAGAAAAGGAGGAGAAGAGGAAGTTATCAGGTGAATGTACTCTGTTTTCTCAGTAAAGTAGGAGTTGAGGTCCTCTGCTAAAAGGGTTGGGAAGGGTGGTGTAGGAGGCTTGAAAAGAACAACTCAGGAAGGGGAGTGGGATAAAGAATAAGGCAAGATGGAGTGAAGGAGTAGGAAAAAGGGCTGCAGTGAAGCATCAATTGAAATTAAATAACAAACTTGTAGTGGACTCAGTCAGCACCATCTGTAACTTCCTTGAACACACATCATCAATACATGAGCAGGAATGGAGGAAGCAGATCCATGGATGGATTGTGGGAAGGGATGAGGGACATTAGGACAAGGGTGTGAGGGATCTGAGAGCAAAGGAAAATATAAGGTTAAACTGGTTAACTACTGGGTCAATATTAGGAAGAAAAGAAAGTGAATCTAGTAGGAGTGATGGCCTAGAAGCCTACCAAGGGTACAGTGAAATACTGCATTCCTTACAGCCTTCAGTCAATTGTGGGATGGCAAACATTCTACTATGGGTTATCACTTGTGAAACTCTCATCAAAGAAGCCCTCCTTCATTGTATGAACAGAAGAAGGTGAGAGCTACCTTTATAATCTCTGACATTCTTGCTTCCCTTTCCACTAACTGCCACTATCCCAGACTTCATTACCTCTTACATGGACTTTTACAACAGCTTTTTTTTTTTTAAAGGCAATTGGGGTTAAGTGACTTGCCCAGGGTCACACAGCTAGTAAGTGTCAAGTGTTTGGTCTGAGGCCGGATTTTATAACAGCTTCTTAACTACTGTCCTTGCCTCTTATTCTCCCCTCTCTAACTCATGTTTCCCATGGCTGTCAAAGAAATCTTCTTATTGCAAAAGCCTGATCATATCATTTCTACATCTAAAAACCTCCAACACATTCAAACTGCTTAGTAAATAGAATATGGGCTCTTCAGTGTGGTACTCATTGGCCTCGAGAATGCCTCTCCAGCTTTATTACCTACTTTTCCTATTCATGCATGACCAGCTCCTCCTTAATCTTTTCCTGCCCTTTTCTTCCGTGCCTATGTACACTATCCTTCAGGTTTGAAATGATGGCCTTCCCCATCTTGACCTGCTGAAATCTTTCAAGTTCTACTTCTGATGTTTTCCATCTCTGAAAAGTTACTCTAGCTTTCAAGATATGTGATCTTACCCATCTTAAGCCTCAAATACCACTGTCTGGACACCTTCTGTACTTATGATATTGTAATTGGCTTTATGAATGAATGAAAAAGCCTTTATTAAATCAGAAGAGCCAAGCACAGCAACTGACACAAAAATCTGCTCTGTTCTTGGAGATATTCTCAAAATTCTAGTCCTTCTAGTGTTAAGTGCTTACTATATCCTAAGCACTTAAATGCTTAGGCATATTTAAATAGGAAAATCAAGACAATTCCTGCTCTCAAGGAGTTCACACTCTAACTGGAGAATACACTGCAGTTTAAATAAACAAACAAACAAATAAATAAAACACTGAATTTGCAGTCAAGAGAACCTGGCTTCACATCTCCTGTCATGATCACTTATGATCTTGAGCAAGGCACTTTCCATTTCAGTTTCCTCAACTAAAAAATAAGAATGGTGCTATAGGATATTTAAATCTATACTCCTACCCACCTCTACCCCACCTCCTTTCCCAACTAAATTACAAATTCTCTGAGGGCAGAGACTGCATCCTGCTTCAATCTTTGTATCCCCAGTGCCTAGAATAGTATGTAATGTATAGCAAATGCTTAATGTCCTTTGAATTTAACTGAACAAACAAAATATTACTGATATCATATATACTGGTATATGTGGGAACATGAAATACAAACCAGGAGTGATATTGAGTTCATTTCCCACAGCGAGACTCCATACTTTCCCACGAACACTAGGGGGCAGTCCTTGCCACCACAATTCTCGAACTCTTCTTGTCCCACGCCTTGAAATAAAGAAGAAAAAAAAGAGAATGTTATTTAATAGCGAAACTAATAGTTACATCATGACTTACGGAGTCTACAACTTTTGGGAAGAATGCAATGCATTCATTCTTTAGATTTCATGTTATCAAAGGACAAAAACCTACAAAAGTATAGCATTTCAAAGGGGAGCAGTGATTATTTTTGAGAATTGTGTTCTATAATTATGGCTGGATTCAAACTACATAGCTAGAGTCAAAAGACAGATGAGAAACAAGGAAAAACTGGAAATAAGATGCATAAAATATATTATTTACAGGAAATTCTGCTTACTTACATTCCTTCCCAATTTGGTAGTATCTCATTGACCCATATCACCATCGCACTTGCGATATTTTCTTCTTGTTTAAACCGTTCTTTCATTATTTGTTTTCTTTTATGTGCTTCTTTGATTTCTGCATTAAACATTAAAGAACTTAATCATTTTAAATAAGCCATTTTAAAACTCTCTAACTTTATAATAAAAGTTACTTCTAACTCTATAAAGCTGCAGTTTTTTAAAGTTTTCTGATTACAGGAGTAAAGAGAAAAATATTCAATTTTCATAATATTTAGCATTTCATAACTAGCAGTGGAAGGAAGCTAAGAAAACATCTAGTCTAATACTTTCATTTTAAAAGAAACTGAAGCTCAGTGATATTAAGTGACTAAGTCCAAGGTCACATAGCTTGTTAAGGGCAGAGCTGGGATTAGAAACCAGGCTTCTTGTAAGTGTAACATTTTTTCAACTATGTTATATACTGTTCTCTTCTCTCCTGGACTTAAAAAAAAAATCGACATCTACAAATTTGTTTATCAAAGGACCAAAAGTACCAAGGATAATTTTAATAATATAGCTTCCTAATTCTACATTATAAAGGCTGACTCACTGGGAGGAATGAACAGGGAAAATGTAGGCCCCAAAAAAAAAACACAAAAGACATTAAAAAATATCTATTAAAAATGTAACTTCCTGGGGCAGCTAGCTGGCACAATGGATACAGCTATGGCCCTGGAGTCAGGTGGACCTAAGTTCAAATCCAACCTCAGACATCTGACACTTACTAGCTATGTGACCTTGGGCAAGTCACTTAACCCCAACTGCCTCACCAAAAAGCAAAAGCAAAAAAAAAAAAGTAACTTCCTTAAGAAGATACCCTTCTTTTACACTGATATACAACTTTTTACTAGAATTACACAGAGTTCAGTAAGTCAATGACATTAAAACCATCATACAACTAAACTGGTATGTTTACCACTTTTTTGTTGTTGTTTGGGTTTTTTTTTTAAAGATTTCTCTTTGATTACACAAAATGTGTAAAGTTCAAAATCGGTAACACAAAGTATACTTGAAACACACACACCCATCACCAGCACAATATTTTTTAAGTCTCTATATCCCCACTTCTTTGTAAACTATAATGTACTAGATAAAAGTGAGATTATTATAACAATAATGAGGAACAAAGCCTAGCAGATAACAAACTAGTCTTGAAAAAAGGGACCCAGTCCTACGTCCAAATCTTGTCCTTGACACATTCTAGGGTGTGATCCTGGGCAATTTGCTTAAAAATCATAGTACCCCATGCAAATCTCTAATACTATAATTTATAAACTAGCTGATTATCTTCCACTGGTGGAAGGAATTTGCACTGTAGGATTTCCATACATGAATGAATCACAGGTCTGGAAAAAAATCAATTATAATAAATTATTACTATACTCTCATTTTTTTCTCTTGATTAACTAAAACAAGACACTAGAACAAGGGTTACTAGGATCTTCTACTCATTGATGACTACTTTATTAAATAGTAGAAATGAAAAAGTAACTATAAATTTAATGGTGTTATTTGTTGAGCAGCATACATTTAGGAATTCAATATTGGAAATGTTGCAAATATGTACAGAAAAATGAATTTTAAGTAATCAGGAGTAATTATTAACTTCACATAACCTCAGCACAGGTTTTCTCCACATTTCCCACCAGCTTCACTGCTTTTGAACTTCTCTGGCCCTCTCCATCATGCTTTCCTACCCCAGGAAACTCATCATGGGAAAATCTCATTATCCTGCAAAACTGAATCTGCCTGGTCCTCACATCTCATAAGTCCCTTCTGCCCCTCTGACTGGAGGGTAGGGCCATGAGCTCCAGAGCCTCTATTTAAAAAGGGGGCTCAGAATTGATGTTCTCCACATTTCCCACCAGCTACACTGCTTTTGGACTTCTTTGGCCCTCTTCCATCATGCCCCACCATCAGGTACCTTCTTCCCCCTCCCCTCCTCTTCAGCTTCCTTTTTGTATGTTGTCTTTTCCCAACAGATTATAAACTACTTGGGGATTGACTGTATTTGTTTTTATACAGATTTGTATCCTCAGTGCTTAGCACAATAGTTGGTACACAGTACGCACTTCATATTTAATGATGGAAAACCAATAATTATTTTAAGATTAAAAACATTTTATTATGTATATGGGGGGAGGGGGGACGCCGTACTTTCACAAGTTTCACAAAAGCCATGAGCAGGTGTTACTAGGATAATTAAGTTCTGGTATTGCTACAGCAATAGGAAACTGAAAGGGACACTGAACTAGGAATCAGAAAGCCAGCAATCTAGTCCCAGCTGTTCCACTTATAGCTGTGAGATCTTGGACAAGTCATAACCATCCTGAATCTAAGTTTTCATACCTGTAAAATGGGGATAATAATAATGCCTCCCTTACCTCCTTCACAGCAATTTTTGTGAACATCTTTATTTCATATGAGTTGTAAAGGATGAGATAGGCAAGGAAGTTATGCTCTCAACTAAGAGATGCCTGTCCCAAGAACAACATGGATCCTAAACACATCTCCCCTGACAATTTAAAATTTTATGTAAGTCATTCATTAGGGGCAACTAGATGGTACAGTGAATAGAGCACCGGCCCTGAAGTCAGATGGAACTGAGTTCAAATACGGCCTCAGACATTTGACACTTACTAGCTGTGTGACCCTAGGCAAGTTACTTAACCCTGACTGCCTCAACCCCCCCAAAAAAATTAATGTGAGTTGTCATCTAGAGACTAAATTAACATTTAGTAAATAATACTGTTTGTATAAGAAATAACATTACTATTACTAGTATCACATTTTAGAAAAAGAGGCTGCAATGAAAAGTGACAGCAGCTTCAACAACTGGAATTATGGAGACAAGAAAATATTTTTTGGAAAGCGTCAAAGATAGTAAAGCAATTTTAGCTCAACTATTTCCAAATTCAATTATATTCCCACTTAAAAGTTCTTCCTAAACCATTCAATACTTAAAGTAATTCAATTTCAAAATACCAAAAAGATAAAACTACAACAGAGATGAAAATCATGGAAGTTTATAGATAAAGACAGCAGTAACAACAATATGAACTACTATTTCTTTTAATAAAATAAACAAGTACCTTTGTGGAAACGGGAAGTGTATCTGCTCCCCAATTTTCCCTGAAAAATCTTTAACACAGCTGAAATGTCAGATATGATTACAAAAAGGTACTATGTTCTTCACCTAGGTTTTTAATAGTTACCACAGCATTCCCTCAATTAAAGCTGAACTAAAGTTAATAAACTATTTTAAGGTACCAATAAAATAAGTAAAAAGCACAACTATTGGGCATTCAGATAAAAAAATCACTTCAGATAAAGTATCGATCAAATTTTAATGTATTTTTGGTGGACATCTTATTCTTAATTCACTGATTTAAACAAATCAATGAATCAATTATGCAAAACTGATTTAAATTCTGATAAGTTCATACCTCGCTTTTTAGCCTCAGCCACCATTTCATCATATTCTTGTCTATGACGTAAAGCTTCTTCAACTGATTTGGCAGGAAGATTTCTGAAAAATAAAATGCTAGAGTCAGTCAATTCTTTTTAAAAGATTGACTTTTGATGTGTTAATCTTTCCCTTTTTTAAGGCAAGGATTATAGAAAGGCCAATTTATACACTATATATGTTTCATATCTTAGTTACAATTTTTTCTGATTCAAAAGTTGACTATCTAAATTTCATTTGTATTACAAATGTGCCACTTATTATATAATACATATAGCCTAGCTTTTTATTTATTGAATCAATGAGAGGCAGCATGCTATTTCAGGAAACAACACTGAATTTGGAGTCCTTTCACTTACAGTAATGTTCATATTAACTGGAACAAATTCAAATAAATCTATCAAAACAAATATCCAACTTTTTACATCTTTAAAAAACTTTCAGCAATATGTCTTTTTGCTACCATCACTTATTTTACACAATTTGGCACTATGGTCACAAACTCTGATATCTATTATTTAATTCATCATGAAACTATCCTTTTATCGCATGGGTTATTAAACATATATGCACCAAAAAGTCTTTTTTTTTCCAGTCTAGCCCTGATTTAAAACCCTTAGGTTTTTAATGAGGTTTAACTCAAGAGAGTTCTCAGTCTAATCGCCATGTCTTGGATAAGTGCCTGGACCTCTCGTGGCATGTGGCATGGTGCCAGGCTATCTCCATTTGGGAAGAGCTGTAATTCTGGAGCAATTCTTCTTCTCAGCATTATCAGTATACTTGTCAAAGATCATCCTCCCATGAATGAAGATAAGACTTCCAAGACCACAGGAAGTAAAAAGTTCCCCAAAACACTTCTGATTACTTACATTTACAGGCTTATGAAGATGCTAACTTTTGACAATGGTTTTCTGAGCTTTGAATGAATGAGTCTTAGCTATCAAAATTACTTTTCCTCCAGTCTACAGTCATCTTTTTACACACTTTTGTCTTGCCCTTAATAAGTGACTCTTCTTCACAGCAATGATCTGAAATTGTTTTTTCACTCACCACATTCTTCCTGTTCTTTCAATGTCAATAAACTTACAGTACACTGTAAAGGAATCAATAATATTCCCCCCTCCTCCTCCAGCCTCCAGGTCCCTCTTTGCTTGTTACTTGAGGATAACTTAGGCTCTTTTATATAAATAATTTGTCAGCAGTTGGTGGTGTTTTTCATTTTTGACAAATTTTCCCTTGCATTTAAGTGTGACTGACTCTCTTTCATTGCAGGGTTGAATGAATCTTAAAATTCCTGACTTCCCCACAGCAACAGCTGTGGCAGTATCTCTAACAGTCATTAAAGTGTGCTTTTAAGAGCTACAATTTTTATACTTTTCCTTGGAAAAAAATAGCTATTCTTGAAAGACACAGAATTAAAACTAACAAAATAGAGCACTAAAATGAATGCATAGCACAAAATCCAGTACTTAAGCAGACAAGACTAAACATTGTTCTGGTTTCATCTGGTCAAAGTAAGATATTCTGAGAGACTCTCTTGCCAGTATAAACAAGTTATGTATCACTACTACTGACATAAACTAAAACCACATCAAAATTATTGACTGTCTCAGGTAATTCACATGACACTGTATTCGTGTCACAGACTTAGCTTCTGTGAGCCAAAGCTTCTTATCTATAAAATGGCACAGCAACATCAAAATTATTGACTGTCTCAGGTAATTCACATGACACTGTATTCGTGTCACAGACTTAGCTTCTGTGAGCCAAAGCTTCTTATCTATAAAATGGCACAGCAACATTTATACTACATCTCACACATGGTTGTCATGAAAATCAAATGAGACAATGCAAACAAATCACTTTTAATTATAAAGTGCTACATAACTATAGGCTATTATTATTATTGCATTTCAAAAGGGTGATGGAGAAGAAGCTTTCTCTAGCTGACTTTTATCAGGTCTCTTTAACTGAATCACAAAATAAAATCACATCAAATATTATGTTAGAACTGAAAGGAACCTTAAACATCATCTGCTGCAACAACTCATTTTACAGATAAAGAAACTGAGATCCAGATGAGATAAAATAATTAGCCAAATTTCCCTTAAGTTCCTAAATACACAGAGAGAAAACCCATTTTTGGTTACTTTAACATTAGTCTTGAATTTTTCATACATTACCTCTGAGTATAACATCTGTTTTATGCAGAGTGCAACTGTTCTAATACATATCACAGAGTAACCAGAGATTTGCCTGAAAAGGCCACTAATGTTTTATACAGCTGGCTGTAGAGAAAAGCAACGGCCAGTGTTATGCTCTCACTGTACAACTTCGTTATACAGTCTATTCAAGAAAATGGGAAAATTTGACAATTTCCCAGCAAAAGCAATACAGTCCAAATTGCTTTTTGTTGGTATGCAAAAAGAAAAAGAAAAATCATAAAAAGTATGCAAACAAAAATGCCTTCCCTTCCTTCCCTTCACCCCGACCTCATCTTGACCCATCCCATTTCCTTGAAAAAGAAAACTCTGCTGAGTATAATGTCATTTTTGACCAGTCTACAACACACCCTGTAACTACCTATTATACTCTGACAAATTTCAAGTCAGGCCACAAAATAGTCTTATTGTCTAGATTTATTATCTAACCCTAATAACCAAGACTTCTAGGTAGAAAAGTATGATTCCCTGGGCTCTTCAGAGAAACTATTCAATCATGGAATTTTTTAAGGTCCTAAGATTGCTTTTCCCTAAGTACCTTCTGACCAACTGACTGCTAAACCTATTTTGTTCAGCATTCCTTAAAGTCTGACAAGCCTCTCCTGTCTGATGATCTATTCCAGAAGACTAGATTATGTCCTGCTGTTTTGCTTCACAACTGCTAAATGCACAAATTAATAAGAATCTTTACCACTTAGGCCTACAATACCTCTTGCCTAACCACTTCCTCGACTCCTAAAAGATGTACTTAATACATCTTCTAGAATGGCAAAGAATATGGAAAATACAAAGCATGTACAATTAAAATTTCATAGTCAGACACAAGGATTTAGGAAGAACATGAGTGACACAGTCAAGTCTGTCCTTAAAGCTGTGGGGAGAGACATGAACAGGAAACCAATTAAAAATCTATCACAATGGTACAGACAAGTGGTGCTGAGGGTCAAGCTAGGAGTAGAGTGTTGTTGTAGAGGCAGAAACAGCAAGATCTGGCAACTGACTAAATATATACAGTAAAAGAGAGTGAAGAGCTGAAAATAATGCTGATGTTACAAACTTAGGAGAATGGAAATATAGTAGTTTGGAAGGGAGGTAGGTTTGTGATATAAAATAACGAGTTCCATTTTGGCCCCAATAAGCTTAAGATGTCTCTGTGTCAGCCTGTCTGAAACGTGCAACAGTCACCTGGTAAGGCAAGAATGAAGCTCACAGGACACAGGGTGCCAGATAGATCAATGACTCATAAAGTTCCTTGTCAATTTCTTTTTATCTGGGCAGTCCATTGGATTTCTCCCCACCTTTGTACCAAGTGACTGGCCCGTATCTTTTTTTTTCTCTTTTGTTTCATGGATGATATCATTTATGCCAACGTCTCTGAAACTGTGGGTCACAACCCAATATGAGGTTGCATAACTGAATGTGAGGGTTACAAAAAATTTGGCAACAGTAAATGGTTTCTGAATATGCAACGACCAAAAATTAATTTAAAATCAAACATGCAATGAAGCAGAGGTGTTTCTGGCAGCGCTTGCCATGCTGCATCACGTGACTTCACTGCAGCCTTGGTTCTAACACACAATGTGTGCACTTTGCACTGCACATGCCGTCACCCCACACAATGCCCATGAACTGCTAGAAACACCTTGGCTGAGATTTGAGACTACTTTGTTATTAATTGCAGTGTTTTTACTGTACATACTTCTGCTCTTGCAGAAACATAATAGTTTAATTACAGAAAATAAAGACTTTTAATATTTTCCCACTGTCATTCCTCAGCAGGTAAGTATCAAATTATTATATCTTTGGATTGTATTGTGTTAGAATGTTTTATTCTTAAAATTGCTGTTATCTCCTTCTTTTACAGAAATATAAGTGTTTAATTGCAGCAAGTAAAGACAAAAGCTCTTTAATAATATTTCTCTACTATCACCACTGTATTTGTATGTAAATGCAAACATCAGTATTTAAAATTAGGCACAAATACAATTTCATAAATGAAAGCTAGTATTTATTTGAGAAAGTATTAGCAATATTTATGTTTTAGGACAAAAATATTTTAGGTTATGAGTGGCTAAATTCAGACATCAAAGGTAAAAATGCTGATGACAATGCAGCAGAGTCTTTACAACCAGGTTGCAGTATACCCTGACAAGAAAAAGAAAACATGTCGAATCATGTGGCTCTCAAGAAGGCAAAGTTTAAACATATTATTGAAACTGAAAGACGAAGTTGTATTTTTGACTGAGTAGAAATGCAATTCTGTTAATTTTTTTCATAATGATACAGCTTTCAAAACTGTGTTCTCTGTTGGATATTTTGGAAAAACTCAATGATTTAAACATGTCGCTTCAAGGAAAGAATTATAACTTATTTATGTTAAAAGACAAAATTGAAAGTTTTACTAAAAATGTTAATATATGGAAGAATAGAATAGAAAATGTTTCTTTAGAAATATTTACAGCTACAGATAATTTTATACTTGAAAATAACCTTTCCAAAGATTTAATCATAGGAGTTATAACTGATCATCTGAAGTGCCTGGAGATGCAGCTTCAGAAATACTTCCCTTAAAATTCGGATTCTAAAAAACTAGGTTGGGTTCATAAACCATATTCAGTTGAAATAAAAAATGTCAGTCATCTACCATTAAAAATTCAAGAGACTTCCGCTTCCGGGAGCCAAGATGGCAGAGTGAAAAGGTAATTGCTCTCACTCTCCCCTATCAACCTCTGAAAACCCAGAAAATACCACCCCAGAAAAAAACCCTGGAACAGCTGAAGTAGAAGAAAGACTGGGAGCAGCAGTACAGTAGCCCAGCAAACGAGTCTCCCAGTGCCTCAGCAAAAATAAGGGAGGCAGAACTACAAGGGGCCCCAGGTGGATAAGTACCCAGCAGCATTCATCTGAAAGGAGGTGAAGAAAACAAGCTAAAGGCTTCATAAAGCCCCAGCCTTGCTGATTCCAACCCAACATTAGGTGAGCTGTAGGAGCCCTGAAGCCTCCAATTGTGAAGAAATCCTGAAGCCCAGGTGGCAGAGCAGGGAAACACGAACACCTGGACCTCCAAGTGCGGGGAGGGGGAGGAGGAAGGGAACCAGTGGAAACCAGCTCAGAAAACCACCAGGTGCGTTGGCACTCCACCGCAAAGGAATCTCCCAGTGCGTTAGCAGAAACAAGGGAGACAACACTGAAGGGGGCCCCAGGCAGATAAATACCCTGCAGCACCCATCTAAAAGGAGCTGAAGAAAGCTAAAGGAAAGGAAAAGCAGGCAACCTAGAATTGCCTGAAAGTTCCAGCCTTGCTGATTCCAGCCCAACACAGGTAAGCTGCCAGAAGCCTACAGCCTCCAATTTCCAGCATAAGAGGCCCCAGTATGCAAAGCCAGTGACCAAGACCTAGGCTCCCAACACAAGAAGCTTGGGTCAGTGCCCTCTGTTCCCCAGCAGGAGAGCTCAATCTCTTTAAAGGCCAGGGAATAAAGAAACACCATGAGTAAAAAGAAACGTACCATAGATTCATATTATGAGAAGAGTGAAGATCAAGACAGAAATTCTGAAGAGGACAACATTGTCAACAAACCCACATCTGCAACAACAAAAGGGAATATGAACTGGTCTGAAGCCCAAAAAGCCTTCTTAGAAGAGCTCAAGAAGGATTTTAATAGTCAAATGAGAGAGGTAGAAGAGTCCTTCAAAAATACAATTGGCCAATTGGGAAAAAAATACACTGAAGAAAACAAGTCCCTAAAAAACACAATTGGCCAATTGAAGAAGGAAGGACAAAAACTAACAGAAGAGTACACTGAAGAAAACAATTCCCTAAAAAACACAATTGGCCAGTTGAAGAAGGAAGTACAAAAACTAACAGAAGAGTATACTGAAGAAAACAAGTCCCTAAAAAACACAATTGGCCAGTTGAAGAAGGAAGTACAAAAACTAACAGAAGAAAACAATCTGTTAAAAACTAGAATTGGACAAATGGAAACTAATGTCTCTATGAGAGAGCAAGAATCAGTCAAACAGAAACAAAAAATGAAAAAATAGATGAAAATGTAAAATACCTCATCAGTAAAACAACCGACCTAGAAAATCGACTCAGGAGAGACAATTTAAAAATTATTGGACTACCTGAAAATCTTTCAGGAAATCATAAAGGAAAACTGCCTGGAAGTCCTAGAACCAGAAGGGAAAATAACCATAGAAAGAATCCACCAATCACCACCTGAAAGAGATCCCAAATTGACAACGCCAAGAAATATAATAGCAAAATTCCAAAATTACCAGATGAAAGAGAAGGTGCTGCAAGCAGCCAGAAAGAAACAATTTAAATATCATGGAATCACAGTCAGGATTACACAGGACCTTGCAGCTTCTACATTAAAAGACCGCAGGGCATGGAACATGATATTCTGTAAGGCAAAGGAGCTTGGAATGCAGCCAAGGATCAATTACCCAGCAAAAATGAGCATCATTTTTCAAGGGAGGAGGTGGATATTCAATGAAATAGGAGACTTCCAAACTTTCCTGATAAAAAGACCAGAGCTCAACAAAAAATTTGATCTTCAAGTACAGGACTCAAGAAGGACTTAAAAAGGTAAA
The DNA here is from genome assembly GCF_003287225.1 of Phascolarctos cinereus. NCBI lineage: Eukaryota > Metazoa > Chordata > Mammalia > Diprotodontia > Phascolarctidae > Phascolarctos > Phascolarctos cinereus. The sequence continues at coordinate 78,057,656 of NW_027555736.1, forward strand.
TGGGACAGAAGGATACAATGTGTTGTTAAGGGGGGGGCTGTTTAAACCCCTACAAGGGAATATGAGACTTGCAACCCTTGAGAACTGTATTGTTATTACACCTTGTTAAAGGAGTATACATAAAGAGGGTGGATATTAGTTGACTTTGATGTAATGATAAAAAAAATCTAATCAAGTGGGTTAAATGGATCCAAATAAGTGGATCAATCTGATCTTAGAAAATGTACTGAGAAAGGAGGAGGCAGACAAGGGTAAATTACATTACAGCAAAAGACACAAAATCCTATTACAGCAGAGGGAAAAAGGGGGGGAGCACTGTTTGAACCTTACTCTCATCAGATTTGGCTCAAGAAGGGCATAATATAATCAGTTAGGTATAGAAATCTAACTCGCCCTACAGGCAGTAGCAGGGAATAAGGGAAAGAAAAGGGAGGGAGGAAAGAAAAGGGGGGGAGGGAGGGAAGCAGCAGTAAGACTAAAGGGGAAGAAAAGGGAAAGGGATAAAAAAGGGGGAAGGGACTGAAGGAGGCAGTGGTCAAAAGCAAAAATTCAAGAATTTGGTGAGCTGTCAAGCGAGACAGGTTTAAAACTTGAGTTTCCTTAAAAAAATCATTAAGTGAATTTTGGCATGGGATTAGGGCAGAATTTCCAACAATTTCTGAAATGGCTCTAACCACTCTTCTGCCATTTTGTACTACGTATTTATGCGAAGCAGCATTCTCAGCACCGACAATTATAAAACCAAAATATCAATCAACTCTGAAAAACATTGAAGATACTCTACGTCCTGCAGTATCAAATATTCTGCCAAGATTTAATTTTTAACGTAAAAATAAACAAGTACATACATCTCATTAGAATGCAAATTTGCTTTCATCTTTAATAAATGATAAAATTATATGAATGCCAAAGAATTATTTTAAAATAAATTTCTTTATGATTTATGATCAGTAAACGTTTGATTTTGTATACCTATTTTATATACCTACATACCACAGGTCATGTAAAAATTTCTTGGGCAAAAAGGGGTTATGAGTGTGAAAAATTTAAGAAGCCCTGACTTGTACCAACTATCCTTGAAAATCCCTGGTTTCTGATGCACTACAGCCTGCTCATCCTAACCATGCCATCTGGAGAAAGTTCATTTTCATTTCTTTGGAAAGAATGTTATTCAATAATTTACACCCATACACCTATGCCAGAAGAATACAAGCATTAAAAATATGTCTTTCTTACATGAACTGATACAAAGTGAAGTGAGCAGAAGCAAGAGAACACTGTACACAATAACAACAATACTGTATGGATGAAGAAATGTGAATGACTTAGCTATTCTCGGCAATACAATGATCCACAACAATCCCAAAGGACTCATGATGAAACATACTATCCGCCTCCGGAGAAAGAACTGATATTATCTGAATACAGACTGAAGCATACTATTTTTCACTTTCTTTATTTCATTCCTTTTTTTTTGTTCAACTCTTGTACAAAATGACTAATATGGAAATGCTTTACATGATTGCACATGTATAACCTATATAAGATTGCTTACCATCTCAGTGAAGTGGAAGGGGAAGGGGAAGGAGGGAGGTTTAGAATTTGGAACTCAAAACTTTAAGACAAAAAAAAAAGTTAAAAATAGTTTTAACACGTAATTGGGGAAAAATATTATTTAAAAGTAAAATAAACAATATCAGTCCTTGTTTTAGTGGACCATTAAAAATACTCCACATTCCCAAAGAAAATATAACATCCCACTGTGTTTATAATAGTTTGGTTTTTTAAATTAATGGATTCAGTAAAACGAAACACTATACCCTAACAGGTCTTTTTTTTTACAAGTAAGTACCTCCTCTGCATGTCAAAATTATAGAGGAATCCTTAAAAGATATATTTTTAAAAACCCTTAATTCAATGAAATATCAAGTAAGGAATAAAAAAAGAGTTACAAACTCAGCAAGGGTGCTCACCCCTGTCATGGAAGAGGTCTAATGTAAAGAATCCACAAGAAAGATGTTAAAGCCCTCTGGATAATGGAATTTGGGAATGACATTGGACCTACTGCATCAAACCCCAGAATGCCTGTCCTTGCTCATAAGGAACACACGATCTAACAGTGGAAGACAACATATATAAGGAAGCTGGAAGGCAGGGAGAGGAGTTGGGGAGGCATGATGATGTCCAGAGGAGTGCAACTGGGTGAAAAATGAAGAGATGGTTCCCCTAAGCATTCTCCTTAAATGAAGAATGTGGGGGAGCTCTCTGATGTCCATCTGGCAAGACTGAAACTTGGGGGTTTATCTGATTCATAGTGAATTTTGACCCAGCCTCCCATTGTGAGAGTGACAGTCCTTGCTTTTCATATGGGTTTCTTGTGAACAGATTGTGTGGTTTGTTTTCTCACCTATTCTGCCATTTTCTTTCATTTTACTATATTGTTTAGTCAATTAGAATTTAAAATTATGAGAAGGAGGTTTGGGTTTTTCTCCTTTGGTTTCTTTAGCATTCCTCTTAGATATGTTTGATTCTCTTCCTCTTTTAAATGAATTCTTTGCCACTGCAATTGGTTTTGCTTGAACTAATTTGATGCATCTCTATTTCCATGGGCTCTATTCCTACTATACCTAGCTCTTCCAGTTTGAAGTTTTACTTAAGTTGTTGAATTTTCTTTTTAAAATTTAGTTTTCTGCTTCTTCCTCTCTTTTCCCCTTTCTCTTTCTCCTCTAAATTAAGTGGTTAGAGGCAAGCGAGTGGTACAATAAACAGAGCACAAGGCCTAGAGTCAAGAAGACCCAAATTCAAATCCAGATTCAGCTATTTACTAGCTCTGTGACCCTGGCAAGTCACTTCACTTGCATGCTTCAGTTTCTTCATTTGTAAAATGAAAATAATAATAATAGCATCCAGCTCCCAGGGCTGTTGTAGCCTAAAATAGGATAATATTTTCAAAGTGCTTTGCAAATCTGAACATGCTGTATAAATGCCAGCTATTACTAGTAGTAGTACAGTAGCTCAAAATTTCTGTCTTCTCCCCTCCGATTTCATATGTTGGTTAGTTCTCCTTTTATTGTACCTTTTTCTAAGAAGTATTGCTTTGCTTTGTTTTCTTCCTTCTTTTCCCTTCCAGTGTATTTTGCAATTTTATTCTTTGTAGGCAAGTCCCACCCCCTTCTTAACAGAATCAGAAAATTGTGTGATTCAATTCACAAGGGTAGAAATACTGAACAAAACAATATGCTTGGTACCAATTCCCCTCTGTTCTAAATCATGCAGTGCAATTCTACCCCTCCTGTTCCCCTTAACTGTTCTCCTTACTAATGACCAGGACACTTTACACAGGCTCCATGTCTACCCCAACTCCCTTCTAGATAGTCACTGCCCAAAGGAGCTTAAACGACCCTTTTCCTGGGCCAGGATTTTTATCCATGGAAGCATCACACTCTCTCAGAAGTAGCCTTCCAATGCATATTCTGCCCCCCTGAGGTCCCCAATCTCCTACACACTTTTTTCCTGAGTTCTGAACAACTGAGGTTGTTCAGTGGGGCATCTACCCTTGTTTAGGCTTGAGACCACTTCTTTCAGCTCTCCTTGATTTAATTACTCCTTTCTGCTTCCTCTCCTGAATTCTCCTGAAGCCCTCTTCTTGAGAAGAAGCTAAAGGAATCACCTCTTCACTGTTTGCCCATGAATGCGGGAGAGCTGTATCACCCACCTCTCCTTACCCCATTAATATACCCTCCTACGGGGCAGATAACTAATTATAAGAGAAACGCAACTTGTAAAACAACCCTAAAGCTTAACTGTATACTGAGCAAATCAGCAAAGATGACAAAAGATACGAATAGTCAATACTGAACAGGTTGTAGAAAGATAGGAACACCAGCAAGCTGTTGGTGGAACTATGAATTTGCAACCATTATGGAAAAATAAAGTAGAATTACGTGAAGAAAGTAACTAAAATGCCCATACCCTCTGACCCAGAGCTTCCACTGCCTGCCATACATCCCAAAGAGGTCAAAAAAAAGAAAGGCTCCTTAGACATCAAAATATTTATAATAGCATTTTTTTGTAGTAGCAAATAATTAGAAACAAAATAGATGCCCATTAACTAGGGAATAGCTAAACAAGGAGTGTGTGTGTGTATGTGTGTGTGTTAGAGATATACAGATCTAGATAGATACGTGCGTGTGTGTGTGTGTGTGTGTGTGTGTGTGTGTATCTCAATGTGCTGGAATATTAGTGTATTATAAAAAATGATATAATGACTATATTACTATGTTATAAGAAATAATGAATGAGATGAATAAAGAAAAGCATAGGAAAACTTATATGAACTGATATAAAGTAAAGTAAGCAGAATCTGGGAAACAATATACAAAATAATAAGAATGGAAGTGAAAAGAACAACAAAACAATATAAACTGAATGATCTAAAATTATAATCACCACATTTGGCCCCAAAGAAGAGATATAAGATGACACATCACCCCACATCTCTGAAGTAGGAGACTCTAAGGGCAGAATACTACATAGAAAATGTAAGGCCTTTTGATATGTTTGTTAGCTTTTGCTAAAATTTTTTTTCCTCTTTTTTTATTCTTTGTTATAAGGGATATCTCCTGGGCAGTGGGAGAGAATGTAGGTGATATAAATACATAAGATATCAATAAAAATTTACTTTTTAAAAAGAGCTAACGTAAAGAAAGACAACCTGGCAAAGAAGACAGAAAGCCAACCTCAAAACCAGAAAATCTGGGTTCAAGTTCTGTCTCTGACATATACTGGCTTTTGTGATTCTAGACAACTCATTTAATCTCTCCATGCTCTACACTATTCTTTAAGATTATAAATTGCAGAGAAGTACCATATTTCACTGCATAATCATCGCAGATTTTATGTCAAATTTTTTTGCAAAAAAGGTGGGGTGCAACCATTATAGAATACTAGTGAATATACATTAACCCTCGAAATTCTAGGCTCGCAACACATGACAGATAAATGCGTATCCATACGCCACTGGTGAATGCACTGCTGCTCTATTTACCTTTGAAGAGACCTGACAGAATTATACCACACAATGATTATGCAGTTTTTGGACTTGGAAAAAAAAAACACCACAGGGTTCGATGATTATGCAATGGTGACAATTATGCGGTGAAATACGGTAATTTTAATGCATCATTGTCTAGCTCATGCCAGCATCTACTGAATCTACTTATGGCCTCTGAATCAACAATGTAATTTTCTCTTATTAAGACATCTTTCTGGAATAATTTTTTTCAAAAACAAGTTTCCAAGGAATATCAAATACCTTTAATATGACAAGATAGATAAATCATTCTAAAATTAAAAGTATCAATAATATTAACAATCATTAAAACACTTACGATGGTCGGTCCTCAAGAATGAGAGCAGTGGTTGAAAGTGGTTCAAATTCAAAATTTTTACGTCTTGTGGACGGAAGTGGAGGTTTACATGTCCTCCCTGTTCGTGCTTCATATTCCTAAAGTTAAAAATAATATACATTATCCAAAGATTTTACATTTTAAACTTTTATTCAATTGCTAGTATTTAATTACTGAAAATAATATGTTGCAGCAAGGAAGTATGTATATATTAAGTTACAACTTTCAGGTAAACAAGAAAAAAGATTAAAAAACTAAAAAAAATTTTAAATCACAGGAGTAATTACATAACTTGTTATATAATGTATCAAATTCAGAAATCTGACAATGTCTAGGAATTCCACCCTAAAAGTCATGGAAAAAAAAAAGAAAAGCAATGAAATAACCAAAAACTTTGCACTTTAGAATAAATATCAAAAACATGGTGTTCAACTCTTTATTTAGATATTATACTGCATAAAGGTTGTTAGAAATAAACATACAAACCATTTAAATGTTGATAACACACTTTAAAAAAACACATAAAGAGGTTAAGTGAGAATTTATGTCATTGAGTGATAAACCAGTTGGTATTTTAAAAAAGTTTTAAATAGCTGAATTACATTGAATTGCATATCCCATGGAATTAATCAGCCTTTCAGATGCTAGAAAAAAAATTCAAAACTGAGCTAACTCATGTAATCATATCAAGATTGGTCCTGAGATTCTTTCATTCAACTTTCTCATTTTGTAGATGAGGAAACTATGGAGAAGTGAACTGACTTGCTCCCATAGCTCAGAAAGCCAGGGCGCTCATGGCTTGTGGCTTGTACTCTACACCATACCATCTTCCTTGGTTCCATAGGTCAAAGAAACATGTGTCACTCTCAAATACATAAAGAAATTTGTAATGAACATTTTGAACATTTACCTCTTTTAGTTGCTTTTAAGAGCCTGACATACGGTGCTCTGAGGTTTGCAAAGCACTATATACACACTATCTCATTTGAGTCTCACAACAACACTGACAGAGACTACAAGTATTCTTATTTCTATTTTTCAGAGTGGAAAATCGAACTAGTAAGCTTTGAAAGTGACACATGAATCCAGATGTTTCTAACTCCAAGTTTGGCATTTTTTCCACTACTCTACAGAGCTTCTTCCTAAGATGCATTTCCATTTTATTAGAATACCCTGTATCATCATTAGGCACTGTATACAACATTAAAAATGGTTCAAGCAAAGTATAATTACAAATATCTATTTGGATCAATAAGTATTTGAGTGCATAATATATGATATATCATCCATCTTGGATGGATATAAAAACAGTACAAAGCAATATGATAATCTTGCTAGGCATTATTACCCACAATTTATAAGACATGGACTCTGTGATAAAGGAACTTACAATCCAGCTGGACAAAACTGAACATACATAAAACACTTGCTAAATACAAGAAAATATAGAATCAAATGAGATCAATATAGATTCAAAAGAAATCAGTATGGGTTAGAGTAGTTGGAGTAGACTTTATGGAAGAAGTAGAACCTAAAAGATGAAGAAACACAAAAGGGAAAGGACTTTCCAGGAAGGGAGTCTCACCAAAGATGTACTGGCAGAACTGATCAAGATATACATGGAAGTACTTGAAGAATGATGGCACTATTTCTTTAAAATATTGATGCCACACACTACCATCTAAGTACAAAACAATATTAGGCTCTCAATACAATCCAATAAAAAATTAAGCAAGAAGAAAACATGAAGAACACACAGTCCCAGCCTACAAGGAATTTGTAGTCTTAAGGGAAGATATGAAGCACAAAGAAACAATTTTATTATTAAATGGAACAGAGAATTGCATGATAAACCAATATAATTAGAGTCTTAAAAAGGAAATGATTTCTGAGAGAGGGTAAGAAACAACTTCCAAATCAGAAAAGTCTACGAGGGCAAGAATTGAGTCTTTACTAAATCTCCCCCAGTGTTGAGCATATTATTTTGCAAAGACCAGATACCTAAATGTTTGCTGAAATCAAGAATTGGATGCAATGGCATTCCAGTAGGTTTCTGAACTATTTTGGTGATATAGATATTTATTCTAGAAGCATAAGGAATACATGAATGAAATAGTCCTTTTTGAAAAAAGTATATGATGGGGAAGTATAAAATAAGGACAAAGGAGGAGAATGGTGTCAGACTACTGGAGGCCTTATCTTGTGGACAATGTGAGGCAATAAAGAGCACAGAATGACCTGATCAGATCTGTGCATTGTTAAAATTAATTTGGTAAAGAATAGAGAGATGGTGGAAGAAACTGTTTAGGAGAGTAGTCTCCTAGAAACTCTAGATAGATCGCTGCAAGTTATCATATAGATGGTAGTTGTTCAGTTATGCCTGACTCTCCATGCCCCCCTCTGAGTTTTCTTGGCAGAGATACTGGAGTAGTTTACCATTTCCTTCTCCAGCTCATTTTACAGATGAGGAAACTGAGGCAAACAGGGTTAAGGGATTTGCCCAGGGTCACAGAGCCAATAAGTGTCTGAAGCTGGATATGAACTCAGGAAGATGAGTTTTCTTGACTCCAGGTCCAGCACTCTATCCACTTTGCCGGCTGACTGCCTATTACACACACACACACACACACACACACACTTACACATACACACACACGTGTGTGTGTGTGTGTGTGTGTGTGTGTGTGTGTGTGTGTGTATGACCAGGTGGTAACTTTATCTTCCAATATACACTGATTACCAGGCACAAGAGGGGATTAATGTTACTTAAATGACTCACTTTTATCAGTTAAAGTATTTATTTACATTCCTTTGCATAAGATGCTCTTTAGCTCAGATGAACAGAAATACCAATTTGTCCATCCTCATCAGGCTTATAGTATTTTATGGTAGTTTTGTCTGTAGAAGAAGGCAACTGAAGTATGACTAAAATGACTTTCCAACTAATAATCACTATGAAAAACACTGGATATTAATTAGGTACTGAAGAACACTGGATATTAATTAAGTACTAATAATCAAGAAACAATCATTAAGCAATTACTACATTCCAAGTAAGAACACTGAGACCTATTTAGGCAGACCACAATTTGCATGGAGAGTAGTGTGTGATAAAGCTGGAAAGACAGAATGAGTAGAGTCATATCTGCAAGTGCTTTAAATGACAAAGAGAGGAATTTATAATCGATCCTAAGGGAAATAGGCAGCCAACAGGCCAGAGTTTACAGAGATGGTTCCTCACTTTAGGAAAATCACTATGGTGGTGATGGAGAATGGAAAGGAATGGGGAAAAACTTAGGAGAGAGGTATCCCAGTTAGGAGGCTATTGCAACCATACCAATGAAAGGCAGGGAGGGTCTAAAACAGGATGATCATGAATACAGACATGGAAATGGATTCAGGACATGTTGTTGTAGTTTAAAAAAAAAAAAAGGAAGTATTTGGATATAAGGTGTAAAAGAGTGAGAAGTCAAGGAAGGGCCCAAGACTGTAAACTTAGATGGCTGAAGGGATAGTGGTGAACTTCACAAGTTAAATGGGTTAAACAAGGTTACACAGTAAGCAACAGAGCAAGTCCTTTTGATCCAAATCCAATTACCACAATATCACTTTTCTTCTATTTCCAATCAGACCTACTATATTCAGTTTTGGTCACCATACTTTGAAAGAGATTTGGGGGAACTGTTGACATTTCAAAAGAAAACAACAGAGATGATTAAAAGAACTGAAAATAGTACATATGAAACAAGTTTCAAGGGACCAGATTTGTTTCACCATCATAGAAGATGAAGAATAAACTGATCACCTTAAGATATATAACAGCTTTTAAGAAAAATATTAGCCAACTGTTCTTCCATTTGACAGGAAATCTAATAGGTTCAAAATTAAAGCAGGATAGACTTTAGTTGGGCAAAAAAGAGAAACTCTGAAAAACTGGGGTAACTTACTGATCCGAAAAAAGCAAAGAAGAGGGGAAAAAAGGAGAGAATAGAAAAATAGATCAGAGAAAGAAGTTGGAAGTAGCAGATCATTACTAACAAATACCTCAGTTGCTACTCAGCAGCAACAGTGACACTGGGATTAATTCCTCTTTATTCTCTGATCAAATAATTGACATTTATCTAGTACTTTGAAATTTACCCAGTATTTTTCATAACACTTCAGTTGATACTGACAACAACCCTATGACCTACAGGTATCAGCATTCCTATTTTACAAATAGAAAAAAGGTTCAAAGGAGAAAATGACTTGTCCATTGTCAACAAAACCTAATAAATATGCAAGGAGCAATTTGAACACATCTCACCTAAATCCACAGCTCTATCTCCTATACAATGCTGTCTCTAGCTGGCCTTAATTACATCCAACTTCAGTAGTTAAAAACTAATGGAAGCCTATACCAAATTGCTTACTATGTCAGGGAGGGGGGAAGGGAAATAGTGAAAGAATTTGGAACTCAATTTTTTTTATATCTTAAATATTGTTTTTACATGTAATTGGGGAAAAAAATAAAATACTTTTCAAAGAAAAATTCATGGAGGGCTGAACTGGCCAGCAGCTGTAACTTAACTGCATTTGGTCACCTAAAAGTTTATTTTTATTCCATTTTAAGCTATAGAACCTAATCTGTAGCTGTTCATGCAAAGAGTGACATCAAGTTTGGACACAAAGCAATTTGTCACCTCTCTAAGCTCTGGTGAGGCCCTTTACTGAAAGGTGCCAGTTCGGGAGATATAAGACCAAATCAGTTTGCTCCATTGTCTTTATCAAAGGCTACTATTAACCTAAACAGAATGGATTACCTGCTAAGAATGATGACATGAAGTAATTACCATCACTCTTAGTGTAACCTCAGCCTTGAGGTCACTCAGTCTCAACATCTAGGCTGATGAACTGCTAATTAATGTAATGGAATGATGAAAAGAGGGGAGGTATGCTGGTTCTTTGGGTACTCGCCAGGAAAGAATATCATGGCAGTGGGGAGTAAGGCTTCAATCCCAGTTGGCACAGAGCGTGCAGGGGTAAACGGCATAGAAAATACAGAGACATATGGTGCAAAGGGGGAGGGAAGGGTACAAAAGAAGATAGTATGGGAATGGCGATAGAGTGGTAAAGGAAGGCAGACAGCCGGGGAAGAGAATCAAGATGGTAGAGGCACAGAGCAGCAGTCACACAACCATGGACTGGAGTTGGGAATACTCTGTAGCATGGACCCACATGGAGACAGAAGAGTGCAGGAGGGGAGAGAGAGAGAACAGGAATTTGGGGTCTCATTTTTACAGGGTTTAGGTAGGGGGGAGACAGACTAACTTGTACCCATGCCACTTTAGAGTAGCTTTATGCAGATATTTAGAGCATATCTGAAATCATAGGACCAAAAAGCCCTAATTTAGTACATAGTCTCAGGATGTAATTTTTAGTTAATATATAATGCATTTGCAAATTACTATACTCCTCTGATTTTGGGGACAGTCTGTAAGTGACTTCCAGATTCCCCTTTGCAATCTTACTTTCTGTTACTGCCCCTTTACACTGGGTACTTACAAACTTACTATACTAACTAGAAGTGAGATGGGTCCGAGAGACCAGAACAAGATACAATTTTAAAACAGCTGAGGTCACATCAAGGTATTAAGTCATCCCCCTAGGTCACCCTGCTTTCCCAAGCAATTGATGTTTACCAAGAGCCATCTTGCCAGTTTCTTATAATTATTAGCTACTTTTAAAATCTGGATCAAAGTATATGTCTCCTGATTCAGTTACACCATAAGCATTACTATATATTACAGTAAATTGTGGCTTGATGCCAATGTGTATCAAGCAACTATTTCCTTGTATTTGATTCAAAATTAGAAGTAACATATCATGCTAAAGAATACGTACATTAATAGAAGGCATTTTGATGTCATTCCAACATATTAAAGGGTACATGACTAGAGAAAGAGCAACACAACATGCAAAATGGCAGTGCTAAAAGCAGTGAAAGATTATACAAAGAAAGAATGCCAGCCCTGGTTCTACTTAGTAACACTTACAGAAACTGTTACTGATTTTATTGGGAGTCCAAGAAGAAGCAGGGTAAACCTAATCATCACTTTTATTAAAACTAGGACTAAACCAAAGAATTCAGTTTACCAAATTCATTCTTAGTTAAAAGAAAAAAAAAAGTGATGTTGCATAAATTAAGAACATGAGCATGCTATCTATTAGTAAAGGTGCCAATCAGGTGACATGAACAAAAGAAGTAAGATTGGCAGGTGATGTAAAAGAGAAATAAAATGGGCAACAAATGAGAAATAAGACAGGTCATTTTAAAAATGAAAATGATACTGAAGAGCTTTTCCTTTATTTGAGGATATTTACCACAGTGCATATGTGCTATACCTAAGCAAACATCAGTGATCTGAAACCTAGTATGTCAAGAAATTTTGAAAAGCTCAAACATTCTAAAGGGTTTATGTCGAAAAGCCCTTGACTTTCCTAAATCCTTCACTGACAGATTGAGTACTGATTTATCTCAAAATCACTCCATAAAACATCATATCTCTCAGAACAAAATTACCAAAAAAGATAACATACTTTTCATAGAGAAGGATGTAACAATTCTTGAGTTTTGGATAATTCCAGGCCATACATTCTTTAATATGAATTTCTGAGTATTGGTTTTCAATGCCTCACAAAGACAGAAACTACAAGAATTCTAATAAGTTAGCAAAACGATTATTAAAAGTTTGAGGACTTCCAAATGAACACATAATATGTTCCTGGATAAAATAATAATAACATGGTGCATATTTTCTCAAAAGAATAGGAAAAGGGGCAGCTAGGTGGTGCAGTAGAGAGAGCTCCAGCCTTGGAGTCAGGAGAACCTGAGCTCAAATCTGACCTCAGACACCTGACACTTACTAGCTGTGTGACCCTGGACAAGTCACCTAACCCCAATTTCCTCACCCCCCCCAAAAAAACTGGAAAAATATTGAGGAATTTCCAGACCTCTCCTAATTAGTGAATAATGAACTTTTATTTGTTTTAAGAGGTCCCCTGTAGAAGGGAGAATATAGTAGTGAGAAGATTAAATGGATTCTGTATCATTTTATTGATCCTATTTACAATTAATTTTAACCTCACCCTGTAACTGTTTACATCATTGTTCTTTGTCTCTGAACTTAGAAATTCAACTGGCCTATAATGAGTTTTGAAATCCAGTTCTGCTAATCATTATTTAACTCTTGTCTCAAGGAAATCTGCTATCCTTGAGGGATGTGGGTAGACAACATGGAATCTGGTCCAGTATCTATATACCACCAAACTATCCTTCAAGGATGTCTGGTCTAGTATCTCTGATCTTGCAGGTAGATTGAAACAATAAATATTTCTTAGGCACAGGAAGGAAGGGGGTTATTGCAACCAATTATATTGTCCCCCATGTCTCAGCTCTGTAACCAATCATATTGATTTTGCCATTCATGATGTCAAGTTCTCGGAATCAATCATAACTTATTCCCCATTTACAAAGTCCTGTGCTCCCCAAAACTAACTGGTAAATCACACTTTACTAATAAACTGATCATGCTCGGAACTTTGTGCCTCAGTTAACTCTAACAGTAGGTATAGAGAAATTATGCCAGTTTGACAATGTTATGTTAAATATTGTTTTAAAGTTCCAGTGTAGTTTGCTTTTGTTACTCCAAACAAAGAAGAGCATGACAGTCAACAAGCATTTATTAAGTACTTAGTATAAGGAACTGAGTCAAATGCTAGGAATACAAAGAAAGGCAAAAAAAAAAAAGTCTCTGCTCTTAAGGAGCTCACAATCTAATGGAGATCATCTCAGAGGGAAGGCACTAAGTAAGATTAAGAAGGACTGGGAAAGACTTCTTGCAAAACATGAGATTTTAGCTGAAACATTAAGCAAGCCAGAGGAAACCTTACTGGAGGTAAAGAGTGTATGGATTTAAATCCTGATCTAAGTCATTAATACCTAAGTAACCTTAGGTAAAACAAGTATTCTGGGCCTCAGATTCCTCATCTTTACCATGAGAGAATTAGGCTACATGACCTCCAAGGTCCCTTCCAGCTTTAAATTATATGGTCCATATTATCCTTGAAAGAAAACCAACCTCAATGAATGAATGCTCACAGAATTATCAGGCCATTTTTTTTCCTAAGTAAATTATCCTTCTGCGACTTTGTTAAAGGGGGGGAAGGGGGAGAGACAACCTCACAGAAAAGCACTTAATATACACAAGGCACTCTTAGGTGGTAAGGATAGAAAGACAAAAATGAAATCCTCTTCCATCAAGGAGTTTACAACCCCAGAAAAATAACATATAAAAAAAAAACAAATAAAATAGAGGCTGATAAATGATATTTTGGAGAGAGTCCTGGACTTGGATTCAGGAAGACCTGAATTTAAATCCTGCCTCAAACACAAGCTAAATGACCCTAGATGACTCACTTAACCTCTCCAAGCCTCAGTTTCCCCATCTGCAAAATGGGGGAATAATAGAATAACAGTGTTGTTGTAAGGATAGAATGAGATAATATGTAAAACACTTGGGAACATTAAAGTACAATACAAATGTTAGCTATTATTATTTTTATGATTATTATGGAATATATACAAAGTAAATGCAAAGTAATTTTATGGAAGAGACACAAACAGCTGGAGAGATCAAGAAAGATAACTACATATGGCTTCTGAAGGAAACTAATAATTCTAAGAGGAAGATGTAAAGAGGGAATGCATTCCAGGAATGGTAGACAATATATGTGGACTAAAAGAGAGAAAAGGGAGATGGAATACTGTGTACAAGGCATAGCTGGTACGCCAATTTTAGTTCACTTGACTCCTTCAGTTTTGTTTTGTTTTTTAAGTAAATTATAACCAACTCTTTAGCTATCTGGTATGGACAGTCAACTCGCCAGAGGAAGAAGAGTTGGAGAAAAAGGAAGAAAGGAAAACTTCTGGTTAAAATAAAATATTAAAGTTTTTTTTTAAAAAAAGTCCATCTCTCCCTCATAACCTCTAACAAATACCCAAAAGGACCCCAGAAAGAGAAATAAGAGAAAAAATGAAAGGGACGAAAATTAAATTTATCCATCCAACTGAGAACTAGCTTCCCTGGCTTCCTTCAAATCTCAGCTAAAGCGTCCCACATTCTGCAAGAAGCCTTTACTGGTCCCCCTTAATGCTGCTGCCTTCCCTCTGAGCTGATTGCCCATTTATCCTATACAGAATTTGTCAGCACATAATTATTTTGCATGTTATCTCCCACGTTACACCGTGAGCTCCTTGAGAGCAGGGGCTCTCTTTTACCCTTCTTTGTATTCCTAATGTTTGCCACAATGCTTGACACATATTAATCACAGCAGTGATTAATAAATTCTAGCTGACTGACAAAAAGAGTAGCAGAAATGAGGAGTGAGAGGCCAGTGCAAACTAAGGTAAACCAGAAAGCCTGAAGAGGCAGGTAAAAGAACTGAGAAAGGGATGTGAATTTGAGCTACTAAAAACAGACCCAACATAAGACAGTGCTGGGGAGTTGGGAAGAGGGGTGTAGAATACATTACAAGCCAGCTCTAGCTCTAATTCAGGGACCTGAAGCCAAATCCCAGTCCTGTCCTGTCAGAACATAAATAGGGAACAGAACAGAGAGGCAGGGATAAGCTGTACCCTCCTTAGAGCACTGGGAATCACAGCAAGTGACAGGATCAACTCAGCACCTCAGGGAAAGTGTGGGGGTGATTGAGGAGTGTTATAAAAGAGGCCTAAGACTATTCCCAATCTCCAACATCCCACTTGAGCGTGTCAGGGCTACAATAGGGGCCAACAACTTCTGAGAGAGAATCATGCAAAAAGAAAACAGTCTTGCTCAGGCCAGAACCCAACACTGGACTACCAGGAAACTGACTAGCAGCTTCATTTAGATTCAGCAGCAGCAGCAAAATGAGATACAAACTGCAGAGGACCAGGACAAAATAGGGCCTACCCAGCCCCAAGAAGGTCCCAAGGAAATGACCTGAGCCGAAAATCCTAATCCAAGAATGGAGGCTAAAAATAGGAGTCAAAAGAAGAAAAAGGATATGATGAAAGGAAACACAATCAACAATCATAAGAGTGAATGTGAATGGGATGAAATCATTCATAAGGCAGCATAGGATAGCAGAATGTATTAGAAAGTAAAATTCAATAATATGCATTTTAAAAGAAACACCTGAAATATAAGAATTCACCCAGTATTTAGCTGATAAGCCGAAGCAGAATTTTATTATACTTCAGGAAAATATAAAACAGAGGGGGAAGCAACTGATTTCTAATAAAGTAACAGTAAAAATCAACATGGTTAAAAGAGATAAATAAGGAAACTATGTTATGTTTAAAAGAGACATAATGAAAAACTATTAACACTTGATCTATTTGCACTGAATGGCATAACATCTAAACACCTGAAGCAAAAGTTAATCAAATTAAAGTAAGAAAAAGACAGCAAAACTATAATAATTGGGGCCCTCAATGTACCCCTCTCAGACTAGGCAAAACATAAAAGACAAATAAGAAGGACCTGTATAAAATTTATGAAAAACTTGCTATGATAGATCTCGGGCAATTACAGAATAAGAATAAAAAGGAATATACTTCTCAAAAATTAGATGTAAATAAATAATTGGCCCAAATATATGCAAACAAAAGTAATACCTTAATTGAAATGAAGATTTATAAAAATATAAAATACTAAATTAAGAGAATGAGAATTTAAAATTCATTATTTTTTGTTCCTCTGCTGCTAAATACAGCTATAGAAAATAATGAAACCATGCCAACTGGGACCATCACAAATTTGTTATAATATCAACTTGGCCCTCATTCCATCAAGGCAACCGTTTTACATTTCCCTAATCAATTTACTATCCTACTCACCACAGCAGCTATTCCAAACTTTATCTTTTTAGCTCAAGCCTCTCTAGCAACCCCCTTCCTCCCAAACTCTCAGCTGAGAACCACACCTCATATGTCACGAACATAAATGAAGAGCTTCACAGAGAGCTCCTTCTTCCCTCCTCCTCTCACATCCCTGACAGCATCCCCCCACTCTCCTCCACTCTAGTCTGATGAAGAGGTGCATCCTTCTCTTTGTCAAGGCAAACCCCTCTGTTCTCTTGATCTCATCCCATCCCATTTTTCTATCAGGTTAATCCCATTATCATTCTCCCACTTTTTTGCTGACCTCCAATCTCACATCTCCAGCTGACTCTCAGACTACTGTGCAGTAGACATTTTAAATCAAATATGTCCAAATTAGAACTCATCTTTCTCCCTAAACTCTTCCCCCTCCTACCTTCCCTATTATTATAGAGGGCAACACCATTCTCCTAGTCCCTCAGGCTCCCTAAGAATTATACTGGACTCCTCCCTATCTCTCACCTCACCCCACCCCACCCCATATCCAATCTGTTCCCAAGGTCTGTTGATTTCACCTCTGCAACAGCTTTCCAATACATCCCTTTCCTCTGACACTGACACCACTCCAGTGCAGACACTCATCATCACCTATTGCAATAGTTTCCAGTCTATCCTCCACTAACCAACTAAAGTGAATTTCCTAAAGCATAGGTCTGACCATGCCACCCATCCCCCTTCACATTTTAATAAATTCCAGGGGCTCCCTATCATCTCCAGGATCACATAGTGTTTGGCATTTGAAGCCCTTCATAATCTAATCCCTTCCTTCCACTTTTTCCCTACCATATACTCTTTGATCCAGCTATGCTGGCCTCCTGACTGTTCCATGAACAAGATATTCCATCTGTCACCTCTGAGCATCTTCTCTGACAGTCTCCCCCCACTACCTGGAATGCTCTCCTTTCTCAAATCCACCTACTGACCTCCCCGGCTTCTTTTAAATCCCAAATGAAATCCTATCTTTTGCAGGAAAACTTTGCCAACCTCTCTTAATTCTTGTTATATTAAGTCTATGTTAATTCTTTTTATTCTGTATACTGGTTGCTTTGTATATATTTGCATACCATCTCCCCCATTAGGTAGTAAGCTCTTTTAGGGCAGGGACTGTCTTTTGCCTCTTTTTGTAACCCAGAACTTAGGACAGCGTCTGGCATATAACAGGCACTTATAAATGTTTACTGAACGGAACTGAATTGAATTTTGCTAATCTTCTCTCTCCCCCTATCCACTGGTTGTTTCCCTTCTGCCTACAAACATACTCATGTCTTCCCTATTTTTTAAAAACAAAAAACCTCACATGATCCAACTATCACTGCCAGCTATCGCCCTAGGTCTCTCCTTTCCTTTGCAGGTTAATAAGCTCCTTAAGAAAGCCATCTATATTCGTTGCCTCCATTTTCTCTCCTCTCACTTGATTTTTTTCCCCTTTTTTCTGAAATACTTTTATAAAACTTTTTAAAATCTCATTTTCAGTTAACAAGTACTTATTTTCTCATTCTCCCATGTCAACCCTGCCCCAAAAAAGAAAAACCAAACCCTCACACAAATACACAGAGCCAAGCAAAATAAATTCCCTCACTGACCATGCCCAAAAAATGTATGTCTAAGTCTCTATCTTGAATTCATCACCTCTTTTTCAGGAGGTCGGTAGCATGCTTCTTTATAAATTCTCTATAGTCATGGCTACTCGTTGCACTGATCAGAGGTCCTAAGTCTTTAAAGTTGTTTTGACTTTATAATGCTGCAGGTATTACATAAATTGTTCTCCTGGTTCTGATCCCTTCAATCTGCATAAGTGCATACATGCCTTCCTTGGTTTCTTTGAAACTATCCTTTTCATCAGTTCTTACAGCACAATAATATTCCGTAACAGTCATATACAAAAATTTGTTCATCTCTTCTCATTAGACTCTAACCTCTATTCAACTGAAGCTGCTCTCCCCAAAGTTACCAATGATCTTTTTATTGCTAAATCTAATGGCTTTTCACAATCTTGATCATCTTCTCTGCAGTATTTGACATGGTCAATAAACATGTAATAAGTTTCTATTATATGCCAGGCACTGTGCTAAGCTGTGGGGATATACACTTTCTCCTTCTGGATACCATCTGCTCTCCAAGTTTTCAAAATACTATTCTTTCCTGGTGTTCCTCTTCCACTCTTTTTCGTCCCCTTTGCTACATTCTTCAATCCTGGTCACATCCACTAAATTATGAGTGTCCCCTCTACCTACCCCTTTCCCAGGCTCTGTTCTAAGCACTCTTTTCTGTTCACTCTAAACCATTTCACTTGCTGATTTCATCAGCTTGCCTGTTCAAATATCTTCTCCATTAAGAACACTTGGACATCTACATATCCAGCCCTAATCTCTCTCCAGAGTTCCAATCTCATGCCAAATACGCTCTTCATTCATCTCAAATATGATATGTTAAACAAAGAACTCATTGTTTATTTTTCCTCCTAAACCCTCCCTCTTCCAAACTTCTTTATTACTGTGATGGGCACCATTAATCTTAGTCATGAGGCTCAGTGTCACCTTCAACTCTTCACTCACACTCACCCCAATAAACTGCCAAGTCTTGTTGTGTCTACACTTAACATCTCTCATATATGTTCCCCTTCTGTCTACTCATACAGCCACTACCCTAATTCAGGGTCTTACCATGTCACACCTGGACTATTGTAATAGTCTTCTAATAGGTCTCCATACTTCAAATCTTTCTCTATTACAATCCATCCTCCACTCAACTGGCCAAGTGACTTTCCTAAAGCATAGGTCTGACCATGTTATCCCTACATGCATAAGTTATATATATAATAATAATAAAAAATTGCAGTTTCATGTTTCCTTCTTTTACTATTACATAGTTGCAAATGACAATTTCTGGTTTTGTCAAGTTCATTATAAAAATACTTTTTAAAAAGTTTAACAGAGTAGGTATACACAACCCAGAATCAATCAACCATAATAGCAGAGTGCTGACAAATCCAAGGACTACAACTACTCAGTTAAGGATAAGGTATCTGATAAAAACCGAGAGGAAATCTGAAAGACAGTCTGGCAGATATTTAGATATATGTAAAACCATACACCATGATAAGTTCTAAATGAACACATGACCTAAAAATAAAAAGTCATATTAAAACAAAGTTAGAAATCAGGAAATAAGGTATCTTTTACAGTGTGGAAAAGGGAAGTATTCTTTTATAGGGAATAAAATGCATAAATTTGATTAGAAAACCCTGAAAAAATGTTGCAGAAACAAAATCAATGCAATTAGAATTAGGAGAGAAACATTTAAATGGGAAAAATATTTGCAGCAAATATCTATAATAAAAGTCTTATATTCAAGACATATGGGGAATGATTTAAACGTTGAGTGAACAAGTGCCATTCCATAACAGATAAATGGTCAAACGATACGAACAAGTAATTTCCAAAAGAAGAAAGGCAAATAATTAAAAACTATAAGAGGGGCAGCTAGGTGGCGCAGTGGAGAGCTCCAGCCTTGGAGTCAGGAGGACCTGAGTTCAATCTAGCCTCAGACACATAACACTTACTAGCTGTGTGACTGAGCAAGTCACTTAACCTCGACTGCCTCACCAAAAAGCAAAACAAACAAACAAATACATACATACATACATACATACATACATACATGCATGCATGCATGCATGCATACATACATTCTAGGGTCAGCTAGGTGGCGCAGTGGCTAAAGCTGTGGTCTTGGAGTCAGGAGGACCTGAGTGCCTCAGACACTTGTCACTTACTAGCTATGTGACCCTGGGCAAGTCACTTAATACCAACTGCCTCACCCAAAAAAAAAAGCCTAGAAGAAAAAAAAGATGCAAATCAATAGATCTGCATCAAGAGAAAACAAATAAAAACAGTTCTAAGGTTTTACTCCACACCTATCAGATGAGCAAAGATGTTAAAGAAAGGAAAATGAATGTTGTTGCAGAGGCAATGGGAGGATAACCACACTAATACAATTGTGGTAGAGCTGTGAAGTGGTTCAACCATTCTAGAAGGCAATTTTGAAATATACCCAAAAACTCACTAAGAGTATATACCCACTGACCAATTGATATTACTAGATTTATGGCCAAAGAAATCCAAGAAAGAGGAAAAGGACCGAAATGCACAAAAATATTTATAGTAAATTTTTAAATTGTAAAAAAATTTTTTTAAAAACTAGAAACTAAAGGAATGTCCATCTATTAAACTAAACAAATTATGCTATAAGAATGTAAGATAATATTATTGTACCATAATAAATGACAAAAGGGACAAACTCAGAGAAACTAAGAGAAACTGCATCAACTAATAAAGAATGAAATGAGCAAAACCAGGAGAAAAAATTACATAATGATTAAAACGATACACAGGAAAACAACTGCCAAAGTTAAAATCTATGATAAATGCAATGACCAATCATTATTCCAAAAGACTGAAGAAGAATTATGCTTCTCTCCCTTTGGCAGAGAGGTAATATACTAGAGGTACAGAATGAGGCAGATGATATATTTTTTTTATTAAAAAATTAAATTTCCCATATTTTTATTTCATTAAATAATTCTCAATTACATATTAAAAAAATTTTTACCATTCTTATTTTTTCCAATTTTGAGTTCCAAACCTCTCCTTCCCTTCCTTGCTCTCCCCTCCTTGAAAACGCAAGAAATTTGATACAATTATACATGTGAAGTCACACAAAATATTATTTCCATACTAGCCATGTTGCAAAAGAAAATACAAACAAAAAAAAAAGAAAAAGAAAGCAAAAAAGTATGTCGCATTTAGATTCCATCAGTTCTTTCTCTGAAGGTATATAGCATTTTTCATTATAAGTCTTTCAGAATTATCTTAGATCATTGTATTGATCAGAATAGCCAAGTCATTCATAGTTGATCACTGTACAATATTGCTGTTACTGTGTACAATGATCTTCTGGTTCTGCTCACTTCATTTTGTATCAGTTCATGTAAGTCTTTCCAGGTTTTTCTGAAACCAGATGATATTTACTTTTTCAGATGATGTCAGCATATAGATTTGTTCTGCATTATTACGCTTATTTATTATAAAAAGGGCTTTTATTTCTCTTGGTGGGAAGAAAATCTGGGGAAAGACTAAAGGGCAGTGGTAGTCAATAATTTTTTTGAAAAAGGATATTACTGATGAATCACTGAAAAAAAATTTCTATGGAGAAAAGAACAGAAGCTCAAAATGTGGCAGAGGCCATGTTGGATCTACCATATTATATCTGACATATACCAAAAAATAAACAAAACAAACCCCAACCAAACTAAAACTGGAGTTTTACAGCTTAATATGCAGTACCCTTTTCTGTTCTTCTTTGAATGGGTAACATGTTCATGTTTGTTGGTATCTGTCAAGAAAAATAAATTTTTTTTTAAGAAAAGTATATACTGGACTAATAGATGTCAATAAACATTTATTAAGGCACTGGGGATTCAAACATTTTAAAACTTCATAGCCCCTAGACTCTAGCAATTGATCTTCCACTGGCATCATGTAAACAGAAAATGTAACTCAAGATGGAATACGATGAGGCAAAAGGAAGACCCAGTCAAAAAGCTTTTTAAAAATTTGAGGAAAAGAATACTTAATTGGCCAAGATCATGGAAAGCTCCACGGAGGAAATAGCACTGGAGCAAATTCTCAAAGGAAAGAGATTTCTCAAAGGTAGAGATATGAATGAGAGTGCATTCTAAGGGGGCAGGAAAGAGTATGCTGAACTTGAGGAACAGCCAACAATCCAGTTAGACAGGAATGTAGGTTGCATGAAGAGTGGTTAGTAGGGGTATGCAGAATTACTTTTGATATTTAGGAAGATTATAACATAACTATTTCTACAAGTTTTAGAGATAAAACAAAAAGGTAGAAGTCTGGGTTAAGTCCGATGTCTAGGTGAAGGATAGGACTTTAATGATGGGTAGTAAGGTAAGGATTTTGGTGCAAGGAGCCTTCTACTGCTAAAAATAAAAAATCAAATAAGACTGAAGGGAACAATCTGCTTAGGATTATCAGAATAAGTTGGCCATCCTTTCTCTTGATTTTTGCCAGAACTTTGTTGTTAAGAGGGAAGGAAGGAAAAGTATACCTTAGAATCTAAGATCAGTCAAGGTCCTCTGATTCACTAGCTATGCAAGCAAATCAGTAGCCTTTGGCCCAAGCATTTTGCTATCCCTTTGAATAGCACAGGAGGAATAGAAAACAGAGAGGCTACTCTGATCCAGTGCCCAGGACCAAAGAAAGAACAAAAAGTGCCCCCTTTCTACCTGATGCAACTAGCAAAACAACCAAACTGGACTTTCAATTAGATGAAGATTTTTTTTGTTTGCCAGAATCTAAAGCATTTTATGGCAAACCTGGTGGCCCTTCTTTGTTCTAAAATGCTGATATGGATACTCTGGCAGGTATTAATATTTCAACAAAAGGTCAACTTGATTTTTTAATAGATAGATACATATATACATATATACACATACATACATATATACTAATACTTTAAGGACCTCATTCCTGAGGCTAGGCTTAATGAGAAACCAGATACAGATGAGCAGAAAAAACAAAAATCAATGTGGAGTACAAATCCTGGCTCTTCCAATTAAGGTGCCAAAATTTTAGAAAGGAAAAAATATTCATAATTTTTTTTTAAGGCAATTGGGGTTAAGTGACTTGCCCAGGATCACACAGCTAGTAAATGTCAAGTGATTGGTCTGAGGTCATTTGAACTCAGGTCCTCCTGACTTCAGGGACAGTGCTCTATCCACTGCACCACCTAGCTTCCCCAATATTCCTATTCTTTAAGTATTAACGTTCATATAAATAATTACATAGACCTGAAACTGAGTTGAGAAGGATAATATAAAAGTAAGAGCACTGTTACAGTATATCTAAAGGCATATCTTTTGTTAAGTTGGGACAAACCACATGGCTATGTCAAGTCTTACCTGTTGGATAATTTTAGAAGCCTTCTGCAGATTCTCTCTGGGTGGGACTTTACCAAATAACTTCCAGCCAGGAGCACTATGGACAGCAGATTTCAATTCCTTTGTCCTTTTTGGAAAAAAATTTCTGAAACA
The DNA here is from genome assembly GCF_003287225.1 of Phascolarctos cinereus. Lineage (NCBI taxonomy): Eukaryota > Metazoa > Chordata > Mammalia > Diprotodontia > Phascolarctidae > Phascolarctos > Phascolarctos cinereus. The sequence goes on from NW_027555736.1 coordinate 78,081,141, forward strand.
CAGAAAAGTTACATGAATTTTTTTTTCTGACTGAAAATCATGCAATACACAAACAAAAAACAAGAAAATGTTTTTATGGCAAGAACAAAATTTTCTAAGAACAATTATGGTTACAGTTTATACTACTGAGATTCTGTACAACTTGAGAACTACCTACAGTCAAGTTATCTGTGCTACTGAAAAGGTCAATTAAAATACTCCTCTTTGAAATAAATGTGTTTTAAATTTGCCTTTGAATATGACTGACTTTGATATTGTAGAAATTTAGAATATTTTAAACAAAATAAGGAACTCATAAGTTAGTGGAACTGGAAAGCTTTCTAGCTTCCCCAGACTGCCCTCCTAAGGAATTCCTTCTACTCCTATTAGCCTTTACATATTTGGAGCAGAAAATCTTTTTCATATTTATGCCCCCAAAACCCACATTTCCTCTAGCGTCAAATGAATAAAGAGAAGCTAATTTAAAATATTTAAGTTTTAAAATGTTCTACCGATTCCCTACAAATGTCATGCAAAACAGAAAGTCAAGTTTGTGGGACCTCCCAGGGTAAGAATTCTCTCCACCAATGCAGACCACAGCTCATCTATTACTTAATAAATAAAAAATTATGGAAAGGTGGCTTGAAACATACTGAGGATAAATGAACTGCTCACAAAATTAGTGTCAATGGGAGGATTTGAACCCAAGTCTTGGTCTGACTCCCAAGTCTAGCACTATATGCAGTAGAACACAGTGCTTCTATGTTGGTAGACAGAGCTCCCTTTGCAACTAAAAGAACTGAGAAATTTATAGAAAGAAAAATATCATATACAGTAATAGTCAAATTTACCTAATATTTGGGCATTTTACCTACCAAGACATACATCGTATCTATATCTAGAACCCACATGAGAAAAAAAAATCATTTTTGACAGAATTATTAAACTAATATATGAGATGAAGGCTGTGCATATAGTTAACCTAGATTTTATCAAAACTTGTCCCAAATACTATTTCATACTATTCTTAGAGAGAAGATGGAGAGATACAGATTACAAAATAATACAATCAGAAGACAGTAATTATCCAGCTCACCTAAATTCTCCCACAGACTTAGGTTAAAGAGGGAATAACATATACATCTAGAAGAGTTACAGTAAAAGTCTTCTAAATCTATAAAGAACTGGGAAAATGAGGGCAGAGGATAAGGGAAGGACTTTTAGAAGGGGGGGGAATAAGGGAGGGATTTTTTAAAAGGGTACGGATTAGGGAAGTAGTGGTAGAAGCAAATCAGACTTGTGAGGAGGGATAGGGTAAAAAGAGAGGATGAGAAGGATAATAGTGAGGAAAAATAGGATGGAGGGAAATAGACAGCTAGTAATTATAACTTTGAAAGTGATTGGGATGAATTTACCCATAAAATGGAAACAGCGGAATGGATTAAAAATCAGGATCCAACACTATGTTGTTTACAAGAAACACGTTTTAAAATGAGAGATATACAAAGAGTTAATAATTATTATTATAATTAATAAATAAAAAACAAAGGTATATATAAAGCTGATGCAAAAAAAAAAGCCAGGGTAGCAATCACGATCTCAGACTAAGTTAAAGCTAAAATAGATTTAGTTAAAAGAGATAAACAGGGAAACTACATTATGAAAAAAGGAATCAAAAAAGCAATATCAGCACTAAACCTATATGTACCAAATGGTATAATATCAAAATTTTTAAAGGAAAACTTAGATGAATTACAGGTAGAAATAAACAGCAACATCATAATAGTGGGGGGGCATTTACTTCCCCCTCTCAGAATTAGATAAATCTAACAAAAAAATAAGTAAGAAGTCAAGGGGGTGAATACAATCTTACATAAGCTAGATATGATAGATATCTAGAGAAAACTGAATGTGAATAGAAAGCAATATACCTTTTCCTAAATGGTACATGGTAGCTTTAAAAAAAACTGAATACACAGTAGGACATAAAAACCTAATAGTTAAATGCAGAAAAGGAATATTAAATGTATCCTTTCCAGGTCACAAAACAATAAAAATTATATTCAATTAAGAGACCATGGAAAATTAATTGGAGACTAAATAACCTAATCTTAAAGAATGAGTGGGTTAAAAAACTAATCATAGAAACAATCAATAATTTCATCAAAAAGAATAACAATAATAAGACAACATACCAAAACCTATGGGATGCAGCAAAAGCAGTAAAGAGAGGAAAATTTATAACTCTGAATGCTTACATCAATAAAATAGAGAAAGAATAGACCAATGAATTGGGTATGTAATTTAAAAAACTAGAGAAAGGACAAATTAAAAATCCCCAATTAAATACCAAACTGGAAATCCTAACTTAAAAGTGAGATTAATAAAACTGAGTGTAAGAAAATCACCGAATTAACAATAAAATAGATAAATCACTGGTTAATATGATTTTTTTAAAAAGATGAAAGAAAACCAAATCACTAGTATTAAAAATGAAAAGGGTGACTATATCACTAATGAAGATGAAATCAAAGCAACCATTAGGAGTTATTTTGTCCAAGTATATGCCAATAAATTTAACAATTAAAATGAAATAGAAAAATGTTTACAAAAATATAAATTGCCTAGATCAACAGAAAACGAAATAGAATATCTAAATGAATCTATTTTAGAAAAAGAAATTGAACAGGCCATAATTGAACTTTCTAAGAAAAAAAGCATCAGGACCAGATGGATTTACGAGTGAATTCTAACAAACATTTAAAGATCAACTAATTCCAATATTAAATAAATTATTTAGAATAATAGGCAAAAGAGTCCTACCAAACTCCTTTTATGAAACCAAAATAGCATTAATACCTCAACCAGGAAGAGCCAAAATAGAGGGGAAAAATATAGACCAATTTAATTAGCAAATATAGATGCAAAAATCCTAAATAAAATCCTAGTTAGGGCGACAACAATATATTACAAAAATTATACACTGTGACCAAGTGGAATGTATACCAAGAATTCGGGGATGGTTTAACATAAGGAAAACTATTAACATAATCAAGTATATCAATAACAAAAGTAATAAAAATCATATGATTATATCAATAGATGCAGAAAAAGCTTTTGATAAATTACAGCACTCATTTCTATTAAAAAACACTTGAAAGTATAAGCATAACTGGATTTTGCCTTAAAATGACAAGAAGCACCTACCTCAAACCATTAACAAACATTAATTGTAATGGGAATAAACTAGAAGCCTTCCCAATAAGACCAGGGTGAAACAAAGATGTCCATTATCACCAATATCATTCAACATTGTATTAGAAATGCTAACAATAGCAATAAGAGAAGAAAAGGAAACTGAAGGAATCACAGTCAGCAATTAAGTGATAAAACTCTCTCTTTTTGAAGGCGATATGATGATATAATTGGAAAATTTTAAAGATTCAACTAAAATTAGTGGAAATAATAATTTTAGTAAAGTAGCAGGATATAAAATAGACCCACATAAATCATCAGCATTTCTATATATCACCAATAAAACTCTGGAAGAAGAGATAGTAAGAGATACTCCATTTAAAACAACTGTAGATAGTATAAAACACCTGGGAATATACCTACCAAAACAAATCCAGGAACTAACTATATAAACATAACTAAAAACATTTTTATACAAATAAAGTCAGATTTAAATAACTGGAGAAATATCGATTGTTGTTCATGGGCAGAGCCAACATAACAAAAATGATAATTTTACCTAAACTAATTTATTTATTCAATGCCAACCCAATTCAATTACCAAAAAAAAATAAAAATAAAATTCTTTTGGAAGAACAAAAGGTCAAGAATATCAAAGAAATTAATTAATAAAAAATGTAAAGGAAGGAGGTTTAGCAGTACTAGATTATAAACTATATTAAAAGGCAGTAATTATCAAAACTACCTGGTACTGGCTAAGAAACAGAAAGGTAGATCAGTGAAAGAGAGAAGACATATAATAACACAGTAACAAATTATTACAGTAACTTTGTTTTTGACAAATATAAAGCTTTTGGGATCAGAATTCATTATTTGGTAAAAAGTAGTCTGGCAGAAATTGGGCATAGACTAATATCTTACACCATGTACCAAGATATGGTCAAAATGGACACATGACCTAGATATAAAGGTTGATATCACAAGAAAATTAGAAGAACATGGAACATAATACCTATCAGACTTATGGACAGAATAATATATTAATACACAAGAGATAAAGAGCATTGTGAGGTGTAAAATGGATAATTTCCATTACATTAAATTTTAAAAGGCATGTACAAATAAAACCAACATAGCCACAATCAGAAGGAAAGCAGAAATTGGGGAAAATTTTTATAGACAGTTTCTGAGATAAAGGTCTTATGTCTCATATATATAAAGAACTTTGTCAAATTTATAAGAATACAAGTCATTCCCCAATTGATAGATGGTCAAAGGATATGAGCAGGCAGTTTCCCAATGTAGAAATCAAAACTATATTAATATGAAAAAATGTTCTAAATCATTACCAATTAGAGAAACGCAAATTATAACAACTTTATTTTAATCTTATACATCTTATACCTTACCAGATTGGCTAAAATGACAGAAGGAGAAAGTGACAAATGTTGGAGGGAATGTGGAAGAACTGGGACACTAACTCACTGCTGATGGAACTGTGAACTGATCCCACTATCTTGTAGAGCAACGTGGAATTATACCCAAAGAGCTATACAACTGTGTGTATACGTACCCTTTCACCCAACAAGAGCACTAAGACCTAAATAAGGTCTGTTTCCCAAGGTAATCAGGGACAGAGGAAAGGACCTTATATGTCCTAAAATATTTATAGCAGCTCTCTTTGTGGTGGTAGAGAACTAGAAGTTGAAGGACTGTCCATTAATTGGGTAATGGCTAAACAAGTCATGGTGTATAGCTGTAATGGAGTAATACTGTACTGTAAGAAATTATGAGCTGGCTCATTTTAGAAAAACATGGAAAGATTTGCATGAAATAATGAAAAGTGAAATGAACAGAACCAAGAAAACATTTTATACAGTAGCAACAATATTGTCCTGAGAACAATTCTGAACAATTAAGTCGTTTTGAGTATTATAAATACTCAACTGAACTACAAAGGACTTATGAAGGCTCTACACTTACTTGGCCTTGTGCTATTTAACATTTTTATCAATGACTTGGATAAATGCATAAATGGTACGCTCATGAAATCTGCAGATGATATAAAGCCAGGAGAAACAGCTAACATAGTAGATGCACATAGTAGATGACAGCATCTATCTCAACAGGCTATAACACTGAGTTAAATCTAACAAGATGCAATCTCCCCTCTCTTCCCCACAATGAGTTTACTTTCCATCTACTCTGTCAGTGGATCAACAAGAATTAAGTGCTTACTACACTACCACCACTTTTGAAATGCAGTTGCTCAGAAGACGGAAGTAGCTTAGGATTTGGGGATCCCAGATCCCTTTTCCTCTTCCATCTAGCTTACAGATGTACCACTACACTAGGCCACAGAAAGAACCACCTCTAGATTCTCTTACTCAACACAGAAATCGCACAGAGCACCTGAGTCCTGTAGGGGACCCTGGAACGAACAAGACAGGATAAACTAACAGCCATGGACAGAAGGCAGAGCTTCAGTAGCTGCCCCTGGAGCCTTCAGGGCAATCCCTGCACTCCCTGCCCGAGCTCCTCAACATCCAAGCAGTATTTCCTTTTTTTTTTTTTTTGGCTAGGCAATGGGGTTAAGTGACTTGCCCAGGGTCACACAGCTAGTAAGTGTTATTATGTGTCTGAGGATGGATTTGAACTCAGGTCCTCCTGAATCCAGGGCCGGTACTCTATCCACTGTGCCACCCAGCAGCCCCTTCCAAGCAGTATTTAAGATAAAACCAGCACCCAAGCTGGCAAGGAGGAGCTCAAGCTTCCCCCCTAAACCTTTAGCTGGCTACCTGAGCCTAGTTCAGGAAAGAGCAGCCTCCAGATATTCTAGGCAGTCCAGCCCTAGCTTGGGGTAGGAAGAAGAGGTGGAGCTAGGAGCCTCAGGGAGAAAGACCCTAGGAATTATATCAGAGCAGTCCCTGAAGCCTGTAGAACCACAGATCAAGCTCAGAGCAGGGAGAAGTTCTCGAGCTCTATAAAAAGAGGGAATCCCAAGGCAAAACACAGAAGTCCTTTGAAGGAAGGGTCTAATCTAGCCCACATACAGGAGTAGGCAAAGCCTTGAGCACACCATTCAGTTGTGCAGTGTAGCCAAAGAGCAGGTCTCTCCGTTAGCAAAACAACATGAGGAAATAATTTGGAATTTAAGATGCCCAAAGATGATAGCAACCCCAAAACAAATCCAGGTAAAGCTTCAAAGAAGAAAATGCCCTGGCCACAACAGGGACAACAGGAATATCTGGGAAGAAATGAAAAAAGAAATACGGACTGGAAAAGCTAGAGAGGAAAGAAAACTTGACACCTCAGAAGAGACAGTAGAAAACTTCATTCGAGAACTGAACATCTGATCAGAATGGAACGGATAGAAAATTATAAAAACAAAATAAAATACTGAAGAAAAAATAATAAAATCTAAGAAATCAAAACAACTGACCTGAAAGACAGGTCAAGGAGTAAAAATCTAAGAATTATCAGATTCTGAAAATTATGATCAAGGAGAAAGTAGACGCCATATTTCAGGAAATCATAAATAAAAGTTGTCTACAATTCTTAGTGCCAGAAAGCAAAGTGAAAAACAGAAAGAAACCACTGGTTACTACCAGAAATCCCCAAATGAAAATTCCCAGAAACATAATAACCAAAATTCTGAGCTTTAAGTTCAAGGAAAAAAAAGCTTCATAAAGCCAAAAAGAGTTCAAATACCAAGAAACTACAATAAAAATATTACAAGACTTGGCAGCTCTCCATACGAATAAGAGGAGGGGCTTAGAATATGACAGTAAAGAGAAAGATTTAGAACCAAAGATAACCTGTCTAGCAAAACTAAGTATAACCATAAAGCAAAAAAAGTAAAATATTAATGGAAGAGAGGATTTCTAAGCATTGCTGAAGACCAAAACTGAGCAGACATTTGGGAAATGGAAATGCAGGTGGCAAGAAAAACATAGAAAGGGGTGCATGTACACATATATATGTTTGAAAGGCAAGATGAGGATAAGTTATTTACAAGTTAATAGAGAGAGAAGGAAAAACATGCCCTCTCAGAACACAATATTCTTAAGACTCAAAGAAAAATTTAAATGACAGAAGGTCTATCCGCGACTATTCTGTTTTACTGATATTAGAAAAAAATATGAAAGGGGACTGAGTACATTCATTGCAAAGGAAAAAAAGGAAAAAGGAGAGGAAAGTCATTATTACACAATAATTCTGTATTAAGATGAAATCACCTAGGAACTATATGAATCTAAATATAAAATCAAGATAGTCCTAAATAATTAGAGAAAACACTAATTGCTTATGGGTGTATTTAGTCAATATAATAAAAATGACAATACTAAATTTATCAATTTACTCAAGAGCTATACAAATCAAATTCCCAAAAGAATATTTTCTCTAGAGTCAGAAAAAATAAGAAAATTCATACCTGGAATGCTCTTCTTCATCACCCACCTTCTACAGAAAGCCCTTCCCAATCTCATTTCCAGTGCTTTCTGTCACCATCGCTTCTTTCCTATTTCTCCTCTAGAGCTTGTCTGTGAAGTTTGTTTGCATGTTGTCTCCCCCATTTGACTGTGAGCTCCATCAGGGCAGGAACTGTCTCTTTTCCTTCTTTGTATCTTCAATTCTTAGCACATAATAAGCATTTAATAAATGTTTATTGATTGATTTGCTATGCTGGAGAAGTATAGAGTCCTTCCTCTGGAAGGCAGAGTACAAAAAATTCTGAAATATACTTCTCAGAGTCATTCTCTCTTTCTCATAACCACTTGTGTCAGGAGGTTTGACTCAGTAAATACACTTTGATGTGCTGAGGATGGTTATTAGGAAAGAATGCTTTTAGAGGACTATAATCTTATTTGGGATACCACCACACATACCCCACCACCACCACTACACCAAATTATCAGCTATAATTTGATTTTTAACCATGACATAGAGACAATATCCCCTATTTAGTATTATATGTAGAACCCACAAATATTCCAAACCCCTAACATACCCTGACTCCACTAACATAACTTGGCTGAAGTGAACCTCTTAGGGCAATTAATGACACCATTCCTTTCTCCAGAGAGAAGAATGCAGAGCATGTTATGTAGGAAAAGCACAAGAAGAAATGAAAGAAGCAATACTTTACAGACTTCAGTGAAACACTGGGGGGAGGGGAGTGGTTCCCAACCATCAAAACCAGGAAACAGCAAGGAATAAATTAGACCACAAATCTAAGGAGCTGAGCTACTCAGGGAGAGACACTAAAAATGACAGCTACAAACAAAGATGACTAATAGCTCATATAACATTTTCAAATTCACAAAGCTCTGTACATAAATTATCATTTCAATTTTCTTCTTTTTTTTTAGGCAAATGGGGTTAAGTGACTTGCCCAGGGTCACACTGCTATTAAATCGTCAAGTGTTAGGTCTGAAGCCGCATTTGAACTGAGGTCCTCCTAACTTCAGGGCCAGTGCTCTATCCACTGCGCCACCTAGTTGCCCCTCATTTCAATTTTCATAACAACCCTTTCTTCTACTACCTCAAGCCTTTCTTGGCTCTCCCTCCCCTCTCTTAGTACACAGCCTTGCCTCTCATTTCACTAGAAAAATTAGAGCCATTGGCAAAGTGCTCCTTCTTCTCCTCTCCTCCTCATCTCACAGAACTCAGATGTTTTCCTCTATCTCCTCCTTCATCTTTATCTCACATGAAGCAGTGGCCCTTCTCTTTGGCAAGGCAAAATCCTCTTCATATACAAGTTATAGTACTCCATCCCATCTTCTCCAACAGACTGCCCCTCAAACATCCCCATTCTCTTTATCTTTTATAACTGCATCTATCTCTTGTTTGTTACAAATACAGCTCCTATCCACAGTTGTGAAAGTATGTGATGTGTTTCTCTTCTAATTAATTATTGCAAGCATAAGTTCTGCCCAAATTTTTTGTAGGTTTTATCAAACACAGAGTTCTTTCCTACATATTATGTTTTGAAGTTTCTCTCACACTAGATTGTTACATTATTTCTATTCTCACTGCCTGTTACATCGATATACTTTTCTATTTCTTAACCAATGCAAATGGTTTTGATGACTGCTTCTTTATAATATTGCTATTCCCCCTTCAGTCTTCTTTTTAAATTATTGCCCTTGATATTCTAGAGCTTTTGTTTTTTCACATAAATTCTGTTATTAATCTAGGGAGTTCTGTAAATTATCTCTCTGATAGTTTGATATAGCAGTAAAACTGTAAATTAACTTTGGTAGTACTGTCATTATTGTTTTGACACATCCCAGTCACGAACACAAGGATTCCTCCAACTATCTAAGCTGGTCTTTATTCTTTAAGAAGTACTTTATAATTGGGTATATCCAAGTGTTTTGTGTGCTCTGGTACAATGACTCCCTATTATTTTATTCAATTGCAGTTATGCTGAATGTGATTCCTCTTCGTATTGTTGGCTCTTGGATTTTATTATTATACAGAAATTCTGTCAATTTTCATGGGTTTACTTTGAAGCCTGTAATTTTGCTGAAACTTTTGTCTCAATTAGTATCTTTGCTGATTGCCTAAGATTTTCTAAAGAAATCATCATGTCACTTCCTATATGCCTATCACATTTAAAATTTCCTTCTTTTGTATTATAAATAACACTCTAGAGCTATATCCAATTAGAGCTCAGGAATTGGGCTGGCTTGCTTTACTCTTATATTTACTGGGAAATCTTCTAGTACATCCATATTGCATATGATGCTCCCTTTTAGTTGTAGATAAAATACATTTCATGATATTTTTTAAAAGATCTTTATGTACCTAATCCATAAAGCGTCTTCAGCATAAACTGGTGTTCTGAGGCTTTTTATGTTATCTACTGAGATGATTTTGGGTGTTTTTTATTTTTAACATGATTATTTTCCTAATGTTGAACCATTCTTGCATCTCTGGCATAAATCCAACTTAGTCATAATGAATGATTTCTAGGATAAATTTCTATAGTCTGATAAGATTTCATTTAAAATTTTTCAGTCAATGTTCATTAATGACACTGATCTATAATTCTACTGTGTTTTCTCCTCCTTTATCTCAAAAAAGGAATTTGGTACAGAGCTAAAATAATTTATGTACAATCATATGTTTCATGTGTAGAGCAACATAAGAGATCATTTTCCTCTAAGAAAGGGATGTCTTGGTTCTGCATACTATGTAAGGATGCCTTGGGGTATCCAGAACCCAGAGTAGTAAGGCTGGAGACACATAGCTCCAGAGGTCAGATATATTGGCTTTAGGAAGCATGAGTGGTCCTGGTAAGGGAATCCAGGTAGGACATCGGCACATATGACCAAGATTCAAAGAGATTCCCACAACACCACAATGCTTTCTTTATGAATTGTATTTCTAGGAAACAGGCATAGCAAAAGGCCCTCAAAAAGAAAGGAGAATGCACTAACATAGAATCTCCTAGATAGAAATAATTGAACATTTCTTGGAAAAAGGTGTCACAAAAGAACATTACTTAAGTTTCAATGGGAAGATTTTTGAATCACACTTTGGTGAAGGGAGAGAGAAATGTCAAAAGAGGATGGGAAAATTTAAAAAAAGTGAATTTAACAATTTAAGTAAATTCAAGGAAGATAAGATAAGGGCAGATAAACAGGAGCAAGAAGGAATGCCAAGGACAAAATCAGTATAAGCAAAACTAATTGCAGAGACATGGTGCTGACTTAAAAGAGATAAACAATCAACACAAAAGAAATTAATGGTAGAAAAAAGCAAAACATTTAATAATCACAAGGAACATGCCAAACAAGCAGGAAGAAAACCAAGAAGGTTCAAGGTTCTAGAAGCCAAGGAAGGAGTGAGAATGTTCCAGAGGCACAATGATCAGCCGTGTCCAAAGTTACAGAAAATCAAATAAGAATATGCTGCTCATTTAGCACCTAAGAGATCAATGGTCACTGAAAGCACAGTATTCAGGCAGCAATAGGTTGGCAACATCTACAAGGGGTTAAAAAGTGAGTATAGGATGAAGAAACTAAGGCAGTGAATACAGACTAGGCAGTGAATACAGACTAAGCATTTGGCAGTAAAAGGGAAGAGAGATATAGGCTAACTTGTAGTGTTGGCAGAGTTTAAGAGGACAGGAAGGGTTTTTTGTCTTTGTTTTGTTTAAAAAAAAAAAAGGTTGAGCAGGGCATGTTTGTAGGAAGCTGGGAAGGAAGCAATTGATAAGGAGCAATTAAAGATCAGAGAAAAAAAATTATCAAGAGGGCTCCCAAATTATCAAACTCCCAGAAGAGACAGAAGGGGACTCAAGGTCCTAAATAGAAAGGTTGACCTTGTCAAAGTGAGTGGTCACCTCTTCCTCAAGATACTAAAACAAAAGTGAGAATGAGGAATAGAGAAATTTTGAGTACAGGAAAAGGGAGTTCATATTATGATTAAGAAATAGTATAATATAAGCCAGGAGACCTGGACTTTAGACCCAGCTCTGCAACCAGCTATGTGACCTTGGGGAAGTCACAATCTCTTTGAGTTTGTTTCCTAATCTTTAAAATAAAGTGACTGGACTAGATGATCTCTAAGTTTTCTTCCAGATCTAATCTCTGGTTCTGATAACAGCAGCCAAGAGCCACAGCATATGAAAGTCATGAGATTATGATCCACCCTCCACTCCTACACAAGTACTACTATATACCAGTGGAAGAAGTCACACAACCATGCTTAAATGGGTCCACTAAAATTTTATGTTATATAATCTCAAATGGACCTCACACTGCTGCACAAAGTTTTACATTTCAATGATTTGACTTTATTTCACTCCCTATCTCCAGCACCTGTTCCGACTATCTCATCACAACCCTCCCTCCTCTCAGCAAAGGAAGCCATCTATTACCAGCTCTCTCTTCTCTCCAAAATCTATACCCAAATTACCTCAATATCCTTCCCCACTCTCCTCCTCCTTTGCTCCAGTTTTGGAGAAAGGAGGTGGCTTTTCTCCTCACAAATTCCAACCCCTCTCCTCTCTATGCCCTTAAGCCTATCCCTGCCTCTTCTACAAGAATGGTCCCTTCAACCACGGTCCCTTCACTAATTCTCTCTCTGTATCCACAGATTCCTTCCTATTATTTCCAAATATGTACAAATCTCCTCCATTCTTATTTAAAAACAAAACAAAACCTCTCACTTGATCATACCATACCTTCAATCCAATCCTGAATTCCTTCTTTCCTTTCAACAGCCAAACTCCTATTGTCTACACATCTGCCTCTATTTTCTCACTTCCTGTTCTTCAACCCTTTGCAACCTGGCTTCTGACCTCATCACTCAACTAAAACTTCTCTCCTATGGTGACCAATTATCTCTAAATTGTCAAATCCAATGTTTTCCCTGCCTCAGACCTTACATTTCTTGGCATGGCAACCATTCACCATCCCCTCTCTCCTACACACCTTCCCCTAACTGTCTGATGGCCTCTTCTCAATCTCTTTTTGCTGGATTATCACCTCATCCCACCTGCTACACACGAGGGTGTCCCCAGAATTATTTGCTGGGCCTTCAATTTCTCTTTACACACTGCTTTGGTGATCTCCTCAGTTTCCTTGGGTTCAACTATGTATCTAGCCCCAATGTCTCTCTTGAACTCCTTAACTCCTGACCTACATCAACACATGACTATTGGACATCTCCAACTGGCTATCCCACAGGTTTCTCAAACTCAGCATGCCCAAAATAGAAATCATTTTGCTCCCCAAATCCTTCCCTTTTCTCAAGTTCCCTATTTCTGTGAAGCCATTACTATTTTTTCATTCACTCAGAGTAACTACCTCTAAGTTGTCCACTATAATTCTTCAATCTACTTCACCCTTCACATCCAATTAGCTGTCATTGGGAAATGTCTGAGCAAGACTGCTCCCCCTCCCCCAGATCATCTCAGGGTCCAAGAGGGCGCCCTCAGTGGCAGGCTCTATGTTCAGGGACAGTGACTGGGAAGAGCCCTAGCCTCCTCTTCATTATGGACACACTGGAGTCACACAGGATAAGCAGACCACTTCAGTGTTTTCCTCAACTGCTCATTCTCACTCAACCTATATATCTAATCAATCACCAAATTTTGCCATTTCTACCTCCATAATATATCTTCTATCTGTCCCTTCTCTCTACTCTTACAGCTATCACCATAGTTGAGGTCCTTAACACCTCTCACCTGGACTACTGCAATAGTCTCCTAAATGGCCTCCCTACCTCAAGCCTCTCCCCTCTACAATCCATCCTCCACACAGCTGTCAAAATGATTTTCCTAGAGCACAGATGTGACCACATCACCCCTCTATTCAAAAAACTCCAGTAGATCTCAAATGATTGTAGGATTAATATTATTTCATTAAATTTTCTGTTTCATAAATTTTATAAAGTACATTTTAAGTACAATAGAATATATGTAACATACAAATAATTAAATATTCATACATTGGGGATGCATGCTAAAATTATTTTTACTGACAGGTCATATGATCAAAAAAGCTTGGAGACCATTTGTAAGGAGGATTCCTTATGAGCAAACTTTACCAATGCAGACTAGCACTTTCTCTTAGAAAGCAGCCTTGAATTTAGCCTGAAGATGCTAAATTACTTGCCCAGGAGATGACACAGCCCACAAGTGACAGAGGTGGGACCTGAAGTCCAGTCTTCCCAACACCAGGAGAAGTCTTCTGCTGTGTCATGCTGCACTCCCTCAGAAATTATTTTATTTCTACTTTGTATTGAATTTTCTATGTACATATTATTTCCCCTAGTAAATGTAAGCCCCCTTAAGACAGGAACTGTTTGAAGGCAACTATGTGGCGTAGTGGAAAGAGCATCGGCCCTAGAGTCAGGAGGACCTAAGTTCAAATCCAGCCTCAGACACATAACACTCACTGGCTTGTGACCCTGGGCAAATTACTTAACCCCAACTGCCTCAAAAAAAAAATACAGGCACTGTTTCATTTTTGTATTTTGTGTCCCTAGCACCTAGCACAGTGCTGAGCATATAACAGGCCCTGAATGAATGTTTAATTATCAATAGTAGCAATCAGATGTTGTCATCTTCTGTATTTGTCTTTGCACCCCTAGTGACAAGCACATAGTAGTTGATTAATAAGTGTTTGTGGAACTGAGTTAAGCCCTAAACCTGTCCTTCCTTTCAAATGGATCTCCTTTATAACAGTTGTGAAAAAGTCTGGTTAGCATATGTCTGTTTTATTTTATTTCTCACTTGATAATAATTCCTAGCCATGTTAAGGTTTTCTTGGTTACATTTTTCAAGAAACCTTGTATAATTCTGACATGCATAGAAGACACTTCCTGGTGATGATGTATGGCTCTGAGTCATAGAACACAACAACTATGGTCTCTGAAGAACTTTAAGATGAAAATCATCTAACAGGCAAGACAGAGGTACACTGCTCAGGCTACAAGGCAATGCAAAGAATGAAAAAGGTACAATGAGGCTATATTGGTTATGCTTTTGCAGGAAGTCATTGATTTCCCAAGATTCACCATCTTCTAAGGATCATTATGTCTGACACTTAAAGTAGGACATATACCTTACAAACTATGCTGCCTAGTCAAGCAGCTTCCTAACATATTAATTCAGCCTTTTCCTAGATTCCTTCTAGCCTCAATCTGTCCCCTTCAGACCTATTTCTCCAGGGGAAGGCTCAGATCCAGTGCAGCTATCTCCTGGGGAGTCACTGGCCTTCTAATTCAAGCACAATACTGGACTGCCTGGGTGAGCGCCACAAGGCCTCTTCAAAAAACAACTACAAGGAAAAGGCAGTATGCTCCAGGGATGGTAGCAATTCACTACATAAAACAGTGCACAACATCAATGTGCTGTTACTGGTGGGGCTGTGAAACGGTGCAGTCATTCTGGAAATCAATTTCAAACTGTCCCAAAAGTAACTAAACCATGCACATCCCTTAAACCAGCACACTGTCCTATGGTCCAAAAGGATCCAAAAAGAGGAAAAAGTACACACATATATTTATGGCACTGTTTTTATAGCGACAAAGAAATGGAACTAAGGGACTCCCCATCAACTGGAGAATGGATGAACAAATTACTGTATATGAATGAAACTATTACTGAGGTTTGGTTTGTTTTTTTTTTCATAATACAAGGAGTAGTTTGAGAAAATTCTGGGGAGACTTATATGAACTGATATGGAGTAAAGTGACTAGAACTAAGAAAACAATTTATACTGTAACAATACTGTAAAGATAAACAACTCTGAAAGACTTAAGAATTATATGTTTAGTAGTTGGGGTTTTTTTGGTGAGACAATTGGGGTTAAGTGCCTTACCTAGGGTCACACTGCTAAGTGTCAAGTATCTGAGGCTGCATTTGAACTCAGGTCCTCCTGACTCCAGGGCCAGTGCTCTATCCACTGTGCCACTTAGCCACCTCACAACTTAAGAACTATAATCAACATAATAACCAACCACAATTCCAGAGGACTGATGATGATGCTACCCCACCTTCTGACAGAGAGGTGATAGACAATGCAGGATGAAACATACATTTTTGGGGCATGGCCAATGTGGGAATTTGTTTTATTTATGTACATGTTATAGATGCTTTGTTTTCCTTTTTCTCCTGGTTGGGCGGGGGGGGGAGAAAAAATACCTTTTTGTTAGTTGAAAAAATTAAATAAAAAATAAGAAATTAAGGTGGGAGACAAAAGCAAATGCTTAACCGTTTTGTTTTTTTTAAATGGGAAAAAAAAAGAAAGCAATGTGTGCAAGTATGGTAGTAGCTACCTTAGAAAGTGTCACTTTTTTCTTCATTCTCCTAAGTCCTACACATTTTTTTTCTTCCAACAGCTCCATTTCCCTTCTGAGAATGAATAACAGAAGTCACAGCGGTCACTAAACTCTAGTTCTTCCTCCTTTCTCTTCTTCTTCATTAATTTTAAAAGGGGAAAGGCGTGAGGAAATAGGCCCAAAGAAAACACAGCAGTAACATAACTTTAGAGCAACTATCACCAGGTGCCCAGTAAGAATTCAAGCTATGCTTGGCAACAGAGCTACTTCTAGAGAACTGGAAAGGAGAGAAAACAAATGCTTATTCACTGAAAAATAATTATTAAATTTCAAAAAATGACATATAAAAAATTCAAACAACCATGCAAAGATTTCTCTGAACTGATGTACAGTAAAATCAGAAAAATATAAAAAGTGACTACAATGTAAATGAAAAGATCACAAAAATGAAGCTAAGTGCCAAGTAACCGAAAAACCTGTAAAGGTCCCAGAAAACAGATAATGAACCATGTTCATTTTTCAGTTGTGTCTGACTCTTTGTGACCCCATTTGGGGTTTTCTTGGCAAAGATACTGAAGTGGTTTGCCATTTCCTTCTCCAGCTCATTTCACAGATGAGGAAACTGAGGCAAACAGAGTTAAATGACTCACCCAGGGTCACACAGCTAGTAAGTATCTGAGACTAGATCTGAACACAGTTCTTCCTGACTCCAGGCCCAGCTCTCTATCCACTGTGCCACCTACCTGTCCCTGGTATATGCTGTTGTTGATCAGTTATTTTCAGTTGTATCTCTCTGTGACTCCATTCGGGGTTTTCTTGGCAAAGATACTGGAGTGGCTTGCCATTTCCTTCTCCAGCTCATTTTACAGATAGGAAACTGAGGCAAACAGGGTTAAGTAACTTGCCCAGGGTCACATAAGCAAGTATCTGAGGCCTAATTTAAGCTTACAAAGATGAGTCTTCCTGCCTCCAGGTCTGGCATTTTATCCACTGCACCACCTACCTACCTCCTTATGACCAAGAGGTGGGAAGGACAACTCGGGCAGAACATTTATATATTTCCAGATGCTGTCACTGCACTGGGTCTTTTGTTAAATTCATTCTCTTTGTTACAAGGGAAGGTTCAATCTGGAATAGAGGGTAGGGTGGAAGGAGAAGAGGTTCCTTCAGAAATGACTATAACATAAAGACAAAAAATATCAATAAAAACTTATTTTAAAAATTTTTTTAAAAAACAGCTACTTTTGGGTATATGTGCCCCACCTTTCACCTCATTCCAATGAATCTTTACTCATACTGAAATGATTTATTTCTAGTAAGGTATCTTCAACATGCTCTTTATTAATCAATCCCAATGAGGGGAAGGGAGAGGAACCTTTTTGCTGATTTTATGAATTAGAGGTCTAGGTCCAAATCTAGATTCTGCCATTTACTTATGAAAGTCATTCACCTCTTTTCACCAACATTCATTTGATCTCATCATCTGTAAAATGAAGACATTAAACAAGGTGATTTCTAAGGTTCCTCCCAGCTCTAAATCCTATTACATGAACACAGAGAGAATACTGAGGGAATACACCTATTTCAATGGGATTTGAACACTTGCCTTATGGAAGGAAAGAAGGCACTGACCGTAATGTTTTTAAAAGACCAGTCTTTTCACAAGAAGTAGAGGATGCAAAAAGAAAAAAGAAAGAAGAAAGATGGACCAGAAGAGCAGAACTGAGTGATTAGGCTGATGGGGGCAGCAAACATCTTAATACCAGAATAAAGGAAACAATAAAATTGCCCAGAACTTCTGAACATAAGAAAATTAAAAACCAATTGAAAGAATTCTCTCATCACCTCCAGGGGGGTGGGCAGGGAATCAAAGCTGCAAATTCCAAGGTACATGATAGTTAAATTTAACAATTCAATTCAGAAAGTTCTACAAGTGATGGAGAAAGACTTTCAAATATAAAAGGAAATGCAATTTGAATAACGGAAGACTATTCTGTATGCACCAGAAAACATAGGAGAGAATGGAATGTTTTCCTAAGACCAATAGAGCTCAAGGGTGACCTACTCTACAAATCTGACTTTAACCATAAATGAAAAAAGATGGACATTCAATAATAAAGAGGCATTTGAAACATTTTTAGAAAGAAAGCAGCAAGGGTTTTTATGAGGCAAAGAGGAGGGGAAGTGTGCATTACAAGCAAGACAACTTGTGCCAAGAGACAGAGGTAGTACAAGAGGTAATGACCAATATGAGGTACAAGAAGGTTAGCTTCACTAAAATAAATGGTACAGGAAGGAAATAATATAAAATAACATTGGAAAAGGTCAGTGGAAGCCAAAATATGAAGACCTTTAAACACAGTGTTGAAAAGTTTGTATTTTATCCTACACCTAGAGGCAATAGGGAACCACTAAATTTTTGAAGGAAGGAGAAAGTGACATGGTCAGATCAGTATTTTAGAAATACCAGCCCTGAAAATGATTCTCTGAAGGACAAAAACATCTATTGGGAGAAGGATGTTTCAGCATAAAATTCAGTCAAAAAGCAGACATGTTACACTTATGAATGATAGTGAAGCTTTATTATACATTTCATGCCACAAATGACCCAAAAACAAGCTAACAGACATTTGCAAGAAAGCAAGTTCCTGAGTAAATGTTTAAATCAGTGTTCTCTTCACTTATTTCTCCACATTGTGTCTGCTGATACAAACATCCAAATTTAAGACCCTCTACAAAGATATAAAATTGCCTCAATCTTCTGTAAGCCTCATTATGATTCTAAAATTATATTCAGAGTAGCAGAAAAGGGGGGAAAAGATGCCAAGAATCAGTTTTTTAAACCATCTAACAAACTATTTAACTACTGATAATATAAATGTGAGATCTTTGTTCAAAGCACAACCTGAAATTGAAAAGACCTGAGTTTAAATTCTACCTAGGCACTTATTGGTTGCTAATGGCAAGCCACTTAACCTCCCTGAGGCCCAACTTCCCCATCTATAAAATGCAGGGGTTGAAATCAATAGTCTCCAACTTCCCTTCAGCTCTAAATCTATAACCCTATAAATTACAGGTAAATAAAGAGAAAACCCATAAGTTCTCTTCAGAAAGACAAATAAAGCAATTGACCAAGGTGGTTTCTTCACATGCCTACGGGCAACAAGAAACAATTCGGTCATCTTATCTCCGGGCGATTATGATGAGTGTAGCTGTGAAGGCACTGCTAATCTCCACTCCAAATGTTCATGTGTAATATTTGTGCCCAACCTGTGGTAGAGCTTTCTGGGCTCATATTGGTCTGATCAGCTGCAGCTGGACACACTTTGACTCTGACACAGTGACATCATTTTGGTCCTCTTCAAGAATGAAAGACAACAACCGGTCAAAGGGATCACTATGAAAACAGTGTTGATATATCAACTTATGTTGCAGAAGATGAAGTAGAGAAATTCTATGTAACAAATAATGGGAAGATTTATATGAACTGATACAAAATGAATAAAACAGAACCAGGAGAATAACGTGCCCAGTGTCTACCATGTCAACAACAACACTAAAAGGCAGCTGAACTGCTATGTCCAATCTAATATTTATATAGCACTTTAAGGTTTGTAAAGAGTTTTTTAATATGTTATCTCATTTGAAACTTACAACAATCCTATGAAGCAGGCACTATTACTATTTTCATTTTACAGATAAGGTAATTGAGGCTAAGTGTCTGTGTCAGAATTTATAGTCAGGTCTTCATGAATCAGGTCCAGCACTCTATTCACTATGACATCTAGTGATGAGATATTTTGTCACTTCTATCACACCAAGAGAAGAAGCTAGTACCAACACAGCTTCATTTCTGTGGAAATGAAGCCTGCCAGTCTCACTACCACCAACATCAACCAACCATCAACTAAGTTCCAATAGGCAGGTAAGCACAAGAACCAGGAAAATAGCAGTTCCCCTCAGACTAATGGCCCTGCTCCCAATCCAGCCCTTTAAACCATCATAAAAAGGAACAATCCTCATGAAGAAGGAGCCCATTAAACCTACTGTTATCTATGCCAACTGCCACCTATAGGCCAGATAATAAAGCCTACTTGAAGGGACAAGTCAATTTGAGAGAGAGACAGGTTATATGTGCCAAACAAGTCAAACCACCCCAACCACCACCTCCTCTCATACACTGGTAGCCCAAGACCCTGAGTACAAGAGCACCAAGAATAGTAATAGCCCCTATGCCATTAAAAAAAACTACAATAGCAGAAAAGAAAGAAATCATCACAGAAAAACCAGGTGACAGACTAGAGAAAGATACAAGCAAAGAAAAATATAATGAAGAAACAATATAGGGTAAAAGAATATCAAGAAAAATCTCCAGAAGAAAAGAATAATTTTGTAATGATCACATCAATATCCCTAGTAAATAGAACTGAACTGGTCAGAAAACTAGAATGCAGTCTGATATGGGCTATACATACACATTCCTATTAAACATATTTTCACATTAATCATGTTGTAAGGAAGAATTAGAACCAATAGGAAGAACCACTCAAAAGAGGAAACAAAATAGAAGAAAAAAATAGTAAATAGTATGCTTCGATCTATATTACTCCTATACTTACTTAAAAATTAATGAGGAATCCTCTAAAAGAATTTTCATTTATGTAGGCTTTATCTATTGATATTTACCATATTGGAAATTAAAACATATTATTAGTATTATGAAAATAGTTTTAACTTTGTGTGCCACTTAAAAGGGTCTCTGAAAGGACCTTGAGTAGTCTCCCAACCATATTCTGAGAACCACTGATCTAAGAGGAGTTTATTCAGCCATAAATACTAGATATTCAGCAAGGACATTCCCTTACCCTACCCCTTTGGCTGGTCAGCAGGGTATAGTGACTTCTACCACAAGTCTGAGGGCACTGACTCTTTGTGGGAGTTTTATGCCCTTAGGTAAATGGAAATCTCTCAAAGGCTGGAGGCTTAACCCCCTGGAAACTAATTTAGCCTCAAAGATGCTTCCTTGCCTTTTAAGGAAAAACTAAACAGCCTACATAAGGGTAAATCAGGCGTAGGGAATCTGCAGCCCCGAGGCCACATGTGGACCTCTAGTCCTCAAGTGCAGCCCTTTGATTTAATCCACTTGCCACACTTGAGGACCTAAAGGGCCACATGTGGCCCTGAGGCCACAAGTTCCCCACCCCTGGGGTAGATGTTGCTCCTGCAGCAACTCCAAATATTTATCTCCATCTCCGACTACTCCTAAGCTCCAAACCCACACGTCAACTTTCTAATTGCCTAGAGAACATCTCTACGAGTGTGTCACACTGGCACTCCAAATCAATATGTCCAAAACTGAGACTATCTTTTCCCCAAAACCTGTTCCTCTTAACTTCACTTGATTTCCTAATGGTGTAACTCTCATTTACTTAGTTGCTCATGTTTGAAATTTTGGAATTATATTTGAATTGTCTTTCTCCCTCACTTACATCTAATCAATTACAAATTTCTTCAGATTCTACCTCTTATCACCTATCCCCTTTTACTTCTATTTCTATCATCCTATAGTACAAACTGTGATCATGACTTGCTTGGACAATTACAAAAGCTTCTAAAGAAGTCTTTCCACCTCCATGCCACCCTTCACAAATTTATTTTCTTTATGCATATTTCTGGTCACGTCACTTATGTGCCCAAATCTTCTCTATTATATTTAAATTCCTTAACCTAACATTCAAGGCTTTCAATTTCCAAAGGTTTTCATCCTTTCTCGCATAAGCTCATACTCAATCCATCAATAAACATTTATTAAGCACCTACTGCGCGCCAGAGACTTTGCTAAGAGACTAGGATACAAAAAGAGGCAAAAAACAGTCCCTGTTCTCCAGAAGTTTACAATCCAATGAGAGAGAGAGAATAATATGCAAACAAATAGATACAAATCAAGCTATATACACAATAGGAATTAACAGAAAAGAAGGTAGGACAATTCAGAGGGGTTGGGGAAGGCTTCCAGTTAAAGAAGACATTTTAGCTGGCATTAATGGAAGTTAGAGGTTAGTAGGCAGAGACAAGAGAGAGCATTCCAGACATGGGGAACAGTCAGGAGAAATGCTCAGAGTTGAGAGATGTAGGGTCTCATTTGATAAACAGCTAGGAGGCTTTCACTGGATCAAATAATATGTGTTTGGGAGTAAGGTATAAGAAGACTGGAAAGGTAAGAGGGAGCTTGTTTATAAATGGCTTTGAATGCCAAACAGAGCATTTATCTTATTTGTTCCTGGCAGCAATAGGAAGCCATTGGAGGTTGGGGGGGATGGGGGGGGAGAGACGCGCGCAGGCTTAGGGGTTGATATGATTAGGAAAATAATTTTAGAGGCTGAATGAAAGATGGACTGGAACAGGCAGACTCACCAGCAGGCTATTACAATATAGTCCAGACATGAAGTGATAAGAGTCTGCATTAGAGTGGTGGCAGTCAGAGGAGAGAAGAGGTAGTATTGGTGAGATGCTGCAAAGATGAAACTGACAGGCCTTGGCAAGATTGGATGGGGGTGGGGAGAATGAGGAATCCAGGATGACTCTTAGGTTGGGAGCCAGAAAGTGGGAGGATGGTGTTACCCTCTACAGTAATAAGGAAGGCAGGAGGAAAGGTATAGGGAAGAAAGATAATAAGTTCAGTTTTAGACAGAATGAGTTTAAGATGCCTACTGAACATCCAGTTTAGGATGTCTGAAAGGCAGTTGGAGATGAGAGGCTGGGGCAGAATAGGTAGATCTGAGACTTATCAGCATAGAGATGGTAACTAAATCCATGGAAACTGATGAAATCACCAAGTGAAGGTAATATAGAGGGAGAAGAGAAGAAGACTTAGGACAGAACACCCTGAGGGATATTTTATAGATAAAAGAAGAGATCTTGAAGAAGATCCAGCAAAGGAGTCAGAGAAGAGAATAAGAGGTCAGTTAGGTAGGATGAGAACGAGGAGAGAATAGTGTCCCAAAAACCTAGAAAGAAGAGAATATCCAGGAAGAGGAAAACGTGATCAACAGTGTAAAACGCTTCAAAAAAGACAGGGAATATAGAGAAAAGACCATTGGATCTGGCAACTAAGAGATTCTAAGTAAATTTGGGGAGAGACATTTCTGTGGAATGGTACTAATCCCTTTCACATTATCTAAATTCCAGCCTACCTGGAATTCTCCTCACCCCTATGGCTTTACTTATGCCTTATGTCTACAACAGTCTCTCTCTCTCTCTCTCACTCCTTACCTTCTGAACCTGTTAAATTCCAACAGGTTCTTTAAAGGCCAATTCAAATGCCCCTAAACCCTTCTCTGACGCCCTTCAAAGGGCAATTACTCTCCCCACCTTGAACCTCTCATAACTTTCTCTATTTCATTAAGTCTTGCAAAGCCCTTTATATATCATTTTTCACTTGATCCTCATAACAATCCTGGCAGGTAGATGTTATTATTATCCCCATTTTACATATAAGGAAACTGAGTAACAGAGAGGTTAAGTGACTTGCCCAGGGTCACATACCTAACAAGTGCCTGAGGTTCAATTCAAACTCAGATCTCAGTAACTCCAAGTCCAGTCCTCCTATGCACTAGACACCCAAACTGCCATTTTCTTTTTCCAGTAAATGACTTAAAAGACTTTTCAAAGGGATAGGAAGCATCAGAGAAGACAAAATACAAATGCCTTCTCTTTGAGCTAGAATGCTAGACCCAAACTAACAAGATAAAATTCACCACGGAAAATCTCAAAACTTAAATGTATATTCAAAAGTGGATTTATACACATACAAGATGAAAGACACACCTTACTTGACAACACATATGAAAAAAAATCTAGAAGCTTCAATTTGCCACGAGTTTAATGAAACAACAGAGCAATACTACTACCAAAAAGTTAGTAATTTAAGCAGCATTAACAGAAATAATGTCTTCTATGCACATCAGTTTCCTCATATCAGAAAAACTGAAGAGCTCTGTTAGAGCAATTCAATTTCATAAACACGAAGTATTTTCTATGTGTAAGAGTCTAGCACTAGGGACACAAAGATTAAAAAATGACAGCTCCCTTCAGAAGGCCATGTTCTTCTGGGGGAGCTGGAGGAGGAATACAACATCCCCAGGTTAATACAAGGCTGTGTATAATGGGTCAGAAGAGAAATCCAGACAAAGCATTCTACAAAAAGATGGGGCAAGACAAAATACTGACTGACGGGAGATACAAAGAAAAGCCTCCTGGACTTCCACTTCTGGGAGCCAAGATGGCAGAATAAGAAGTAAGTTGCTCTTACCCTCCCTTATTGACCTCTGAAAGCCTAGAAAATATCGCCCCAGGAAAAACCCTGAAACAGCTGAGTTAGCAGAAAAATGGGGTGCAGCAGTCTTGTAGATAAGGAAGCTTGGGAGATTAGTGGGAAAGGCCCCTCTCTCTCTGGGGGAGGGGGAGCAGTACAGGATGGGAAGCTTCCCAGCAAGCACCAACACCAGGAACCCTGAGTGCCTCAGGCAGGGTAACAGGTAGACACCACCTCTGAAAACCACCACGTGTGATGGCATTTTCCAGCAGCCAAATCTCCCAAGTGCCTCAGCACAACTCTGGGAAGCACAACCCCAAGAGGCAAAGTTCCAGGCTGACAGACATCCTCCAGCAGCCAAACATTAGAGTGCAAGGCCTAGATGAGCTAGAGTCCCCCAGGGGCCAGAGTCCCCACCTCCACCCTGAGAGCTCCAGTGTTGCTGACCCCAGACCAGCATCAGGTAAGCTACCGGAACCCTACAGCCTCCAAATGCCAGCACCTGAGGCCCCCACACACAAAGCCAGTGAACAGGTCCTGGGCTCCAGCATGAAGCTTGGGTCAGTGCCCCTTACACTCCAGCGAGAGAGCTCAACTTTTTTTTAAAAGTCAGGAAATAGGCAAACACCAACAGCAAGAAGCAGAAACAGACAATGACCACAGATTCTTATTATGGGGATGGGGAAGATTCACAAATTCAGAAGAAGATATTATCAACATACCTACATCCGAAACCAAAAAGGGGAATATGAACTGATCTCAAGCCCAAAAAGCCTTCTTGGAAGAGCTCAAGAAGGATTTTAAAAGTCAAATAAGAGAGGTAGAAGAAAAATTGGGAAAAGAAATAAGAGGTATGTGAAAGAGAGTCAATAACTTGGAAAAGGAAGGACAAAAATTAGCTGTAATTAACACTGTGTACTTGAAAAAATACAATTGGCCAAATGGGAAGAAAAAAGTACACTGAAGAAAATAACTCCTTAAAAAGTAGAATTGGCCAAATGGAAAAGGAGGCACAAAAACTCACTGAAGAGAACTCCTTAAAAAGTAAAACGGGCCAAATGGAAAAGGAGGTACTAAATCTAATAGAAGAAAACAAGTCATTAAAAATTAGAACTGGGCAAATGGAAGCTAATGACTCTATGAGAGATCAAGAATCAGTCAAAAAGAAACAAACAAATGAAAAAATAGAAGACATAAAATACTTCATTGGTAAAATAACTGACCTGGAAAATAGATCCAGGAGAGACAATTTAAAAATTACTGATCTACATGAAAACCATGATGAAAAAAAGAGCCTGAACAGCATCTTTCAGGAAATCATCAAGGAAAACTGCCCTGAGGTCCTAGAACCAGAGGGTAAAATAGTCGTCAAAAGAATTCACCAATCACCTCCTGAAAAGAGATCCCAAATTGAAAACACCAAGGAATCTTGTAGCCAAATTCCAAAATTACCAGGTCAAAGAGAAAACACTGCAAGCAGCCAGAAAGAAACAATTTAAATATCATGGAACCACTGCCAAGATTATTCAGAACTTTGCAGCTTCTACATTAAAAGATTGGAGGGTTTGGAATATGATATTCCAAAAGGTAAAGAAGCTTGCATCACAACCAAGGATCAACTACCCAGCAAAATTGAGCATAATCTTTCAGTGGAGGAGATGGATATTCAATGAAATAAAAGACTTCCAAACCTTCCTGATGAAAAAATCAGAGCTCAACAGAAAATCTGATCTTCAACTACAAGACTAAACAGAACAGGACAGAAAAAAACAGAAACATATTAATAAGGGCAAACGTTTTACATCTCTACAAGGGAAGATGACCCTTGTAACTCTTGAGAACTGTATTGTTATTACGACATTTAAAAGGGGTGTATATATATAGACAGAGGGTGTGGGTGTAAGTTGACTTTGATGTGATAAAAAAATCTAATTAAGTGGCAGAAAGGGATTGGACTAGGAGAAGACGAAAGGAGAAGGCAGAAACAGGTAAATTACATCACATGAAAAGGCACAAAAACCTATTACAGTAGAGGGAAAGGAGGGAGATGAGCATTGTTTGAATCTTACTCTCATCAGATTTGGTTCAAAGAGGGAATAACATAATTAGTTAGGTATAGAAATCTAACTTACCCAATAGGAAGTAGGAGGGGAAAGGGAAAAAGAAAAGGGAAGAGGTGACTAAAAGGTAGAGAAGGAGTAAAGGTAAAAGGGGAGAAAAAGGAGGGGGCTGATAGAAGGGAAGGAAGACTTAGGGAGGCAGTGGTCAAAAGCAAAACTCTAGTGATGACAGAAAGGGAAAAAGGAGAGAGAAGAATATAACCACGTGGGGAAAGAGAATGGAGAGAAAGACACAGAGAGTAATCATAAGTATGAATGTGAATGGGATGAACTCTCTAATAAAACGGAAGAGGATAGCAGAGTGGATTAAAAAACTTAATTCTACAATATGTTGTGTATAATAAACACAGCTGAAGCAGAGAGATACACACAGAGAAAAGGTCAAAGGCTAGAGCAGAATATATTATGCTTCAGCTAAAGTAAAAAAAGCAGGGGTAGCAATACTGATCTCAAAGAAAAAGCAAAAATACATCTAATTAAGAGACAAGAAAGGTAACTACATCCCGCTAAAAGGTACCATAGACAATGAAGTAATATCATTACTAAACAAATATGCACCAAGTGGTATAGTATCCAAATTCTTAGAGGAGAAGTTAAGGGAGTTACAGGAAGAAATAGATAACAAAACTATATTAGTGGGGGATGTCAACCTCCCCTTCTCAGAATTAGATAAATCTAACCACAAAATAAGAAAGAAGTTAAGGAGATGAATAGAATTTTATAAAAGTTAGATATGACAGACCTCTGGAGAAAATTAAATGTGGATAGAAAGGAATATACCTTTTTGTTGGTGGTACATGGCACCTAAATCGACACAAAAATTGGCACAAAAACTGACAATGTACTAGGGGATAAAAATCTCACAATCCAATGCAGAAAGGCAGAAATATTAAATGCATCCCCTTTTCAGATCATAACGCAAAAAAATTACATGTAATAAAGGGCCATGGAAAAATAAACTAAAAATTAATTGGAAACTAAATAATCTAATCCTAAAGAATGAGTGGGTCAAATAAAAAATCATAGAAACAACCACTAACTTCATCCAAGAGAATGACAATAATGAGACAACATACCAAAACTTATGGGATGCAGTGAAAGTGGTTCTTAGTGTAAGTTTTATATCTCTAAATGCTTACATGAATAAAATAGAGAAACAGGAGATGAATGAATTGGGCATACAACTATAAAAGGGAGAAAAAGAACAAACTGAAAATCCCCAATTAAATACCAAATTAGAAATTCTGAAAACCAAATGAGAGATTAATAAAACTGAAATTAAGAAAACTACTGACTAATAAATAAAAACTGGTTTTATGAAAAAAAAACAATAATAGATAAACCTTTGGTTAATTTGATTTAAAAAAAAAAGAAAACCAAATTACCGGCATCAAAAATGAAGAGAGTGAATTCACCACTAATGAAGAGGAAATCAAAGCAATAATTAGGACCTATTTTGCCCAACTGTATGCCAATGAATTTGATAATCTTAGTAAAATGGATGAATATTTACAAAAATACAAATTGCTTCAATTAATGGAAGAAGAAATAAAAATTTTAAATAATCCCATTTCAGAAAAAAAGAAATTTAACAAGCCATCAATGAACGCCATAAGAAAAAAATCTCCAGGGCCAAATGGATTTACAAGTGAATTCTATCAAACATTTAAAGAATAACTAACACTGGGGCAGCAAAGTGGCTCAGCGGATAGAGCAAAAGCCCTGGAGTCAGGAGGACCTGAGTACAAATCCAGCCTCAGTCACACATAATACTTACTAGCTGTGTGACCCGGGGAAATCACTTAACCCCATTGCCTAGGGAAAAAAAAACTAATTCTAATACTATATAAACTATTTGGGAAAATAGGTGAAGAAGGAGTCCTACCAAATTCTTTTTATGATACAAATATGGTGCTGATACCTACAAGAGCCAAAACAGAGAAAGGAAATTATAGACCAATTTCCCTAATGAATATAGATGTAAAAATTTTAAATAAAATATTAGCAAACAGATTACAGCAACTTATCTCAAGGAAAATATACTATGATCAGGTAGGATTTATACCCAGGAATGCAGGGTTGGTTCAATATTAGGAAAACCATGGGCATAACTGACCATATCAACAACAAAACTTACAGAAATCATATGATTATCTCAATAGATGCAGGAAAGCATTTGACAAAATACAACACTCATTCCCATTAAAAACACTAGAGAGCATAGGAATAAATGGAATCCTCCTTAAAATGACAGGTAGCATCTATCTAAAACCATCAGTAAGCATTATATGTAACGGGGATAAGCTAGAAGCATTTCCAGCACGATCAGGGAGTAAAATAAGGATGTCCATTATCAACACTGTTATTCAATACTGTACTAGAAATGTTGGCTTTAGCAATAAGAGAAGAAAAGGATATTGAAGGAATTAGAATAGGCAAAGAAGAAACAAAGCTATCACTCTTTGCAGATGATATAATTGTACACTTAGAGAATCCTAGAGAATCAAGAAAAAAATTACTTGAAATAATAAACAAATTTAGCAAAGTTGCAGGATATAAAAAAACCCACATAAATCATCAGCATTTCTATATATTACTAATAAAGCCCAACAGCAAGAAACAAAAAGACAAATTCCATTTAAAGTTACTGTAGACATTATAAAATATTTAGGAGTCTACCTGCCAAAACAAAACCGGGAACAATATGAACACAATTACAAACCACTTTTCACACAAATAAAGTCAGATCTAAATAACTGGAAAAAACACCAATTGCTCATGGGCAGGCCAAGCTAATATAATAAAAATGGCAATTCTACCTAAGCTAATTTACTTATTCAGTGCCATACCAATCAAACTACCAGAAAATTACTTCACAGAGCTAGAAAAAACAATAACAAAACTCATCTGGAAGAACAAAGGGTCCAGAATATCAAGGGAATTAATGAAAAGAAATGCAAGGGAAGGTAGCCTAGCTGTACCAGATCTTAAATTGTATTATAAAGCAGCAATCATCAAAGCTACTTGGTACTGGCTAAGAAACAGAGTGGTGGATCAGTAGAATAGGTTAGGTATGCAAGTCAGTGCAACAGTCAATGACTATACTAATCTACAATTTGATAAATCCAAAGACTCCAGCTTCTGGAATAATTATTCACTATTTAACAAAAACTGCTGGGGAAAACTGGAAAATAGTATGGCAGAAACTATGCATAGACCAACATCTTACACCCTATACCAAGATAAAGTCAAAACTGGTACATGATTTGGATATAAAGACTGATACTATAAGCAAACTAGGAGAGCAAGAATAATTTACTTATCAAATCAATGTAGAAGGGAAGAACTTATGAGAAAACAAGAGATAGACAAAATTATGAAATGCAAAGTGGATGACTTTGATTACATTAAATTAAAAAGGTTTTGCACAAACAAAGCCAATGCATCCAAGATTAGGAGGGAAGCAGAAAAATGGGAAAGAATTTTTATAACCAGTGTCTCTGATAATGGCCTCATTTCTAAAATACATGGAGAACTGAGTAAAATGTGTAAGAATACAAGTCATTCCCCAATTGATAAATGGTCAAAGACATGAACAGGCAGTTTTCAGATGAAGAAATTAAAGCTATGCATAGTCATATGAAAAAAATGCTCTAAATCACTATTGATTAGAGCAATACAAATCAAAACAACTCTGAGGTACCACCTCACACCTATCAGATTGGCCAACATGACAAAACAGGACAATAATAAATGTTAGAGAAGATGCAGGAAAATTGGAACACTAATGCATTGTCAGTGGAGTTGTGAAGTAATCCAACCATTCTGGAGAGCAATTTGCAACTAAGCTCAAAGGGCTATAAAGTTATGCATACCCTTGTACCCAGCAATCCACTTCTAGGTCTATATCCCAAAGAAATCATAAAAACAGGAAAAGGACTCACATTTACAAAAATTTTTATAGCAGCTTTATGGTGGCAAAGAATTAGAAATTGAGGGGATGCCCATCAATTGGGGAATGGCTAACAAGCTGTAGCATATGAATGTAATGGAATACTATTGTGCTACAAGAAATGATGAACAGGCTGACTTCAGAAAAACTTGGAAATACTTATATGAACTGATGCTGAGTGAAATAAGCAGAACCAGGAGACCACTGTACACAGTAACACTCACATTACGCAATGACTGACTTTGATAGACTTAGCACTTCCGAGCAATGCAAGGATCTAAGACAGCTCCAAAAGACTCATAATGGAAAATGCTATCCACATCCAGAGAAAGAACTATGGAGTCTGAATGCAGATGAACACATATTATTTGCTCTCCTTTTCTTTTGTTGTTTTGTTTTGTTTCTTCTTTCTTGCAGTTCCTCCCATTAGTTGTAATTCTTCTTTACATTATGACTGTGAAAAATATCTTAATACAAATGTATAAGTAAAGCCTATATTAGATTGCAAGCCATCTTGGGAAGGGGGGAGGTGAGGAGGGGGAGAAAATTTAAAACTCAAAATCTTATGGAAGTGAATATTGAAAACAAAAAATAAATAAATTATATATGTAAAGAAAAGAAAAGAAAAGCCTCCTGGAGGAGCTGGCACCAGAGTGAAGGCTTAAAGAAAAAATAAAATCCTCAAAAATAGAAATAAGGATGATGGCCACTCTTCAGGTGTAGGGCACAAAAGACATATAGAGAGAGAGATATAGATATACAGATATAGATATATATATAAAATGTAGAGTCTGGTGCAGGGAATAGCTAGTAAGCCAGTTTGACTGAGGTGTAGATTAAGGGGAGGGGAGTAAAGTGAAATCAAGTTTATAAAAGTTAGTAGTATCCAGTCAGTGAAGGGCTTTATATGGCAGGTTAAAAACATCTGTCTGTTACCCCAAGGGCAACAGATAGCCACTAAAGTGTTATTTTTGTTTTCATTTTTAAGAAGGAACAAGATCAAGCCTGCATCTCAAGAAGACAGATTATTTTAGCAGACGTATGGAAGACTGTTTGGAAAGGGATAAAACTGGGTGCAGGCAGGTTATTACAATCATCTGATGAGAGAGAATGAGGACCTAAATTAAGATGGTGGTCCATGTAAGTAAAGAGAAGAGCAAAGATAGAAACGATGTTACAGAGGTAAAAATCAACAGGATTCAGCAATTTTTTTTATATGATGGCAAAGGGATTTAGGAAAGAGAATAATCAACGTGTGACTCTTGGGTTACAAGCCCAGAGGAGACTAGTATGTCCTAGTGATTCCCTCAAAAGAAATAGGTAACTTTGAAGGAAGGGTGGATTTAGAATGATGAGCTCCAATTTGGAAATGCTGAGAACCATATTAAATCTATGTTGTTGTTATCATTATTGTCCAGATCACATGAAGTAATAGTTCTATTTTCATCGTAGACTAGTTAGACCACATCTGTAAGACTGTTGTCTAGTCTACACATCTCATTTTAAAAGGACATTTAAACTATATGGCATCCAGAAGACAGAAGGATAGTGTGGCATCTATAAACCACAAAAACTGTTTAAATAATTAAAAGTGTTTAGCCTGGAGAAAAGAATACTAAAAGGAGAACATATCTGGGGTATAAGTGCTTAATAACATCAAGGCACAATTTTGCATTTCATCTAGGCAGAGGAAGAGACTAGCATTGCCTGAGGTGTTCTTATGGGCCCCTGCGGAGCCAGTCTCACCAGAGAAAAAGGTGGAGAAGAGCCACAGGAGAGAGGTCTCTGAGTCAGTGGGCACTTGTGTGCTGGACAACAAAAGGAAGTGTGGTTGTTGAGGAATTTGGTCAGCAGCCCTGCTTCTGTCCTTGACAACCATGATAGAGGGGAGCAACCCTCGAAAAGAAGAGTCCAGAGACAACCAACTGACACCAACAGATCAGCTAAAGCAGTACGGCACCCTGAGAAGAGATCTGAGAAGAGATCGGAGCCACTATGTGACAGACAGGTCCAACTGGTGTACCAAGAAATCAGCAAGCGAGACCCAGACATAATTTAAAATGTGGATTTATTAGTGCGCGACTGCAAGGGGTATGCACATCCAAATCAAGCAGCCCCAATCAGGGGTCAAGCTAGGGTTTATATGGGAAAGAAATGCCAGGAACACTGATGAGGTAATCCAAAGGTGCAGGTGTCTTTGGGGGCTATGGATGGGAAAGTACAGGAAGTATACCGAACGGGGAGGGGGATGGATCTTTGGAGTCTGGCAGGAGGAAGAGTCCTTGGGCTGGCCAAGGACACCCCTCTCTCCCTCTGTCTTGATGAAAGAATGCTCTGCAACAAGGGAAAGCTTTCTCACAACACAGGAACTTACTAAGGAATTGGGAGGCTTCCAGAGACATGATCTGAGGGCTGGGGCCTGAGCAGCCCAGCTCTGTGTAGCTGTATCAGGGACAGAGATAAGGGTCATGCTGAGGCCCATGCATGAATAACTGCTAGGCACAGTGTCCTTAGGCTGGGGAGTGGTTGTCAGAGACAGTGTTTCTGAGACTAGGGAGAAATTGGGGCACAAGTACAAGCACAAGCACCCGAACACCCCACCATTATCGGTCAGAGATCACACAAACCAGACCAGGTGTCCTGGTCTCTGGTGTAAACATAATTATCTAAAGTGATTATATTGCAAGCTTTCTTAACCATTTGCGTTGGAGGTATGGGCTATGCTGAGCTATGCTGAGCTATGCAAGAGTACATTTCACTATTGTTTAGATTTTTAGGAGGTAAGAGGTCTGGGGCAAGATTAAGCACCAACTTTTGCTTTCCATGGCTTAAAGGGCCATACTGCCTAAGTGGTAAAATAATGTTCTGCATTACACAACCACTTCAACCATCAACTCCTCTCAGATGTTCTGGTCAAAATCTCACCCATGCAGCTCTCTGCCACTCCCCCACAGCCCTGCTTTCAACTCAGCCCCTGGGCACACCATCCCCACCACTGACAAACTGCCAGTGCACAGGCAAGCTCAAGAACCCAGGGAATAGTAGCACCCCCAGACCACAAGCCCTACTTCCAGCCTAAACCCTGCCACAGTCTGGCAGCCATAGCTACTGAAGACCTAAAAATGAAAGTTCTGTCCACCAAAGTACTTGACATTGTCAAATGGCTCAACTTCAGAAAGACTAAGGTCTTATTAATGAAAATGACATTAAGGAAGGTGCCTCTGCTTTGCCACTGGACCCACCTGACTTGCAGCTGAAGCCTTTTACTTGTTTTCTCCCCTAATTATAATGTGAGGACCCAAAAGCAAAGATCTGCTTTTGTATGTGCATCCCCAAGCACTTAACACAATACTCTGCACAGAGGAAGCACTTTATATCCTCTACATTTTCTGCGGGCTGCCTGGAATCCTTTGGAGGGCCACAAGTGGCACACGGACTATATGTTGCGCGGGCCTGACTTAACATATGCTTTTTCTTTCATTTCTTCATCTGGCCCAAGATCAATTAAATATTTATTAAGCACTTACTTTGTGCTCAGAGAAGCAGTATGACAATGGACAGAAAGCTGGTCTCCCTCACAGTCAGTAAGACTTAGGTTCAAATCCCTCTCCTGAAACATCTGTCTTTGTGATCCAAGCCTCTCTTTGTCCTCTAGCCAACTCTCTAAAACTAAGCAGAAAAGGTGCTGGCCTCAATTGTCAGACAAAGCTTCCTTATCTAGGAATTTCCTGTACCATTGACTATGTGCCAGGTACTATGACAGGCAACGACAAAAACAAAGACAAAAAAAAATGTAAAGACACCTGCCCTCAAGGAGTTTATATTCTGTCAGTTTAGATAACATATACATCTACAAGTATAAACAAAATATATGACATAAATACAAGGAAATGGGGGGGAACGATGCTAACAGATGGAGGAGGATCAGGAAAGGCCTTCCACAGAAGGAAACCACAGAGTCCACAAGGCAGAGGTGATGAGGGAGCATACTCTAGGCAGAGCAGGAGGCCTGTGCAAAGACACAAGAGATTGGAGATGCAATAGTTCAAGGTGAGGAACAGCGTGAACATGATATGGCAGAACCAAAAAAAAAGAAAAAAAAATGGGAAGAAAGGATGTCATCTAGGAAGCATACATGAGAAAAGGGCATGAAAGGGCATGGACAAGAGTGGTATGTGATAGGCTGGTACCGATGCATTGCACCCTGCATCACTGGAGGGGACATCCAGTTGGATCAACCCACATGGATCAAAATCCACTTAAGAGTAGTGAAGAAAATCGTACCCACCAACAACATGGTTTCTTAAAAGGCCTTAAGTAAGAGACAGTATGTAACAGCTGGCATGGCACATTGAAAATAGCACCGTACTGAGAGTCAGATGGTCCATGTTCAAATCCCCGCTTTGCTATTTAAGCCTGAGTGACCGTGGGCACGTCATGGCCTCCCTGAGCATCAGGCTGCTCATCTCCAAAATCAAAGAACTGGACTAGATGTTCTCTAAGACCCCTTTCAGCCCTAACCCTAGGACCTCAGGAGGCTCTCATGATGTAGTACAATCAACTCGAGATTTGGAGTCACTCCAGCTCTTGCTACCACTGGCTGTGTGACCTTAAGCAAGTCACAGAGAATCTTTCAACATCAACTCATCTATAAAATGCTCCTCAACTTCCCATTTTACAGGAATGTTCCATGAGCTAAGATGAATATTAGGCTAGCTAAGGCAACTGTGAGGAAACAACTAGATAATTAGATTTTTTTTTTTAATATTACTCTCCAAATGCGTAAAATATTCAAGAGGAAAACTACACGGCACCTTTAAAGAAAAGTCGTGTCAGCATAACAACAAGCTTTAAAATTACTAGGAGTTGAAGATCTTAGTTAAAAGTGCAAACTTTAGCATTTTCTGCAAACTGCCTCACACAACTCGGAGCAAAGGAATAGAAAGTGTCTAGCAGCACAGTTGCTAGGGTGACCTTTTCTTGATTTGGGGGCCTGAGAAAGAAACAGTTGGTGGTTTCTTCAAACCCATTACCAGCCATTCTGCACTGGCCTCTGGAAGAAGGGGATATAGGAAAGGGCACAGTGGGAATGCAGAAGTCCAGCCACAGAACTGTGGTTAAATGAGCAGTGTTACTCCTTCAGGCACTACTAGACAAAGGAGGAGTCTGCAGCAGTAGGCAGATTAACACTGAGAAACAATAAACTGAAAGACATAGGCTTTGACGCCAACCTAAAGCCCCTACATAGCTGAAATGGCAGGAATCGAGTCTTTAGACACTAAAGCTTCTCCAAAAGTTCTTTTAAAAAAAGATTCAGAAAGGAGAAATTACCAACCTGTAATCAGTAGGGTATGTGCTTTGCATGTTACTACTAGTGGGAACAATTTTGCAATGATCCATCACCAGACTGAGTGATAATAAGCCCCCTGAACTCTAGAACCCCACCCTCAACTATTCTTCCCAAGGATGCCAGAGTAATCTTTCTTATGCATAGATCTGGTCATATCATTCATCTGCTCAAAACCCAATAGCTCTTCATTATCTATTTAATAAAACTCAAGCCTCCTTAGCCTGGCAATCAATACCCTTCACAATCTGGTACCAACCTTCCTTTCTAGCCTTCTATTCGACTTTTCCATTCTGAAGACTCCACTCCAGTAAAAGTAGATCACACATATATAAATAAGAGACACTACTTTGCTAATGCTGGTGCCTATGTTTCCCACCCACTTGCCAGAGTCTTCCAATTTTTTAAAGTCCATTTCAATGTCCTCTTTCCATGAAGCCTTTCTTTATCTCTCCAACATTTAAGTCAAAAGTTTATAAATAAATATACAAACACACACACACACACACACACACACACACACCCCCTATTAAAGACCTATTCTGATGCCTCATCATAGTCAGCTATGTCAGAATGCAAGCTCTGACAGGTCTTATGCCAACCTGGAAAAGCTTCAAGTACTAACAAACAGTCCGTGGACCAGCCCAGCTAAGGCACCAAGAAACTTATCACTAAAAGACTGGCCACCATATGTTTTAGCTACATTAAACTCTCTATTAGTAAGCAGAAGGATTATTATTCAAATCACTGAAACAACTACCTAACCAAAAATCACATATACTTTGTTCTGCATTATTTAAATGTATAAGACATATCTCTACTAGACAGTGAACTCCATGGAAGCAAAGCCTATTTTTATTTTTATTCTATTTATTTATTTATTTATTTAGGCTTTTAGGCAATTGGGGTTAAGTGACTTGCCCAAGGTCACACAGCTAGTAAGTGTCAAGTGTTGGGTCTGAGGCCGGATTTGAACTCAGGTCCTCCTGACTTCAGGGCCAGGTGCTCTATCCACTGTGCCACCTAGCTGCCCCTTTTTTATTTATTTTTTTTTTATTGAAACAAAGCCTATGATCTCTGAATGTGCTCCAGTTTCTGATTAATGATAATAATAGTAGTAGTTCATGTTTACACAGCACTTAAAAGAAGTGCATGCCTCAAAACTACAGAAGATAGACTAGTGCAAGTTTTGTTATCCTCATTTTACAAATGAGGTCCCTGAGGCTAAATGGTTAACAGACTGGCCAAAGTACCAAAGTCACACACCTTATGAGAGGCCAGTTCCAGACGCTAAACCAGGTTTCTTGATAGCCAGACCAGCTAGCTCCTCTTTCAGTGATCTTTCTACTACCCAACACTGAGCTCTTAGACACTTAATGTTGGTTAATTTAGGTCAAAGTTGATTCAAATATAAAAATCACACATAAAATTGCAAATCTGACTTTAATTTTGAAAGTGCATACTGATTTCCTAATGTTGTACCTTAAATAAAATCTAAATTGAGCAAACTAAAAGATGTCCTTGTTGGCAGCATGCTAAGTCTGTATGTCACAAGCTTCCACCTTCTCAACCATAAAATGAAGGGGTTGAAGGGCAGCTAGGTGACTCAGTGGATAGAGCACTGGCCCTGGATTCAGGAGACCCTGACTTCAAATCCGGCCTCAGACACATAACACTTACTAACTGTGGGACCCTGGACAAGTCACTTAACCCCACTGCCTAGCGGAAAAAAAAAAATGAAGGGGTTGGCCTAGGTAATCTCCAAAGTCCTTTTCACCTCTCAAACTCTATGATGTCTTTCTAAAGACCCTATACCACTGCACAACTATCTGGACAATTCTATCAAAAAGAAAGAATGAATAAGCTTTGCATACAGTAGGGCTGCTGAATTGCATCTGAAGGCATTAGAGTAGAAGGGACAGCTTGTTTTCTGTAGCACCTTAAACAAAACCAGCTCCACTTGAGTGAGTCAATTCTTTTACCACAGAAATTGGAATTAATCAAAATCACTACATTCTTCTTAATTCACCTCCAAGATCCCACCAAATCAGGAGCTTTTATACCTTGTGTGAAGCCACTGACAGTCCAGGCAACATTAAAGACCCTTCTTAGAATGTTTTTCAATGCACAAAATAAATGCACAGTAATACAAAGGAAATCAATTATATTGAAATTCACTTATCAGATACAAGCAAGTTCACAGATCCTAGGTTAAGTCCCTCAACGTCAAATCTTTTATCTTCCACACTAAAGAAAACCAGGGAATTCGAGGTGAGGTCTTTCAATCACTGAAGGCTTTCCAATGGGAATGGTTACATTCAGATTTCTAAGACCACTAGTAAGCCTGAACCTCCCTAATCAATTCTCTATCCTATTCACCAACGCTATTCCAAATCTTTTTTATACCTCTTCAAACTTCCCATGGTCCCCTCTAATCCCTACCTGTTCAACTTAGAATCCTGCCTCATATTTCACTCTAAAAACTGAGGCAGAGAGCTTTCTCTTTTTCCCCTTCTCCTCAACTCACATCACTCAGACAGCTTCCTTCCCCTATTAGCTCCTCCTTCACCCCATCTCATATGCAGAGGCAGGTGGCAGCACAACGGATAGAGGCTGGGCCTCCAATCAGCAAGACCAGAGTTCAAATTCAGCTTCAGACACATACTAGCTACGTGACCTTACTCTGTCTCACTTTCCTTATGGGGGTCTCAAATGAAATATATAAAAAGTGCTCAGTGCACTTAGGTGCTTAATAAATACTTGTTCCAACAAAATATTTTTAAGGCTGTATTTGAGTCAAGAGAAGGATCAAAGAAGGAATAAGATTACTGCTTGGGGTAGATGGAGGATGGTAATAAGATTCAACCTTTGGAGAAAAAAAAAGATTCAACTTTTGTTTTACTCCTGGTTTCTCTCCCAAGGAGACGGTCTATGGATTGGAAAGGACAGAACAACAATTATTAGAAAGGAGTAGAAACCCAAGTTAAATAAAGGGATGACCAGACAGCATCAACTACTCTAAATGAGTTCAAGTCACTGTAAGGAGAGCTATAATCTAAAGTAATGAAAATAGTACTGGAATTGTTGAGCTGCTGATGGAGACCTTTAAAAATATTCTGGAGAATGTAACAGATGCTGTAGAACTAAAGATGAGCAAATGTCCCAATTTTCAAGAAATAAGGAAGGAAGAAGACAAAGAGTCTACAAACTACAGACTTTGAGCTTGACTTATTCATGGAAAGCTCCTAAAACACACGATTAAGTGAGTGGTTTCTGAGCACTTAGAAAGGGAAGCAGTGATCATGAAAAGCCAACATGAACTCACCAAGAAGTCATGACTCACTTCATTTCCTTTTCTGACAGGGTAACTGTTGTCGATCCTTCGTTTTCGAAGAAGATCAATGACATCAAGACACTGAGGTACTTTACGATGGATAAAATAATGGGTGATATCTTGTGAGCTGGATTTAAGTGAGACAGCTTTGTAAAGTCGGCAGCCTCACTCTGTCTTCCAGAGTCATCAAAATCTGGTGGCAAGACAAAAGTCAAGACAAGTGGTGTAGCTGATGTACATGCTACAGCTACCTGGAGCCACAGGTGGGAGCTGGGTGGCAGATACACATCAAAGGAGGGTGAGCAGCCCTAAAAAGGACAGGGTAACAGCACAGATCAGAGTATTAGATAGATGGATAGATACTTGTTCCTTCCTCCACTTCTACTGGCGAAGGCAAAATCCTCTATATTCACAAATGATCCCACTCCATCCTATCTTCTCCAATAGATTGTCCCTCACTCTCATCCCCACTCTCACTAATCTTCAATCTTTGTCTACTGGTTGCTTGCTTCCCTGCTGTCTACAAATACATCCATGTCTCCCCCATCCTCAAAGAACTCTCCTTTTATTTACCTATTACCATCAGCTTTCATCCTCTATCTCGCCTTTCTTGGGGCTAACTCCTTGAGAAGACTATCTACAACAAGCACGTATACTTCATTCCTTTCACAGTCTTCTTAACTCTTTACAATCTGACTTTTGACCTCATCATTCAACTGAAACTACTCTCACTTAAAGTTGCCAATGATGCTCTAGGTAGTAATCTAGATCTAGGATTTGAACCAAGCACCAAACTCCTATGATTGTAGCATTCTTCTCCCTTTCCTATTTGGTTGTGCTTCACTCACAGAGTTGTCAAGAGCTATGGTGTCAAACTCAAATAGAAACAGAAGCCACTAAGCCATACATAACGGTCCCTTCGGGCTACATATTGACTTAGAAAATAATATGTTAACTAACATTATCTATGTTTTACTGTACTTTTATTTATTTTTTAAATATTTCCAAATTACATTTTAATATGGTTCAGGCAATAGGGAGTGATTGTAGGCTGAATGTTTGATATCTCCAGTCAAGAGGGCAGGAGACAATATTAAAGGGCTTAGCAAACCTGAAAGCACTATGTAAATATCAACCAATCTAATATTTACCAATCAAAACTAGTTTAGTATGGTTTCCTCTTTTTGCCTCTGTATCCTAAGCACATTGTCTTGCTCACAGTATGTATACAGTAATCATTTTTTACGTTTTGTATAAGTCCTAGCTTGAACACAACTATATCTAAAGGAATCTCATTAACAGAGCGGATTCCCAAGTTGACCTCACAGTAAAATATCTAATTTTTATACCTAAATATTCCAGTTATCTCCCTATTAAGTGTTTTCACCATGTCAAGTTTTATGACAGAACTACTTTAAAAAATAAATGGTTGGCTTGTTTTTGCAAACTCTTTGAATAACTTATAAACATAAAAGGCCAAATAACAGTTCATTTATATTCATCATTGGGTTGTCAGTGCAGAAAAGGAGGTAGGAAAGAGAATGTAGTTTTAAATTTTTCTTTAACATAACAAGAAGAAAAAAAGAGTCCAAAGAGACATGCTAGTACAAATTATGAAAGTCTGTCTGATGGGAGGACTAGGGCAATTTGGTCAGGTAAACTATAGCTAGAGAAATTTGAAAAATACAATTTAGAAAAAAATCAAATCTTACAGGTTTTTTTTTAAAAAAAAAACACTTTAAGGCAATGAACTGGAAACAAAATAGATGCCCACTGATTGAATAACTATTAAATAAATTGTGGTTAAACAACTTTCATGTAATGAAAAAAAAAATGAATATGAAAAATACCGAGAAGTATGGGAAGTCTTCTATGAACTTATGCAAAGCACACAGAACCAGAAAAACAATATATGCAATGACTGTGACAATGGAAATATAAATAACAACAAAAATCAAAACTGAAAGCTGTTTAATTATAAAGGCCCAAAAGAAAAAATGAAAAAATGAACCTCCTGTCAGACTCCAGAAGTCCTTTTCCCCATTCTTTTTTTTAAGGGGGGAGGTTATACTTGGAAGCAAAGGTAATGTAAAAGCAAAAGTTATTTCAAAATTTGTTAAGCTTTGCAGAAGACTCAAGTATCAATAGTGCCTGTTGTACTCATCAACATTTTTGTCAAGAAGAATGGGAGATATTTGAATCTTCGAGTATGGGTCAGAGAAATCACTATAGGGAGTAAATTAGGATTCTTCACGTCTCCAATGTAACAGCGGTAGAAAGAGCTTTATTTAACATCCTTGTCATCAGTTGCTATGATAGGGAGAAACATAATAAATGGAATCACCAGCTCTAGAAATCTACAATTTTGTATCTTTTCAGACTCGGAAAAGATTATTCATAATTTATTCATGACAGCAAACTTCAATAAAGTTTGAGGCTTATACTTATTTTTGTTCAATTATTATATAGGTATTCTGTATCTAAATTAACTAAAGGGAGGCAAACAAACCTATGAGTCTGAAAACAAAAACAATTGTGACAGTGTAATCCTAAGAAGTAGTAGAGGTGTAAAATAACCTAGTAAAATAGGAATAAAAAGGGGGTTCATGATACTACTGTGGCAAAAATAAAGCCATTTTCATATGAATAATTTTATTCTGTCATGTACCAGAGAAACAAATTCTTTGAGAGTTTAAAACTCAGAGCCACAACAGTAAAAGGCAAACCTAATTTAGTTTTCTGAGAAAAAAAAATACAGCAATATATCACTTAAATCTTGAGGAAACAAAGCTTTTAAACAAAGTTGGCCTGGGTGGAACTTGACTATTAGAAAGGGAGGAAGGTAAGTTTGGGTTCAAACTCCTGACTGCTCAATCAGAGGTGGCTGAGAAGTTCGGCTGCTGCTTTCTCAGGTACACAGCTCATAAATAAGCCAGTCTACCTCCTGGTCACCATGAAGTGGAAGATGCTGCTCAGGCTCAACTTCCTTCCACTACCCCACTTACTGCAAACTAAAAGTCAAGAACACTCAACTTTAGGGGCCTGAAGGATGGAAAAATCACAACCCACCTCACCTAAGAAATATGGTAGGGATCTCTCTTCCCTCCCCATCCAACTCCACTTCAGGATAAAAGAATACATATTCTAGAACTCTTCCTTATGTGTCCAATGTTATTTTTACCCTTGGTAAGGAGTTGTGTCATTTTAAACAGTGCCCCTTCTACAAAATATTCAACTCATCCTTTTAAAAGTAAAATGTTTTAATTCAATGAAAACAAAGAAATGTATTTCAGTTTGAAGAGAATACGATAGAGAAGGATAACAAGAGAAAAGAGAAAAGATCTGGGGGGGGTTTACAATGAAAACAACAGGAGACTTGGAGATAGCAAAGGCTGATTCTAGTCAGGATTCTGCCATTAACTATCCATGTGCTTTTAGGTCAATCACAGAATCCTAGAACTAGAACCAGAAAGGGGCCTCAAAAAGCAACTACTTCAGTACTTTCTTTTTAGAAATGAAGAAAACGAAGTGAAATTACTTCTCCCAGGTCACATAAGTAGTAATCATTCAATCAAGGAGTATTTATTCAGGTATTCTTCTAAGCACTGGGGACAGACAGAAAGAGAAAAGTCCCTGGACTCAAAAAGTTTAGGGGAGAAAAAAAGAGCATATAAGTACATACTATACATAATATATGAAAAATTAACAGAAGGTTGTAAACTCAGAAGCAAAATTTGAACACAAGTCTTGTGACTCACGGATCCACTTACTACACCAGGCAAATTCCTTCTCTCCAAGCCTTGCTTTGTCATCTGCAAAATGTCTAAATGACTAGTCACAGATGATCTTAAGCTTAGAGCTAAAAGGAATCTTCAAAGTCCAACTTCCTCATTTCACAGAAGAAGAAACTGAAGCTCAGAGCACTTAAATCACTTTTTTTTTAAAGGCAATTTGGATTAAGTGACTTGCCCAGGGTCACACAGCTAGTGTCAAGTGTTTGGTCTGAGGCCGGATTTGAACTCAGGTCCTCCTGACTTCAGGGCAGGTGCTGTACCCACTGGGCCACCTAGCTGCCCCTCATTTAAATCACTTTTCCAAAGTCACAAAGGTAGGAGGTGGCCAGCTATCCTGTGAAGTCCGGATTCAGTCAAAGGACCTCACTTGAGGACTAAAGGGCCACATGTGGCCTTAAGGCTGCAAATTCCCCCCACCCGTTATACCACGATGCCTCCTACAGAAAAGACAGATGCCACCACACACAGCACATCTACATAGGGCTTTAGAGTTTATACAACGTTTTCCTCAAAATTACCCTGTGCAGAAGTACCAGTGTCATCATTTTACATAAGAGGAAACTGTGACTCCAAAAGATGCTATAACTTGCCCACTGTCGTACATCTATCCTCTCTCACCCCTCCCCCATAAAACACAGATTCATGGAGAGAAAGAAAAAAACACAGAGGTGTTTAATAAAGCTTGCTGAACTGAACTGGAAATAAAGACAAAAAAAGAACTTAATTATGACGATAAACAGCCTTTAAACTTGCATCATACTTTTGCAACTACAGCCACAAATATCACTTCTTGGTACCTGCTCCCTTACGGCAGACTGTTACTCCCGGGTTAAATTATTTGACTCTTGCTTTTGTAAACTCACAAGCAAAAGTGACAAAGTAAAACTGGGAATGAGACATTCTAAGTTTTGCAACCTGAAAAATGTGTACATACAGACATTGGTTTATCAAATCAATGATGAGAGTCATAGATTTTGAGTTGAAAGGGTTTTTAAAGAGTATCGAATCCAACCCCCTTCTCTTCACGATGAAGAAACTGAGGCCCAGAGGTCAAGTGACTTGCTCTGTGGTCCATACAGGTAATAACTGACGGGGTAGTTTCCATTCTAAATCCATTTCTCCTTCCACCATACCATGATGTCAAGGTCAAATTTGCTTTT
The DNA here is from genome assembly GCF_003287225.1 of Phascolarctos cinereus. Taxonomy (NCBI): domain Eukaryota; kingdom Metazoa; phylum Chordata; class Mammalia; order Diprotodontia; family Phascolarctidae; genus Phascolarctos; species Phascolarctos cinereus. The sequence continues at coordinate 78,125,140 of NW_027555736.1, forward strand.
GAAAAAGATTAACAACTACTGGGTTTTAATATGTTATTTTCACACCTAGGTAATGGGATCAGGAGGACAGCAAGGACAATTACTTTGGGAGACTGGAATTTAACAAGTTAAGAATTAATACCATTTGTGTGCCTTGCTGTCTTACAAAAACAGAAAATACGGCTGGAAAAATTCATATTAAAATCTGCCAGAGGAATTTTGCTCCCCTTTTTAAAAATGTACCAATATTTACTGAACTCTTACCTAATTAAAAGGTATCTAATAACTAATAATGACTCCAGCTACTTTATATACCTACAGCACTGCACATTGGTTATCATCAATTTTTAACTATATAACTCATGTTTCGTATATCACAGCTCACCATTTAAACAAACGACACTGCCCCCCAAAATGCTGAAAAATTTAAGGTCTCTATTTTAGGACGCTTCATGGGGGGACCCTGAGAGGACTCAAAGAACTTCATGCTTAAAATAGAGGGATAAATTGGGGGTGCAAAATTAAACACTCCTGACTTCAACAATGCAAAAATCATAGGAGGGTGGGTCATTCTCTAAAGGCATCTGTAACTAAGAGGGTCTCCAACCACAAATGTTTGAATGTATTCTGCCACCACCCAAATAAAACTGTCCCTGCAAAGTGACCTCCAGTTCACATACCCCAAACAAATCTCGTCGTATAATACCACAGATTTAGAACTGGATCTCAGAGGCCATCTAGTCCAATTTTTACAGATGAGGAAACTGAGGCCCACTGAGGTAAATAAAGTTCCTTGCCCAAGGTCATACAAGTAATGTCCAGGTGCTATTTGAATCCAAGCCTCCGACTCCAAATCCTCTTTCCGATCAGTAATACCTTGGGGGAGGGATGGGGTCGGGAAGGGATGCTTTACCTTTCCCACCCCAACTCCAGCCGAAATTGTAGACTTGGCATTACAAAACTTGCTGAAACAGCAAGATGGCCATTTCTCCCGAAAGCGCTCCCCCAGCACATCTACGCACACAAAAGTAGCCAATCTTCCAGGGATAAGCCCGCGCGTCCAGTTCGCCACCACCAGCCCCAAGCCCCCAAGCCTGTCCCGTCGCCAGATGAGCCCCCCAGAGAGCCCCCGGCGGCCAGCCCCCGCCTAGTGACTACCTGGTGAAGAAGTCCGCAAAACCACCACCGCCGCCGCCACCACCACCTCCTCCGCCGCCGCTCCTCCGGGCTTTGGCCGCAGCCCCCGCCGGGCCCAGCTCCGAGGCGGCCGGGGGCCCCAGGAGCCCCTCCCGGGCCAGGTAGTCCGGGGCGCTCTGTCGGCGGCTCACCTCGTACGTGTTCCGAGAGTTCAAGTTCACGTCCGTGAAGCGAAAGCCCGGCTCGGCGTGGGCCCCCCCGCAGTCCTCTCGTCCGCCTCCCCGCCGCGCTGCGCGGCCCTGGGCCCGGCCGGCGGCGGCGACTGCCGACCTCCGGAGACGTCCTCCGAGCCCGAGCCGCCGCCTGGCTCCCCCGGCTCCACCGCTCCCAAGCGGCAGCTCCGGAGCGGGTCCTCCAGCGGAGTCGCCCCGTCGGGCGGGCTCTCGCCGCCGTTGTCGGGCCCGGGCAGGCGGCGGAGGCTGGAGGCGCGGCAGCAGCGCGGCTCCCGGGGGAAGCGGAGAAAGCTCCCCCCGCCGCCTCCCTCCGGGGCCGACGACGAGCAGGACCGGGCGGGCAGGGGCAGCCCGCCGGCCTCGAGGTCGTGACAGCCCGGGCCCAGCAGGAAGCCCGAGTCGCCGTTGGTCATCCTCGGGCGCGGGGGCCGCAAGCCGCCGCCCTGAGGGGGCTTTCCGTCTGGCTCGTCCCCGCAGAGCCGGGAGCCCGAGCCCGGCGGCGGCGGGGGACGGCCGGCCTGGCTGCCGGCGAGCGGGCTACAGTGGCACAGCGCCGGCTCCAGCTGCCCGCCCGCCACCGCCAAGTATCGCTGAATCAGCCGCTGAGGCGGCGGCGTTGCCCCCTCCTCCTCCTCCGATTCCTCCTCCTCCTCCTCCGATTCTTCCTCCTCCTCCGATTCTTCCTCCCCCTCCTCCTGCGGCTCCAGGCAGCAGCTGCCGCGGCCACCCCCGGGGCCGCCCGTGGCCCCGATCATCCTCCCGTCGCGGCCCCCGGGCTCGGGCCCCGGCGGAGGGAACAGTCTGGGCTTCCTTCCCGGACAGGCGCCAGCATCCTCCGGCCCCACCATCTGGCGGTCCGGCGGCTGGCGGCGGAGCGCGACACTGACGACCGAAGGCGACCGGCACAGCCCCGCGCACAACGCTCCGCTCTGCCAAAAAACGGCTCTCAGGCCCCGGGCCGCGGCGGCCGCCGCCGCAACGCTCCCCGCCCCCTCCCCCCAGTCCGCCAGCAGTTGCCCACGGGCACACACTGGGCTACGCGCACGCGTAGCAGCGGACTGGTCAAGAAACCACCGCCATCGCCACCCCCACCTCCCGTCCCCCTTCCCCCCACGAATCCCAGATGATTTCCCCAAACCATAGAGACAGGGGCTAGAGAGCCTCACTCCATGACAATCTCAGGCAGCCAATAAGCGCATCCGCCACCTGGAGTGTGGTGGCTACTTGGTCGATGCAGATTACGAAATTCTGACAGATGTGGGGGCCCCTAGCTGAACGGAGATTCACAAAAGGATTCAAGGAAAAGTTATTGGGCGCCTTCCTTTTAAGCGAGGTTGAGGATTTCTAAAATGTAACAGCTTCTTCCCTCAGGGAGTTTACGTGTTACTAATACTTAGTAAACATGTGCTGGACCATAATAAAGGCGGTAAGGGGTTGCACGTAAGTCGTGGTCCTTTGCCTTCAAAGGGTTTACCATCATCAATTTGTCCTTTCTGAATTTGAGATTCCTTAATAAGTACAAAAAAGGCCATTGAGAGCAGGGGTTGTCTTTTGCCTTTCTTTGCTGTATCCCAACGCTTACAGGCAATTCATAAATGTTTATTGACTGACTGAAGATTAAATATACTTTAGGGGAAATCCTAGAAGGCTTCATGGAGAAAGTGAGATTTAAACTGAATATCAAAGTATGTTTGGTTTTGGTTTTGAATAAATGAGCAGGATGGAGAAGACATTCCAGGAAAAGAGGGCATAGAGACAGTATGTTTATGGGATAGTGAAAGATCATACTAACCCAGATGGAGCAAAAGATTTACAAAGAAAATAGAACTGTGTCTTTGGAAGAATAGATAAACATTTCCAAAATGTGTTATTTGTTGCTTATTCGTGTCTTTATGAGCCCATTTTTGGCTTTCTGGGCAAAGATACTGGAGTGATTTGCCACTTCCTTCTCCAGCTCACTTTACAGATGAGGAAATTGAGGCAAACAGGGTCAAGTGACTTGCCCAGGATCACACAGCTGGTGTCTGAGGCTGGATTTGAACTCAGGAAGATGAGTCTTCTTTGACTCCAGCTCCAACCCTCAATCCACTGCACCACCTAACTGCCCCAGAATTTGTTTTAAATGTGTTATAATTCCTATTTTGCATAAGTTTATTAGTATAGATTGTTATGATGTGAGTCTGAGGTACTTCTGATCCAAAGCTGGTAAATTTATACTATCACCACCAAAGGGGTTCTCAGTTTCTCCTTCAAAGACCCTGACCTTGGGACTATACCCTTATCCCTTTGTTTCTTCCTGGCATCCTTCAAGCACAGTGTTCTCAGTACAACATATTGAATAATCAACTACAAAGTGGGATGTTTCAGTACCTGGCCAGCACTTAGACATTCCAATATAACTTCATTTACCCTTTGCACCTGGAGAATGTCAATTCTGAATTACCAATTATGTAGCAGCAGAGTTTCTTAAAGTGTCATCAAGAAGTTGGTGGATTGTCGGGGAGAAGGCAAAGATGACCATGGAAAGTTAAAAACCCCTGCTCTGGATCTAATGACATTGTATGAATATTAATGGAAAAAGTGGGTTATTTATCAGTTATCCCTTTCCTTTGTTATCTGACTGGCCTGCTACTTCTCATATATCTCTTTGATGTTAAGCTTTATGCCTCTTCTCAATCAATAGCAATCAATGAATATTTATTAATTGCCTGTTACTGGTGAGGGGCAGCTCAGTGGCACAATGGATAGAGTGCCAAGCCTGGAATCAGGAAGAGTCCTCTTCTTGAGTTCAATTCCAGCCTCAGACATGTACTAGCTGTGTGACCCTAGGTAAGACATTTAACCCTGTTTGCCTCCGATTCTTCATCTGTAAAATGAGCTAGAGAAGGAAATGGCAAACCACTCCAGTATCTTTGCCAAGAAAACCTCAAATGGGGTCATGGAGAATCAGACATGACTGAAAAACAACTAAACAAATGACTGAGACACCACGCTGAGCACTGGGGATACAAAAGGAGGCAAAAGACAGTCACTGCCTCCAAGGAGCTCACAATCTAATGGGGGAGAAAGCATACAAACAAGTAGAAATAAAGCAAGCTATATATAGGATAAATGGGAAATGATTAATAGGGGGAAGGCACTAGAATTAAGAAGGATCAGGGAAGGCTTCCATTAAAAGATGGGATTTTTAGTTGAGATTTAAGGGAAGCCAGGGAGGTCAATAGTTGGAGTGAAAGAGGGACAGTCTGCACACTTCTTTATTAGTAAATTGTTATGGACAATGTATACCTACCATGTGCCTCTCCGCTCCCCTTTGCAACACATGGAGCTTTATTCCTTTGGAGATGAGAGTATTCCATGACTCACCAGACAAATACTGAAGAGAAAAGACAAGGAAAGAAAAGAGGAGAGGAGAAAGGAAGAGAGAGGAGGGTAGGGGGGAAGAGAGAAGAAAATAAAGATGGATCAATGTTTCAGAAAGAACCTTAGGGTTAGGTACTTTCCTAGAAACATTTTTGCCAACTTTCTTCTTCCTATTCAACTCTGGACCCTACTCATCGTCCATTTTTTCCTATCCATCTAATATATACATATTGATGAACTTGCTCTCTGAGTTGTCTGCCCAAATGTATATACCAGCCTGGACAAATAATCATTCTTCCCTCCATTTTACTTGTTGACCAAGGATTTCACCATTAGAGTACCAACAAAAAGGTCAATATTTAGGTCAATATTTATATAGGATAGGGAATGGATCTGTGATTTCACTGTACTGGGAACTCTCTAGTGAGGAAACTACCTCTTTACCAACATATATAAGCACCTTCTCTGCAACTCAGAGCCTTAGAGAGCTGCACAAAGCACTGAGAGATTCAGTGTCTTGCCCAGGTCCCACAAGCAGTATGTGTCAGAAGCAGGTCTTGAACCCAGGGCTTCCTCCTACAAGGCCAGCTCATTATGCACTATGACAAGTTGACTTTCAACTTAGAAGTAATCTGAAAAAAGTGGGACTCCTAGAGCCCTGATTCCCCCTTTTTGCTACTCTACAACTGTCATTGCACATAAGACTGATGGCCGCTTTGTAATTTTTCTTTTGTTTCAGGTTGAGCTGCCTGGCCAAGAAATTTATCACTAAGTAGCTACTGGTGATGAGCCTCTCTGTTCACATAGCAAGGTCAGCCCTTGGAAAACAGATCTAGAAAGCTCTTCTACCAAGGTAAGCAGAAGCTACCAAAGCTTGTGAGCCACCGGCCTAGCCTTCTAGAACTCAGGGCCATTTCCATAACCACACAAGTCCTTGGAATACAAACTTATGGAGGGCAAACCTTAAAGTTCTGTATAAATCAGTGGTGTCAAATTCAAATAGAAACCATTTCCTGGGAACTACATATTAACTTAGAAAACCACAGATTGACATTATTTATGTTGTATTTTTATTTATTTTTGTTAAACATTTGCCAACAACATTTTATCTGGCTCTATATACTTGGGAATTTTGTGGGCTCCTGACTGTTTGCATCCCCAGGCTGAGAGTTTGATACCTCAGATATAAATATGAACTCTTATTACATACATTTTATTACTTTTCCATTCAATTTTATTTTATTTTCAGCTCTACATTTTCTCTTTCCCCACCACCTTTCCCACCCATTGAGAAGACAAAGTACAAAACTCTTTACAAATATGAAGCCATGCAAAACAAGTGGCCAAATATTATATACATTTTAAAAAGAGAGTGTTTGTTATTCTAACCAATTCATTAATTGCGCTGATTTCAGGGGAAAAAATCCAGCAGCAAGAAAACCCTGGAAGATCATATTTTAGGTCAAGGAGTCATCACCTTAGGTAAAAGTGAATGCAAGGGATGGATCCTCTAAGTTTTTCCTGCTTTTTATAGCTTTTTTCTACACTTTATGTTTAAACTCACAGATTATCTGAAAGCACCAAGTTTTTTTGTTTTTGGTTTTTTCTCCACATGTCCTGTGGCAGCAGCAGTAGGAATTTCATCCATGAGAAGATTAGGATCATAGGGTTATAATTCTAGGGCCAGAAAGGAGCCATCTCCTCCAACCCCCCTCATTTTAGAGATGAAGAACTGAGGCCCAGAGATGTTAAGTGACTTGACCAAGATCACACAGGTAATATGTTTCAGAAGCACCATTAGAACCTTTGATTCAAAAGCCATGCTCTTGGAATAATTGTAAATTGGGACTATTTATATAGGTGATTTCCCATGATAGGTTCCATTTAATTCAGTTTAACCTTTTTTTTTTCATTTCATTCATTCCAATTTGGTCATCACACAACCTCCAAAATAATGTTACTGTAATAGCCCAATGTAACATCCAGATTTATACCCACTTATATTAATTCTGAAAACCACCATATACTCTGATTTTCTTCTCTACAACCAGCTGCATTATTAATCATATGATACCACACGTTAGTGGTAAAAAACAATTTACTTCAAATAGAAACACATGATAAAATGAGGAAATTACATTAAGAGTAACCAGTCTCAGTATTTGTGTTCTACAACCCAACCACCTCCCACCCCCTCAGCGTCAGAAAATTCTATTTCCTGCCAATGTTACCCATTCCAGTGCCCACTCAACAAGAGTAGAACATGGTAAGTTAATAATTTGTGTCTTAGATGATTAGAAAAGGTGCTTGCTGTTGCAGCTTACAAATAGGAACACAGAGTCTTCAGTGATCTGCTCACCACAGGAATGCTGAGTCTTCAAGAACATGCAGCTGCTTAGCAGCTGCTCCCAGTACAGAAGGTGTCAAGTCTAGCCAGAGAGTACAATGTACAACCACAGCAAATCCAAAGACTGGCATTACAGGAAATAAAGGGGAAACCTCAGCATCTACAAACCACAGTAGGATGAGTTGGGAGAAGCCTCTTCCGCCACCATTTCCTTCCCTTCCTTCTTTTCCCTGTCTTCTCCATCATGTCTTTTAAAACTCCTTTCTCTGTTGCATGCTTACCACCACTGGGGCAATGGGCATCTCTCTGGTCCCAAAGTCTTGTGGGAGTTAGAACTCTCCAAAGACAGTCTCTCTTCATTGTTATTAACAACAACTCACCTTTATCAAGTACTTTTCATGGAGTCACAACTGGAAAGGATTGTAGAGATCATTTTTGTCCAACCCCCACATTTTACAGATTGGGAAACCAAGACCCAAAGAGGCTGAGATTTGTCCAAAGTCATAAAGGAAGAAAGTTAACAAGATGTGTGATTTGAACCCACTTCCTCTAGCTCCACATCGAGTTCTCTCTGTGCCATGTTGTCTTGCTTTAAATTTTGCAAAGTAGTCTTTCTAATAGTCCTATAAAGTAGGTAGCACAAGTATTATTCACTGAGAAGGAAATGGCAAACCACTCCACTATCTTTGCCTAGAAAACCCCATATACAGCATTGGTGTGCTATAGTCCACAGGGTCACAAAGAGTTGGACACAGCTGAACAACTGAATGACAACAAGTATTATTACCTCCATATAACCTCCAGAGAAAAAACTGATGGAGTCTGTATTTTATTTTATTTTATTTTGATATCTTAATTTCCCCCCAATTACATGTAAAATGATTTTTAACATTCTTTTTTTAAGTTTTGAGTTCCAAATTCTATCCCTTTTTCCCTTCCCTCCCTCCCTGAGATGTAAGCAATATAATATAGGTTATACACGTGCAATCATGTGAAGTGTTTCTATATTAGTCATTTTGTACAAGAAGATGAGAGAATGAAAGAAAGAAAGAAAGAAAGAAAGAAAGAAAGAAAGAAAGAAAGAAAGAAAGAAAGAAAGAGAAGAATAGTATGCTTCAGTCTGTATTCAGACAATGTTCACCAAATCAGATGATTTCAGAAAAACCTGGAAAGACTTACTTGAATTGATGCAAAGTGAAGTGAGCTGAACTAGAAGAACATTGCACAAAGTAATAGCAACGTTGTATTACGAAGAACTCTGAATGATTTGGATATTCACAGCAATGCAATGATCCAAGACAATTCCAAAAGTCTTATGAAATGATATTCACATCCAGAGAAAGAAGTGTTGGAGTCTGAATGCAGATCAAACCATACTATTTTCACTTTCTTTCTTTCTTTTTTTTCATCTTGGTCTGTTTCTTCTTTCACAGAATGACTAACATGGAAATATATTTTACATTATTGCACATATATAACCTATATCAAATTGCTTACCATCTTAGAGAATGTGGAGGTGAGGGAGGGAGGAAGAAAATTTGGAAGCCAAAATTTTTTTTTAATTGTAAAATAATTTATTTATTCTTAGTTTTCAACATTCACTTCCATGAGATTTTGAGTTTTAAATTTTCTCCCCCTCCTTCACCTTCCCTCTCCCCAAGACAACATGCAATCTGGCATAGGCTTTACTTATACATTCATGTTAAACATATTTTCACATTAGTCATGATGTAAAGAAGAATTAGAGCTAATGGGAGGAACCACTAGAAAGAAGAAACAAAATAATAAAAGAAAAGGAGAGCAAATAGTATGCTTCCATCTGCATTCAGACTCCGTAGTTGTTTCTCTGGATGTGGATAGCATTTTCCATCATGAGTCTTTTGGAGTTGTCTTAGATCCTTGCATTGCTGAGAAGAGCTAAATCTATCAAAGTCGGTCATCACACAATGTGGCTGTTATTGTGTACAGTGTTGTCCTGATTCTGCTCATTTCACTCAGCATCAGTTCATATAAGTCTTTCCAGGTTTTTAAACAACGTATTATAGGATTGTGGTTCTTAATCCACTCTGCTATCCACTTCTGTTTTATGGGAGAGTTCATCCCATTCACATTCACACTTATGATTACTATCTGTGTCTTTCTCTCCATTCTATTTCCCCCCCTGTTTATGCTTTTCTCTTTCCTTTTTCCCTTTCCCTCCTCACTAGAGTTTTACTTTCAAACACCACCTCCCTCAGTCTTTCCTCCCTTTTATTCACCCCCTCCCTTTTCTTTCTCCTTTCCCCTCTTATTTCCTATAGGGTAAGTTAAATTTCTATACCTAACTAATGATATTATTCCCTCTTTGAGCTAAATCTGATGAGATTAAGGTTCAAACAATGCTCATCTCTCTCCCTTCTTTCCCTCTACTGTAATGTGCCTCTTCATGTGATATAATTTACCTTTTTCTGCCTCCTCCTTTCGGCTTCTCCCAATACAATCCCTTTCTACCACTTAATTAGATTTTTTTATCATTACATCAAAGTCAACTTATACCCTGCCCTCAGTCTATGTATAGCCTTTTAATTTTTTTCATTTTTTCACTTTTTGTGAGGCAATAGGGGTTAAGTGACTTGCCCAGAGTCACACAGCTAGTAAGTGTTAAGTGTCTGACATCTGCATTTGAATTCAGGTCCTCTAGACTCCAAGGCTGGAGCTCTATTCATTGCGCCACCTAGCTGCCCCTATGTATACCCTTTTTAAATGTCGTAATAAAGATAAAGTTCTCAAGAGTTGCAAGTATCATCTTCCCTTATAGGGATGTAAATTGTTTGCCCTTACTGCATAACATGGGCTTTTTTTCCCCCTTTCCTGTTTACCTTTTTATGTCTCTCTTGAATCTTGTATTTGAAGATCAAATTTTCTGTGAGTTCTGGTCTTTTCATCATGAAGGTTCAGAAGTTCCCTATTTTGTTGAATGTGTATCTCCTGTCCTGAAAGATTATGCTCAGTTTTGCTGGGTAGTTGATCCTTGGTTGTAATTCAAGCTCCTTTGCCTTAAGGAATATTGTATTCCATGCCCTCCAACCTTTTTAATGTAGAAGGGAACCCAAAATTTTTAAATGAATATTAAAATTTGTCTTTACATGTAATTAGAAAAAAAATAAAATACTATTAAAAAAGAAATCATCCTGCTTTTAATTTTTTTTTTTAGGCAATTGAGGTTAAGTGACTTGCCCAGGGTCACACAGCTAGTAAGTGTCAAGTATTTGGTCTGAGGCTGGATTTGAACTCAGGTCCTTGGGACTTCAGGGCCAGTGCTCTATCCACTGTGCCACCTAGCTGCCCCTTTTCATATCTCATAGCATAATAATATTCCATTATAATCACGTACCACAACCTGTTCAGCCATTCTCTAATTGATGGGCATCCTCTTAATTTCAAATTCTTAGCTACCACAAAAAGAGTGGCTGTAAATATTTTTATAGAAATAGTTCCTCTCCCCTTTTTTAAATCTCATTGAAATACAGACCTAGCAGTGGTGATGCTGGATATACAGTTTATAGTCCTTTGGGCATAGTTCCAAATTGCTCTATAGAATGGTTGGATCAGTTCACAAGTCCACCAATAGTGTATTAGTGTCTCAGTTTTCCCATATACCCTCGAACATTTATCTTTTTTTTTGTCATATTAGCCAATCTAATGGGTGTGAGGTGGTACCTCAGAGTTATTTTAATTTGCATTTCTCTATTCAGTAGTGATTTAGAGCACTTTTTCATATGACTATAGATAGCTTTGATTTCTTTGTCTGAAAACTGCCTGTTTGTATCTTTAACCATTTATCAATTAAGAAATGGCTTGCATTTTTATAAATTTCACTCAGTTCTCTATATACTTGATAAATGTGGCCTTTATCAGCTATATCAGCTGTGAAAATTCCCCTCTCCCCCGTTTTCTACTTTCCTGCTTTAATTAATTGGTTGCATTGGTTTTGTTTGTACAAAAAAAAAATTATTGAATATAATTCAGTGATCCATTTTACATTTCATAATGCTCTCTATTTCTTGTTTGGTCCTAAATTCTTCCCCTATCCATAGATCTGAGAGGTAAAGTATTCCATGCTCTCATAATTTGCTTAAGGTATGACCCTTTATGTCTAAACCATGGACCCATTATGACCTTATCTTAGTATTTGGTGTAAGATGTTGGTACCTAGTTTCTACCATACTGTGTTCCAGTTTTTTCCAGCAGTTTTTGAGAAATGGTGAGTTCTTATCCCAAAAGCTTGGGTCTATGGGTTTATCAAACACTACTATGGTTATTTACTACAATATATTATATACCTAATCTATTCCACCTATCCACCACTCTATTTCTTGTTTTGATGATTACTGCTTTATAAAACAAGAACTGATGGAATTTGAATGCAGACCAAAACATACTATTTTTCACTTTTTTCCCTCCTCCCTTCCTTCCTTTTCTTCCTTTCTTGGTTTGAATTTTCTTCCACAAAATGACTAACATGGAAATATGTTTTATAAGATTGCATGTGTATAACTTACATCAGATTGCTTATCATCTCAGGAAGGAGAGAGAAAAAGGAGGAAGGGAGGGAGAGAATTTGGAACTCAAAATTTTAGAAAATGAATGTTAAAAATTGTTTTTACTTGTAATTGGGCAAAAATAAAATGTTTTAAAATGTTTTAAAAATAAAGAGAATTTCTTTTCTTCTCTGTCTCAAGCTCACTATAACTTCTATCTAAGCTGTCTTTGAACAAATTAAATATATATAAACCGATGGTGCTTTTTGTTAACCATATTTTATTTTAATGATGTAAGTGCATGCAATGGATCCCAAAAAGTAGCTCATGGCATGGGGTATATATTCTTCTTCTTTTTCTTCTTCTTCTCCTTCTCTCTCTCTCTCTCTCTTATGAGTTTACCCCTACCTGCCTTCAAGTGGGTAGACCTGGAGTTTCCAGAGATCATGGCCATGTGGCAATGATACAAAGTCTTCCAGAGTTCTAACAGGTAACCCTGTTGTGGGCAGAATATACCCCTACTAATCAACCCTAGTATTCAAGAACCCCAATTTGTGTGCTTCCAATTTATGCAAAACCAGACACTATGAGATCATTAGCTTTTAAACACAAAACATCTACTTAATGATTACCAAAAGTGATAATAATTATAACATCATATGTAATATACGTAATATATGTAATATATTACATATAACAACAATATGTAATCAATGCAATAATGTTTAATATTTACAATTCATATATAAATGTGGTTCACACTTTTCCACCAATACATAAAGTATCCAAGGGGAGAGAGTAGGCATATAATTACAGAAACCTAACAAGTGAGGAAAACCCATATACTTGGTGCAACTCACAATTCTGTAATGCAGGCATGAATGTCCTTGGGTCGTTCCACTATAATCTGCCCCACATGAATCGGCTTCTCTGCTAACTTCTTACCTTCTGTTCTTCATTGCTCTTTAAGTAGGCATGTCTGCTCCTCTTCTGCTCTATAAATGGTGAAACAGTGATGTGTTCTTTTAACTCACAATCACCCTTAAAGGGAAACTGAGAAAGTACACAGTAGCATTATTGTAGTGTTGAGTGGTTTCAGTAAGCCAGAGAACTGCAAAGGTCTTCAGAATGGCTCTCTGGACAATACAGACAAATCCAACGCTCCTTAATCAACTAGATTCTGTATCCGCCAATCAGCTATTAACAGCTGGTTACAGTAATATGCCTCCTCTCCTCTGGCACTGACACTACCCTGATGCAGACCTTCATCATCTTATGCTTAGACTTTTTCAATAGCTTTATTGATTGGTAGCTGTGCCTCAAATCTCTGCCCACTCCAGTCCATTTTCTACTCAGCTGTCAAACTGGTCTTCCTAAATTGCAAGTCTTATCTACATCTTCCATGTCATTCTCCTGTTTAATGAGATCCAGGAACTTCTTTTTTAACTTCAGAATCAAATACAAAATCCTCTGTTTAGCATTCAAGCGCTTCATAAACTGGCCTTTTCAGTATTTTTACAGTCTTTTTACTCTTGCTACAATCTTCGCAGGTCCTGATGCCTTCTTAAATGTTCTTACTATCTTTTCAACTGCTCACTTGCGGTATTCTACACTACTTCTAATGGCTGAAATAATAGACTCCTTATGGTCACTAATTCATCTTTCCCTTATGACATATAATTCCTGAAATCAAGCTATTTATAGTCACACAACTAAGAGCTCATATTTAATCTTCCTCTAGTCTCTTAATAGTTATTTGATTTTCCCCATTGTGAGTTTTCACTTCTCAACTCTAAGAACAGTCACATGCAAATGAGCTGAGGGACCACAATATCCTCTGGCCTTAGTCGGTTCTCTACCCTCAAAAAATTCCTTTCTTTATCTGGTCCTCCTTAGTCTGTACTCAAACTAAAATGGGAAAATTGCTTCTTCTCACATGGATTTATATTCGTTTTTCATGTAAGAAAGTCCTTTCCCTGCCCCTTTTAGCAGTCAGACTGTTCATATAGGAAAGGAGTAATACTTTTCATTAATGCTAGCTTTTGGAGATTAAGTGAAAAAATAAGGGGAATTAGTGGTGCAGCAGATAAAGGGCTAGGCCTAGAGTCAGGAAGACTCATCTTCTTAAGTTCAAATCTGGCTGGCCTCAGATACTAGCTGTGTGACCCTGGGCAAGTCACTTGACCTTGTTTACCTCAGTTTCCTTATCTGTAAAATGAGCTGGAGAAGGGAATGGCAAACCCCCCCAGTATCATTGCCAAGAAAACCCCAAATGGGGTCATGAAAAGTTGGATGCTACTGAAATGACTGAACAACAACAATGATGAAAAAAAAACTTTAAAGTGACAGAAATAAGCCTCACAATAGACATGCCCTGCCCTGGCCGGGAAAAAGAAGGGATGGTACGAGGAGAATGAGAACGTCATCATAGTAATTCTCAGAAAAACCAGACAGCTACAGTCTCTCCTTTCACTGGCCATGAGTGGCTTCTATATGAGTTAGCATGCCTTCCCCATCATGCCAGTGGCAGTGATAGCAATGCAGCTGCCTTCTCTAGAGCTGTGCCTAGCCCTTTTTTCTGCCACCCCAATGCAGAAGAGCTTCATTTTCTCTCACACTTATTCCTCTATTCTTACCTCCCATGAGATTTTCAGTCCATCCCATCCTCTACTCCTAGCTAAGAGGAGAAATAAAAACCATACTTCTTTCTTCAAAATGGTTATAGTGGGGCAGCTAGGTGGAGCAGTGGATAGAGTACTGGCCCTGAAGTCATGAGTACCTGAGTTCAAATCTGACCTCAGACCAAACACTTGACACTTACTAGCTGTGTGACTCTGGGCAAGTCATTTAACCCCAATTCCCTCTTATACAAAAAACAAAATGGTTATAGCCTTGTAATTCCCAGGGATCAAGTAAGAAAGATGCCAGAATCACCTGTCTTCCCATAAACATTATCTTCAATGACCTGATATGTTCAGATTAGCATTTTCGGCTCCCATGTTGCACTAGTGACTCATTAACTTGTCCATCAAAATTCCCAGGTCTTTTTTCACTGGATTGTCACCTATCTATACCTTCATATATCGTACTTACAAACTTGAATTATTATTATTAACCATAACATTTATACAGTTCTTTAAGGTTTGCAAAACTCTTTACCTATGTTATCTCATTTGATCTTCACAACAACCCAATGAGATAGATGCTATTATTCCCATTTTACAGATGAGGAAACTGAGGTCTAGCAGGGGAGATTTGCATTAGATCATATAACTTGAAAATGTTTGAGACAGGATTTGAACTCCGGATTTCTTTACTCCAAGTTCAGCACTCTGCTCATTGTACACCTAGCTGCCTTGTAACTTGGGTTTTTTAACTCAAGTTGTAGGACTTATATTTATCTCTATCATTAATTTTTCATACTAGATTAAATTATTAAATTTCATTTTACTAGATTGATTATATGATCAAAACTGTAATATGACACTGACCAATTCCCTGGATCAAGCACGATGTGCTCTGACTGCTGCCAGCCCACATGGAAGAGGCTTCTGGAAAGATGAGATGCTGTTTAATGGAAGGGTCCTGCTTCCCATTTCAGAGCATGCCTCTTCTCACTCCAAAAGAGCCAGGCAGGAAAAAGAAAACTGCCTTAGTCAGTTAGTGTCTATTGAATGCATTCTCAGGCCTAGCTCAGAAGCCAAATGAAAGGCTCATCTTCTTCGAGTGGTAGTGAGACCAGAAATAGCCAGCATACCTGCCTGTGCACTGCAGTGGGGAGCAGGGTCCTCTCATTACATATCATTAAGCCTCTCCAGAAGCTGGTTCTCCTCTTGCCTGTGGGTTGGCAGGCAGTAGAGCTTAAACTGAATATACTGAGGAGAGGGCTCCTTTGGCCAGACCTCCGTTACACTTGGGAGGGTCCTCTAGTTCAACCCCCTCATTTTTAATATAAAGATGCAGAGTCCTTTCTAACTCTTTATCATATTCAAAAGATGATATGCATGCCACCTATGCCATTATCCAAATTACTGATAAAATGTTAAACAGGAAAGAGCTGAAATCAGAGCCCCTATGAGACACCTCCTTTTAAGATTAATTTCAAGACATTACTCTATATGTCCAATCAATTATCCTGTTTTAAATCTATGTAATCATACTGCGATCTTGGCCTCCCGCTGAAATCATTCTCTTCCTTCAAAGTCTAGCTCGTATGTCATCTACCTCATTAAGCCTTCCCTGACCCCTCCCCAAATTATTATTCTCCTCTTCTTCAACATTTCTTATAGAATTTTATCTTGATAGCTAATGTACCTCATTCCATTCTTCCTTTATTGTACTTACATGTTTACATGCTGTTTTATCCCATTCAACTGCAAGCTCCCTGAGGGCAAAAACACAGCTATTTTTCAGCTTCATGTTTACAGCACCTAGGGCACTGCCTAACATAGTATTACCTTAAATAAATGTTTGTAGGGCTTAGAAATTAAATTGATTTGATCACTCAGCAGTCATTTATTAAAGGTTTACCATGTATATTGAACTATGTTAGGTACTAGGAGAAATGAAAAATAATTAAAATATATTCATCACACTATTTTTTTTTAATAATTGCCTGAAGTTTCACTTCCTAGTTCTGCCTCTTCTTTTACCCTAGCACCAAACAAGAATTTGCCTGCTCTTTTTTTTTTTAATTCCTCTTTCTAGAACACCCCGGTCACTGAGGAAGTAAAAAGACTTCCTGCTTTGTCCAAAATGAAAATGCCTACTTTGTTCTGGGTCAAAAATGCTCTTCTTGAAGTTGCTCTGAGCATTCTTCTTCTATCTTACGAAATATGAAAATGACACAGAGCTAGGAGGGATAGCTAACAGGTTGGGTAAAAGAGTTAGGGGCCAAAGGATAGAATTTATTGAAGGTAAATGCACAATTCTCTGCTTAAATTCAAGATGTCAACTATGGAAGTGAAGAGCATGTTCTGTGGCAACTATCACAACTCTCATCCATGCTGACCATCCAGGTTCCTAAAGTTAGGCTCTAGAGTTAACCCCAAGCCGTCAGGTTCTGAGTTAGTTTTGAAGGATCAGGGAGTGTCTTTCTAATGCTGTAGCTCATGAACCTCACAAGTGTTTCCCCACCTTGACTGTCAGTTGAAATCAATTAGCTAGATTTAATTTGCTTTTATAGAGAGATATTGACTAAGGTGATATAATTAGAATAGTTGGTATAAAATATCCCCCAAAAGTCTATGACATGCTCCTCCACAAGTATATACAGAGTCCAGGGAAAGTATATGTGGCAAAGGGGTAACTCACAGCTCCTAGGAATCCCTTTAATGGAATCTTTAAAAGATGTTCTCCTTAGGTATGATGGAACTTTTCTGCTGGGGTTTTTGTAGAGCTTTGAATCTGAATTCATTTTGTCAGCAGGTACTCATGCAGACACTGCTATCAACTTCCAAGTGTAGTAGGGGTCTGGCCAAAGGAGTCCTCTACTTTAGCATGTGCAGCTTTTGCTCTGCCTTCTGCCAGCCCACACACAAGAGGGGAACCAGCTTCTGGAAAGGCTTAAAGATGCTAAATGGGAGGCCCTTCCTCCCCAGTTCAGTGCATGAGCAAGTTTGCTGGCTGCTCCTGGTCTCTTTACCACATGAAGAAGAGGAATGTTTCAGCAAACAAACTGTGCGTACCTTTTGATCTAGCAATACCACTACTAGGGCTGTATCCCAAAAAGATCATAAAAAAGGGAAAAGGACCCAAATGTACAAAAATATTTCTAGCAGCTCTTTTCATGGTGACAAAATATTGGAAATTGAGAGGATGCCCACCAATTGGGGAATAGTTGAACAAGCTATGATATATGAATGTAATGGAATATTATTGTGCAATAAGAAATGATGAGCAGGCAGATTTCATAAAAACCTGGAAAGACATGTATGAACTGATGGAAAGTGAAATGAGAACCAGGAAAACATTCTACACAGTATTAGCAGCATTGTGTGATGATCAGCTATGGGTGATTTAGCTCTTCTCAGCAACACAATGGTCCAAGACAATTATAAAGGACTCATGGAAAACATTATTCACATCCAGATAAAGAACTGATGGACTCTGGATACAGATCAAAGAATACTTTTTCACTTACTTTATATTTTCCTGGTTTCTTCTTTGATAACTGTGATTACTATGGAAATATGTTTCACATGATCATACATATATAACCCATACCAAATTTCTTACCATTTTAGGAAAAGGGAAGGGGAGGGAGGGAGAAAAATTTGGAACTCAAAATCTTGTGAAAAATGAATGCTAAAAATTGTCTTTACATGTAACTGGGGGGAAAAAAGTATTGAAAAAAAAAGAGGCGGAAACTTTCAATTGGCTGCTGAGTCAGGATTGAGAATCCATTCAAAAGGCACTAACTCACTAATTAGGGATACTGCTAGGATTTGGGTGAGTGTATAGAAAGTCCCAAGTCCTCTGGACTCTGATGTTTGCAAGGTTCTGCTCTGATAAAGTGGAATGGAAGGAGAGTCTGAGACCAAGGCCGAGGCCTCTGCTCCTCCCAAATGATTCCTTCTCATGAATTTAGGGGTTTTTTTGGTTTCTTTTTTGGGGGAGGGGATCAGGCAATTAAGTGACTTGCCCAGGGTCACAATGCTAGTAAGTATCAAGTGTCTGGTCTGAGGCCACATTTGAACTCAGGTCCTTCTGATTCCAGGGCCCACGCTCTTTCCACTGCTCCACCTAGCTGCTTCTTCTCGTGAATTTAGAAGGAATGTTGTGTCTTCCTCTACTTGCTTGAATTCCCTCACTCGGATTGGCTTAATATTTTATAGATGGTCTATATGGTGTAACCAAGTGCTTAAATTCTCAAGAAGAAAGGCAGGGCCTTATAAATGTAAGAAAGAAAAAGCATTTATTAAGTGATTACTATGTGCTGAGTACGGTGTTAAGCCCGAGGGATAGAAACAGCAAAGCAAGATGGCCTTTGTCCTAAAAAGGAGTGGTGTCTAAGGAGACAACATATATAGGAGACTTCAGTTGTGGGGCAGTTGGGAAAACTTAGGGCTGTTCCTAAGTTGCAGCAGCAAGGCAAATGGGAATGTATTTCTTTAATGTCATTTCCATTTATGACGTTGAACTATTTGACACAGCCAAGGATTTCAGTGGTGAGAACTTTCTTTTGGGGGTCTTCAGTAGCTGTGGCTACTGCTATTGTACCCTACAGAGTCAGTTGCTGTGTTCTGTCTCCACATGATTTGTACTCCTAGAAACAGGTGTTCTTAACCTGGTGTTCACTGGCCCCTTAAGAGGATAGATTTCTGGGACTCCATGGAGTTGGATGGGAAAAAAAAACTGTATCTTTATTTTCATTAACCCTAGCTAAAATTTAGCATTTTCTTCAATTATCCAATTAGGAAACAAACATTCTGAGAATGGGTCCATAGGCTTCAGTGGACTGCTAAAGGAGTCCATGACACACAAAAAAGTAAAGAATTCTTGTCTTAAAGGATGACTGTTAGGAAGCTGAGCTGGAAATAGAGCTGGTGCCTAGGGAGTACTGCTACTACTCCCAGGGCTTGTGGATGTAGGGTCCTAGGCTGCCTCCACTGGGGTTTGAAGAGAGTGACAGCACTAGTTTGACTTTCTTTGTACATGTTGTCTCCTGTCTCCCTGCCTTGTTATGTCAGTGCCATGGAAAGGTCCAAGGATGATGAGAGCTCAGAAAAGGCCATTGAATTTGGCAATTTGGAAGTCAGTGATGAATCTGGAGATAATATTTTCACTAGAATAGTGCAGATGGAAACCAACTTGCAGGAAGAAGTCAGTGGATGTTGAGGATGCAAGGGCAAGGAAGTGTAGATAACCCTTCCCACAAGTCTGGTAATGAAGGGAAAAAAGAGGAATTGTGTTTAATTTCAACACTTTGTTCCTGTAAGCTTGGTCTGATTGTTCATCATAGTTTATTATTTGCATAGCATGATTGTCCACTCATTTCTTCAATGCTTTCAACATCTGTGATTTCATCAGCATGAGTAATCTCTCCTCCAAAGCAAACTGTAACAACTTTATGACTTAGTAAATGATTTTCAAGACTTATTGAGAATGAGGGGCAGCTAGGTGGCCCAGTGGATATAGAGCACCAGCCCTGAAGTCAGGAGTACCTGAGTTCAAATCCGGCCTCAGACCAAACACTTGACACTTAACTAGCTGTGTGACCCTGGGCAAGTCACTTAACCCCAGCTGCCTTAAAAAAAAAAAAAACTTATTGAGAATGGAAATTTCTTTTCCCTGCAGCCAGCCTGGTGGTAAACCTCTCTAAGATTGGCTAGTCTGATCTTCTAATGATAGAAATAGTCTGTCACCAGGTTTGTCCTTGAAGCCTGTTTGCTGTTTGGTGTTTGCTCCACTGGCATAGTTATTGAGAAGCCAGGGCCATCCATACCACAATGAGACAACTGTATTGCTGAATACTACCATTCTATGCAGTGGACAGATCCAGCAACCTCTTGCACTGGGGCTGTGCACGTGAGGACCTGGAAGGATTAGTTCTAACTTCTTGTCCACTGGTGCTGGATACCTCAGAGGCCAGTCAGCAGGAGGCAGAATTGCAAGGGATAGCTGGGCCTAATGTCTGCTGTCTTCCCTGGCCTTCTTGACCTCTGCCAGTTTGTAATCTTCTTACCCATGACTGGGTATTCTCTGCCTACTTTCTTTCTTCCTCACCCTGGTCTCCCTCCCTGAACCTGTTCCTGGGCCTTATAATATTCCTTCTTGTAGTGTTAGGGGGTCCTAGGTTGATGTTGAATTGCATTCCCTAGGCCAGTTTTTGGACCAGGGTCAGCTTGGCCCCAAGCATATCTTGGGAATCTTCTAAAAACATGGTGGTGATAGTAGTCATAATGGGAGGCTTGTTGGCATGGTTTGTTAGGTCACAGGACAGTTTTAGGCCAAGGCTGAGGTTCATCAATGGTACCAATACCTAAGAACACTGGGGAAACACTGGAGAGAGCCTGTACTCTGCTGCTTTAAGTCTCCATTTCAGTAAATAGTTATTGAGAAATCCTTCTATCTTTCTCTACCTGTTATCTCCTTTCCCTGGCAGGATAAACATTCTGCATGTAAATAAATTTATTGTTTTGTAATGTGGCAGTGTGGGCCCCCTTATATGTGGGTGCCCAGAAATCTACCCTTATTTCAGGGTACTTTAAAGATCAGCATACACCCTGAACCATAGCTTAAAGACTCTACCAATGTATTTTTTTACCAATCAATTAGAAATCACATTAGCTCAAAGCAAGAGACTTAATTAAACAGCAAAGCAAGACAAATGACCAGAAAAATCTCTCATAAATGCAGTAGGAACACTAGTGAGGAACAGGGTATAGGGAATGTTCATGGCCAGGAAGCACACATGGAGGAGATATGAGGAAGAAGCACGGCCAGGGAACGTGGATAGAAAGGCATATGAATGGGGAGTGTGCACCAGGGAAGATGCATGGAAAGGCACACAAATAAAGAATGTGCAAAGCCAGAAATATCTGTTGGATGCAACTCATGGCCAGAAACATCTGTTGGATGCAACTCACACCACTTAGGCAGCAGAGTTGCCCATATCGTCTAGTGATACCACCATGCTATTGGTCTTTTGCTGTATTATATGGCTTCTTCACCGAGCTATTGGTATAGCTACAAGAATCTTAACTCTGAAAGTTCACAGCCTCGTGTATTTCAGCTCTTTTAAGATGCAGACTTCACCCAGCTACACACATCCATCTTGCTATCCAGAAAAATCCCTAAGCATGTAATGCATTCTTATGAGCTCCATTTTTTTCCAGAGTCTGATAGTCTAAGCTTTAACTTTGAGAAAATTCCTTTCAAATCCTTTCTATTCCTATGATGCCAATCACTGCCATCAAATCACATATGTTGGATGTAGAAGGCTGAAAAAGACCTTTATCCTATGAGGGAACCCTACTCCCTAGCAACCAATTGCCTTATTTCCTTTAGTATACTAAATGAGATGATATATGTAAAACAATTTGTAAACCTTAAAGCACGATGTAAATATGAGCTATTATAGTAAAATAAAAATTCAAAGGATGTATCTGTTCCCAACTTTTAAAAATTAGATTTTTGTATTCTGAGATTCTTTATTATAGTAAAATTTGTGAATTTGATCTACCAGTTTGAGCTAGTCTCCAATAGTTACTGTGGAGTACCAATGGAGAATAAGGGAATACAGACAAAGGAGAGGGCCTAGGAGCACAATCTTTGACAGAAGCATCCATCCCCACTAATCTTTTTACCCTTGACTGGGTGGCAATGTAAAGTGAACCCATATTCCAGCAGTGGCTAGTAAAGGGAACTCATCTATAGTGGGGTAAACCTCTGTAACATCCCCATCTGCTCTCCTTGTCCTTTTCCCAATAGATGAACTTTACCTGTCCTATATTCTGTCCTTTCAGGGTTGGTTTAACTATGAGCACTGGAAGCTTAAAGGCCATCCATATGGGACTTGGAGCCCATGAAAGGATATATCCCCAAATTTGTACTCAGAGAAGGTACAGAATTTGAAAGGACCAGGATTTTTCTGCCAGGTAAGGTAGAGGAAAAGAAAGGAATCTGATCCACAAAGTCCAACAACCTAAACCTAGCAGTTTTAATCTCTCATTCTCTTCTTCTGCTCAGTCTTATTCCCTCAAGTGTAATTCTCCATAGCTTTGGTGAAAAGAATCTTAGAACAGTAATTCCTTGTTTCTCAGCACATTCTTCTATTGGGAGCTCCTAGCAGAGTCTGGTACCCAGGCACTGGGGAAGGAGACTGGGGATTTGTTGCTATCAAAAAGACTATTAAGAATGCCTTTCCTCTACCTATATACATATCTAAGTATGTAAACAAGAAACACTCTGTGCATCTTTTGTTTCTCTTCCCTTGGAAGAATGTTTAGTAGGTAGAAAGGGAAGGAGACAGGGTCAAGCAATCTTTAAGACATAGATATAGAGAGGTAGGTAGGTGGATAGATACACTTGGTTTTGATTCAAGACTCTTTGCAACAAATAGCAAATCCTCTTATTGAAATACACCTTCTTCCCCCACCCACTTTCAGTTTATCTATTGCCAGTAAGAAATAACTGAACCTCTCTCTGGGTCTGTTTCCTCATCTGCATAATAAGGGGGATGGACTAGATGACCTCTAAGGTTCCTCCTAGTTTCCACCCCACACTTACATTGAGTAAATTTAAAAAACAAAACAAAAAGCTAAAAAACATAGCTA
Source organism: Phascolarctos cinereus (assembly GCF_003287225.1). Lineage (NCBI taxonomy): Eukaryota > Metazoa > Chordata > Mammalia > Diprotodontia > Phascolarctidae > Phascolarctos > Phascolarctos cinereus. Next base: position 78,147,998 of record NW_027555736.1, read on the forward strand.
CATAGCCCAGCAAAACAAATTCCCATGTTAGCCATGTCTGAAAATGTATGTTTCTGTATTTTAAGTTCATCACCTCTTTGGCAGGAAGTGAGATTGTTTCATCTTCACTATTTTGGAGTTGTGGTTTATCATTGCACTGATCATAATTCTAAAGGCTGAAGTTGTTTTACTCTATAATGTTTTTATCATTGTTATTAGCTCAGAGAGCTCTTCCCAGTTTCCTCTGAAACTATCCATTTCATCATTTTTTATAGCACGGTAATATTCAATTACATTTATGTACCACAATTTGTTTAGCCATGCCCCAATAGGAGATAATCCCTTACTTTCCAATTTTTAGCTACCCTGAAAATCTACTATAACTATTTTTGTATATGTAGATCTTCTCATTTTTCAGTCTCTTTGGGGGGAAGAGGTGTATAGGCCTCATAGGAGTAATATTGCATGCCAAAGGATATGTAGTTTTAGTAACTTTAGTAACCCAGGAAAAGTAAGTCTAATGTTTCATCCACAAGATGATCTTTTTGTCAGTCAGTCTATCTGCATTTATTAAGCACTTACTATGTGCCAAGTTCTATGATAAGTGCTGAGGACATAAAGACAAAAATAGGGTTCCTTTTTTTTTTTTTGGCAAGGCAGTTGGGGTTAAGTGACCTGCCCAGGGCCACACAGCTAGTATCAAGTGTCTGAGGCCATGTTTGAACTCAGATCCTCCTGACTCCAGGGCCTGTGCTCTATTTGTAGGGTTCCTTCTTTTGAGGAGCACACATGCTAACAGGGGTGACAACATGCAAAGAACTGTTACATAACCTGAGCCCCAAACACGTATCGTTTGTTGTGGGGTTCTCTCCTCATTGGTGGGGATCACTGACCCTAGTTTGCATGAAAGCCAGTAACAAAGTTGGGGCAATTCGGGGAGAAGAGAGATCTCTATGGAGTCTCTTCGAGCCCCCTCTTTCTGTCTCTCCTTCTCAGCTTCTGGCCCCAACTCTTCCTTCTCCTCTTTTTGGAGAGAGATGAGGGGAAAAGAAACTAGAGATATTTACTCTGCCTCTCTTCATGCCACAGACACCCTCATGCTACCTGTAAGTGACAGCCCTACATAATAAAAATAGTTAGCGGAAGGTACCCGTGAGGGAAGGCACTGGCTCTGGGAGGATTCAGGAAAGCCCTTCAGCAGATATGTCTTTCATCCATAACTACTTTGTAACCTACTTTAGGGAAGTGCCCATCAGGCTTGCTTCTGTTTGTATTTCTAGACCAACACTTAAATAAAACTTTACCTAAAACTTCCCTTATCCTTCCAGCTGGTAACATCCTTCCTCTGGTACTTGATGTAATCCTTTGTTTTTCTACCCTAAGGTTAACTGGGTATTCCAAAAGTCTTAATGCAGTTTAATTAAAGGCAATATTATTTTGACTATTTTATTTAAAGCTATTAAGATTTAAAACTGCACTAAGACTTCTGGGACATTGTATTAACTATACCAATGATTTGTGTTTTATTCTCCTTACTAGACTGTAAGCTCTATGAATGCAGGGATTCCCCCTTTCACTCTAAATAGTGTCTTCCACACAGTTTCTTAACTTATTTGTCTGTCATGGACCCCTTTGGCAGTCTGGTGGAGCTTATACACCCTTTCTCAAAATAATGTTTTTAAATGAATAACATAAAATGTAGTTGTTGTTTAGTCATGTCAGACTCTTCATGACCCCATTTGGGGTTTTCCTGGCAAAGATACTAGAGTGGTTTGCCATTTCTTTCTCCAGCTCATTTGACAGATGAGGAAACTGAAGCAAACAGGGTTATGCGACTTGCCCAGAGTCACACAGCTAGTGGTGTCTGAGGCTAGATTTGAATTCAGGAGGTTGACTCTTTCTGATTTCAGGCCCAGGGCTTTATCGATTGTGCCACCTAGCTTCCCATAACATAAAATACATTGGATTAAAAAGGAGACTATATTGAAATACGGATATATTGAAACCCTGAAATTGTAATGTCAATTACATTGAAATACTGAAACCACTCATATTGAAATGCCGATGCAACTTTTTCCCGTTCAAGTTTAAGGACCTCCTGAAGTCCCCAAGTCCCGGGTGAAGAGCCCCTGCCTGAGTGTTTGCTGAATGACTATACATTAGGCACAAAACATAAAACGGATGCAACCGAACGCCTCTTCGGCCCTTCCAGGGCCTTCCAGTTCGGTTGGGGCTGACCGCTGCCTAAACCAGCGACGCAACGAGTGAAGACGAGCTAGGCAGGCCTGGGCTGTGTCCGAGGGCGGGCTTCTCAGGTAGTGAGCTCCCCGTCAGAGCTCTGGCACTCGGACAGCGACGCCACGGGGCTCTTCGGGTCTGCCACCTTCCGCCGTCTCCCTCCTCCGGCACAAAGCCGCATCCATCAGGAACCTGAGGCGCGAATGTGGAGAGCCCGGGCCCCTCCTCTGTGGCCGCCCCGCCCCTTCGGCGACCTTAGCAACAGAAGTCACGGTATTTCCGGGATGTCCCGGCCGCGGAGGATTTCCCCCGTGCCCAAGCGCATGCGCCTCCTCGTCTCGTTTCTACCCCGCCCCCCTCCGCCAATCCCGCGGGCTCTACGCCTGCTGCCATCTATAGGGGTCGTGTGCCGCCCTCCCAGGTTGCGGAAGTGCCCGCCTTATCCCGTACGCAATTTCCGGTTGTGGCGAGACCTAAGGAAGGAAGTGGCGTGTTGTCACCTGAGGTCACGCTGCCTGGACTTCCGGTTGTCGGATCCCTCTCGTGATCCCACGTGTGTTTTTCGGACTTCTGGGCTCCTGCACGGTACTCAGGAAAGAGACCGGAGAGGCTGCCCCGCGCGGCGCCGCGGAGAGGCCTGAGGATGAAGGCGGTAAGGACGGGAGCACCAGCTCGGGCGCTGGCGCAGCCTCCGGAGCTTACCAAGGGGGGAGGGGGCCAGGTCAGGGTCTGTCTGAGCGAACCTAGGCTAGGAGGAGCTCGGGGGACTGGCCTTGGGACTGGGGCGCAGGCCGGGTCTGGGGCTCTTCGGTTTTCTCATCTTTATCATGGGGGTAATGAGCGCAGTGCCTCCTGAGTCACAGGCTTGTCCCCCCAGGCTTGTTGTGAGGGTCAGTTAGTATTTACTAAGCTGCTACTATGTGCCAGACTCTGTGAAACAAGCATTTACTAAGCGTCTACTACCTGCCAGGTACTGACAGTGTGCTAAGCTCTGGGGATACAGGAAACAAGCATTTGTTAAGTTTCTACTACACGTGAGGTACTGAGGAAAGAGATTTGATTCAGACAACAGACAACCCTGGGGGAGATATGTGCTGTTATTATCTTCACTTCACAGTTGAAGAAACTAAGGCAAGCTGAAGTTAAAGTGACTTGTTCACGGTCACCCATCTCAGGCTGGATTTGATCTCAAGTCTTCCTGATTTCCAGGCCCAACTGCTTATGGGGTTGCGGGGAGCAGTGGGGTGGCATGGTCAGACTTGCATTTTTAAGGAAATTCACTTTTTCAGCTGAGTGGAGGATTGACGAATGTGGAGAGACTTGAGGGAGGGGGATATCTAGCACTCTATTGCAGTAGTGCAGGCCTGAGGTGATGTGTAAGTGCCATTTGTTAGAATAGTAATCTGTAATTGGTTACTAAGTATTAAAACATGGAGAGTTAAACAGTGTTTGCCTTGTTTGTCAGGTTTAAGGCAAAGGAGAAAGATGAAAGAGGGGAAGGGGGCTGTAGATATGGTGAGTGGTCTCTGAGTGTTTTAGGTGCCATTCCAAGGCACTTATCCTTCACTGAATTGTAGTTACATCGTGCCATAAAAAGTTTGCAAAATTCCTTTTTATCCATTACCTTATTTGATCCTCGCAACAACTCTGTAAGGAAGCTGCTCTTATTATTTCTGTTATACAAATGAGGAAACTCAGCCTCATTGAAGTTACGTGATTTGGTCAGGATCACACAACTAGAAAATGCCTGAAGGTGACTGACTCCCTGCCCTCCCCAATCTGCCATTCTGTTCACTAGCTATACTATTTTCCTCTACCTCTTTTGTATGAAAACCCATAGATATGGGGTGTTTAAAATAGAACAGCTCTGATGAAAACCATTGCTTAAGTTAAAGAAAAAAAAATCTTAAAAATGAAATCCTTTCTAAATAAAGTTGAGCATATAGTAATTGTTCTGTTGTTTTCTAGCGAAAAAGCAAAAAACGGGCCCCGAGCTTTCGGAAACTTCTAAAAACTAGTAAAGTCAAACTTGACAACAAGTTAAAAAATAAACAATATAAACAGCAAAGTACTGCCAAGAAATACCGAAAAGAACAAAGGAAACTTAGACAAGCTGTGAAAGATGTTGTATCTAAGAAGCCTGTTCCATTGGAGGATGGAAAGCACATACTTAGAGGTAAGTGTGGTGATATTAAAATCGTGTACTAATTTATTGTAAGGTATTGTGAATGGATTGGTGGTATGAATAGTTCTTACAGTACATAATCCATGTATGTATATATGTATATTACACATTTTTGTATTGTTACATCTACTACAGAATTATTCTTCTTTCAGGCTACTGTATTTATTCACTTAAGTTTGTTTTACTGTCTATGTCAGTTTTTTTACCTGACAATAAGGATGTGACTATTACTGCTTTCCATCTCCATCCTTCAATTTTGATCACCAGTGCTCTTTTTTAAGGATTGGAAAAGATTGGAAGCAAGGGAGGTAGAGGTAGCAGGTTCTGAAAACAATGGCTATGAATAGAAGTGTGAGATTATTATTCTGGAGAATGATCATGATGGCAACAAGTCCTATTTAAGTTTTTTATGTGCTACCACTCCACCCCCTGCCTAGGTACTTTCGGGGCTCCTAAACACAGATGCACAATCCTTGTGAAAGTTTTGACTTTTTAAATACTATAGTTACACACAGAAAGCATTTTTTTCAGACTTCTAGGGTCTAGGTAAAATAGTACTAGGAAACACAAGGAAATAAACTTAAAACTAATTTATACTTAAGAAGTTATTCCTGAATGAATTGTCATCCTGTATGCTTTTATGTTCTTCAGTCATTCAGTGGGTCTCATATATCATGTCTGAATAATTCCTTCAAAAATGCAGATTGCAGTGCATCCCTGCCTTCTCATTTATCCTATGCTATTCTTCTTCATGTCTTGCTGTAAACCCTTCATGGGTCTCTACCCAATCTGCCTGGGCATTCTTTGAGGTTTCCAGACACTCTGTGCGTGCTGGTAGAGCACACAGGTATCTTTTGTTCTTGCTGTATGATGGGGCCTTTTTCCATTCTGGTCATCTGTCTCTCTTGGATATCTTTTTGTGCCACTTCTGTGCAGTTTTTTATTGGTAATATGCTGCATTTGGCTCATGGCTGCAACATGCCTCTTTATTTCCCTTGGGATGGCCTGCAACTTTAATTCTCAGATGATTGTGGTGTTTCATGACTTCCAGACATACATTATTAGTGGAAGAATATTGACAAAGACATGGTTTAGGGAGAATCTTGGGGTCATTAAAAGCACTCTGCAGTTTACCAAATGCAGTCCAACCTCCTGTTTATTTCTGGGCTTAGCTTTTGTCCATTGCATTCTGTTTTCATCAAATGTATTGCTAAGCCAACTCTATAAGCTTTCCATCCAGCTGCATGTAATGTTCCAAATAATAGTTTGGCTAAACCTTTTGAGTTAATTTTGGGTGCCATTTAGGAAGGTTTGAAACGTTCTAAAGCAAGGGTGGGGGGAACCTGTGGCCTGGAGGCTACACATGACCCTTTAGGTCCTCAAGTGTGGCCCTTTGACTGAATTCAAACTTCACAGTTAAATTTGAATTTAGTCAAAGGGCCACACTTGAGGACCTAGAGGGCCACATATGGCCTCAAGGCTGCAGGGAATCTGCATTCTAAAATTTTTAGCAGTCATCCCAAAATAAACTGAAAATATGAACATTTGAAGACCTTGTCATCTATATAAAGTACTCCTTGTTGGCCTGTGTATTGGACTTCTTCCATTGTTGTATCAAAGATCTCTGAGCATTTGTCTACTTGTTTTGTGCCTCCTTGATTTTGGCAGTTGTATACTTGTCAAAGTTGTTTTTGATGTATCTTGCAAGTATACTCACATGATCTTAACAAATCAGTGGGATACACCTTGTTCCAGGAGAGCCTTTAACGTGGTATTTTGCTTTAAGGAATCAAATGCTCTTTATTGTCAAACAATAAACACAGTTGGACCTTGTATTCTCTGAACCTTTAAGTCAATCGTGTGTGTTTAAAGATGTTTGCTGTGGAATATCAATTGTGAGACCTACCTGTTGTTTGTATTTTCAAGGATGTCCCAAATAACATGTGTATATTAATCTCATAAGGAGCTTATAGACGTGGAAAAGTCAGCATATGGTTCAGTAGTTATAGATAACTTTTTGATTATTTGAAAGAAGTTCCATGATTTTTCTAAGCATTTGTTATCTTCTTTCAAATCTCTTGAGAATCAGTTTCCCAGAGTCCTCAGAATGGTTATCTCCAGGATGACATTGGTTCTTGTATATTTGGAATCCTTTTCTTCTCATTTGTTTTCTTTAATCATGTTTATACTTCTTTGAACATCATGTTAGGGTCACAGAGGGAGAGTCGTCATCTCTAGCTTCTCTGTCCTTCCTTGATGGTGAAAAGAATCGGTTCTAAAAGTTCTTGTTCCTGTGTCATTAGTCAAGGCCTGAGATGTTAATACAGCTGTGGTGGTTACTTTGTTAGTCATGGAGATAACAAATTGTTTTAGTAGTTTTGGCAGTCTCTTCCATTTTTCATCTGTTTTCCTATTTTGATCCTTAAATGCCCTTGGCCTCCTCTGTCTTCAGGCAGTCAGTGACCATTAAATTCCTTCTTTGTGCTGGGTGCTGGACTAAGTGAGGGAGCTCTCAGGCTAAGCTCCTATCTGAAGGCTAAACGGCCATTTTCATTAGATTTCTTGCTAAACTTTTAAAGTTTGTTTTCCTTCTCACTGCCTCTCACTTTTTTTATGTTTCCCATCATCACCCTGTATAGAATTCTTCTAACGGTGGTGTCATCCTACTTTACATTCTTGATATGAAATAGAATTGAATGAGAGGAAAGTGGGGAAATTAAAATTTTGATCTAGTATCTGTACATTTTCCCATACATAGGGCAGACTATGGATTTGGTCACAAAATTTTTAATCTAGGTACAAAATTGCAAAGAGCTTTATTTCCACGGTAACTAATTTCTGATTCTGATACTTTGAGGTAGCTCAAAGAACAGAGGAGGAAGAAGAAGAAGCCCTTCCTTTGGACATGATGGATGAAGATGACTTGCAGTTACTGAAAGATTTAGGTCAAGTGCCGTCGTTTTTAACTAGAGATCTTTCTTCTAGGTAAGTATTTGTTTTGGAATATTCAGAGCATTGTAACAAAGAAAAATTTTTTTGAGATTATTCATGAACCTAGAAGGAGAAAATATGTAGCATTGTGTATAGTAGTTGTGAAAATAGTCCCATCTAAATTTAATTGCTAAAGGTAACTGGAGAAGAATAAAAACCAAATTTGCTTAGTGTACATTTAAGTTAAATCTGAATGGGTGGATGCGTGAGTAGAAAGGGTGGGATAGAATGCTATTCTCGGGGTAGATGAAGGAAGTGCTAAACCAGAACAGGCAGAAACAGAGCAAGTACAGGCATAGAAAAGAGCTGGAAATAATGCCCAAGGAATTTGGGGTGCTGCACAGTACAGTAACTTACGTCTCAATATTTAAGAAATGATTGAATAGGATTTAAAATTTCAAAACAGGAAAAGTCAAGGGCAGACTTTGTACTTAGGAATATTTAGGTAATTAATGTCATCGGTATCTTATTTTTTCTTACTTAAAGAAAAGAATTCTTATTTCCTTTTAACATGTGATTTTTGCCAAAATACTCAGCGAGCCTGTTCACATCAAGAAACGGAAGCAGGAGAGCGTAATAGACAAATATGAGAAAGTACCAAGACGACTACAAACTGAGCCAGAAAAAGAAGTAATTCACCTACTTCCAATCAAAGATAAATGTGGTATTATTCCACAGACCAGAGAGAAGCCAGGTAAACTAACCATTGAACAATGAAATTTAAATTGCTTTTTATAAAGTTGGGTTATTAATATTTTCTTTTTAATATGCAGTTGTCAATATTAACACAAATGAAGAGGAAGAGCAAGAAGAAATGGAGTTTGAGGAAGGTAATGGAGTAGCTTTTTGTATTTATTTGATTAAAAAACAAATTTCAAGTGCTAACAGGAAGTATCACAGTGAGTTTTAACATTTGACGTAATCTGGAACATACATCACTATTCATGAATCACTATTTCAGGAGTGTTAGTCATTTCAAGGCTTGAAACACAGTTTTCATTGTTTAAAAAGTCTTCTTATGTAAACATTTTGAACCTTTTCACTTTCTGCTCTTGGTCTTTCATAGCTATGTAAAGATCACTTTTAAGACTGCTTCTGGCTGTTGTTTCCTTTCTGGAATGTCATTTTTGTTTATTTTTTAACCTGGAGGAGGGACTACCAAATTAAGTTTAGGAATTATGTAGTTTGTGTATTCCTTTTTGACCTTAAAATGATGTGGACACTATAAATTTTAAGAATTTCAGATCCTAGTAAAGGAATAATTTTTTGTGTGTGCCCATTTCAGAAAACAGAATATTGGTTTTTAGCTCTCTGCAAACTCTGCCCACTTTTGGATCCCGATCCATGTCATGTGCCCTAGCTGAGAGTATGCCCTAAAGCTCTGTCTTGGGCCCTTTTCTCTACATTCTCCTTATTTGATGACCTCATCACTTCCCATGAGTTTAATTATCATGTCTGTGCAGGTGACTCTCAGATCTGTATATTCCAGCCCTGCTCTGCTAAGCTCCAATCCCACAAAATCAGTAGCTTATTGGACAGTTCAGGCTGTGTGTCCTAGAGGCATGTCTATCTCAACATGTCTAAAACGGAACTCGCCATCTTTTCCCCATAGTCCACACTCAGTGCCATCACTCACTCCGTATATACAGCCATTTGACAGATTTTGTCATTTCTGCCTTTATAGCCTATCTCGAATCTGTCCCCTTCTCTCTATCTGGCCACTACCTAGTTCAGGCCCTCAGTAACAGTAGCCTCTTAAGACATCTGTCTACCTCAAGTCTCTTCCCATTCCAATCCATCTTCATACAACTGCCAAAGTGATTTTTTTAAGGTGTAAGTTTTTAAGTCTTACCACATTGTTCATTTTTACAATATTATATAAATTGTTCTCCTGGTGCTGCTCACTTCATTTGTATTAGTTCCTACAGTATTCTGAGATCTCTCTGAAACCATCCCCTTCATCATTTCTTATAGCATAGTAGTATTCCATTACTTTTATAATAACATAATTTGTTCAGCCATGCCCCAAATGATGGACACCATCTCTTTAGTTTCCAGTTCTTTGCCACTACAAAAATTTCCACTGTAAACATTTTTATACATATGGGTCTTTTTCCTCTTTCTTTGATCTCTTTTGAGAGTAGGATGCCTCAGCCTGTTTCTAGCTGTGTGACTGGGTCATGCATCTAACCTCTCTTAGTCTCCTTTTCTTCATCTGTGAAATGGGAATAATAGCACTTTCCATATAGTGTTGTTGTGAAGATCAAATGAGGTTTGTAAAATTCCTTCCAAACCTTCAAGTGTGGCATAAGTGCTGGCTGTTGTTATTGCAGGTATACACTGGCTTTTATAGCCCTTCTGCATCCGGCCTCCTCCTCATCTTCCAGCCTGATGAGATGTAATTTTCCTACATGCTATAGTCCAGACAAAGTGGCTTTCTGTTCCTCACAGAGAGGAGGCAGCTAGGTGGCACCGTAGTGCACAGAGCACTGAGCCAGGAGTTGAGAAGACTTCTCTTCCTGAGTTCGAATGTGGCCTCAGACACTTGATGTGTGATCCTGGGCAAGTTGCTGCACCCTGTTTGCTTCAGCTTCCTCCTGTGTAGAATGAGCTGGAGAAGGAAATGGCAAACTGCGTCAGTATCTCTGCCAAGTTGGGTCATGAAGAGTCAGACCCGAGTGAAACAACTAAACAACAGTAAATCCTCAGAGCAGTCCCATGACTTGTACACATGCCTTTGTATTACTGATCCCCCATGTCTGGATTGGACTCCCTTTGTACCTTCTTGCTTCTTATAGTCCCTGGTTTCTTTTGAGGCTCTGCGCAAGCACCATCCCCTTCATGAAGTTTTTCCTGATTACCCTGTCCCCAGCTTCTGGTGGCTCACCCTCCCTAGTGCTGATACATATGTACATGTTTTCTCCCCTCTGCAGAGAGGCTGTAAAGTTCTTTAAGCCGGGGCTGTTGCAGTTTTTTTTTTCTTTATATGCCTAGCTCTTAGCCCAGAGCCTGGCATGTATTATGCAGTGGTGAGCTGGTGAAGGTTTAACAGCAGACTCTGGAAAAGAAAATTCTCAAAATTTATATATGTGTATGTAACTTTATTTTAAATCTTAATATAAAAGATGTGTAGCATTCAATTTACAAATGATAATATACAATATTTTTTATAATAAATTCTTTATAACCATTTCTCACCAAATACTGTCATTTATTTTATTATTGTAATCTTTGGAGGAATTTGGGGTTAAGTGACTTGCCCAGGGTCACGCAACTAGTGAGTGTCTGAGGCTACATTTGACCTTGGGTCCTCTTGACTTCAGGTCCAGTGCTCTATCTACTACACCACTTAGCTACCCCTTGTTGATTTATTTTTGCCGAATATTTGTATATATAGCTAACCTGTATGGTTACATTTCAGACATTATTTGATAAAGAATTGCATCCCCTTCTGCTCCTTCCCAATAATTTTTTTTTCATTACATATACATAGGTGATTTATTGTTAAACTGTTTCTCACTCATACAAATTATATTCATTCAATTCAAACCTGTCAGCTTTAACACTATTGCAGTAGTGCTGATTGTCTTTTTAGCTTTTTATATAGTTGCATAGATTGAAACATTTTTGATTCTACATTATCTACAAAATTCTGAAAAACATTCAAATTAGTTTTCTGTTTTGAATTTCTACTTATATGATACATTTAAAAAAATCAATTATCCATGGGGAGGTTAGTTCTCAAGTCCAGGTAGATAGTTCTGATAAATCAGTATAATTAAAAATACTTAAATTATTATTTCTCTTTGGTAAAAGATATAAGTTCATGTATTGAATTTTATTTTCTAGTAACCTTCTTTGGAAGATCCTTACATTTAAAATTTTTATTAAATGGAATTTCTTCATAGTTACCTGACTTAATTAAATCTTCAATTTGAGATTCATACTTTCTAGTACCAATCTATTTTTTAAATTAATTTATTTTAATTTTCAGCATTCACTTCCAGAGGATTTTGAGTTTTAAATTTCTCTACTTCCCATTTCTCCCCCCCATCTTTGTTTTGCAAAGCTCTTATGATGCATTTGATTTTTGAAATTTCTGAGTATTATTTCATCCTGACTACACTGCAGTTTAAAATAATGAAGATTCTTCAGGAATGTCAGGCAGAGTCTTGTAAGAAATTGATATTTGTTAATTTCTTTGGCAAACCAGGATAAGAAGAATGAGGAAAATGCATTTGTGATGCAGGCTATGTGTGCCATACAATAATAGCAATTCATAAGCTGTATGCTACCTCTCTCAGACTGAGTACTTGACCAGTTTTAATAATTTCAAATTCTTTACGCTTCTATCTTGGCCTAATTGTCATTCGATTTGTGATAAATAGCATATACTTTATCCAAAATATTTTAAAATGATTCACTTGTTTCATTTCAGGTATTGAATTATCAAGTGATAATTGCAAATAGTGATTTGTCAAATGATGATTTTAGGAAATATTTCTAGCAACTTCATAGTTAATTCAGCCTTTTCTTCCCCAGCATTCAGTTAGCACCATCAGAACAAAATGCAATTAAATTTGCTTTCAAATATTCATTGTTGTAGCTACATTCATTTAAAATAGATAGTATAATGCATTGAAAATACACTCTTCTGTGACTGACACCAATTCTTTTAAAACAACAAATACCATTTCTGGTGCAGCTGCTGATTGAACTGTGCAAATTTAACAGTAGCTTGTATGTGTTGGTGTGAGCTCACTCTAGCACGCCTTTAGTAGTAGTAGGTGCCTGATAGATGCTGGTTGATTTAACTCAGACTTATTTTATTTTGTAAAAATTGGGCTCCAACCATTTAGGAACTTTTGAATATTTATTTTGGAACTAGTTGAAATTTTTAAAGGATTGGACCTTAAAATAAGTAGTGTGCTGGTAGAGTGATTAAAATGCTGAAGAGAACAGATTCATTTGTTTTCAAATGTCCTGAAAGTTATTTGGAAGCGTGACAGGATAATTACAAATTATGTTTTCCTCTTCATTTTCTTTGGGACAGAGTTTTTGTTAGGCATTAATGTCTTAGCCTAGCTTATGGTACCATGTATACTTAAGTATTAACACTGCATTTCTTTAATATTATTCTGTAATTCTTTTTCACCAGATTAAGCCAGCTTCCCTCTAATGAATATTGTTTTGTTTCAGTGGTTACTGAGGATCCTCTGCCGAAGCTAACCACAGAAGAATATATAATCGAGAGGCGGAGGAAACTGCAGGAGAAAAAAATACACATTGCTGCCTTGGCATCTGCCATTTTATCTGATCCAGAATCTAATGTAGGTAGTGTTCAACTCTTTGAAACTGCTTCTTAAAGAGCTGCTGCAAACTCTGAATGTTTTCAGTCTGTCTTGTCTTATAAATTAAATGCAAAATCATATTAACTCAGTAAGGATAAGTGTGGTGCAAGAGAAAGAGCTCTGGACACAGGTTTCAAGAAGCCAGAGTTTGGCTCTCAGCTCTGCCAGCTTGGGTGGCTTTGGGCATATAGTAAAGGCTCAATAGATGCTTGCTGATCATTTAAAGGCCGATTTATTTTGTTGTTATTGTTTGATTCTGTGATTGGGTATGCTGGATGGTTAATGGACCCATGATTTTAATATGTTATGCAGGAGGGCCAAGGTTGAACAATACAGGATTATGTCATATTTTAAGATAACCTAACATATAGTCTCCCTCAAACTTCCAAAGCAGATAAATTAACAGAAATATCATAGCTGAACAGTTCTACACTGCTATACTTTTGTTTACAAAGCGCTTTTCTTCATCATAAGCCTGTGAAGTAGGTTGTGTAAATATTATCACTGCCATTTAGGAACATGAACCTCAGATTATGGGACTTATCCATAATTACACAGATAAAAAGTGGGGCACCACCACTTGAAGCTTCTAGTTTCCAGGAAGTGTTCTACTAAACCTTGTGTTTTTCATAATACATAATTGTTTGCTTTACAGTGTTCCTTTTAATAGCAAGCCTTAGAATACTTTACATTTGAAGTATAATTCAGTTTAAAAAAAGGTAATTTACAAAGAACCTTTCAGGATCACATCTGTCACCTAAGTGATGCCTTCCTGTAAGTCTTTGGCATTTAGGCTTTCAAGCTTCCCTTGTCATTAGAATTCTTTTTGCAGCATTGTGAAGAAATTCCATGTTAGTGCTTAATTTTGGGCTTTGTCTCCTAGTGCTTTCTGCTCTGCTTTGTTGTGATACTTTTTTATTCCACAAGTTATTCCTTTAACAGATTAAGAAGTTGAAGGAATTGCGTGCCATGCTTATGGAACAGGATCCTGATGTAGCTGTCATTGTACGGAAATTGGTGATGGTTTCCCTGATGGAGTTATTTAAAGACATTACTCCTTCCTACAAAATTCGACCTCTAACAGAAACAGAAAAGGCATCCAAGGTATTGTTGCAAGCTTTCCAAACTAATCTCTCCCATGTGTAGCTTAGAAAGAATCTGTGATGAGTAAAATTGCAGCAAAGGCAGGCTAAGACAGGGTTTTTTCCAGGGCAAGAAAACAATTTGTTAACAGCGATGCATTAACTGTTAGTAAAGTGGGTATGCTGGCTGTGTCAGTCAAAAAGCCAGGGACCCTGAAGGTATGAGAAAACCCCCTTTATTGAGATGCAGGAAAGAAGGAATTCTGGGTGGTTGGGAATGTCACAATTGGCTAAAGCTAGGAGGATGGGTTGGCCTTCAGATGTGGATGATAACACCATTCTGGCAATTAAGGAAAGTTAATTGCTATATAGGACCCAGCTGCCTCTAGCCATATTTGCTAGAAAAACAAAACCACCCCAATCAGGATCCCCCCAGTTTGGTTTCCCCTTGGAAACCAGATTACACCTAACTTTAACAAAGTAGAAGACAAGAGAGTCATCCTTGAGGAAGAGCCCAGCCCAAGCTTGAGGAGCTTTGTGGGTTTTTCTAAAACTCATAGCCCAATTTCCCTTTCGTGATATTTTCGTTTACATTTTTGTGGTCTTTGTGTATATTATTATCTTGGTTCTATTTATTTAACTGTGTACCACTTCATACAAATTTTCATGTTTCTCTGAATTCCTCATATTCATTCTTTCTTACTGCACAGTAGTATTCTGTTACATTCACGTACCATAGCTTTTTTTTTTTAAATCTTTCCCTAATTTGATAAATATACAATTGACTTATGGTTTTAGTGTACCTTAAAGAAGATTGCTGTGTCGTTCTTGGCATATATGCTGAGTAATGAAATCACTGAATGTAAGATGTAGACAGTTCAATCAGTTTTCTTGCACAATTACAAACTGAAATCTAGAACAACTGGACCATTTCACAGTTCTATTATCTGTGAATTGTTGTCCTTGGATTCTTCATAGCCCTTTCATTGTCTGTTGTTATCTTCTGTCATCTTTGCCAGTTTGTGAGGAGGAGACCTTCTAAATTGTCTGAAGTTTTATTTCTTTTACAATTAGTGATTTGAAGAATGTTTTAATGTAATCATTTATAGTTAGCAGTTCTTTTGAAAATTGCTTATATCCTTTTATTGCTTATCTTTTGGAAATGGATTCCTTCTACATTTTAGGTGCCATTTACTATTCATAATTTCTTTAAATATTTTTCCCTTACTGTTCTTTTTCTTTTAATTACATTGCTTTTTTGCTGGGCAAAAAGTGTATAATCAAGTATACCTCATCTGTCCGCAACAATTCCTTCCATTTGTTGAATTAAAAAAGTTTGCCATCCCTCATAACTGATAAATTCATTTTCATTCATCTTTTCTAGCAGTTTTTTTTTTTAATTTTTGCTTTGGTCAGTCTCTGATCTAGCTGGAATTTACTGGATTATTTGGTATTATTTACTGGGTCCATATACCTTCTTGCCAATTACCAAATGGTTTTCCTAAATACAAGTTTTCTCAGTTTTTATTTACTAAAGCCCCCACTGCAGTCTTTCATTTTACTGTATTAATCCAACCCATCCATGAACATTGAATATCCTTCAACTTCTTTAGGTACTTTAGTCTGGTCTCTGTGGTTAATTTCCAATATATTTCTTTTAAGTGAGGTTTATTGGGTTTTTTTTAATCCTTATTACTAGTAAATAAAAATGAACATGATGTTTTGGGGTTAATGTTGTATCCTGTGACATAGTAGTTCCAGTAAGTTTTTGGTCAAAGTGGCAAGATTTCTTTTTACCATGTTTATGTTATCTAAAAATAATATTTAAACTTTTTGTTTTGGAAGTCAATTTTCAAATATCTTTTTCCTTTCTTATTATAGTAGCTTACTCTTGAAAATAAGAACAAGTGTCATAAATATATTCATATCCAAACTCGTAGCCATTTAAGAGATTGAGGACATCCTGGAGGTTGAAATTGAGAGGAGAGTTGGTAAAGGGGGAAACTCATTATGCCCTTCATTTTGTCCTGGTCACATAATTCTGAAACTTTTGGATGTTTCTGTAAAAGAATCTTAAAGTTCAATAATACAGTATTAGATTTGGCATTATCAGCATGAAGGTGTTTCAAACCAAGTATATATTAAAAAGCATTTATGGTTCTTAAAATTTGTGAATAATGGAATGTTACTGTCTGTGCTGGGGGTTGCCATGTTTGCCAGCTGTTCAAACCATATGTGATGATCTCCAGATGTGTACCAGCTGTAAAAGACAGTATTTATTGTAATGTGGTATAGAGGGAAGGCTCTGAACTAAAAGATGTGATTTTGGTTCTGGCTCTATCACTTATTAGCTGAATAAAGCTGCCCTTTTTTAAGGATGCTAATAATACATACATTTCTTGTTTCCGTGATATCGTGAAGAAAGCTCTCCATAAGTGTATAGAAGTGCCATACAATGTAAAATAATGCTTCTTAATTTGGAACAATAATTATTTATGCATTTTTACAAAACCCTTAATTCTGACATTTGTGTTTTAGTTGTGGTATGTGCAGATTGCAATACTTTAGCTTTGAAAAGGGAAATTTTGTCTTCTTACAGGTCCGAAAAGAAACCCAGAAACTTAGAGAATTTGAAGAAGGCCTAGTAAGCCAATATAAATTTTATTTGGAAAATCTAGAACAAGTAATTAAAGGTAAAATGATTTGTCTGTTTTTGTTGGAATTTTCTTAGTTATTTTGTTTCAGGAGGAAAGAAGAATGACTTTAACCATAAAATATTTATAATAAATTCTTGAGAATTTCACTACAAGTTAGTGACTGGGGATGATGAAGTTTTTTGCCAAACTCCTTTTTCTTTTGTCTCTACTTCTTTGCTCTTAAGGAGAGACTTTGGGCATTGATGGGGAAGGGAAACAGACATGACTTTCTTTGTCCATTACTTTAACTTAGCACATTTGGATTCTGCACTGGATTTATCTCCTGGCTGGCCAGCCTTGGTTATTTGGGAGTAGGGATTGTGAGTCTTGTTGACCCACACTATGAAATGGCCTCTCGTGCTGTAAGGCTTCAGAGGAAAAGGGGCAGGCTAGTCTTGGAGCATATGGTGCATGTAAAATTTTAGTTCTTTGAGTCAGCATGGAGTAGTGGACCTGGAGTCAGGAAGACCTGAGTGTAAATGTGACCTCAGCCACTTGTTAGCAGTGTGTCCCTAGGCAAATCACTTATCCTTTGTCTACCTTAGTTTCCTCATCTGTAAAACAGCTCCTTTGTTTTAGGGTTGTTGTGAGGATCCAATGAGATAGTAATTATGAAGTACTTAGCACAGTACCTGGCACATAGTAAGTGCTATAGGAATGGTAGCTATTGTTGTTATTTTCCCATCTTAGATGCTCAATAGCTATGTGACCCTGACCAAGTCACTTAACCTCTTTGTGCCTCAGTTTCCTTATTTGTAAAATGAGGAGGTTGAGCATGATGACCTCTAAGGACCCTTCTAGCTCTAAATCTATGATATCTCCAATGTCCTGAATATCATTGACTTTTTTGTTTGCTAACTAGATTCCTCTTCCTAAGGCTATCTTAAAATAGAACTTGGCAGAGTAGAGCTTGAGAGCTTACTTTGTGAGTACCCGGTTTTTACTGTTGGATTTTACTGCTAGGTGACAGTAGAGTGATGGCAGTTAGCTTTTAAATTTTGAGCATGGTGTATTAAGGGGCTGGTTCCGCTATAAATATTTTTCTTCAGGTCAAATATATTGCTAGAGATACTTTTTAAAAAGCTTTTTTTTTTCAGTTTAACATATCATTTAACTTTTGTGTTTCTTGTTTATAAATGATTGAATCATGCTAGTAATTTGTTAACAGGCCTGCCTCTGCAGAAGTCTTTATGGGTAGATGACTCACAAGGGAAGTCTCTGTCCTTGGGAGCAGTGGTGTCAAACTCATGTAGAAACAGCCTTGTATTTATTCAGAAAAAACACAAATTGGGGCAGCTAGGTGGCTCAGTGAATAAACGCTGGCCCTGAAGTCAGGAGTACCTGAGTTCAAATCTGGCCTCACACCAAACACTTGATACTTATGAGCTGTGTGACCCGGGCAAGTTACTTAACCCCAATTGCCTAAAAACAAAAAGCAAACAAACAAACAAGCCCACAAATTAACATTATGTTGTATTTTTATTTATTTTGTTAAACATTTCCCAATTATATTTTAAATTAGTTCAGACTGTACCCAGGAATTTTGTGGACACCTTATTTGACACTTGTGCTCTGGAGGATTACATTCTAGCTAAGGGTACAGAATATACACATGAAACAATTTGAAAACAAAATATGAATTACAAAAAACAATAAAATAGAAACTGTGTTAATGGTGATGTTAGCTGAAGAGGACTCTGAGTTTAATTGAAAAAGATTTCTGTTGGAAATGAGGAATAGAAAAGACTTCGTGGAGATGGAAGACAAAATCTGGTATATAGGTAGAGATAGACATGGAGATATCTAACAAGATCTGAGAGCCTAGCGGACTGATCGATTTGGCTGGAAGGAAGGGTGTGTGGGGAGAATAATGAGAGATCAGGGGGAAGAAGTATTGGGGGATTTCTTTGAAAGCTAGTTGACAAATTTCAGTTTAACAAAGGTAGTTAAGCCACTGAAGGCTTGTGTCAGGAAGTAATGTGGATGTACTAATGATGAGAGAGACTTGTAAATCACCAACTGCTATTTTTCTAGGTACCTAAATTATTGCAGTAGCCTAGTTCTGCTTCCAGCTCTCTTAAATGTGGTTCATCTTACACAGAGCCACCAGAAGACTGATAAATTGTAGAGAATGGGAGAAGTGTAAGGAGACAAGCAGTATGAGTTTTATATCCTTGTGTAGGAGACAGTGAAAGGTGAGTGGGATGACAGGATTGTCATCTGGAGTCACACCTGTAATAAGTGCTTATGATTCTCTTGGTGTCAGTGTGGCAGGGATTTTCTAGTGGGAGAACACAGAACTTGTCCCTGTCTTTGGCATTATCCAACACTGATTCATCATAGGATCATGGATTTAGATCCAGGAGAGACCTTAGGGATCATCAGTCTAATCCCCTCATTCTGAATTTGAGGACCAGATGGATGGTGGGGCTTGTCCAAGGTCAAACAAGGTCATAAGTGTGGCAGAGCTGAGAGTTGATTCCTGGTATTCTGACTGCCAATGCTCTGTGTCCACTGTACTGTGCTGCCTCACAGTGACTTGGAGAAGAGTCTAGAAGACGTGATGAGGAAATTTGCAGCTGATGACAGAAGCCGGTAGGTTTTGGTTCACTAGCTTGGTATACATCAGCAATGTGATGTGATTGCTAGAAAAGCCTGAATAGGCTGATCTAAAAGGTGGAAATTGAGAGGGAGCACTCATGGAATCCCAGGATGGGGTAGGCAGCTCGGCTCAGGAGAGTGAAGAAAGAGCCTAGCAAGGCTCCGTAACTGGGGAGAAGGACGATCTTAAAGCTTTTAGGGCAGACCTCAGGAGATGTAAGGAGAGCAGTGTTAGAAAGGGGACAAAGCCGGATAGGAAAAGACAGGACTTCTTCGGTGATGTTCTTGCTCAGGCGGCGACTAGGGTAAAAGTTGATTAAAGAAGGGACAAGGTTCTTCCTGAGTTAAGATTCTGAGGAACCTCTGGGGAGGGCGAGACTTAAGTCTTAACCAATTTTGTCTCATCTCGTGTTGAGGATGGTGCTGTGCTAGCTGCTTACTAAGGTTCTGTTGGGAGAATAAATAGGAGAGCACCTGAAAGGGACTGCCTAAGTGGATGTAAGCATTGAATTAGACTGAGCTCCAGCCTCACTGGCTAACCTGAGAGCGCCTCTGTGTAAGCCACCCTCATTTTATTGAGTTCCCTGAGATTCTCGGACGCTGCTAGTTTGACAGCTGAGCTAACTCTGAGTGTGCTGCATTGTATTTGATATAGGGCCTTACTGGGCCGCCAGAGAAGAGAAAGCCAAGAGACACTGAGAATGAAGGGGGGTGGACTTTGGGGAGGAAAGGTGCACCCTTCATGCCCCGCTTTTTTTTTTTTTGATTCCCTCAGTCGTCAGAAAAAAGGGATCTGAGCCGAGCTAGAAGGCTGGATCTTTGGTGGGAGTGGTCTGTCTGCATGTGACGTGTTAAGTGGAAAAGTAACAAGCAGCACTTCACTCTTGTTGATGTTGTTGTTGTCTTTTAAAATAGTTGACATTTATGTAGCAGTTTAACCTAAGGTTTCTAAGGATTTGGCTTTCTTATTTAATTTGACAGTGTAGGTAGAAGACTAAGATGCTAGTTGTTTCCATTTATTAAAATTTATCTTTTAGGAAAGAGGAAATACATCTTTCTCTTGGAGAGGTGGATGACATTAGGTGTGCAAAATTGTATATATTGTAGCTTTATAAACAGTTAGGCTTTATTTACATTTTTTTCTCTGTTATGTGGGAATGGAATGTATATGTATATTGGGAAGAGATTATGATGGAGGAAAAGGGCAGACATAAAAAGTTATTAATTAAATGAAAAACAAATACTGTCTTAAGAAAAAAATAAAATTTACCTCTTAGAGTTGGAACAAAAGCTAAGGACAGTCACATGAGAAATATGGTGGAACATATATAAGATTGAATGACATTTTAAAATCTTTAAATGTTCCCATATGTATACTAAAAGAAGAATTTGAAGAGATGCTGAGCAATCTAATTTGTCATGTAGTGTATTTGAATAAATATTCTGATTTAGAGCTCTTGTAATAATAACTTTGTGGGGAAGCATTATGACTTGTCTGAGTTTTGACTTACAGGTAAATTCAGTAACCAGAGTTATCTTTTGATTAGACTGGAAGCAAAGAAAACTGAAGAAAAGTAATGTTGTCTCCTTAAAGGCATATAAAGGTCTGGCAGAGGTTGCTGTGAAGAGCTTGTGTGAGCTGTTGGTAGCACTCCCTCATTTTAACTTCCACAATAATATCATTGTGTTGATTGTCCCTCTTATGAATGACAAGTCAAAACTGGTACGTATTTATAGATGTTCATTTTGTAGAAAATGTTTAAAAACAAAATCATTCCACAGTCATCAAGGTTATTATTATCTTATCTCTATTCCTGTGAATAATAATGTTTCTTTCCAGGTTAGATTAAAAAAAAATTAGCAAAACTATCAAGAAAATTTCAAGTATTATTTCTTTATAAAGCTCCTTTTTTTGTGTGTGGTTTGGTTTTTCTTTTTGTTTTAATCTTTTTTTTTTGGTGAGACAATTGGGGCTAATGGGGTTAGGTGACTTGCCCAGAGTCACACAGCTAGTAAGTGTTTTGTGTCTGAGGCTGGATTTGAACTCAGGTCCTCCTGACTCCATCGCACCACCTAGCTTCCCCATTATTGTGATCTTAACGAACACTAAAATGAGTACTTCCATATACATATATATATATATATATATGTAGTAAAACAAATAGAGGATTATACATGAAACTGTGAACCTTTATTATATATGGTTTGAATTTTAAAAGTTATAATAAATCTATAAGTCCATATAATAAATTCAATATAAAGCTTTCAAATATGACCTACTTCCCTGTGAATCTTTTTGTCATCCTCTTCCGTGAAGTAAAAATAATGCTTTACTGACCCTTTTTTCTTTTTTTGTGGGGAGTGTTAGCCTTATCTCCATCCCTTTCGATTCCTCCCCCGGTGAGGGAGGGGGAAACTTTTAAAATAAATATCTGTGGTCAAGCTAAATAACACTGTTCTGTGTATGTTTCATTCTGTTATCTTGAGTCTATCATATTTCTGTCAGGAGATCGGTATGCTCATGAGTCCTGTGGAATCGTGATTGACTGTAGCTTTTGATCAACATTCTTAAGTTCTTCACAACAATAAAGTTGTCTTTACAATGATGTTATTTTATAAATTGGTTCCTTGGTTCTTTCCACTTCACTTTATATCAGTTTATATAAGTCTTCCAGTGTTTTCTGAAAGCTTTCCCTTTTGTTGTTTCTTGTATCTCAATAATATTGCATTACTTTCATATACCATAAATTTAGCCATTCCCCAGTAGATGACCCTTTTAGCTTGTAGTCGTTTGTCATCAAAAAAGAAAGCTACCATGAGTATTTTGGTACACGCGAGTTCCTTTTTTCTTCTTTTGCTTTCTTTGGATTATAGGTTTAGTAGTAATACATGATCAGAAGTCACAGTTTAGTGATGGTTTGGGTATAGTTCCATTGCTTTCCAGAATAGCTAGACCATATCATAGTTTTTACGTTTTTAAAATTTGTGATTTAGAGCATTTTTTCCCAGGGTTGTTGATAGCTTGAATTTCTTCTTTTGAAAACTGCTTGTCTGTATCCATTTACTGTTTATCTTTTAAGGAATGGTTCTTGTTCTTATAAATTAGAATTGGTTTTTGTCTGTCTTGGATACAAGACGTTTAGCAGAGAAATTTTTGGCAAAGATGTTTTTCCAAGTTAATGGATTCTCTTCAAATTTAATTGCATGTAATTTGATGTACTGTGCTTTGTATTTCAGATTTCTGAAATGTGTTGTGAGGCAGTGCAGAAGCTCTTTAAACAAGATAAACTGGGCCATGCCTCTCTTGGTGTTGTTAAAGTGATATCTGGTTTTGTGAAGAGCCAAAATTATGTTGTTAGGCCAGAGGTAAAGATTTATTTTCTGTCTTACTCTGATTCATGTTCTGGATTCAAAAGCATATTTTATCATTGCAATAGCCCTCCCACCCTTTTTTTCTTTATAAATTGCATGCCATTGCAATTGTACTTAAACTTTTTGGAGGTGAGTTTTCTGGATTTTTCATTTCCTGGTTATAGGACACTCTTGCCAGCACTACCTCTTCGCTGCTTGTGGCACTGAGAAGAAGTTAAGTGACTGGGTAGATGGTATGATGGAACTTGAATGCATGTCTTCCTGATACCAAGACCGGCCTTCTCTTTACTATACTGTACTGCTTTTTATAAATCTAGTGAGAGAGAACTCTGAGTCTTTACTCTGGGTAGAAGTTGTGAGGTTTTGTTTTGTTTTGTTTTTTTTGTTAAACTAGGCATGAACATAAATTTAGACCTTTTTAATAAGGGGATTCTAGTAGTGGTAAACAGCCAGGAGAAGGCATTGTAAACACAGTCGTAAGAGCACTGAGTTTAAAGAGCTAGATTTGAATCCAGCTCTTCCTGTGAGTCATTGCAGCACATGGCTGAGCTTCAGTTTTCTTATCTCTAGAATATGAGGGGGTTGGGCCAGATGACCTT
Source organism: Phascolarctos cinereus (assembly GCF_003287225.1). NCBI lineage: Eukaryota > Metazoa > Chordata > Mammalia > Diprotodontia > Phascolarctidae > Phascolarctos > Phascolarctos cinereus. Next base: position 78,171,092 of record NW_027555736.1, read on the forward strand.
TAAGGCCCTTTCTGGCTCTAAATCCTATAATCTGATACTTCTTGGGTTTAACATTATTATCGCTTATGGTTTTTTCCTTGGAACATTTAAAATAATTTATAGATAATGGATCTGTGACTTGCTGATAAGTGACATTTATATAACACTTTAAAGTTTGCAGAGTTCTTTGTATCTGTTGTTTCACTTGAGCCTCAGATAAGTGAGTTCAAGGACAGGGTTTATGCTTTTAGAGCTTCTCTTTGAGAACTCTAATTAGATATTCCTCTAATCAGAAATACTCTTTATATATTTAGAAGTTTGTATTTTGGAATAGCTACTGAGGTTCATGACTCTTTGTTCCTGGCATTGTTGCCTTTTTGCTTTGTATGGTGTTCCAGAAGAAAGAGTAGGGCTTTAAACCATTAGGGCTTTTTGATTATTATTTTTGATAATTATTTTTGCAATACTTAGACATGAAATATCAGTGTAGTTCATTTCTGGTGACTTATTAATAAAACAAATATTACCCTTAACAATGCTGGCCTAAGTTTCTAAGAACATTTTTATTGAGAACATGTAGGAATAAAAGTGAGGTGGGGAAGTGTTGATAAGCACTGTTTGGTATCTTGTAAATTTTTTAAAAATCTAAGCCCCACCTCAAATAACTTTTTCCAGTCTGCTACCATTCAAATCATCTAATCACTTCTTCAGATCTTCTCGTTCCCTCATCCTCACACCCTTTTACCTAGCATTTCACAAAAAAGACTTGTGGGAAATAAGAAAAAGTATCAAATTGAAGGTAAAAGTGACAGTGTTTTAGAGAAGAATGTTTAAAATAATTCTTGGTACAGTGTTTTTTTGTGTCAGATTTTCTGCAACATTTTGTGTGTTTTTTTTTAAAAATCATTAGTTGTTAAAATCATTCCTGTATCTAAGAATCAAAGAAATAGAAGTGAAGAAAGACACAGAAGATATTAATGCACCAAAAAAGTTCATGTCTTACAAGGAGAAGAGAAAATCTCTTTCAAGAATGCAAAGGAAGGTCTGATTTCTTTTCTTTTCTCTTTTATTGTTGTATTTGATTTGCACAACTACAGAAAAATCTAAGATTTGAAAAATCTTAATTGAGTTCTTACAAGCAGGTACTTTGTCAGATCAACTTGCAGGGATCATTGTTAGGCAGTCAGTTAAGGAAGCTTTTGTTAAAAGCTTTCGTTGGGCCGGAAACTGTCAGGGGGCCAGAAATGAGAAGACTGGTGAGCATGGCCCTTAGTTTTAGGAGCTAACAGTTTAGCTGGGGAAATACCATGGATGTATATGGGTGTGGGTGTCTTTATATAGACAGACATATATGTGTGTGTGTGCGCGCATATGTGTATATATGCACATATGTATATATGTGTGCATATGTGTATATATGAGTATATATATGTGTGTGTATATGTGTATATATGTATATGCATGCATGTATGTGTATGCATGTATATGTATGTGTGTATATGTGTGTGTGTGTGTGTGTATATGTACATATATGATTTGTATGTGTACATATGCACTTAGCACTATTCTGGCCCATAATAGGTGCTTAATAAATATTTGCTGATTGATTGTTAGACCCAGCAATTGTTTTAAGCCAGTGGAGGTTCACTGACTTATTGGTCCCATATTTTAAAAGAGACAGCTTTTAATTAGAAATTATTTTGTTGATGTGTTATTTTATTTCCCTCCATTTTCAGTGGAAGAAAGCAGAGGAGAAACTAGAACGAGAACTTCGGGAAGCAGAGGCTTCAGAGAGTACTGAGAAAAAGATGAAACTGGTGAGCAGTGGGACCATCTGTTGTGGTGTGTGATGGTAGTTAAGAGTCTATTACAGTGGTGGAGTGTCTTTTTATGTGAAACTTCCAAGTCTAGCTTGTAGCTGATAGGAAGGAGCTCTGTGTGGATTAAAGGTGTTTAGCTTCATTCCACTTTGTCAAAGACCAGATGATTATTTTAAAGAAAGGAAAAATAGGTTTTCGGTGTATAGTCTCAGTAACTTGGAAGGAAATGAAATTTTGCTGACTTTTTTTGGGTACTTCTTCCCATAGCACACTGAGATGCTGAACATGGTGTTTGTAACCTACTTTAGAATACTGAAGAAAGCCCAGAGGTCACCTCTTCTGCCAGCAGTCCTAGAAGGTCTTGCCAAGTAAGGTCTCTGTAGTTTGAACAGTTTTATTTGTTCATAAAGTACAAAAATTTGTATGATGTGGTGAGCCTTAGGTTCTGAAAGTCTCATTAAAAACCTAACAGATCAGCAAGCTTTTATTAGGCATTGTGGTAAGCACTGGAGATAAATGCAGTGAATGAACTATTACCCTGCTTGCTAGAAGCTAACTTTCTAACGAGGAAAGACACAGTTTGTCCATAATTGTTTGCATGTGGTCTCCCCCTTAGACTGGAGAGGAGAGGCTGTCCTTTTCCTTTTTTTATATACTCAGTGGTTAGCTTAGTGCCTGGTAATGTAGCAGGCTCTTAATAAGTGCTTATTGACTGACAGGTACATGAGTACATTTTTAGAGATTAAGTAAAAAGGGAATAAATACTAAGTAAATACAAGGTAACTTGGGAGGGAGGAGTGCTCCATCATTTGGCAGATCAAGAAGGGTTTCATGTAAAAGGTGGTGCTTCAGCTATGTCTTGAAGGAAGAGCTGGAGCTAAAGAAGGAATGCATTCTTGGCATGGGGGATGGCAGTGCAGAGGTGTGCTGGAAGATGGGGATATGGAATGTTCTGTGTGAGGCCAGAAGAGGCCAGGAGCCGGGAGTAATGTCCAGTGAGACTGAAAAGATAGGTTGGGGTCAGGTTGTTTAGGGCAGAGGTATCAAACATTTCTCCCCACAAGACCAGATGCATTGGAACCAGATCAAAGTGTAGTGGGGAAATACTGAACAAAATAAATAAAAATACAAGACAGATACCACATTTTAAAACTAGGTCAGCGTGTGGCCACAGGGATCCACTTGCAGATTAGTGGCACCTGTTTCTATTGAGTTCGGCATGGCTGGCTTAAGGCTTTAAAAGCCAAAAAGGGGCTTGTATTTTATCCTGTAGGTAATAGGAAGCTTTTGTAATTGATTGCGTTGAAAGGTGATGTGGTTAGATCCAAGCTTTGGCATCATTGTATGGGGTGGACCAGAGTGGGAGAGACTTGAGTCAGGGGAGACCATTTAGAACAGGCGTCAGCAGACTGTATTTTTTGGTTTGTTTAGGAGCCAGGAATTGTTTTTCCATTTTAAAATAAGTTTTTATTGTATTTAAAAATGTAAAACATTATTAGCCTTGTGGGCTTTACAAAAAGCAGGCCCCAGCCCCTGATTTAGAAGACTGTTGCAATAAACAGGGAGAAGTGATAAGGCTTTGAACTAAGGCAGCAGCTTTATAAGTGAACAGAAGGGGTCAGTGTGAGAGAGATGGAGAGAGAGAGAAGCAGCAGGATTTTGCAATCTGTTGGCTTTTTGGAACAAAGGAGAGTGAGGGGTTGAGGATAATGCTGAGTTTTTGAACCTGGGAAAATAGAAGGATTTCAAGAGAAAGAGGGAGAGTTTGAGAGTGAAAGGTAAAGCAGGTCAGTTTTGGCCAGATTAAGATTGAAATGTATAGTAGGTAATTGGTGATGTGGGAATGAAGCTTGGGAGAGAGGGGATGTTCAGATTTATCTGTGACATTATTAACCTATCCCCTCAATTGAAAACTTCTAACTTTTTACAGTATGCTTTCCTGGTTCCTCATTTATGCCTCTTGTCTTTATTCTCTACCTCACTTTATTTTTTCCTCTTTATTTTTAAAATCAACTTTTATTGAATATTTTTGTTTTTATATCACCTACATTTCTCAATACAGGCCTCCTTCCTTTCTTTCTCAGACATCAAGTCCCTCATAACAAAGAATAAAAAAAGAGCAAAAAAGTCAGTTGAGCAAAACTAATTAACATTTTGAAAAGTCTAACATTTTATGCAGTGTTCCACATCCATAGTTGCCTTAATTCCTCTTCTTTGGGGTCAGACTTGGTTAGTAAAATTTCACAGCATTGTTTTGATTATTGTTCCTTCTGTTTATGTTACAGTCATTGTGTAAATTTGGTTTTGTTTACTCAGCATCACTTTCTATTTTTTTAAATAAATGTTTAATTGATTTCTTTTTTTAATACCATCAGCATAATTTTCCTTTGTGTGTCTCCTACCTCTTCTCAGAAAGCCATCCTATATAACAAATACTTTTTTTAAAGACATGAGGGGAAAAAAAATCAGCAAAACTGATCCATGCGTCAAAAAAGTCTGAAAATATGCACAATGTACCACACTTGTCGACCTCCCATCTCTTCCAAGGGATAAAGTGTGGATGTCTTCTCAGATCTCTTCTTTTTGAACCGTGCTTGCTTTTTGTAATTTTGAAACATTCACTTAGGGTTTTTTGTGGTTTTTCTTTCCCTTTACATTGTTTTAGTCACTTTGTATACTTCTTCTTGACTCTACTTATTTCACCCTGCATTACTTTACGTAGATCTTTCCATGCTTCTCTGTATTCCTCATAATTGTCATTTTTACAGTGCATTACTTTATGTAACCCTTTCCAAATACCTCTATATTCATTATCTTCACTGTTTCTTATTGCACACTAATAATAATCCATTAAATTAATGTTAACGTTTAACTACTCCCACTTTGATGGGCTTCTACTTTTTTCCCCAGTTCTTTGCTACTAAAAAATATTGCTGGTATAAATATTTTGGCATATATAGGGGCTTTGTTTTTGTTATTGACTTATGGAATATTCCTAGCAATAGAACATCCTGGGTCACAGGGTATAGATATTTTAATTACTATATTTGTATAATTCCAATTTGTTTTTTGGAATGGTTGGACCAATTCACAGCTCCCATCAGCAGCACATTAGTGTGCATGTATTTATTTCTTTAATCTCCAGAACTGACTGCTCCCTTTCCAACAAACAGCTCTGCCAATATGCCGGCTGTGAGGGGAAACCTCAGTTATTTTGATTTTTATTTGTTTTATTAATGATTTGGAGCTTTCTTTTATTTGATGTTTAATGATTTACTGTTATTTTGAGAACTGTTTGTTCATACCTTTGACCACTAATAGCTTTTGGTCTTCTGTATTTGTATTGCCTTTGTATCTTAGTTGCCAGCCACTTATCAGAGATATGTGATTCAAAGATGTTTTTTCTCCAGTCACCTCTTTCCCATCTTTCCATAGTTGCACTAATTTTATTTGCATGAATGCTTTTCAAATTTTGTATAATGGAAATTATCAGTGGTCTGTGCCAATCTGTGGTCTTTTCTCAGTTCTCATCCTTTTTGACCCCTCTAACACTTGACACACTGTTGACCGCCTCCCCTCCTCTTGTATACTTTGTCTTCTCTATGTTTTTGGAGCACAACCAGTTCCTGGTTCTCCTACTTTACTGACTTTCTTGTCTGTCTCCATTGTTGACTCTTCATCCATGTATATGCCTGTCTTCTTTCTGTATAATTTCTTACTTGTTGATCTCATTAGCTTCTTTGGTTTTAAATATCACCTTTATGCAGTTGACTCCAAGATCTGTATATCTATATATACAAGATCCTCTGCTGAGCTATTAGACATTTCAGATTGGGTGTTCCATTGACATCTTAAACTCAACATATTTAAAGCAACTCATTATTTTTCCCCGAAACCCTTCTCTGTACTGAAGTTCCCTATTTTTGTTGAGGGCCCTATTATTCTTTCTCGTCTTCCAGGTTCATAACTTTGGCATTGTTCTCTGCTCATCCCCATCCCTTATTCCACATATCTAGTCCGTTGCCCAGTTTTGATATTTCTATCTCCACAGTATCTCTTGCATCCATTCCCTTTTTATTGCTCATGCAACCACTGCCCTAGTTTAGACCCAAGATAAGCACTTGTAACCAGCTTCTAGGTCCCTTGCTAGTATATTGCTTCCACCAGCAGTTGGAACCTGAGCAAGCTAACCCCGCCCCCAACCGTCACCCCCTGCATCCTTGTTATTAACATTAAAACCATGACTCTTATGGTATGAATCAGCTCATCATTATTAACTTAAGAAACTTTCCTTGGAATTGTCCCACCTCATGTTATACTTTCATAGACTCAGTTAACAACATTGGATCAGGTATGCCTGTACTATGTCAGTACAAAAAGGTAAGTTCAGAACTATTTACTTTTTTGTTTGGCTTAACACCTAACAAATTTTGAACTTTACATATTAGCATTTTTTAGAGTAGTAGCTATGTGACCCTGGACATTTCATGATCAGTTTCCCAGACAGCTTGCTCAAATTAGAGATTATAGACAAGTTACTGATCTGCATGGGTGGATGGACTTTTTACATCAGGATTTCCTTAAACTGATGACATTAGAAGTCTGGATCAAGAAACATGTTTTCATGATGTGTTTAAGCTTCATTCCTAGCTATTTGTCATGCTTTTAGTATAATCTGTGTTTGGATATAATCTATTGTTTCATTCTAGGTTTGCACACCTTATAAATGTGGAGTTTTTTGATGACTTATTAGTCGTTCTGCATACTCTTATTGAGTCTGGTGTAAGTAAATTTGTTGATGAATTATTTGTCAAATATGAAATTTTCAAGCATACTTCCTAATCTCCATCTTTACTTATAGGAACTAAGCTACCGAGAGTGCCTTCATTGTGTTCATACTGCTTTCCACATTCTTTCTGGCCAAGGTAAGGTATCTGCTAAGTGAAGTGTTAGTGACTCACAGTGTAAATGGGCCCATACTTCATTTGTGGTTTTCTGTTTTAAACAGGTGATGTTCTAAATATCGATCCTATGAAGTTCTATACACATCTCTACAAAACCTTGTTTAAATTACATGCAGGTATGTTAATTCATATTTTTAATCAGATATACTTTTTATTGATATTAAATGTTGATTTTGTCACAGCATTTTAGTTTTTAATAGGCTGATATGAAATGACCATAGTAAAACAGGAATAAATAAATAAATAAATAAATATATATATATATATGTTTGTTTGTTTGTTTGTTTGTTTGTTTGTTTTAGGCAATTGGGGTTAAGTGACTTGCCCAGGGTCACACAGCTAGTAAGTGTTGAGTGTTTGGTCTGAGGCCACATTTGAGCTCAGGTCCTCCTGACTTCAGGGCTGGTGCTCTATCCACTGCGCCACCTAGCTGCCCCAGGAATATAGTCTTAATTTCCCTTTTTGCTTAACTGTTTTAGTGAACTAGTTGACTGAAATACAACGATGGGAACATTTTTGTCATTAGGATCTTTCAAGGCTGATCAGACTAAATTTTTTTTCTTTCTTACTGTTTAGCTGCGGGTGATTAGCTCGTTTCATTAAAGCATAGTGCGCAGCCAGCAGTCTTGCTTTTGGTCAGAAGGGTCATTATAGGAGAGCACAGTCATACTACTCACCCAACACTTAGCACTGTCTGTGGGAGAGTAGAATAGCTACTCAGTTGCTCTGAAGCTAAGAATTCAGTGTTAGAATAAAGTGTTTAGGCCTAGGAAAATTTAGTGCATGCAAAAAGACATTGTTTTGTGATATTAATCTAATTGTGAGAAGCACAAAAGGCAATAATTTTGGAATTTAGCAGAAGTTAGATAGTACGTGGATGTTGTAAGATTAAGTTTGAGAAATACTGCCTTAAATCAGAAGCTCATTATATAACTATTTTTAAGAAAGATCTAAAAAGAAAGTCCCCATATGTACCAAAATATTTATAGCAGCACTTTTTTGTGATTGTGAAGAATTGGAAACAAAACAGATGTCCACCAATTAGGGAATGGTTATTATATTACATTATATGAATATAATACAATATTTCTGTGCTGTAACAAACAAGAAATGAGATGAATACTGAAGCTGATTGTATAATGGAGTAAGGGGAGCCAAGAAAACAATATATATAATGACTACAACATTGTAAATGTAAAGAACAGCCACACCTACCCACACATAAATCAGAAGTGAATGTTGCAAATAAAGAACAGGCGTGGTGAGATAGAAGGGATTTAAGAAGACACTCCCAACCCATTGCTTTGCAGAGGTGGAAGGGAGGTCCATGAGTGCTGAACATTGTACAAATTTTCAGATTTGTTCTGATGTGTTCATCAGTTATGTTGATTTTTCTCTCTTTTTTGTTTTGGTTAAAATACTATCTGTTATCTGAGATAACTCTTTGGGAGGAAGAAGGATACTGGAGAAGTGATGTAATATTAACAAAAGACATTGATAAAGCTTATTTTTAAAAAAAAATAGAGCTGTAAAATGCTGTGGAAGTTGCAATTCTTCCAAGTATTTTTTTTCTTGGTTGTCTTTTCTTTTGAAAATTTTACTCCTTACATAAAGACCTTTTATTCTTCAAAGGGAGTAAGTTGCAATGAGTGTGTTAGGATGTGTGTGTATCATAGCAATATTCCATCACGTTCATGTATCACAGTTTGTTTAGCCTTTCCCCAATCAATGGGCATCTACTTTACTTCCAATTCTTTGCCATCACAAAAAGCACTGCTATAAATATTATGGTGTATTTGGGGACTTTCTTCTTAGCAATGATATAAGCCTAGCGGTGGAATCATAGGATCAAAGGATATGGACATTTTGGTTACCTTATTTGCATAATTCCAAGATACTTTCCAAAATGTTTGTACTAATTCATAGCTCTAGCAGTGCATTTGTTTGTCTGTCTTCTCATAACTCCTCCGACATTGACTATTCCCATCTTTGTCATCTTTGCTGATTTGGGGTATGGAAGGTGAACTCAGTAATATTTTGATTTGTATTTCTCTTATTAGTGATTTGGAGTATTCTTTCATATTTTTATGTTAATAGTTGGCAGTTGTTCTTCTGAAACTGATTAGTCATATGCACTGACCACTCATCTCATTCAGCCACTTCCCTTCTTCCTAGCTGAATTAATTTTATATAGGAGTTGATTTTCAGTTTCATGTAATCCAGTCTGTTTTATCTTTTGTAATTACCCCCTTTCTGTCTTTTTTTAAGAATACATCTCTTATCCATAACAGTGAAAGATGTCTGATCTGCTTCCCTTCTCATTTTTTTATGGCATATTTAGCTTTAAGGTCTATGTAAATCGCTGGGATTTGTATGATGTTTCACACCTGAAGTATGTTACATTTAATTTAAACTTTCACAGATATGCCATAGAGTGAAAAATACTGCTTTAGCTGGGTGCTAGAGGTGGAGGTGGTGACAAAAGGAGGGAAGGGGGGGCTTATGAGGGAATTCTGAGGAAGCCGTGGAGACCAGTAGGAGAAGAGCAAACATGTGGGTTAGGCTTGAGTTTTTGGCACATGCTTACGTGTAATTTGTTGTGGTTTAGTCATTTTTCAATTATATCTAACTCTTTACGACCCCATTTGGGGTTTTCTTGGCAAAGATACTGGAGCAGTTTGCTATTTCCTTCTCCAGCTCATTTTACAGATGAGGAAATGAGGAAACTTGAGGCAGAAAAAGTTAAGTGACTTACCCAGGGTCACACAGCTAGTAAGTGTCTGAGGCTGAATTTGAACTCAGGAAGAGGAATCTTCTTGGCTCCAGGCCCAGTGCTCTATCCACTGTACTACCTAGCTTCCCTATTTTTGTAATAGACCTCCAGTAATTTGCAACTCTTACAATTAGTCAGAGAGACACTGCTTACTCTCTTTTCTTCATTTCATGTCATTGGGGTTGAAAATATGTTTCTGTGTCACTGGTAGAGGAGTGGTATGGATACACTGAGCTTTCAAACTGAGGGGAGCCCTCCCTAAGGTTTTGGGATGAAAACATACAAGTAACACATCCTGAAATATTCTTTCCTCTTTGTGCTAGGTGCTACCAATGAGGATGTTGAAATTGTCCTTCAGTGCCTTGATGTTATGCTAACTAAACGCAGAAAGCAGGTTTCTCAGCAGCGAGCCCTTGCTTTCATAAAACGCCTTTGTACCCTGGCTCTTCATGTCCTACCAAATTCAAGTATTGGCATTCTTGCAACTAACAGAGTTTTGATGCATGTAAGTGTTGGTAATGCACTTAAAGAAAGCCCTTGGTTCTTTTGGGTGGGTGAGTGGGGCAGTAGCCTTTTGGTTTCTGCTGTATTATCTTAAAGATAAGTCAGAGGAATCTTTAAGGATGAGCAAACATTGAATGCTGTTTTGTTTTCTTGTGGTACAAACCTTTTCTTTGTGACTCTGTTTTAGACCTTTCCAAAGACAGATCTATTGCTTGACAATGAATCTCAGGGAAGTGGAATTTTCCTTCCTGAACTAGATGAGCCAGAGTACTGCAACGCTCAGAACACTGCACTTTGGGAATTGCATGCACTTCGGGTGAGATTTTCTATCTCCTTCAGGGGATAGTGTTTTTCAGTCTTGTGGTCTCCAAATAACTTTCTGCTATGGTAGTTAATAAGTTGATCTCCTGGAGACTAGGTTTTCTTGCCAGTTGCTGTCCATGTCTCATAATGCTACATTTGGTTTTGATCCTTGACTGTTCCTTAGGATGTTGGGGAAAAAACAGGAGGAATGGTAGAGACTCTCTAGTCAAAGCCTTTTCTTTTTTATTGATGAGGAACTCTGGTCCAAGGTCACTCAGATAGTAAGAGGCAGATTCAGGATTGGAACCTAGGTTTTCCTATACCAGATTCAGCAGTTTTCCCATGATGCCATACTTTTATCAATAACTTTTATAACACTTCCTAATAAGTTGAATGTGATACAGGAAGACCTGGCTTGGAATGTAAACTGGGAAAATTAATTCCTGAAATACTAAGGGAATCTAATTATAAGATATTTTTATCTGTAAAGTGTTCTTACAGTCACTGAAGTTTTGAGGGTAGTGTTACAGTAAATCTTCAAGGCCTGAAAAACCTGCACACAAGGAAACACTTTTGGCTTCACAAAGGACTGAAAATTATCAAGTTTGGAACGTCCTTACTCTGAAAGAAAGTCACTGACCTAGCAATACCACTTACTATTAGATCTGTTTCCCAAGGTGATCAAGGAAAAAGGAAAAGAACCTATTTGTTCTAAAATATTTATAGCAGCCATCTTTGTGGTGGCAAAGAATTGGAAATTGGGGGGATGCCAATCAATTGGGGAATGGCTGAACAAGTTGTGGTATATGATTGTGATGGAATACTGTTGTGCTATAAGAAATGATGAGAAGTTGATTTTAGAAAAACATGGAAAGGCTTGCATGAAATAATGAAGAGTGAAATGAGCAGAACCAAGAGAATGTTGTATACAATGATAGCAATGTTGTTCAAAGAATAACTGAATGGCTAAGCTATTCTGAGTATTACAAATATTCAAATCAACCTCAGAGGACCTATGAAGGCTATCCACCTCCAGAGAAAGAATTGGTAAATAGAAGTATGCATAGTTTGGTTTTTGCATAATATCTTTCTATCTATTGGTGTCTTTCTTTAGTGCAGGAGGTTGGGAGAACAGTTTAGAACTTAAAGCATAACAAAAAATAAATTTTTAAAAAAGTGAAAATGGCCAGAAAAGAAGAGAAATCACCATTTTACTATAGTAAGGTTGATATAAGCTACTTCATTGGTAACTTGGTGACTGGACTGATTGTCTGTTGTTAGCCTATCTGGACTTACATTTTCTTGATGTACTTCTGTGTGAGTCCTGTGTATAATCTTAGTTTTATCGAAGTGATATGCTTAAAGTACAATGCAAATTCCTGTAGTCATTATGTACTTTTCTTTCAGAGACATTACCATCCTGTGGTCCGGAGATTTGCATCTCACCTGATTGCTGGAGCACCCTCTGAAGGTTCTGAAGCTCTCAGACCAGATTTAAGTCGGAGGTGAAGTTCACAGTACAGCACCTTATAACAAAACTAAGAGTCCATTGATTGTGATTTATTCATTACCATAGACAAATCGGTTTTGGTACTTGCATCCATTAACCTTCGCTAAACTGTTTGGGGATCTCAGTTTTATTTTGAATGCTCATTTTTCCTTATCGGATATTGGAAGTTCTGAAAACACTTTTGCTTCTTTGTAAGAGAGAATTTTTAAAGGGTGTTCCTTTGCAAAAGGGAGCAAAGATAGTTTAGGTGGGAAGGAGGTGACAGCTAAGATGTGGGTTGACTTGGATTCAGGGTGCAGCTAGAGAACAGAAGGGAGATTTCCTGTCACCAGATGACTTTGATCCCAGCAAGCCTACATAAGTTGTTGAAGCAACTTGATTTCTGAAGGTGCTGCGGTTGAATGTCTCATTCTGGGGTGGTGGCGAGTGGCTCTTTTTAGGGAGCACACCTGAGAATATTTATTCGTCTCCTTGTTCCTTCTGCTTGGCACTGACAGAGCATGTGGCTTACTTGCCTCAGGTGCCCAACAGCTACTTGCACCGGTGTGAGGTTTCATTAGGGTAGAAGCAGTGTGTAGTTAGCACATTACAGCTGCACGTCTTGATTATAGAGATTTTAATTTCATATCTTTTCTGCATTCCCTTTGAGTCTAATGCCTTTTTAGCCCTTTTCTCTCTCTTTGGCTCTCTGTGGAATCTTTTTTTTTTTAACCCATATTGAACCTTGATCCCTCTCTATACCCTAAATTGGACACCCAGGAAATGAAGTCTTCTTGTTGATTCTCTGCCCCTAGTCCTGGTTTAATTAAAATCTGGGCAGCTTTTTTATGTTCTTTGATTTTCGAACTTGTGTAGGAATTCTTATATCTGTCCTTGAAGGGGCTCATTCCTCTTACTGTTGCTTTTCCTTCTAGATAGTTTTGGGTACATACAGTCACCCTTGTCATATCTCTGTTTTTTAGTCTCCTGGCAGGTGAAATCCCCATGGTCATCAGAATACTACTTGGTCTATACTGGTCTCATCTGCAGGATGTGGTATTGCAGAGCTCCCAGGCTGACCAGAGAGGCTCTGAGGCCAGCCTTCTGTCCTCAGGAATCTCCCTGGAGTTCCTTTTCCTGCTGTTCTTTGGACCTCTTCTTGTTGAACCATCTAGAAAGGTTTCTTTTCCAAAAAATGATGTCTCAATCTGTACTCTTGAGGACTCCAGAATTTTAAAAGTTGGAAGGAACCTTGGAGGCTCTAGTTCCATCTGTCCCCTTTATAGTATGCATGGTAATGTCAGTCCAGCCTTTGTAAGATTTATAGTAAAAGGGCATGTACTACCTACTTCCTGATGCAGCTCACACTACTTTTGGATAGCTTTAACTGTTGGTAAGTTTTTCTTGTTTCAGCCTAAATTGCCATTTTTGCATCTCAAGATTGTGGGATCAGTTAGTCTTTCTAAGATGAGGAAGCTAAGGCTCTGCATTGCTGCCAGTTCTTCTCCCTGGGGCCAGACTTCCACATGACTGACCTTCACAGACTTGAAGACAGCTGCTGTGCACCAGCCTGCACCTTCTTCTTAAGTCTTTAAGTGAAGCTCCTTCACTCATTCTTAACATGGCCTGATCTTGAGGTTTTCTGCCCTTCAGCTATCCTTCCCAGCTGATCAGTATCTTTCTTAGAGGTATGCTGCCCAGAATTGAACATCGAAATCCAGATTGGTGGGACTGCCTCTTCATGGAACTAAGATTCCATTCACCTTTTGGGCCACCATATTACACTGTTGACTCATATTGAGCTTTCAGTCCACAGGAAGAAAACATCTTTTGTGGATGAAACGTTGTCTTGCCCTGTCTCCCCAAAGTTGTGTGTGTGAAATTGGGTTTTGAACTCGGGTGTGAAACTGTTCATTCCATTTAATCATTTTATTAGATTTGAGCTAGTGTTCCAATCTGCATTTTGATGCCCGAGTTTCATGCAGTATGTCAGCTCTCTTCCCTCTGCTTTGTGTCATATGCATATTTGAGCTGCTTGTTTTCTAAGTCATTGATGTGAAATATCACAGAGCCAAAGCACAGACTCCAGGGACACCAGTCAGAGCCTCCTTCTGCCATTAGTGATGTTTCACTAATACAGCTCTGAGGTCGGTGCTGTGAGGATGCCAGAAACTAGAGCAAGGCAGGGTTTGAGTGAATTGCCCGGGATCACACAGCTCGCATGTGTTTGAGGCAGAATTTGAACTCATGTCTTTCTGACTCTGGGCCCAGCATTATTTGTGTGACCTGCTTTACGGCACTTTTTTCGTGTTCTTCTTATGAACGTGATGGCTATGTGAAGGGACAGTCTGGATTCAGAGTGGCTGGATGGCTAGAGTCTGGGGTCACCGGTGGATCAGGATTACCTTCTGTCCATTCTACATGTATTTTCAGAATCTAGATTGCTTGGTGGCTTACCTTTGTATCCAGATTAGTTTCTTTAGACAGCGCCTTTTCTTCCTTTCTGGAATTTTTCCTTTGTACTTTCAGAATTTAGCTGACTTCCCTTATAGAATGTTAGGTTGTGGAGGCCTCTTTAAAGGAAAAAAACATCTTTATTGTTGTCTTTTGTTTTTACATTGTCTGAATTTTTTTCTTTTCCCCTCCTAGGGAATGCTTCTTTATTTTTTAATTTTAAAGAAAAATTTTTTTTGAGGGGGCTAGGAAATGGGGTTAAGTGACTTGCCCAGGGTCACACAGCTAGTGAGTGTTATGTGTCTGAGGCCGGATTTGAACTCAGGTCCTCCTGAATCCAGGGCCGGTGCTCTGTCCACTGCACCACCTCGCTGCCCCAGGAATGCTTCTTTATTAGAAAGAAATTTGGGGAAGCTAGGTGGCACAGTGGATAGAGCATCGGCCTGGAAGTCAGGAGGACCTGAGTTCAGATCAGACACTTATTATCTGTGTGACCATGGGCAAGTCACTTAATTCTGATTGTTTCTTCCTCCAAAAGAAAAAAAAAAAGAAATTGATAAAAGAAGAAAAATCAGTAAAACTGATCAACCCTTTCTAAAGATCTGATGTCCTATGCAATGCCTTACACCAGGGCACCCCGATCCGCAGAACCAATCGACCGGCAAAAAGAGACTGACTTTGTCGACAGTGGTGCTGGTTGTGGACCCTTTTCCCTGCCTGTGAAGGAGGGGGAGACATCTTTTCTTCTCTGTGGCCTAGCTTGGCCTTTACCGTTTTGCAGCACTCAGCTTTGCTTGCTTTCTGGTGTTTGTTATTTCATGTCTGTTATTGTCATTGTGTGTGATGTTCTTGCTTCCTTCACTTGGTGTGAGTTCATACAAACTCCATGCTTTTCTCTATTCCTCATGCTGGCTGTTTCTTGGAGCACACTTGTGTTCATTAAGTTGATGCTCCACAGTTTCTTTACCCAGTCACCTGTTGATGGGTGTCTCCTTTGTTTCCAGTTCTGTGCTGTTACACAAAGTGCTGTTCTAAATATTTCGGTGTATGTGGTACCTTTTTGTCAGTGACTTCCTTGGGGTATATGCCTAGAATTGGGATCTCTGGGTCACTGTTGAAAGATATGATCATTTTTTTCATTTGCTTACTGCTTTCCAAAATGGCTGTACTGATTCAGTCTGTCCTTTGTCACAAATCCTAAGATTTAGGGGCCAGTCATTGTCCCTCCATTCCTGTTATTTCCATCCCAGCAACCACTTCCTCTTTGGTGAGAGTTAGAGCCAGTGTAGCATTTTCCTCTGTTTGTGTATTTGGAAGGATGGAATTATCAGTAAGACAGGTCAGATAAACTGCTAACTATCTCTTGTGTTACAGTGTGCCATGACACTGTCAGGTTGATGATGTATTTTGTGAACTAGTCTCTGTTTTTTTTTGTGTGTCCAGCTGGTTTGTAGCTTACACCAACAACAGGATCACTTCTGTTTTTGCTTGCGTTGATCATCACTGCTTGCTCTCCAGTATTCCCCTTCCTGTTTCTTGAATTCCTTTATATTATATTTCTTCTTAATCTACAAGATGGCCCAAAAGTCTTAGAGCATTTTAGACTTTTGAGCCACATTGTGGAATGCTAAATTGGCACTCTTTTCACTGTCTTGTTCCCTTTGAATAAAGTATACCCTTACAAGACCACATTCCACATTTGAGGTCTATTCTACCAAGCCTTTGGCATTTATAATTTTGTGACCATGGGCAAATCCCTTCCTCATGTGTAAAAAGGGATTGATGAGAGAAAATTTGATTTTTTGATAATTTACCAAACCTTCAAGGGTTATAAAAATTTGTTTAAATTATTCCCATGTAGTCAGATTTATCTCCTTCTGTTAGCATTTCTATTTCCTCCTATTTTGTGCATTCATTTGTAAACTCTTTGAGCATTGGGCTTTAGCATATGCCCCTTTTTAAAATTTTGTCTGTCAACTTTTGGACATTTCTGCTGCTGTTTCTGTATTTTGTCTACTTTCTGTGCTGTCTAGCTTGGTGGCTATACATGCAAACAGTCTTCTTCTTCCTTCTCCCTTTCACCCCTTTTTGGTTAGGTTTGCAGGATTCTAGACAAATACATTTTTTTCCCCCTCCAATAATCCATCCCTGGCCAAGAGTTTGTCCTTCCTAATTTTAAGCCATGGTATAGAAATAGACATCTGCTTCTCACATATTATCATAACCACTTCTTCACTTTGCAGATTTGCTCTTCTCTTCTGAAGACCTTGCAGTGATGAAAAAATACCACTTTTGTTCTTAAGTTTCGAGTTTCTGGCCCCAAACTTCATCATCTCAAGCAGTGTTCCTACTACCTAGTTACTTTGTGGTTTTTGTTTTTTGTTTTTTCGGTAAAATATTCTACACATGCTTAATGTATTTGCTGTCTCTCCTGATAGTAAGTAATCTTCATGAAGGTAGGGCATATTTAGTTTTTGTCTTTGTGTCTCCAGTATTTTAGCATAGTGCTTGGTACATAGTAGGTGCATAATAAATTCTCAATTATTGATTGTGCACATAGGATTCAACAGAAGTGAGTAGTGATCATCAGATTGGACAAGTGTTAAGAGATTCTGTGTCATGTCCTTGATATATGCCTGAGGAAGACAGGAGATCTGAAATTAGTGCAGGGAGTCAACAGCCATTTCTACTTGACTCTTATTTAATGTGTTCCTGAATGGATGATATGTGACCTGATGGGACCTGTGGCTCTAAATCCTCCATTCTTTGGAAGATAACCCTTCACAGAGGGCTTAACTCTTCTTGTGAGGAATGAAAAGTTTGAGAGACATAATTTCCTCGTTCTGTTTATTTCTGCTCTACACCAGCTCGTTCAAATTTTTTCAAGTTTCTCTGAAATCTATCATCTGCTGTAATTTCTTATGGCTCAGTATTTCATTACATTCACATGCCAGAATTTTAAGCCATTACACAGGTAGAGTACCTACTTTCCTTCTAGTTTTTGTTGAGATAAAAAGCGCGATTACAATTATCTTTGTACATATGGTTCTTTTCCCCATCTTCTCTGTCTTAGGCATATATGCCTAGTAGTGATAACTGCTTTTTTCATATGGTTGTTGATTTAGATGGTCTTTAGGTTTTTTTAATTAAAATTTTTATTATTTCTTACCTGTCTATTCCAGTGAACACTCCCTTCTCCCCACTCCATTTCCTCATAACAAAGGATAAAAAGGGGGAGTACAGTTCAGCAAAACTAATCCAACGTAGAGAAAAAACCCACTGACATATGTAGTGTTCCCCACACGTAGCTTCCCATCCCGTGCAGAGGATGTTAGGGGAGGCGGCACCTTATCACATCTCTTTTTTAGGGACTCGGCTGGATGAGTGTAATTTCATACCATTCATTTTCATTTGTTTTGTTGTTCTTTCATTTACATTTTTGTAGTAATTGTGGATTGTTTTCCTGGTTTTTGTTATTTCCTTTACATTAGTTAAGATAAGTCTGTCAGTGCTTCTCTTTATTCATCATATTCCTCATTTCTTATAACACAGTAATGTACTAGTGAATTCACGTACCACAGCTGTTTAGCAATTCCGTTAATTACCATTTACTTTATTTGCAGTTCTTCTTGTAGATTCTCTTTAAATGGCCACATTTTGTCATTTCACATGACAGATATATGATATAGTGTCAACTTGGGAACTTACAAGCTATTCAATATTTTACAATTACAGGTCAGCTACAGAACTTTTTGAAACTTATAGTATGAAGACAATGGCATTTAATCCTCCTGTTACGTCAGTTAATCCCCCAAAGAAGGTATGTTTTTCTTTGTTTCTTAAAATGATTCTCTCTCCCCCCCCCCCCCAGCTTGAGTTTTGAATTGATCATATAGGTAGAATAAAGTTAGGACGTTTTGAAGGCAGGTGATAGTGGCATGAAAGAAAGTCTCTATAGAGGGAATGATGGCCATTTCATTTCATTACAAGAGATGTTTAATGGCCAGATGAAATATAATGTAAAAGAACCATATTCTGTTCTAGATTTTAGCCAGAAGGTTGAGCTGTTGTTGGTTGATAATTAACCCTTTCCACCTCTGCCTAAAGGTTTTGGCTTTTAGGTATTTACTTGGAGTAACTTTGAGTTTGTACTATCATTTTTTTCAGGATAAAATTTTCCACGTGGACTCATATCTAAATGAAGATTTAAGCCAACTAATAACTCATTGCAATGAAACTACTATTCAGCTGCCTCTGGATTTCACCAGATACTTAAAAACCATCAGTACAGTAAATGTAAAAGGAAGCTAGCTGAAAGAAAATGATTACAGATTTGTACCTCTTGGTATCATTTATTTCAGCCTACCTTTGTGAAGGTAATCCTGAGAACTAATTTCCAAAAACTCAGTGTTGACTACTTTACCAGCTAGAGTGAGAATATGTGAGAAAGGAGAAAAGGAGATATTTTCTCAAATATTTCGTGACTCATTTGTTGGTAACTTTTGTACAGTATATATTAAATTGTAGTAGATTTTAAAGTTCCTGAATATTTCTATTTAGTGGCCTGGTTGCTGTCTGGGTAATGTTTTCCATGGGTAGAGGGAAAAAAAATGTCCTTTGGTAAAATGCCTTTTTTGCAGCCAATACTTGTTTATAACCAAACAAAACTTTTTAAAATTTCAACATTGGTATTTTTTATGAAAGATGTCTCATTGAGTCTTAATATATATTGTACCTTTTTTTTAAAGCCTTAATTCTAACAGTTTCTGAGTCCCAATGGAATAACGAAGATGTCAATCAGATTTGAGTCTGACTTGAAGCTTGAGGCATAGCTTGATCTCTGATTGACAGTCAGGCCCCCAAAATGATTGTGACAGGCTCAAATTATGGGCAGAATCTGGAGAAAACTTACTAGCACTGGCTGATCCTAGTGTAGTGGAGGGAGCACCAGACCAAGATGGAGAGAATCTGGGTTCAGACACCATTTCTAGCACTGTCCTGAACAAGATCAGTACTGAGGGGCCCTTCCAGCTCTAAATTTACGATCCTGTTAAAAAGCTGACTTCTATAGTAGGCCGTAACGTTAATTCCCAGGCCACAAAGGATCTGAATCTTCAAAAGAAGAAGCATACATTTTAAAACGTTGCTTGGAAAAATGCTCAACAACATTTCTCAAACTCACCAGATTAGCAAAAAATGTTTAAAAGCAGTGACATCCAAGAGTGGCAGGGTTGTGCAGGAGCAGGCACACAATCCATTATTGCTTGTAAAATTTCAAATTTGTAAAATTTGTTTGAAAGGCAGTCTGGGAATGTCAAAATAAAAGTTAAGTAATCAAACTCCTTGATTTACTAATTCCATTGTTAGGAATATAACCAGAAAACATTCAAATTTTTTTGTAGTGTTATGTGCAAACAGACAAACCTGGAAGCAAAATACATGTTCTATAATAGGGAAATGGCTAAATAAATTGTAGCACATTAATATGTTAAAATCTTATAATGCACTTAAGACAGACAAGAAGTATGAGGAATACAAAGAAATCTAGGAAGAAGTTGATACAAACTAGAAAAAGTAGAAACAGAAGAATGAAGCACATCCTGAACAAGACCATCGCTAAGAGTAAATTGAGTGATTTGAGATTGAATTGACTGTGATTGAGACTGAATGGACAAAGACTTCTGCAGGGATTGGAGGGCATGGTTGAAAAATTAAAATACTTTGTATTGAAAGGTAAGGAAATTGATTAAATTGACATTCAGTATTAAGTTTTTAGTAAACCATTTAATGGTTTAATATCCCACAACCTGGGTTCAAATACACCTTGGCCGAGGGACAGATGAAGAGGTGCTAATGTGTATTAGATCAGGAGGTTTTAATGGAAGACTGCTAACTCGATATGAATCAGCATTAGGACCTGGCTGGCAAAAAAGCTAACCTCATCTTGGGCAGTGTTATGAGGCAGTGTTCAAGACCAGTGGTGGTAGTGCCACTGTACTCTCTACTGGTCAGACCACAGCTAGATGTTATGTTCATTTCTCTTGGGGTTGTTCCGTCATCCACTTGTGTCTGACTCTTTGTGACCCTGTGGACCATAGTATGCCAGTGCTATCCGTGGGCTTTTCTTGGCAAAGATATTGCAGTGGTTTTGCCATTTCCTTCTTTAGTGGATTAAGGCAAATAGAGGTTAAGTGACTTGGCCAGGGTCACACAGCTAGTAAGCTAGTGTCTGAGGCCAGATTTGTTCAGTTCTAGTCCCACGTTTTAGGAGGGGTGACCAGGATGGTGACAGAACCACCATGTGATACTGTAAGAGGATCAGATGAAGAAAGTGGAGATTTTTAACTTGGAGATATTTTGTGGGCATGTGGTATTTGCCTGCAACATTTGAAGGACTGCCATGTGCAAGAGAGGTTAGATGTACTTGGACTTAGAGGGTAGACCTCAGGAGTGTAAGGGTGTAGATTATGACTTGATATGGAGCTGTCCAAAGGTGGGCTAGACTACTCAGAAATAACTAGTTTGGTCTCACTAGAAACCTTCAAGTGGTTCTGGATAATCACTTGTTGGGGAAATTGTAATGATAATTCCTTTGTCATACTATTTGGGATTTGGGATCCCTTCCCAAATGAGATTCTGTGAGACCTCATAGAGATGTGCTGAATTATTTTATTTATTTTGGATTAAGTCAAAAGAGCTTCTTTAGAAGAAATTGAAGTAAGACTTTGGGGTCACCTGTGCAATAAGATGGAGGACTGGCCATTTTCTCTGGTCCTCATAGTCTCTTAAACCTCTGCCAGACAAATTATGCATGAAAGACAAAGAAACTTCAGCTGTTTCCATGGTCTAGGACACCCAGCATCCAAAAGAAGTTAAAAAGAAACACCCCCAAAGTCCAGGTCTCTGGCCCTTAACTCGCTCAGCACTTCTTCCTCATTTCCCCCCATGCTATACCAGCAGACTCAAGGACGCAACACAGGCTTCTGTCTCAACCTGCTCCTGCACCTGGCCCCTCCCTCCCTTTTTCCATTGATGGAGTTCCAGCTCCAGGCTGGAGAAGTTTCCCTGGGCTTCAATAGCCGGCTTGGCCACAGCCTTCCAGGAGCAAAAGACTGCTGGGAGCAGAAGTGGGGGTGCACCAGTGCCAGGCAAAGTGGCCTCCGAAGTGCTGGTGCTGGGCCAAAGAATTGAGCAGCAGAGGATGTGGGACAGGACAGTGTGTGTGGGGGCCTGTGCAGCCCTCCATCAAGCCGAGAAGAGCACAGTATTCAGCTGGGGCCAGTTCTGACCGCTCAGAAGTCACCTGGAGCAGAGACCTACGCTGGTGAACCAGGAACTGCCCGATGCAGGAGGAGGCTGAGAAGCTTCCAGTCCCCAAGGAAACCACAGTCAGGGGCGGAAGTCAGAAGTAAGTGATAAGGAAATAAGGTGGGGAAAAAACTAAAAGTAACAGATTTCAGGAAGAAGAAATCTCAAAGACCTTGAATTTGTTAACAGATAAATCAGCAGGAAATGGCCGCCTATCTAAATAATGAGTTTAAATGTCTGAATAAATACCTACAACATGAAGCATAGGGAAATAAGCACTAAAGCTGGTGTCAAAGGGTCAGCCTTTTTTTTTTTTTGAAACTAGTTAATGTCTGTTTCCCACCTGTAGAATAAGGCCTCCACTTGGGATTGAGTTGATCCCTGTAATGCTTGGGGAGGTTGTCTTTGCTATCACCTTATTAGCTCTCCACAGTCTGAGTATCCAGCTGTCTGCTATTTGCACAGTTGTGTGAGCTGGTGAATCACTGACCCAGCCTCTAGCAAATGATCTATGTTGTGGAACACACATAGCTTTCTAGTTATTGGAGAGGTGGAAGCTGTGTGGGCAGCTATTTTTATTTTGGTTTTTTTTTTTAATCCTGGTTCATTGTAAATGCTTTGATGATTTGATTACAATGCATTTCCTCAAATAACTAGATTTTTTGACTTTTATGTGACATGAAAGTTAAGAAAGTAAACCATCTGCAAAAGATCCCTTGTTGCTACAGAGCCATAGGAAGGAACCAGTCCACTTCCATCCTTCTTTGAGTTTCAGATCTCATACTTCTTAGAATAATAAACATGTGAGTAATAAAATGTCAGAAGCTTCCTTATTCACTTAACCCTGTTTGGAGAATCCATGTCTGAGTTTGTTTCAGTATTTTTATGATTTATTAATATATTTTTGTTTAATTACAAAGTTTTTCAATGAGAATATCCTAATTTTGTATTAGAAATTAATGGAAAAAGAGATAGACTATATTAAAAATGTTTCATTAACGTAAAGCTTTGCATAACAGCTCATTTATAAAAGTCAATCTAAGCCCATAAGCAGTTCCATAGGAGAATAGAACATCTTGCCATATCAAATAGAGAAGAGGCCAACAGACATCACAAACCATTTATTTTTCAAACATATACATATACAATTGTACTTCAAATTGGCAGTAAACAGTTAAGGTGAAAAATCAGGTTTAAGATTTAATAGAAACTCAATGTACAGAAATTTCCAACTCTATAAAGCCTAGTGGATGCTCTTGGTGTGTGACATGTTTTGAGATGTACACCGGGAGTGCAGTGTTGTCTAACTGGTGTCACCCTGAATACTCTGTGAGCTGTCAAAATAAGGATTACAGCAAAATGATAGGTGATAACTATTAACATATTTAAGTGTAGAGAGGCTGTGTTCTGAAACCACCTTAATTGTTCTGTTCAATAAGGATTGAGCACCTGTTATGAGCATAGGCCAGTGCCTAGTACAAGGGGAAAGAGACACAATTGTAAGATCTGGCCCCTTAAGAAGCCTAAAATATTGTTGGGATGAAAACACCTTGATGTGAACCAGATAATGATGTAAAGCATTACTCTTAAGTAAAAGTGAGAAGTATGAACAAGACCTAGTGATATATTTATCTTCTAGTAGGATGTAAACCCTTTTGAGGCCAGAGACTGTGTCCTTTCACATATATAGAGGGTACTGAATTGTTTGTGAAGTTGAATCACTTCAGGTGAGAAATTATTGTAGCCTTAAGTTGTTGGGAGAGGCTTTATAGAGGAGGTCAGCCTTGAAGGATGGGTGTAGGATTGGATGGGGTGGGGGCACAGTCAACAGCTCAAGAAGATGCTGGCCTGGGGTAGAGGACTGATCATATAAATCCTACTGTTTTCCAACATGGAAATTAAAAGCTGACCTGGCATTGCATTTGAACTGCCCTAATATAACCTTGTTAAAGTCTTGTGCCATCAGGTAAGAATTATCTTGAAATAAAGGTATCCTGGAACTATCAGTAATACACTAAAAAGAGAAGTATTGAAATGGAGTACTATATACCATTTTCATTTCTGATGAGTAATTTGAGGGGAAACGTACAGTTCCTTCATCCTAGGGTGCTTATTTGTAGTGTTAATGTTCTTAATGTTCTTGGACCAGTGACACACCTGATGAATGAATTAAACTTTGGATTTTTGTAAGAAAAAAATATTCTCTGGCCTTTTTTTGGGGGGTGGGTACAGAGTGTTTGCTCCTCAAGGACCATTTCATTGTTGAAGTTCAAAAATTGGAAGGGGAAGGGGGTGGTGCTAGTCAGCCACAAACTTCAAGGAAAGTTCCTGGCAAATGACTGTCAGTGACTTCCTTTTCATAAATTAGCACAAGAAGTTTAAGAATTTTGTTAAAATATTTAACTTTTTAAAAAAAGTATGATTAAATCATTTGGGGAAAACTTTCTTTTAAGCACAAATCATGGAAAATAGGAGGAGTCAGGTAGTGTCCCCAGTGCTACAGATGTACTACTTGTGGTCTACAGTTTAATGAGGAGCCTCCAGAGAGGCTTTGATTCCATAAAAGGCTCTCTTGTGCTTCCTGACCATTTGTCGTTTGAAAAGCAGAACTAGCCTCGAGAGGATGTATACACAGACATTTTTCTTTATGGACTTTTGTACATGATCCTTGAAACTAAGGCCTTATTCAGATTTGGCCTTCGTTGTTTTGCATGTGGTTATGGCTTTTTGGTGATTTTCTTAAGAGTCTTTTGATGCACTTGGCTTTATGTTCACTTTCTTCTCATTTGCTCACACCTCACGTAGGCCTGTGACCCAAATTCCTATTAGGATGAAAAACAGACCCACTCAAGTTCCGGCACCATCCACAGGAAGAAAAAACATCTTGATTTACAGTGTGACATTTTTAAGTAACTTACAACAAACATTAGAGGCCCTATTCTTCAACTAGTACATAGACTCTAAGTATAACATCATTAAATGGAAAAAGGATAGCAACTGACTTTACTTTTCAAATACTTAGTACAATTTTGCTTTTACATTTAGTCAATTTAAGAATCTAGATAGATTAACTTAGATGTACACATTTCCTTAGTGACCCCCGCTCCCCAAAACAAAAAACCCAAACCACAAAACTATTAGGAAACTATAGGGGTACTGTGTATAGTGAACACCACACATCAGACAAGATAATGAACCCCCTACAGATATTAATAAACAATGACTGGAATTGAACTAAAAGCTTTAGTTACTACTTAATGAAGTTTGATAGAGTTCTTTGATGAGGGATGTGTTTTAAGGAATAGGTAGTATCCCTTTCTGTTACGAAGTTAGCATCTGATGTGACTAGTATATGTGAATGTATATGTATATATATATATATATATATATATATATATATATATATATATATTGTACCATTGAACTGCTGTAGTTGGTTCTGTCCCCAAATGGAGCCAAATTAAGCCATATGTAATAAATGTTATTACTACAGTATCACCATGTACCTTGGGTCAATAAATAATTTTACTTCTAAAACAGAAACCTGGAAAAACTCTTTCTCCTTCTCCCCCCCCCCCAGCTAAAAAGGGAAGTAGCTGGGCCTGGTGGGACTGTCCTCCTCATCTGAGTCATGGTTTCCTCTGCCTAAAAATAAAGATAATAGATCTGTCACTTCTGATAGGATTATGAGAAGAGCACTGTGTAAATAGGAGGTGCTGTTGTCTTCTCCAGACGGACAGAATTTGTTTTGGCTGATTAAGTCCTCATAGTTCATGGAGTCAGGGTGGATGACGTACAAGAGGGAATTCAGCTGTGACCGAGACATTTTGATAAGTTACTCTTTGAATGAATGTGCAGAGGACACAGGTACCGACATCTGCTGTCCTAATCTCTTGTAAGGATTATGTAGGAGAGGTAAGTGCCTAGGGACTACACTGAGGACCAACAAATGCAGAGCACTCTGATGAGAAGATTGGGATTCTTAAGCATCATTTTAATGATCTACGTTGTTGCCTTTTTTTCCTGTGGGGACATTTCTTTTAAATTAGAATGGAATCAATAAGAAAAGCAAAATTATACAAATTTCTGCTTGACAGCATGTACTAAGGTCAAGCTATGCCTTGATTTTTCTCTTCTTGGATTCAGAAAAAAATGTATCGGTTGCTGATGTTCTATAGCAAAAGTTTCAAAATTTATACTTAACTTTAAACTATGTCATGGATAAATGTTTGCTATGTTTTCAGAAGTGGTATCGAAACATTTTTTGTGTTATTTTGGCAAATTTCAAATGTTCAGAATATGGTTTTTCTTATTAGGAAATTTTCTAACAGAATCCCTAAATAATAATCTTCTAATATGAAGGAGATACAAAAGCCTATGAATAATAAATATATCATTACAGTGTCAGTACATACATTGAGTCAATAAAATAAATAATTTTACTTTAAACACAGTTGAAAAACTAATTTTTGCTAAAAATTAAGTTCCTTTTGTCAAGAGGTCAGTAGATATGTTAAATTAATTAGTGTTATACACCATCTAAGATATTGTGAGAATAAACTAGAAAGAAAGGGAATGGAACAGTGAGACATTCAGTGAAATGTACTCAGATGTATTTGTCACTCCCTCTGACACAGAGAAGGAACTTCAACCAAGACCAAGAGTGCAACGTGCAGGGAAGCCAGGCTCACTGCAGCAGCCTCGAACCTCTGAATCCGGCCTCCCGCAAAGGCTACTCTGTACAAGTCTCTCATTCTAAAAGCTGTGTTCACATTTACAATGCCTAGCAATGCCACATAGTCAAACAATGTACATGACAGACATCGGTATACTCTAAATCCACTTCTCTGTGTCAAGGAAAGTGTAGGAGTGTGGTCCTTTCTCCGATGATTGTAACCTGTGGCACAGGGGCAGACGTCCTGCTGACCTGCACATGCCATCCTCAGGAAGACGGAGGGGGACCAGGCAGCAAGAACCTAATGCTGTCTCTAGGAGGAAGTCTACATCCCGAAACTGCCCATGTACTTCCAGCTGTCTGCTTCTTGATTTCGTTTTTTCCACGTAAGCAGGGCACCGCACCTACAATTCAATGTGATGACAGATGAAGGCCTGGAAACACTGGGAAATGTTAAAATGCCTTAGATTTTAAGTACAGTGCTTCAAAGTAAGGCTCACACATTCTCTCATCAGACCCCTGTGAGGCAGGCAGCACACAGAAAAGAGATGGTAAAATCATGGCTTGGAGAGGTCACTGTGGACTGAGGGGTCTGGGAAAGCCTAGGGGAGGAGATATCCTTTAGAGGTGGGGTTGAAAAGATGCTTATGGTGCTTCAAAGACTGCCCTTTGTGGGGTCAGAATCTGTCTACTGCCCCCTAACTGTAGGCGGGTCTCGACTTCATCAGCCCCCAATGGGTTCACTCTTCTCCATGCAGATGGCACGTCTAAAACATGTCTGTCTTCTGTTCCCCTAAACTCACCCCTCCTATGTTCCCTCTTTCTGCTGAGGGCACCACCTTCCTTCCAGTGACCCAACTCTGAAACCTCCAAATCATCTTCAGCTCTTTCCTCCCTCTTCTTCAGTCCCTATCCTCAGCCAGTTAAAGCTTGATTTCACCTCTAAAACATCTCCTGAATTCATACCTTTCTCTCCTCTCATACAGCCACCACCCTAAGTCAGGCCCTTATCATCTCAGAGCTGTCTCAACTGTCTTCTGCCTGCCCTTCTATCCCCACACTACTACCAAAGTGATTTTCTTAGAACACTTCTGACCCCATTTAATAAACATCTATGGTTCCCTAAGACCTAACTGCAAACTCTTCTGTTTGGCATGTCAAGCCCTTCCCAAATTGGTTCCAACCTGCCTTTCTAGGTGCACCAAGAGTCCAGCTACACCAGCCTTCTTGTTCCTCACACATAACATCTCTCCTCTCTAGGCCTTTGCCCAGGCTGCGCTCCCCTCTGCCTAAGTAGCTCTAGTTTCCTCCTAAGCTCAAACACTGCATCCTCTCCTTGACTTCTGGAGATTCACCCAAAATTACCCTGTATTTATTTGGTATATACTTTGTATCTACTTCAGTGGCAGGTGGCACAGTGGATACTGTATTGGGCCTGGGGTTGAAAAGAGCTGAGTTCAAATTTGGCCTAACACCAGCTATGTGAGCTTGAGCAAGTCACTTAATCTGTCTGCCTGTTTCTTCAACTATACAATGGGGACAGTAATAGCACTTACCTCCTAAGGGTGTTGTAAGGCTCAAATGAGAGATGTGTAAAGTGCGTAGCACAGTGCCTGGCACACAGTAGGTGATTAATACATGCTCATTCTCATCTCTATGACAGAATGCAGCAAGGTCCTCAAAGGAAGGGTTGTTCATTTTGCCTTAAATCCTCTGGCACCTACTGGATGCTGATTAAGTCCAGGGAGCAGGCGTGTTGGCTGAAGGGCAAAGCATGAGAAGGCACAGAGCAGGCAGAGTGGAGTCTACGCCTGAGACAACAAGCGATGCAGCTGCAAGGGGGGCGGGTAAGGATCAAAGTGTGAAAGAGAACAGAAGGTTCACACATGAGGCAGCGAATGCGTCCTTGGGCAGGAAGGTCACAGACCCTCCGGTCTTGCCCTCCTCCATAAGAAGGGCGGGTGGGCAGTCATCTGTGCATGTGGCAGTGAGGAGATACACTGTTTAAGAGGTGGACATTCTAACTGAATGGACGTGGGAGGCCGGATGCTTTAAGAAAATACAGCTCGTTATAATGAGACCCTCAATTCTGTCAGAAGGTCACAGGGGCCATGGTCCAGAGAGTCGTTCTGCTCTGCACTTTGGCCTTGTTCAATCTCTGCGGCTCATTGTTTGCAACTGTATGCTATTTCTTTTAAATGGGTTGTGGCCAAATGTCAGCAACGGCCTCCTTTGCCTTCTGTGTGTCCCGACTCCATCTCTTCAACATTCTGTCAACTAGCTCTGTGAGAGCTCTAATGGACAGAGTTGGCCTCAGAGTCAACAAATTCTGTATTCGAGTTCTCCCACGGGCACCCGCCTGCTGTGTGAGCAGCTGCCAACCCACACTGATAGGAGGGATCTTCTTGCCTAGAATCTCTCTATATCTATGAAATCATGGGTGTGCTAGGTGCTGGAGACACAAAAACAAGTCTATCAAGGAGGCAGCGAGGGGGCGCCATAGTGCACAGAGCTTCCAGGGTCAGCAAGACCCAAGTTCAAATCCCTTTTCAGATACTTACTAGCCTTCTGACCTTGGGCAATGCACTTGGCCTCAGTTCATCCCCCACCCTGTAAGGGGAAGGAGTTGGAGAGGTGGTCTTTGACGTCTTTCCTAGCCCTAAATCTATGATCCTATGATCTACAGAGATAAGTGAAGCCAAGGCAACTTCAAAAAGGACAGAGCACTAACAGAGGAAATAAGGGAAGCCCCCTTGGAAGAGATGGCTCCTAAACAGATCTGAAGGAAGAGAAGAACTGAGAGAGGCTGGATCTGCGTTAGAAAGAGCTTCTTCAAAGGGAATTCCCTACATTACTATGATGACCTAGCATTTCTATAATATTTTAAGGTTTGCAAAGCATTTTTCATGTTACCGCATTAGATCTTCACAACAGTAGGTGCTAATATTATCCCCATTTTACAGATGAGGAAACCAAGACTGACAGAGATTAAGTGACTTGCTTAGGGTTATGTAGCTAGAAGTGCTGGAGGCCACATTTGAACTCGGTGCTTCCTGATTCCATGTCCAGGGCTCCTACCCCAGGGCCATGTGAGTAGAGGGAAGAGAGCAGATGTGTGATATACTGAAGAAATAGAATGGAGAAACTCTGCTGAAGATATTACAAAGAGAAATCAGAGGAATGGTGGGAGGTGGAGCCTTCAAGATGGCAGAGAAAAGGCAGCAACTCACCTGAGCTCTCCCCAAAACCCTTTCAAAAACTTTTAAATAATGCCATAAAACTGGAGCAGCAGAACCCACAAAAGGACGGGATGAAACAATTTTCCAGCCAAAGACAACTTGGAAGGTCAGCGGGAAAGATCTGTCACACCTGGGTGAATGGAGCGCAGTCCAGCACAGGCTACGCCAGCACAGCCCCAGGCCCAGCAAACCAGGAGCAGGCCTGGGGAGTGACT
Source organism: Phascolarctos cinereus (assembly GCF_003287225.1). Taxonomy (NCBI): domain Eukaryota; kingdom Metazoa; phylum Chordata; class Mammalia; order Diprotodontia; family Phascolarctidae; genus Phascolarctos; species Phascolarctos cinereus. The sequence continues at coordinate 78,200,815 of NW_027555736.1, forward strand.
GAATCAGCAGCCAGAGCTCTCAGCCCACAGACGGTAAGAAGGAGATTACAGGGATCTCTTTGCTAACACAGAGGCAGGATTCTGTTGCTTTGCCTATATTCAGATCCGGGTCACAGTCCTGGGAGGCAGTTCCAGGGTGAGGAGGAGCACCAGCACAGTAGAGCTTGTGGGCACAGTGGAGGAGGGCACCCTCACCACAGTTCCAGGGCAGAAGAGTGCTTGTGGTCACTCACAGACCAGAGCACAGGCCAGCAGACTAGTAAATACACTTTTCCTTAGATCATACCACCTTGGAAGAACTGAAAACTTACAGGTCCCTAGAAGTATCTCTCAAAATGGCTGCACAAAATCCCTGAAGCTTGGGACAGTGCACCCTCCACCCTGGAAGCAGAACCCTACTTTAACAAAGAGTTAAAAGTCAAGAAATAGGCTGGGAAAATAAGCAAACAACAGAAAAAATTCCGACCATAGAAAGTTACTGTGGTAACAAGGAAGATCAAAACACACTCAGAAGAAAACAGAGTCAAAGCTCCTTCATGCAAAGCCTTCAAGAAAAATATGAATTGGTCTCAGGCTAGGGAAGAGCTCAAAAAGATTTTGTAAAACAAGTAAGAGAGGTAGAGGTAAAATTGGGAAGAAAAATGAGAATGATGCAAGAAAATCATGAAAAAGAATCAACAGCTTGGTGAAGGAGACACAAAAAAATACTGAAGAAAATAACACCTTAAAAAACAGACTAGTGGGGCAGCTACGTGGCAAAGTGGATAAAGCACCGGCCCTGGATTCAGGAAGACCTGAGTTCAAATCTGGCCTCCGACACATAATACTTACTGTGTGGCCCTGGGCAAGTCACTTAGCCCCATCGCCTAGCTAAAAAAACCCCTCCAAAACAGAAAAAATAAAACAGACCAGGCTAAATGGTAAAGAGGTCCAAAAAGCCAATGAAGAGAAGAATGCCTTAAAAAGCAGAATTGGCCAAATGGAAAAAGAGGTACAAAAGCTCACTGAAGAAAATAATTCCTTAAAAATTAGAATGGAGCAAATGGAAGTTAATGACTTATTGAGTAATCAAGAAACAATAAAACAAAACCAAAAGAATGAAAAAATAGAAAACAATGTGAAATATCTCACTGTAAAAACAACTGACCTGGTCCATGAGAGATAACCTAAAAATTACTGGACTACCTGAAAGCCATGATAGACAAAAAGAGCCTAGATTTTATCTTTCAAGGAATTATCAAGGAAAACTGTCCTGATATTCTAGAATCAGAGGGTAAAATGGAAATTGAAAGAATCCACTGATCACCTCTTGAAACAGATCCCAAAATGAAAACTCCTAGGAATATTATAGCCAAATTCCAGGTCAAGGAGAAAATATTGCAAGCAGCCAAAAAGAAACAATTCAAGTATGGTGGAGCCACACTCAGGGTAACATAAGATTTAGCGGCTTTTACATTAAAGGACCACAGGACTTGGAATATGATATTCCAGAGGGCAAAATAACTAGGATTACAACCAAGAATCACTTATCCAGCAAAATTAAGTATGATCCTTCAGGGGAAAAAAATGGATATTCAATGAAATAGAGGACCTTCAAGCTTTCTTGATGAAAAGACTAGAGCTGAATAGAAAATCTGACTTCCAAATACAAGACTAAAGAAGAAGCATAAAAAGGTAAACAGGAAAGGGAAATTATAAGGGACTTAATAAGGTTAAACTGTTTACATTCCTACATGGGAAGATGATACTTGTAACTCATAAGAACTTTCTCATTATTAGGGCAGTTAGGAGTATATATATATATATATAATATATATATATATATATATATGTATATATATATATATATATACATATATACATATATATATATACACACATATATATGTATATATATATACATATATATATATACATATATATACACACACACATACACACACACACATATAGATAGATAGATAGACAGACAGATAGAGAGAGGCACACATGTGAGCTGAATATGAAGAGATGACGTCTAAAAAAATAAAATTAATGGGTGAGAGAGGAATGCACTGGGAGAAAGATAAGGGAGAGGTAGAATGGGGTAAATTATCTAACATAAAAGAGGCAAAAAAAGCTTTTACAATGGAGGGGAAGAGGGGGGAGGTGAGGGGAAATGAGTGAACCTTACTCTCATCAGGAATTGGCTCACAGAGGGAATAACACACACTTAATTGGGTACAGAAATCTATCTTACCCTACAGGAAAGGAGGGGAAGGGGATAAGAGAAAGGTGGTGATAAAAGGGAGAGCAAATGAGGGGGGGTAGTCAGAAACAAAACACTTTTGAGGAGGGACAGGGTGAAAGGAGAGAGAGAATAGAATTAACAGGGAGAAATAGGATGGAGGGAAATACAGTTAGCAATAGTAACTGAAAAAATTTTGAAGCAAGTTTCTCTGATAAAGGCCTCATTTCTCAAACACATAGAGAACTGAGTCAAATTTATAAAAATAAGAGCCATTCCCCAGGTGAGAAATGATCAAAAGCTATGAACAGTTTTCAAATGAGGTAATCAAAGCTAGCCAAAACCATATGAAAAAATGCTCTAACTCACTACTGATTGGATAAATGCAAATTAAAACAATTCTGAGGTACTTCCTCATACATATTAGATTGGCTAATAGGACAGAAAAGGAAAATGACAAATGTTGGAGGGGACGTGGGAAAAGCGAGACAGTAATGCACTGTTAGTAGAGTTGTGAACTGACTCAACCATTCTGTAGAGCAATTTGGAACTATGTCCAAAAGGCTATAAAACCCTGCATACCCTTTGACCGAGCAATACCACTAGTGCGTCTGTATCCAAAAGGAAATAAAATATAGAGGGGGAAAGGACTTATACGTACAGAAATATTTATAGCAGCTTTTTTTTCTGGTGGCAGGGAGCTGGAAATTGGGGAGATGCCCATCAGCTGCAAAATTGTGTTATGTGATTGTGATGAAATATTGTGCCATGAGAAAGGATAAGCAGGATGTTCTCAGAAAAACCTGGAAAGACTTATATGAGCTAATGCAAAGTGAACAAAGTAACAGCAATATTGTAAGATGACTAGCCGTGAATGACTTAGCTATTCTCAGCAATACAATGCTTCAAGACAACTCTGAAGGACTTACGATGAAAAATGCTATCCATCCCCAGACAAAAAACTAATGGTGTAGGAATACAAATTGAAGCATACTTTTTAAACTTTCTTTATTTTTCTTGAGTTTTTTTTTTGTCTCTTTTCTTCTACAACATGACTATTATGGAAATGTTTTGCATGACCACACATATATAACCTATATCAAATTGCTTGCCTTCTCAATGAGGGGAGGTGGGGAGGAAGGAAGGGAGAGAATTTGGAACTCAAAGTTTTAAAATAGAATGTTAACAACTCTTTTTACATGTAATTGGGTAAAATACTAAATAAATTTTAAAAAAGAAATCAGTCAGACAAGTGAGGAAACGACAACCTTAAAAGGATTCGTGGATTGTAAAGTTACATTTTCTTCGGTTGAAAAATTAAATTTCTATAGCAGAAGTGTAGTTTTTTAAAAAAATGTTTTAGCAATGTGAACAGAAATCCATGCATGTAATTTGCCTAAAATATTTATTCAGCAAGTGGTAAAAAAAATTATGCTAGCTATTTAAAATATGGATTTTGGATATAATCTAAAAACATTCCAAAAAACTTGATTCACACCAAAATGCAGAATTATACTCTACTGGATGGATGTAACTCCTATATAACATAAATAAGCAAACTGAAGAAGGATTTAGTCATTGATCAATTCTGATCAAGTCAATGAGTCTAGCAGTATTTAAAAGACCCAGATATTTGTGAAAACGCAGAGGTGCATTCCATCAGGTCTCGCCCCATTGTGACCATCATTAGGTCTGCCCCTCTCTGGTGGGGTTCTGATTTTATTTTAGCAGATTTACGAAAAAGACTGCAACTTAGGGCTGGGGGTCCCAAATATTGCACAGGATTTGGTCTCAAAACCAGAAATTTTAGGTGGTTAGATGCCATAAACCTATCTCATGTGCATTATATAATTAGATTAAAACTTTTCCTCCTAATAATGTCAAGAGAACGCAATTTGCTTGTGGGCAGATGCTGGATGTTCAGGTTCTAGAGGGAAAATGAAACAGGCAGTAGACAGAGTAGGAGTCTGTCTGAAGTTAGCTCACTTTATGATGATAATAACTCACATTTACATAGAGCTTTAAGGGCTTGTTACATACATTATTGCCTCTGATTTAGAAAACGTAAGCTCTTTGAGAGCTGGGATGGTTTACTTCTGGCTTTATATGCCAGGGCCTCCTATGATGCCTGATACCTAATAAATCATCATAAATGCATGTGAACTGAACTGGTACTCACAGTAATCCTGGGAGCTAAGTGGTGTAGATATCCCCATTTTATTACACTGTATTTTTAGTGAACAAAAATTTATTTTCTCTCCCTCCTACCTCTTCTCTCTGACCCTTGGGGGAGGGGGGAAACTCCTGTAACAAATGTGTAATCAAACAAAACAAATGCCTACATCAGCCAATTACAAAAAAAAAGTCTCATTATGCCCTGAGTCCATCACCTCTGTGTCAGCAAATGGGTAGCATGCATTATCATATGTTATAGATGAGCAAATTGAGATTGAGAGATGTTAAATGACTTGCTCAGTCAGAGGCAGGCTCTTCCTGACTCCAAATTCATCATTATCTAATATGCCATTCTGACTCCCATAGAACACAACAGAAAGCCATGAAACCAGAAGCCACTCCTAGGAGACATCAGTCTATACTATTCCTCCATTGACCCTGCCATAGAAACTCACAGAAGAGCTAATGGTCTCTAACGAAGCTCTAAGAATAGAGTTAAGGAGTGGAGGAAACTGGAAAAAAATTTAAAAATTGGCATGAAAACCAAAGGGATCCATAAGACTTTAAAAAAAAAAGGGGGCAGTTAGGTGGCACAGTGGATAGAGCACCAGCCCTGAAGTCAGGAGGACCTGATTTCAAATCCAGCCTCAGACCAAACACTTGACACGTACTAGCTGTGTGACCCTGGGCAAGTAGTAACCCCAATTGCCTAAAACCAAAAAAAAAAAAAAGGACAGGATGTTAACAGGGGTTCAGCAATCATCTCCATTTTCAGAAAAGGACACAGAATTGGAAGGCGAAGTGACTTATTCAAAGTCCCACAGAGAGTTAGTGTCAGTTACTCAGTCTGTCCTGTTCCCTTTAGGCCCGTATTAATCTGAATGGTTAAACTAGATGGCTCATCTGTACGGTCTCAGAGTTTACTTAAAGGATAATGGCATAGGCAGTACTTTCTTGTAGTGCATTTTCTTATTTACATTTATGAGAATTAGTTTTGCTTGTTGTCCTTTTCTTGAGAGAAAGAAAGGACACAGTACGAGCTGTGCCTTAAAAGCTTATTAAAGGGCCTTGCTTTAAAAGTATGAGGGCAGTGAATCTGGGATCGTACCTGGATGGAACAAACTGAAGGTGCTCATGGGTGATGGTCTGTCACATCATTAGAAGGGAAGCTGCTCACAGGTTTTTCTTCCTTTACCTGGACACTTTCTGCTACTGAAAGCTGAGAGGGTGATGTGAATCCTCGGTACTGCTTACTAGACTTCGTAAATTTCTTAATTTCATTAGCAAAGGAAATGCCTTTTCTTTTATCATCACGAGCTGCCTGGAAAAACAAAAAACAAAAAACACCCAACCTTAGAAAGTAAAATAAAAATGCTCATCACTCTAAAATTAATTTTTAAAATACAATCATTCCATGTTGTTGAGGGAAATATTTTGACATTCTTTTAGTGAAATGTGGTTTGAATCAGTATGAATATGAAGAATGGCATTTTTCTCATATCCTGCTAAAGGATATCCGATTAGCTCAGCAGCTTGGACATCACCAGGGACCCCTGAGGATGTGCTTTTTTTAAACTAAAGAATTACTTTCCAAGTTGGATGTGTTTCAGTTCCTCCAGTACTGTCAGTGCACTGGTTGTGGACAGAGATCTTATTTAAAGTACCAACAGTTAAATGAACATTTGTAGGTAGTCCTTAAGAATGAATTCACTGCCTTTCTTTATGCCACCATCAATGAGGAAGTGGAAGGAAGGGGCACACAACAATGGTCATTTTGTGTTTTTGTTTATGTCATGGGGTGCTTTCCTACTCCAGAGCCCCTAATGGAAGTGATCCTGGATTTTCTATGCTCTCGAAAGTCTACATACTGAAAAAGGCTTTGAGTATGGCCTTGAAAGAAGATTATGTTTGTTTTCTGAGGACCAGCCTCAGTAAGTCTGGACAAACTCATCAGCAGTAATCTAGTCACTTGGTGATGAATTGTTTGGGGCATGGCAATTGATGAAACACAGAAAAACACAAATGGTTTTCGGTCCTGAGTAGTTTCCTTTTGTTTCTATAGTGATGATGGTAAAGAGGGGCAGAAAAGAGGACAGATGGTGCTAAGGATCACTGTTTTCCAGACCATTTACACACATTAATTTAAGTTTCTGATACTATAAATGTGGGCTCCTTGCCAAGTGACTATTGAATAAATACAATATTAGAAGAACTGAATTTTATTCATCTTTCTATTTTTGCTGTAGTGTGACTGGAAGATAGAAGGAAGTTGTAGCTATATGGAAGGATAGCCACAGGTTTTCCTTGGAGGGTTAAATAAAGGAGTCTGTTTTTATCATGCATTCAAAGGCAACAAGAAGCATCGTTTCATCTGACCTTTGGTCATCTGGTATTAAAGTGCTCATGACAAACATTTGCAAAAAGATAATTAATTAATTAATTAATTAATTGATAATTAATTGATGTTTCAACATTGTTGTTGAGATTGAGGAAGTAGAGAAATTTTTATCAAGAACCTGTTAAGACCCTCCAAACAAAATCAATTTATACCTTAATATTCAATGACTTCAATGAAAAGATATGCACAGCTGTAGACAATTTGTTGAAAAACATGGTCTAGGAGTTAGAAATAAGCCAAAGACTTATAGACTACACAGAAGCCTCACAACTTGGGCTGTGATTGAGGAACAGGTGAAGACCAATACCTAAGCTGAAGCTACAGGAGCCCAGTTTACATAACCTGGCATTACTGCAGCTTTGACAAGGGCGCAATAGTAGGGGTGAAGAATTAATCAGCCAGAGTTTATTTAGTGCCTACTATGTGCCATGCAGTATGATAGGTTCTGGGGATAAGAGAAAAAATTAGACAATCCCTGCTCTTAAGGAGTGAACATTCTATTGTGGTAGACAATGTTCATCTATAAATATTTCAAGAACAAATACATATATATCTACATATCTATCTATCTACACACAATAAATACAAGACAGGTTAACTACAAGGTAGGAATGTAGGGCACAAACAATTTTGGTGTGTGTGTGTGTGTGAGAGAGAGAGAGAGAGAGAGAGAGAGAGAGAGAGAGAGAGAGAGAGAGAGAGAGAGAGAGAATCAGGAAAGACTTTCTGTAGGAGGTGGTGCATGAGCTGAGATAAGAAGGAAGTGAGGGATTCTAAGAGGCAGAAGAAGAGGGTGATCTATTCAAGATGGGTGCAGCCGTCACAGTGGGTTTCAAGTGGAGACAGTACCTTAGAAATCTGTGCTAAATATGACAATTCTGCTTGAACTGCCACAGGATTAGGTAATGGAGGAGAAAAAGAAAGGAGTGAGCCCTGACTGCTGGGCTGAGGAAGGGAGGAATAGCTAGGATTGAGTCCCAGTTTTTTCACCTAAACATAATACTATTTATTTTTTTAAAAAGGCAGTTGAGGTTAAGTGACTTGCCCAGGGTCACACAGCTAGTAAATGTCAAGTGTTTGGTCTGAGGCCGGATTTGAACTCAGGTTCTCCTGGCTTCAGGGCCGGTGCTCTATCTACTATGTCACCTAGCTGCCCCAATACTATTTATTTTTAAAGAATAAATTTATATTGATGGCTTCTGTTTCTTACATCACTATAATTTCTCTCCATATCCTTTCCTCCTACCTTTACCAGAGAACCATCCCATATAACAAATATATTTTAAAGAAGAAAATAAAGAAAAAGGGACAAAAGAAAATCAGCAAAACTGATCACTGCAATAAAAAAGTGCCACACCTGTGGACCTCCTACCCTTGCAAAGGAGTAATGTAGGAGGAGTTTTCTCATATGTGTATACATACACACACACACACACACACACGCACACACACACTCTTTGGAGCCATGCTTGCGCTTTATAATTCTGCAAAATTTGCATCTGTTGTTTTGTGGTCGTTCTTTCCATTTACATTGTTGTAGTCGTTGTGTGTATTGTAATTAGCTCTGCTTTCTTCACTCTGCATCAGATCATATAAATCTTTCTGTGCTTCTCTGTATTCATCACATTGATCATGCTTCATAGCGCAGTCATATTCCATTGTGCTCATGTATCACAACTTGTCAGCCATTCACCAGCTGATATAAGCAAAATTTACCCTGCTTCCAATTCTTTGCTACCACAAAAAGTGCTGCTATAAATATTTTGGTGCGTGTGGTCCCTTTCTTCTTATCCATGCCTCCTTGGTGTACTCCACATTGCTTTCCAAAACGGCTGTACTGATTCACAGCTCTACCAACAATGCATTAATGTTCCTGTTTTCCTACAGCCTCTCCAACATTGTCTCTTCCCATCTTTCATCATCTTTGTGAATTGGCAGGTTGTGAGGGGAAACCTCAGAACCATTCTGATTTAAATTTCTCTAATTTTTGGAGCACTCTTTCACATTGTTATGAATTGCTTGCAATAATTCTTTTGAGAACTGTTTGTTCGCTTCCTTTGACCACTTACCTCTCGGAGAATGGCTGTTGGTCTTATATGTATCTGTTAGTTGTGTATATATCTTAGATACTAAGCCCTCATCTGAGAAATCTGATAAAACAATTCCCCCCGATCAACAGCTTCACCTTTCTGAGATGCATAAATGTTGTTTATGCAGAAGCTTTTCAGTTTCATGTAATGAAAGTTATTTATTTTATCTTTTGTAATTGCCTTTATCTCATGCTTGCTTAGGGATGTACCTGCTGTCTGTAGCTACAATATGAACTGCTTCTCTTCTAATTTTTTTTTGGTGTGATACTTAATATTAAGGTCATATGTCCATTTAAAATTTGTTGTGGAATATGGTGGAAGAAGTTAATCTAATCCTAATTTCTGCTGGACTGTTTCCAGTTTTCCAAGCAATTTTTTCCCCAAATAGGGAGTTCTTTCCTAAGTAAGTTATACTTTCTGGTTTATCTAATATTGAGTTCGATTGTTTTTATTCACCTTGTCTAGTTGGTTCCACTGATCTACTTCTCTATTTTTTAAATAAATACCAGATGGTTTTGAGGACTGCTGCTTTATAATACAGTTTGAGGTCTTGAAGTGCTATTCCCCTCTCATCCTTGCCTCTTTTCACTATTTCCCTTGATATACTAGAGCTTCTAGAGATTTTGTTTCTCCAAATAAACTGGATGATGCTATTTATACTACTTATCTTACAGGATCATTGTGAAGAAAGTGTTTTGTAAATTATAGAACACTGCATAAATGTGAGCCACCTTAGACCTAGAAAGGACCTTGGACATCTCTCTAGTCCCAACCCTTCATTATACAAATGAGGAATTTGATGCATAGAAGTAAAGTGATGTTCCTAAAGTCATAAAACTTGTAACTACAATTCAGGTTGACTAACTCCTGGTTCAGTTTCATTTCTCTTCTTCCTCCTTCCATTCCTCCTGCCCTTTCTCCAGTGCTTCTCTCCCTGCACCACACTATTTCCCAATTCAAGTGTTCCTTCAGGGACGCCCAGTGGAGCAGAGTTGAGAAAAAGGTATCTTTTCTGGGCCAAAATGCCAATGCCAACATTAGGGAAAGGGAGCAGGCATCACAGCTAACTGGAGAAGCAATGAGGGCTCATTTTTAAACATAAGCGATTCTTGCCATCTAGTGGTTGGATTAAAAACTAGAGAGTGGCAAGAGAGCACCATTTCATTATCTATGGGCCTGGTTCGGTGCACATGCTGAAAGCTGCCTTTTGTGGGACTGACCAAAAGCGAACTCGTTTCCTCTGAATGACTCAGTCATTCAGTCTTTGCTCAAAGGCTTCCAAAGAAGGGGAACCTACTAGCTCCTAGGAAAGCCAGTTTTACTTCTGGATAGCTCAAATTATGAGGGTTTTTCTACTTTAAATCAAGCCTAAATTTGCTCCTCTGCAACTTTACTGACTGCTACTAGATTCTGCCTTCTGGGGCTGCGAAGAACAACTCTAATCCCTTTTTCACTTGAGGTTCGAAAGGCCTGCACTGAGCATATGGATGTTTTTGTTTCTATTGCTTCCTAATAGTATGATTTGAGCAACAGCACAAGGCTATATATTTTTTTCTTAATTTAAATTTCATTTTATTTTTATTCTGAATTTAATAAATATCAAATAAAATGAGCATTTCCACATGCCTTATTGGAACAGTGAATTCATATGAAACAGTGAATTTCTAATATATAGAGCTTGCTTTTCTTTTTAAGTGTATAATGAATTCAGTATCAAATTTTGGCTTTCTTGCTTGTCTATGATTCCTTCTGGTCTTCCTATAGTTTCCTTTTTTGGAGGGTCCAAGGGAGAACCCTATCATCTGATTTTTATTCTTGTCATTAATATAGTGCCTTATTTTTATTGTTTTCCCCATATTGAACCCACCCTGCATTCTGGCATAAAGACAACATGGTCGGAGTATGTAATCTTTTTTGATATGTTGTTGTAGACTCTTTGTTAATTAAATTTTTTCTGTGTATTGATAATCATTAGGGATATTAATTTATAATTTTCTTGCTTCATTTTGTTTCTCCTGATTTGGGAATAAAGATTATATTTGTATCACAGAAGGAATCCTTTTTTTCCCCTATTTTTGCAAATAGTTTATATAATACTGGAATCAATGTTTCTTTGAATGACATAATTTGCGGATCCTGGAGCTTTTTTCCTTGGGAGTTCATTTATGCCTTGCTCAAGGTCTTTTTTCTTTTTCGGATTGGGTTATTTAAGTTTTCTATTTCTTGCCTATTAATTTTATATTTTTGTATATTTTCAATTTAAGTAGTATATTTCATTTAAGTAATCATTTTTTTTTTTTTAGGCAATTGGGGTTAAGTGACTTGCCCAGGTTCACACAGCTAGTAAGTGTCAAGTGTTTGGTCTGAGGCCGGATTTGAATTCAGGTCCTCCTGACTTCCGGGCTGATGCTCTATCCACTGCACCACCTAACTGCCGCTAACTAGTCATTTCTTGAGCAAATAATTGGACAAAAGTTTTTTAATAATTTACTTTATTTCTTCTTCATTTGTAGTGAATCTTCTTTTCTCCTTTTTTTGATACCGGTAATTTGGATGTTCTTTTTTCAAAATTAGATAATAGCTTTTTTTTTAAATCAGTCCCTTATCTTCTTATTAATTCAGCATTTTTTTCTTTCAATTTTATTAACCACTTGTCTGATTTTTCTGATTTCCCTATTCTGGTCTTTATTTTTTACTTTGTTGATTTTCTAGGTTTTTTCTAAAGTTATATACCCAATTTCATTGACCTGTTCTTTAATTTGCTGATAAAAGTGTTTAATAATATAAATTTTCCTTTAAGGGCTGCTTTGGCTATAATCCAGAAATTTTGGTATGTTGTCTTGTTATAATTTTCTTTGATGAAAACATCTACTGTTTTTATGATTTGTTATTTATATACCATTTTTTTAGGAATAAGTTAATTTAAATTTTTAATCCTTTCTTCAGCAGCCCTTTATGAAATATAATTTTTTTATTGGATTGTGGTAAGTAAAGAATATGTTTAATATTTCTGCTTTTCTGCATTTGTTTTGTAATTATTTATGCCCTAATATGTGGTTAGTTTTTGTAAGGGTGCCATGTACAGCTAGGAAATGTATATTCTTTTCTATTCCTATTCAATAAAAACCAGACATTTATCACATCTAACTTTTCTAAAAGTCTATTCAAGTCTTTGACTTCTTAATTGTTTATTTTTTGTTAGATTTGTCTACATGTGAAAGAGATACATGAGATCCCCCACTATTAGTTTTATTGTCTATTTCTTCCTATACCTTATTTAGTCAATCATCAAGTATTTATTAAGCATCAATTATGGGCTGGACACTGTGGACAGAAATACAATGAGTGAGAAAATCCTTACTTGTAAGGAGCTTATATTTTAACTAGGGAGATAACAAGAACATAAGTTCATGTGTGTGTACAGAAAAATTTTAAGAGAATAAATGCAAAGATGTACGGAGTAGTCTGAAAGGGAGGTCATTAAGACCTGGGAGGATCAGAAAGACTTCACATAGAAGATGGTTCAGTTGGATCTTGAAGGAAGAGAGGGATTTTATGAGGCACGCATGGAAAGGAATTCCTCTCCAGGATGGGGTGCAGTGCAGAGATGGGAGATGGAGTGTTGTGAGTGAGCAACAGAGAAGGCGAATGCAGACGGAGCAGTTGTGAAAGGCTTTCTAAGCTAAGCAGAGGAGTTTACATGTGATTTCAGAGGCAATAAGAAGCTACTTGAGTTGCCTGGATAGAGGAGTGACACAATCTTTATCTGCAAGTAAGGAAGACAAATACTCATGAATTTCCTACTCTGTGCAAAGCACTGTTCTAGGAGCATTCAAAGTCAGAAATGTCCCTGCTCTTGAGCAGTTTATAATTTGTTGGCCAACCTCATCTTTATGCCAAATCTTCCTTCCTGCCTCTTGCCTCAAGCAAGGCTCAATCAATTGCCCAACATCTTCACTCACCATCCCTATGACTTTCTAGTCCAAAACGTCCCTCCCCTGGCCACTACTCTCTAATATGCACTGTCTTCTCTCATTTGGACCTCTTCTTCTGGGCTGGTGTGGAAGGTCAAACTGACCGGGCAGCCCAAGAGATCTGATGACATGGCGACTTGTATGAAGTCTGTAATTGATGAAGGAGCTGAATTATGCAATGAGGAAAAGAATTTTTCTGGCTTAAAAAATGTCGTAAAAGCCCAGAAGTCATCTTGGAGGCTTGTTTCAAGTACTGAGCAAAAGGCAGAAAGTGTTGAGAGAAAAAAAAAGACGGCCCAAGAATAGAGAGAGAAAACTGAGTGAGTGAAAAGAGATCTGTAATGATGCGCACTTTCTATTGGAAAAGTTCTTAATTTCTAATGCTTCAGAAGCAGAAAGGAAAGTTTTCTATTTGAAGACAAAAGGAGATTACAGTCCTGTTATCTGACTGAGGCTGCTGCCGGTGCTGACAAGAAAGGACATTTTAAATGAGCACACAGGAGATGCCACCAACTCATCCTATAATATCCTGGCTTCTCCAGAGAAGGCCTATTCGCTTGGAAAGCCAGTTTTTGATGAAGCCATTGTTGAACTGGAGACAGTGAGTGAGAACTCATACAAAGACACCACACTAATAACGCCATCACTAAGAGACAACTTGATACCATGAACAGACATCATACGCTCAAGGAGATGAAGCTGAGGTAGGAGGGAGAATTCACTAGCCTCTAACTTCTACCTGCCTCATTCTAAAATTACACAGTAGGCCATTTATCATCCATGCTGCCCCATGAAGAGTTACATTTACAATTTATAACAGGTTTATGCTACTGCTATTCAGATGTCTATATTTCCCATGTGGTTTTTATGTTTAATATTAGGGGAATAGAGTCAATTAACATTTAGGGAGTTACAAATTTCTATCTGAGATGGACAATATGGGGCTATGACTTTTTTTTTTTAGGCAATTGGGGTTAAGTGACTTGCCCAGGGTCACACAGCTAGTAAGTGTCAAGTGTTTGATCTGAGGCCGAATTTGAACTCAGGTCCTCCTGACTTCAGGGCCGGTGCTCTGTCCTCTGTGCCACCTAGCTGTCCAGGTTATGACATTTTTATATATGTTTTATGTGCCTGGCATAGTATTTTTAGTACATTGTGATTTCATAAGGTCAGTGTTAAAACAGCTTCTGTGTCTAAGCAAAGGAAACTGTCCACATATTAGTCTGTCATAGTTTGGGGGGCGGGAGGGTAAGGGATAACTGGTTTTAGCCACAGATGTAGTTATTGTGAGTACCTGAGGGCTGTAGCAATACAGTTGTGGTAGAAACAGATATATCCCAGAGATACTACATAATACACCATGTGTATCCATAGAATATACAGTCTCACCATGTACACCTTTATGATTACAGTTGCAAAAGTGTTGCTTAAGATAAAGTTTTAATTTAGTTAATTTACTATGAAAAAGGCAGAAACAGCTCAGATTCCATTATTTGTAAAGTTACTTGCTTTTTGCTTTTATTGTTTTTATTACATATTTGGTGTGTATTTAAGTGGTTTAGGCAACCTAATAACAAATGTAGAAGCTACTGTAAAAACGAAGTGTTTGAAATTCATAATATTACTGGATATCATGCATATCAGTGAAATAAAAAACCTGTAGACTTAACTTTTTTAGTTTTTTTTACTTTTGTAATAGTTTAAATACTTGCCTAAAATGTATATTCTCTAAAAACAGTTAACAATGATGATAGTTAACATTTATACAGTGTCTACTATGTGCCAGACACTGTGCTAAGTGCTTTACAATTACCATCTCACTTGATCCTCACAAAAATCCTGGGAGGGAAGTGCTATTATTATCATCCCCATTTTACAGATGAGGAAACTGAGGCAGACAGAGGCTAAGTGACCTGCCCAGGGTCACACAGCTAGTAAATGAAACTGGATTTGAACTCAGGTCTTCCTGACTCCAGGCCCAGAGCGTTATCCACTGTGCCACCTAGGTTTAACAGGGAGATAACCTGGGAAGATGACTAGCTTTAATGCTTTACACATTTTCATGAACATTCTAAGCATAACTATGAAGAGCATGTGTGTGGTGTGTGCGTACGTGTGTATGTGTGTATGTGTGTATATCTGTGCGCACGCGTGTGTGTGTGTGTGTGTGACCAACACTCAGCACAGGGCCTGTTTAATAAACAGTTTTCCATCTCTTCCTTCTAGGTGGAACAGCAGCAGGGACTAGCAATGGCACCCAAATTGAAAACAGATTATCAGCAATGTGGGCAATCTATTAATGGAAAACTAGAAGCATATCCTATAAACCCCCTCAAGAAGACTGCTCAGGGCCACATACTGAAGGCATTCACTGACCTGAATTAGGTAACAAGCCATACTTCTCTCACTCTGGAAATCTGACATTTGGAAATTCTAGAGGGAAGTGAGACCACTCAAAGCTGGGAAGGAAGATTGTGGAGGAGCGTGACTGCTGGTGGTGGAAGGGGGAGCAGAGAACTCTGGAGCGGGCCCAGGCATCAGAGAAGGTCACTTCATTCACCTGTTCCTGAGGGCAGCTGTAGTACAAGCCCAGGCTGCTTGGGCACTACACTTATGTTAGTATATAAGGGCAAAACTAAACTTAGCTTAGTATTTCCCTTCCCCTTATTGTTTCTCTCCCTTAGAAACTTTCTCCCCAAGTCTTCTTGTTCCCAACCTCCATTACAAAGTTACTTACGAACACCAAACCTTGAGGAAGATCACAAAATACTTTTCTACAGTTTACCTGAACCTGTTCCTTTAGCTTAAGAATAAATTTTCCTGCTCCCTTCCACTTGCTTTGAGCCTGGAACACACACTCCTGGTCTCCGAGAACCCTCTGAGAAGACTTGGGTGTAGAAGATTTCTTGTTAGCAGGTTCCTTTAGCACCTCCTCCAGAAGCACGTAGTCACTCGGGTTGGGATTGCTCAAAATACTATAAGAATATTTTGCTTTGCACAAAGTCTGTAAAGATTCAACAAACAATCCAGCAAACACTGATTAAGCACTTGCTATTGAATCATCTCCAGTTTTTTTCTGTCTATACCTAGTTTGGACATAGTTGTTCACCTGTTGTCTTCACCATCACACCATGAGCTCATGGTGGGCAGAGACTGTCTTTTGCCTTTCTTTGTAACCCCAGGGCTTAGCACAATTCTTGTATATAGTAGGTGCTTAATAAATGCTTGCTGATCAGCCAACCTACTATGTGCAAGGTGCTATAAGCTGGCCCCTGGGGATATAAAGACAAAAGGGAAGGATACTTTTATTAAGCACTTTTTGTATGCTGGGCATTTCACAATTATTATCTCATCTGACCCTCTCAACAACCCTGGTAAGTAGGTGCTATTATTCCCATCTTACAGTTGAGGAAACTGAGGCAAACAGAGATTGAATGACTTATCAGGAGTCACATGGCTAGCAAAACTCTTGTCTCCAGGCCCAGCGCTTTACTAACTGCCTCTGGGGAGAACAGAGAAACAAGATGTTGGACATGCTTCTAACCAATATCTTATAAGAACATATTCTAGATCCTCAAGGCCTTAGAGATCTCCCAGTTTAAAGACCCTCCTTCATTTTACAGAGGAGGAATAAAGGTTAAGCAACATGCCCAAAGTTATGCAAGCAGCAAAGCCAGGTTTCTCATCTAGGGCCTCTGTCTCTTAATCCAGGGTATCTGTCACTTAGACTGAGTGTCTCTACTTCATTTCAGACTCATAAAATACCAAGAGTGAGACAGGGCCTCATCATATAGCCCATCAGATGTAGGAATGTCCTCCACAATATCCCTAACGGAAGGCTGTCAAGCCTCTGTTTGAACATTACCAGTGACAGGGCCCTCATTACTTTGTGATTTTCCCAAAATGGCTTCCTTCCAGTTTCCGTAAGACGCACTCTATCTCTTATTAGAAACCATCATGCTAGGGTGTTATTTATCAAATTAACCCTTAAGGTATATAATTTACTTCAACCTTATTTCAGAAAGTGGGAAGGAAATACCCAGAAGGACAAAATGTACCTGCTGGATGACCTCCTGGGCAGTGCTGACCCGGGGAGCTTTGATGACTGTGCGGGGTTGCTCTGGGGAGACATCATGGACTTGTACAAAGAAGCTTTCATCTTCTGAGCTCAAGGTCACCTCCTTCTCTTCCTGGAAGACACTCTTCTCCTCTGGCTGCTGCACACAAAGTGTGAAAAAGTAGAGAGAAGACGACAAATAAAAAGCAGCATGAGGTATTTAGGACACCTGGACATATATGCTGGGTTGTGTTCATTCTTAATTGCGTGACTTGGGCAAAGAGCTTAATTAACTTCATCAGCCTCAGTTTCTTCATCTGTACAATGGGCGTGATAGTTCTTGCACTTCTGCACACAGGGTTGTTGTGAGCTGTAAACTGGGTATAAATATATATCTAATGTGAAAATATGTATATATATAAAATATGATGCAAACTATCACAAAAAAGGTAAACCATCTCTTGGTTAAATTGAGAAAATGTTGTGTGTTGGTAATTTGGGACTTCTGAAGGACATTTCTTACCTCTGAATGTGATTCCTTTAAATATTCCTAAAATTCTATATAATCCATATACATATACTTACAAATGGGATATATGTGCTTGTATGTATGGTTGTGAATATGTGTGTGTTGCACTAAAGTTTTCTCGGGAGAAAATGTTTAGTTTGATATGGATTGCAAATATCTTTGTGGAGGCCAGCTGACAAAAAGTGGAATGGAGTTTGGCACATACTGCATAGATAACTATATAAATCCTCATTCATTTTTTAACAACTGTGGTGAGACTTGCCCACCATAGCCAAACATTTGAAAAAATTTTTCTGAGATATTTTTAAAGAAATGCAATGTTATTCCTTTGAAGTATATTTTATAAAGTAAATTTCATTAATGGACATTAACAAATGAAACAAGGTGACTTTGTGAAAAAAAATATGTACTTTCATGATCAAATGTATCATCAATGCAAGTATCTGTCAACGTATAAGAATTACAAAGCTCCCATTTTGAAGCTATATTTGAAGAAATATTCTGAGCCCTTGGTTTTATTTTAGACTAATCTTTCTGTACTCACAACAGCTCAGTGCAGTGGGGAGCTTCTGAGTGATGCTCTCCCCCTGCTCGTGCAGCTCAGCACCTTCTCTGCGATTTACAGTCTTAGTAAGTTGCCTAGACCACTGAAAAGTCAGTGGCTTGCTCACATCTCAAAGCCAGGACAAATCAGAAGATGACTTGAACTTAGGTCTTCTTGTCTTCACAATCAGCTCACTTATGCTTATCCATGACAGGACTTAAATTCCTCCCTCGGACATCACTTGCTGTGTGTGTCTGTCCTAGGGAAAGTCAATCCATCTGTCAGTGGCCCCGGGGAATTCTTTAAGATTTATAAGATAAAGATAAACTATAGATTTGAATCTGTAGATGGAAGTACCCCAGTGGGAGTTCTCTATACTAATGGAACCACAGGTCCCGACCAAAAGTTACATAAACCAGGTCTGAATTACTGAAAAATTTTTAGTTGGCAGAGTTTATGGGATTTTACAGTATTGGCTATTCCTGAATATACTTACTTCCTCCTGGACTTTAAAAATAATCCTTCCAACATAACCTTCTTCTGGGAACCAGCTGTTCAAAATCTGCACAATCTCTTCTTCTGGACTGATTATTCTCTGGAATGGCTGTTTCCTGAAGTCATTTTTTTCTTTAGATATAAAATATTTTTCTTCAATCAAAAAGCAGTCTGTGGTGATTGGTATGGAACCTTGTGAAGTAGTCAAAATCTAACATGTACAAAAGAAAAGACTGGTGAGATAGTCTAAATAGTTGATAAAAATCTTTAATTTTAAATGAATCTATTCTTGTAGAGCACAAAATATGCCTGACATTTACTGCCAAGTTAAATCTACTCTGGAGTAGTGAGTCTATTATTCCTTTTTGGAAGATCTAAGCAATTTCCTATGACCAAAACGGCTTGTTTACTTCCACTTTGGCCGGCAACACAATTTATTCATAATCCCAGGACAGCAAAACTCTTTTCCCACTGCTGGAATGACAACCCCTGTTGAGTTTTAATAACTTTTAGGTTTTTCAACCCATGAACTTAGCCCTTTGTCATTCTATAGCCTTGGAACGCTACAAAAATGCTTTGCTTTTATGACAATGGCCAATAACCTAGTCCAGCCTTAATCAAGACAATTTCTTTTTCTCATGTTGGTATCACCCAATCATTTTTAAATGTTAGGTTTATAGAGTTAAATTCTCAGCGTAAGCAGGTCCCTGGGAATTCTATAGTGTAATACACTTTTGACTACATTCCAGGGGATTATTCTCCTTGTAGATTTTACCTCCTCTCCTATACCTTACCCTTTACAACCAAATCTTAGAGACTGTTAATGGTAAGACAGTAGATGAGGCTAGGTAATGTGATAAACTGATCTCTAGTTACTTTCCATTGATAAAAAACAGAATGACAATAAAGGAGATCTAGTCTGGCCTGAAGAAAGCCAATGACCTTTATATTAGGCCCATGGTCAGTATAAGAATCAAGGCTGTATCTACTAGCTCAAGAGAAGAAAAGGGCAATGAGGATGGGAGAAAATGATTCAAGTGAAAAACAGGATTTGATAAGGGATTGGGAATTCCTGGCTAGGGAAAGAAAAGAGACTTTATGGGAGAGAACAATATTGAACGTCAAGACAAATCAGGTCAAGAAACATAATTTATGGCAGGATGGTGAGGCAGAGGCCACAATCCAGCCACACTCTATCAACATTCCTCTTCAAACAACTTTAAAATAATGCTTCAAATTGAATTTTGTAGTGGCAGGACCAAGAAAAGGTCAGGATGAGACATTTTCCAGCCCAAGACAATTTAGGAGGTCCTCAGGGGCAGTCTATGACACTGAGCTAAAGGCTAACTTGGAGTTCACATGGCGGCAACTACAGTGGTAGGCCCTGGAAATAGTTGTGAAAGCAGTAGCAGCTTTGGGAGCTCTCAGCCCAGAGACAGTAAGGATTAGACAACTGGTCAGAAAGGGATCAGGGACCCTTTGCTGGCACTGGCACCTAGTGCTTTTTGGAACTCTGTTGCTCATCCACAGTTCTGGGTCACAGTTCCAGGGCAGAGAGGAGCACTAGTGCTTGCAGCTGCAGGAGAGCAGAGACTCTTCCCGAGTAAAGAACAGTGCACACCTCTCCCTGCATCACAACATCTTGGAAGCACTGAAAACTTGCAGGCCCCAGAACTAGCTATGAATATAGCAGCACAAAAAAGCTTGAGGCTTGGGATGGTGCCTCTCCCCTCAAAGGCAAGCAGAGCTCAACTTTAACATAAAGTTCGAAGTCAAGAAATAGGCTAGAAACAGCAAGAGACAGAGAAATTCCTTTTAAGATAATGGCAGACAATACAAAACACTTGGGAATCTACCTGACAAAGACTCAGGAACTATATGAACACAATTACAAAACTCTTTTTACACAAATAGTCAGATCTAAACAACTGGAAAAACATCAATTGCTCATGTATAGGCCAAGCCAATATAATAAAAAATGACAATTCTACCTACATTTACTTACTCAGGGCCATACCAATTAAACTACCAAAAAATTTATTTTATAGAGCTAGAAAAAAATCAACAAAATTCATCTAGAAGAACAAAAGGTCAAGAATGTCATGAGAATTTATGAAAACAAATGTGAAGAAAGGTGGCCTAGCCATACCAGATCTTAAACAGTATTTCAAAGTGGTAATCATCACAACTATCTGGTACTGTCTAAGAAACAGAGTGGTGAATCAGTGGAATGGATAAGGTATGCAAGACACAGTGGTAAATGACCATAGTAACTTAGTGTTTGACAAATCCAAAGACCCTATTTTTGAGACAAGAACTCACTATTTGACAAAAACTGCCAGGAAAACTGGAAAACAGTACAGCAGAAACTAGGTATAGAACAACATCTCATACCATATACCAAGATAAGGTCAAAATGGGTACATGATTTAAACATTAAGGATGATACCATAAGCAAATGAGGACAGCAAGGAATAGTTTACCTGTTGGATCTATGGAGAAGGGAAGAATTTAGGACCAAACAAAAGATAAAGAACATTACCAGATGTAAAATGGATAATTTTGATTATATTAAATTAAAAAGGTTTTGTATACACAAAACCAATGTAAGCAAAGTTAGAAGGAAAGCAGAAAGCTGGGAAAATTTTTTTTACAGCAATTATCTCTGATAAAGGCCTCATTTCTCAAATATATAGAGAACTAAATCAAGTTTATAAGAATACAAGTCATTCCTTAACTGATAAATGGTCAGTTTTTAGAAGAAGAAATCAAAACTATAGTCATATGAAAACATGCTCTAAATCACTATTAATTAGAGAAAAGAAAATTAAAACAACTCTGAGGTACCACCTTATACCTATCAGATTGGTTAACATGACAGAAAAGGAAATAAATGTTGGAGGGGATATGAGAAATTTGGGATACTAACACTGGTTGTTGGTGAAGTTGTGAACTGATCTAACCACTCTGGACAGCAATTCAGAACTATGCCCAAAAAGCTATAAAACTGATCCAGTAAATAACAACAAAACAGCAACCACCACCACTACTAGGTCTACATCCTAAGGAGATTTAAAAAAAAAAAAAGGAAAAGAAACTATTTGTACAAAAAATATTTACAACAGCTCTTTTTGTGGTAGCAAAGAATCGGAAATTGAGGGGATGCCCATTAACTGGGGAATGGCTGAACAAGTTGTGATATATGATTGTAATGGAACACTATTGTGCTATAAGAAATGATAAGTGGGCTGATTTCAGAAAATCATGGAAAGACTTATATGGACTGATGTAAAGTGAAGTGAGCAGAACCAGGAGAACACAGTACTTACACAGTAATGCAATAGTTTGGTAGATGGGCCTGTTGGATCTTACATTCTGATGGCATAGAATTTGATAATCCATGGCCACCTTCATACTCCAATGAAGCTTCAGAGGAAAGCTCTGGTGAGGGCATGCATGTGTGTATGTATGTATGTATGTATGTATGTATGTATGTATGTGTGTGTGTGTGTATATAAAAACAGAGAGATTAAATTATTAGATTTTTACAACCAAGTGCTTTGTGAACTTACTTGGTGAAGAAGCTGCTTTGCTTTAGTCTCTTTATTTATAATGAAAGTGGTAAAAGGCTCTGGACCTGGAATCCCATGTACTGTGACCTTGTATGTCACCAGACCTTTTCTTTCTTCTGTGCTGAACATCTGTCAGATAGAATATTTATATCATTTGTGTAGTAATTCAGACTCTTTTTAGTCTAAATAATGTAGACTATTTTGAGATTATGTTTACAATTACTCATAATTAGAGTGCATGGTGCATTCTTCTTTAAAACCATTAAAATTGGAACACTTGGCAGTGAGCACCTTAAACACTGATGACCTTGCAGCCATAGCCTCTTTTCCTATTTTAGATGGTGGGTCTTTCCTTCAAGTTCCTTTTGATCCTAATTCATTATTTATTCATTCGATCAATAAACATTTATTGAGTGTCTATTATGTCCAGGGTGTATAGTGTTAGTTACTTAGAACTTTGTAATTCCCTCATGTATTCAGTCTGGCATCCTATTGCTTTTTCCCTTCCTAACATTACCTTATATTTATTTTGTCTCTATTTTGTATATAGTCATGAATGTCCATGTCGTCTGACCCGTTATGATGGTGGGCTCCTGAGAGTAGACTTTGTTTCATTCGTTGGTCTTTGTATCTCCAGTGCCTAGCACACAGGAGGTGCTTAATAAATGTTTGCTGATTGATTCACTGCTAAAAAACCTGAATGCACCCTCACTCAGGTTCTTAGTGCCACGGACCCCAATCTCTCAAACTTCTGTCTCTGTGGGAGCAGCAGCAGAGTCAGCATCAAAGTAAAAGCTTCCCAAGATCCCCCTGCCTTGCTGGAGGAGCTTCTGCTAGTTGTTCTGATACTATTGCTAAAAGTAAGAGAAGCAGATCCTTCTTATTTGCCTCCTCTCAGTAACAGGCTCCATCAGACAAGAATTCTTTAGGGTTAGAGAATCTCGCTTCAAAGTCCATCAATTCTCCTTCTTTTCCTGCTCCCAACCTCTACTCCCATCACTCAGGCTGGGAATGCTTGTGTTGGTGGCAGACGATTCCAAGAATACTCCCACCCTAACAAATCAGAGAAGGCTTCTTACCTCTGGCTTTTCATGACATTCCTCTCTGTTTATTTTCCTTTTATCTGTCTGGCTCAGCCTTCTCCAGTCTCATTTATTTGATCGTCATCCGGTATTCTATCCCCTAAGTGTGGGTATGTACCAAAGCCCTGACCTGGGCCCTCTTCATTTCTTTCTCTAGTCTCTCTTAGTGAATTAATCATTTCCCAGGGGT
Organism: Phascolarctos cinereus; assembly: GCF_003287225.1. Classification (NCBI taxonomy): domain Eukaryota; kingdom Metazoa; phylum Chordata; class Mammalia; order Diprotodontia; family Phascolarctidae; genus Phascolarctos; species Phascolarctos cinereus. The sequence continues at coordinate 78,224,148 of NW_027555736.1, forward strand.
TTAATTATGATCTTTATGCAGATGCTTCCCAGATCTACATATTTAGCCTAAATTTTTCTTCTGAGTTCCTTTTGAATACTTTTGGGTACTTTTTGGATATTTAGACCTTGTTGTCCATAGGCATTTCAGATTCGACATGCCCAAAGCAGGATTTATTATCTCCCTGAACCAACCTCTCCTCTTTCACATTACCCTATTGCTGTCAAAGGCATCACCATCTTTTTGGTCACCCACCCAAGATTATAGCAGTGTGATCTTCAACTTCTCATTTACAGCACCTATGTAATTAGCCCCCAGTTCTGTCAGTTCTACTTCCATATCATCTCTCACATCCATCCCCTTCTCTCTACTTTGTGGCAACACCCTTGTTCAGAACATCATCACACCATGTTCAACCTAGATGTCACCATTCTCTACTTCCTTCAAAGCAGAGAACAGTCACGCTTCAAAGATATAGGTAACACCATGCTGCTGCTGCCACTACTGTGGCTAGGAGAAATGGGACCTCTGGACAGCCCAAACACTTGGAGAAGCTCACAATGATACAGTTTGGGGACATCCTCTGCCTTGTCTCATGTCCCACACTAGCCCCTTACCCTAGGGGAGGTGGGGGAAAAGGGAGAGAAAGTGCTATTTGAGCTTAGCTTTGAATGAAACTGAGAATTCTAAGAGGCCAAGTAGAAGAAAGGACTGTGCAGGCACAGGGGACAGTCTAGGAAGGCACAGAGACCGGAAGTGGAGGTCCTTCATGAGAAACTGTAGCAGTGTGGTCCCTGGGATCCTGGGCTCCCCAGGGTGACTTCAGGCGTCTTGACTAATCCCAAGCATGGGACTGTGGTGAAGAAGGAGGGCCCAGTTCTGTTTATCTTTTCACTTCCTCCGGCATTTCCCAGGGGCATTTGTTGAGTGTTTTAAAGCTTGCCACATGCTCTGCAAACATTATTTCACTTGAGCCTCACAACAACACCTAGAGATTAGGTGCTAAATGTATTATTATTCCAATTTTACAGACAAAGAGATTGATCCTCAGAGAAGTTAAGTGATATAATCATGGTCACACAGTAGTATCAGACATAGGAGTGGAACCCATGCCACTCATTGCCAAGCTCAGAACCCTCTCCATTATACCACACTGCCTCACTGCACATGCTCCTAAAGAGGAGGCCTTTAACAAATGTTTGTTGAATAATTAAATTAATGAATGAATCCACTACTTAGAAAGGAAAAAAAAGAGGCAGGGGAGGGACATTTGCCTGACAGGGGAACAAGGGGCATAAATATCAGTGTGAGTATAAGGTAGAGCCTGAAAATGAAGAGTAAGAAATGGTAACTAAATTTCACTTAATAAAGTAAGACGTATTTCTCCTCTTGTTTTCATTAAAGTGTGATTCACTGGGTTCTCTTAGAGTCGAGGTACAGTGTCCTCTGAGTTCGGATACTTTCTTCTTACTGATCAACTGGCTGAACTCTGGCACAAGAAGACTGAAAAGCAACAATGCTTCATGAATCAGGGGAAGTGTGGTTCAGACTGATCTGTTCAGTCAAATGCAAGGTGGGGTTGTGGCTGCTGGGTCTTGGCTACCACTTCTTGGCAGCTCAGGAGCTAAAAATGTGATCAGGCGGGTCCTCAGCATGTGCTTCGAAATCTTTTTAGAATATTGAGATCACACAACTTCTAGAGCTAGAAGGAGTGTCTGAGATGTGGTCCAACTCCCTCTCTTTATAGCTGAATACACTAAGGCTCAGTTGACTTCAGTAACTTGCCAATTGTCAGAGTTAGTGTCCCAGGTGGGCCTTGCAGCTGGTGTCACAGTGGATAGAGCCCCTTGGGCCTGGAGTCAGGAAGACTCACCTTCCCAAGTTCAAATCTGACTTCAGATACTTCCTAGCTGTGTGACCTGGGCAAGTCACTTAGTCCTATTTGCTTCAGTTTCCTCACCTCTAAAACCAAGATAATAACAGTACCTCCCTTATAGGGTTATTGTGAGAATTAAATGAGATAATAATTGTGAAGCACTTAGCATGTTATCAGACACATAGTAAGTACTATATAAATGTTAGCCATCATCATTATTATTATTATTATTATCTAGCTTGGTAATGGTTCTAGTATACCCTGTTTCGCTCTAGGTGGTGGACAAGCAGGTGAAAGTCAGGGAAAAAATTGTGTATGTCTGTGTGCAGGCATGTGGTGTATATGTATGTGAGAGATGGAGAGAGAAGGGGATGGGTTTAGGGCATGGGAATAACACCTAAGCATTAACACAGAGCAAGGAAAATATGACATTAACATTTGAGTTTAGTTACCAAAGATGCTGCACAGCACTGCCACTGGAATTTTCTTCCATCCTCCTGCTGTTTATGAACAAGCTAGAGATTTCTAAGACTTCGTTATGTAGATTTCTCAGCTGAAGATGACGATATCCTAAAACAACACACAACTGGGTGAAACCTGTCCACTAGACATTTGTTCCTGTTCTGAGCCAACTTTCCCAAGGCAGGAACCTCAAAGAAAGTGCAGAATGACTTGTTTCTTGATGAGAGGAGATGGTTACACTGCTTAGCCATGCAGAGAGGACGTGCCTTTTTTGCTGGGTGTGAGTATTGCCACTCAGGTAACTAGGATACTATCTAGTGCCATGCATTAGCAATTAATTAGCCTTTGTTACCAAAAGGAATTAATATGCCTTCAAAAGTTCCTAATATTTTCAAAGAAAAATTAAAAAGTAGAGACATGTGACTGCTTTTAAGGTTGGCTGGGCATTCAATGTTTTCTATTTTCTAAAATGAGCACCAATGCAAACTACTTCATCTTCTAATAGCTTTGATAGCATTAAACCCCCCAAATATACAGTGATCCTTTGGAGCACTGTATGTTGAACTTCCATGAAGCTCTGTCTTGTAGTCTGTGTATGCTCATATGAAAGCACACAGAGGACCACCCCAGCTTCTCCCCTGTTTTGTTTTTTTGGGCTTCTTTCATATTCTCTACCTGAAGTTACTGCTGGCCTCCAATCCCCTCTCTCGTGTGACTGTGCTTTCAATAGTGGCTTAATGACTGGCACTGGTTCCACCCCCAGCCCCACACTGTCATCCCCCCCTTCATTTCAAGCCACCCTGCACAGCTTTAGAACTTACAGGGAATGGAGGGGGGGGGCTATGGTTTGAGGGGGAGAAGGGAAGTGGGGATTGTGGAGGAGGGAGTTCTCCATCCACTGCCCTCCATATCCCCTCTTAGTAACATTTGCAAACTCTATTGCAGTCAGAAAGGCCACATTCTGTAAAAGATATTGCAAATATATCAGAAAAATTTATTTTGAGATGCGCTCAATCAATGTTTAAACAAATGAGATTTTCTTCTACCTCTTTTTAAAGCCTTTAGTGGAATGATTCTTTGGGCAGTTACAGCTGAACTGTTGTTTTCAACAACGGCAAAACGAAGAAATACAAGATCTTCAAAATGAACTCGGAACAGAAACTGTTCATTCCACATGGGGTTAAGAGTATTTCGATGAATGGGTTTAGTGCGGAAATGGCAGCTATCCAGTGGCATTCCCAGGACATCAATTTCAATACACGGACTTCCTGTGCTGTTACTAGGACACACATTCTGACCAGAGACAATCTGACGTAAAGAGAAGGATCAAAGTCACCAATAATTGAAAAGACACCAAAGACGCTCATCCAAGTCTGCCTGTGAATTTAAAAAAAAAAAGCTAACTCCCTGTGTAGGGATTGATGGGGAACAGGGGACAAGGGAAAGAGACTTCCTGCTGAGCCTGCTAGGCTTACCCAGAGATTAACGACATGCACCACAGCACTTTTGGATGGTGGGCACTGAGGCTTCACAGGATGCTCCCCGTAGAGCCCCCCTCAGCTCCTCCCCCAGCTGGATGTAAAGAGCCACAGAAAAAAGGCTGGGGGAGTCTCAGTCTGGGGTTTACAGGAACTGGGTCTGGTTTTGAGGGCTGACTGAAAAAATTCAGTCTTTTGGGGCTCTACCAAACTTAGTCTGGAAAATCTTGGAATATCACTCATATCTTGGTCTTCACAGATTTGAGTAAACGAATCTCTCAGAACCATACAAGCCCCCAATGGCAACAATAAAGGATAACAAATAGCTCATAAATAATCCAAACAATTCTCCTTCCTAACCAGGGAATTCTACTTGTTTATCAGGGTTCTAAAGATAAGCCTGACAAACTAAAGTCTTACAATGATAGGTTTGTTTCCCTTCAAGTCGCTAAAAGAGGATTTAAAACTCCAACTTCTATTCACAGTAATACTCACAGTTAAAGAATAGAGAGCAGGCTCCATGTTTTCCATATCTCTTTCCAACGGAGAAAACTGCTGATACATAGCACAGCTCTTGTCCCATAAGACAGGGGGCTTCAAAACATAACCACAGCCACCATTCGCTTCAAACATTGCTGCATTTAAGTGTAAGGAGAGATCTACAAGATGAAAAAAAAAAGGCCATTAATAAGATACCAAAATGTGGATCAAGGGAAACCCATTGCTCTTCTGTCAAATGTTTACAGGCATAGCCCATGTCCCATATTTGCCTTATCATTTCCCAATCATGTCAGGCATGCATTGGATTAACTCGAGGACCTCTCAGGACTGTTCCAGCTGTGAGATTCTGTGATTATATTATGTGATTATATTCTGACACCAAGTCTTGGTATCAGAGTTACTTTAAGGTGTCAATTCTAACATTTTTATGGAACTCACTGTTCTCTGTAATGTTCTTTTGCCAAATACATTGGTTTTTGTGGAGCCAAATTAGTGAGGGTAGGTATGGTATAATTCTACTCTACTTATTCTGCACCAATTTTTTCTGAGATTAAAAATGGTAAAGCAATATGTATACAATCAGCACTCTAGGTCAGCATGAACTATCCTGGAATTGATTTACCCACAAAGGAATTGTCACATATGCTCAATCTTGTAAGTATCCTGAATTTTAGGAAAGAATAACTGTTTTTCTTATTTTTTTCAAATTAATTTTAAGTTAACTTCCACTAGTAGGCACAATAATTCAAGTACTACATATAAAGAACATTTTAAAAAAGAAAAAATATCAGACTGTAGATTATCATCCATAAGCCCATACACTTCTACTTAGAAGTCAGCTAAGTACTGGCTCAGTGGATAGAGTGCTGGGCCTGGAGTCAGGAAGACCTGAGGTCAAATACAACCTTTGACACTGACTAGCTGTGTGACCCTAAACAAGTCATTTAACCTGTCTTGTCTCAGTATCCCCATCTGCAAAATGGGGATAATCATAGCACCTACTTCCCAGGGTTGTTGTGAGGAACATATAATATCTGTAAAGCACTTAGGACAGTACCTGGCACACAGTAAGCACTATATAAATGTTAGATTTTTTTTTTAATTAGACAGCTGGGTGGTTCAGTGGATAGAGTGGTAGGTCTGGAGTTAGGAAAACCTGAGTTCAAATAAGGCCTCAAACACTCATTAGTTGTGTGACCCTGGGCAAGTCACTTAACCTCTGGCCTTAGTCCACTGGAGAAGAAATGGCAAAACCACTCCAGTATCTTTGCCAAGAAAATCCCATGGACAGTTTTGGTGTGCTTTGGGCCACATGGTCATGAAGAGGCAGACACGACTGAATGACTGAACAACAACTACTTTACTATTATTATTATTATTATTATTATTAATTCCCTGATAATTTATTGCAAAATTAAATGTATTTACAACACAGAAGTAACTATATGGTTTTGCTTATTTCCATGACTCCTTTGGAGTCTTTTTTTGGTGTACTTAATGTAGATCTGTTGTTATTATAGTTGTTTTTAACTCCATAGCTGCAGTTATAACTCGCTTTTTTACTCCAGACATTTAATTGCACAGATAATCCAATGTATGATGTTTCCTATGTACCATAAAAATATGTCTAAGAAAAAGTTAGATGATACCATGTATTTGCTTAAGCTCCCAATTGCAATGTATGGAGTGATACCACAGTACTAAAATGCCTTTATTTCTGATTAAATTTTTAAAATTAATCACAATCACACATGACTCAAGGAACTACACAATCCAATCAGTCAGGAACTTTTGGCATCCTTGTGGCTTCTCTTGGGATTTCATGTCCCAGCTTAATAGGCAATATTGTTTGATGGGCTGTTTGGTTATTCTTTCACTATTACTAGGTCTCTCCCAGATTTAAATGCTTATTTTATGGTTTTGGGTTTGTCTTTGCACAAGAGAGCAGAAGGTTTACGAGCCACACAGGACCCAGTGTTCCCCCTGAGTTTTCTAGCTATGTTCAGAATGAATTTCTAACATGTCAACTCTTATAAAGGTAAGATGCAGATGTATACTGCCAAATGCAACAAAAACTCTGTAGATGCTGTATTCATGTGTGTATTATTTGAGCTGTTGATGCACTCCCCCAAACTCCTAAAACAAAACAAAACAGGATAAAACCACTATGTGAGAGTGATCATTAATGATGATTTTAGATTCCTCAACTATAAAATGGGATAATAAAATATTCATCTCTCTGGGTAGTAAGAGACAAATGAGACAATGGATGCAAATAAAGCCTCCTATAAAGTGCTAAGATTGTCATATCAACTCTATCACAATAAGAGCTAACATTTATAAAGTACTTTAGATCTATTATTTCTTTGACCTTTGCAAAATCCCTGTAAAGTAGGTGTTATCATTATCAACTCTACTTTGCAGATAAGAAAACTATCACTTCATTTTCATTCATGGTTCCTCTCCCATAATGGTGATGTCCCTTTTTGGGGAGCAGGGGTGCTGGGAAAAAACCATCTTACGCCTCCCAATCATTATCCTCATGAATACAGTGTATCCAGGGCTTTGGTTGTGATTGGAGGTACACTTCCACATCTGATCTTTTTAAGTCTTCACATATACCATGATAGCACTTTAAAGCACTTAAATCTTTTATTTAATTTGGTCTTTGCAACAACCTTGTGAAGCAGAAAAGGAGACCCAGAAAAGTTAAGCACTGTGCCAGAGGTCACACAGCTAGGAAGCAGCAGAGCGAGAGTTCATATTCAGCTCCTCTGATTCCAAATCTACACGGCTCTTTCCACTTGACTACTTCTGGGTTACGCATCACTCCAGAAGTGAAGGTCTGTCTTTCCCCTAAGGCGCAGTCTCCTCCTTTGTAAAATGAAAGGCTGGGCTCTATTTCCTCTGAAGGTCTTTCTACTTCTAACCCTCCAGGACTCTCAATAATGATGCTCAGCCCTAACAATGGATGCTAGTATAAAAATCTCTTCCAAATCCTCCTGTTTGTGAGAAGCCAGTTGGAATAAGGACTAGGTTCTGGAGCTAGTAACAGAGAAGCTTCTAAATCTGTTCTTAATAAATTCAGTCAACAAACATTTAAGTGCAAGGCACTGTGTGGAAGGCAATGTGTTAGGCCTTGGGCCTATAAAGAGGAAAAATAAGAAACTTCCTGCCCTCCAAGGGCTTCAAATCTAACAACATAAATGAATGTGATACTAGGCAGTATATGCTAAGGTCAAACAAAGGATGACCACACTCAAATGACTCCCTAGTTATCTGAGGGGGAAGCCAGCTGCCTTGGGCAGTATACATGGATCATCACCACCCCTAAGAACAACTCAAAGCCCACACCTTGCCCTCTAGGTAATGTCACAGATGGGTTCTCATTTGAAGAGGAGAATCAGGGCGTCTCCTTTCTACTATTTTTGCACCCAAATTCGTTAATTGGCAAGCTAATGCAAGTTTCGGGTTCTCCCTGGTGAGGGACCTCTGCATATTGCTGTGGGCATATTATTACAGGACCAGAAAAAGAGAGCCGGAAGGGACTTGAGAGGTGACCTCATCAACTCTCTTCATTGTACAAATGAGGAAACTAAAGCCAGAAGAGGTTAAGGAATTGATCCAAGTTCACACATGTGGCTTTAGCAGTTGGGATTTGATCTCAGCCACACAGAATGGAAGAGAAATGGGTTATTTTGTTTTATTTGCAACCTGGTATCTGTGAACTTACTTTTAAAATATTTTGATAACTTTACTTCAATAATATTGGTTTCCTTTGTAATATTACAGTTTTTTAAAATGCATTTAAAAACATTATTCTGAAAAGGATCCATGACCCCCCCAAAAAACTATAGGATTCCATGTTAGGTACCCTAGAACTGGTAGGATGATTTGGAAAAGATCAGCTTTAGTCTATACCCACAGAGGTCCTCAGTCTGCTTTTATATGGTCTCTTAATTCCTTAAGTAACCCTAGGATTCTGTGGGTCAGCTAGGACTTTGTGTAACTTAATATATTATAGGGTTGACTAGCCTATGGTATTCCATAATTGAGAAGTCAGATAGCTACGGGGAAATGCCTACTGTTACTCCATGGGACATTTCATGGAGAGTAAATTTGCTATCCTCTAATAAAGGTTTTTCCAATATCTCTATGTTTTAAGACTAATCACGTGCATAGAAGTAGAATTATCATCTGGTAGAAAAAAAACCTGGATGAAGAAATCTTAGGGCAAGGTCCTGGCTCTGTCAGTGACTTCTCACTTAATCAATTTCTGTATCATTTTCTTCACACAGAAAGAAGCTGCTACTGATACTTTCATTGTAAAGTGGCCTGAGATTCAGAAAGAGAGCAAGGCTAATTCTTTTTAGAGTAAGGGAGCTGAAGCACAACCCCACTGTACAGTTTTCTGGTAGTATAAGAAAGGCAGGGAAGGGGTAATTAATTGTTCCAGTTCTGACCACAAGCAGAGTGTCTTTGTTGGGAGTTGAGGTATAACCACTATTCTCTCCAATCCATTCTCTGCATAATTGTATTCCTAAATAAAGCACAATCCTGACTGTTACTTTGCTTCTCAACAAATTCCAGGGGCTCCTTATCCACACTAGGAGCAAATATGGACCCCGTCTGGCATTTCAAATTCTTTCTGACGTGGCCCCATCTACCTTTTCAGGCTTATTCTACATCTTTTCACATGCCCTCCAGTCTAGCCCAGATAGTTGTCTTGGTGTTCCTAGCAGGTAACACACCATCTCCTACCTCTGTGGCTTTGTCTAGCCTTTGTTGTGTGCCTGGCATATATTCCTCTCATCTCTGACTTTCAGCATCCCTGGCTTCCTTCAAACCTCAGTTGGAGGGCCACCCCATTCCTGAGCCCCCTAGCTGCTCCTACCTCCTGTAAAATTATATTTATTTTGTTTATACTTATATGTGTACTCATTAGGGGCCCCATTAAAATGTAAGCTACTTGAGGGCAGGGTCACTTTTATCTTTGAATCTCCAAAGCCTAGCAAAGTGCCTGGCATGTATTAGGTACTTAATAAATGTGGCATGCATGGAGGCTACTCAAAATTGGGATTTTCTTGCTCTGTTTTCCAACAGCTGTTTCCTTTGCTGAACAGACTGCTTATCCTGGGACACCCTGGCTCAGTTGTATGGAGAATCAGGAAGATGCTAAGACAAAATTTGTAATAATTTTCTAAACATAAATGGATTCAGTGTATGTGAAATGTGCTGGATCCATTTGGGGGAAAGAACATTCAAAATAAAATATATTTTCCCTTCCTAAAAACATAATTTTTTTCTAGTTAAAGTTCACTTAAAACATTTTAGAATTACAGCTAAGGGTGCTAATAGGTAAAGTATTATAATCAATCCTGAAAACTAGAATGTATAAACCAAGCCCAGAATCAATGCCAAAAGATATAAGAAATGAAAAATGTAAATATTTTGTCACATATCAAATTCACTTTGATAATCCAATTCCATAAAAGCAAAAATACGTGTTCTCTCTTGACATATAGTAAGTTGTGAATAAAGTCATGCTGATAACATATTTTCATGAAGCCATGACTCAGTGTTAGGATTCTGTGGCAGAAGTCCAACTGTAAGTTATTTTGACTCAGTTATATAGTGACTCACTATAGTTTAACCCCATTGTACATATGTGTGCTAAGTATCTTTGTTATGTGTGTAGTATCAAGGAATAGTTTGAATTTTAATTAAGACATATTTTATGAGGGAAAGGACAAGGAATAGAGACTAGGACTGTGATTTTACTGGCAAAGGGATTCTCAGGTGAGGAAATTCCTTCTATATCTGCAATTTATAGTCTCAGAGTTGTCACATTCCTAGGAGCATGTGTAGTTGTGTGTGTGGTTTGTCCTTTGTTCTCAAAGAGGACCATGACATCAGGAAGATATTGCCATGACTTGCAAGTGAACTAGATTTAAGTGAGGGAGGACTGTGCAAAGTCACCAGCCTCACTTTCTTCTTCAGACCCATCTGGGTCCAGTGGCAAGATATCAATCAGGATGACTAGAGATGGCCCTAGATGCAGGAGAAAACAGTCCTAATTACTGAATGGTGTTGCCTCAGTTAAAGTAAGAACCTGGAAAGGCCTTAGCTTAAAAAGGCCTAGGATCATATGGTTACTATGTGTCAAAGAACCATGTTGCCTTATGAGGAAAAATGTCATAAAATGTCTAAAAATATCTTTATCATGAAGAAATACACATGTGCATATATGCATATGTATGTATTTTTTTTTTTTTTAGATCATGGAGAAAATGATGGAGAGACCTGATAATAAAAGTTCACTTGGGAATAAGATGCCTGTCCTCCCAAGAGTGATGATGCAGAGAGACTAAAGCTCTCAGGGTCAGAGGAAGAAGAGAAGAGGAGGAGAAGTTGGTGATTTCCTGCCCAGGGCCCTGAGGCAGCTATCTGTAGACGTGAGGACCAAAACAGGAAGTGATTATGCCCCTGGAGTATATTATAGGCCACCTAAAGAGAGAGGAAATAGATGGGGAGGAATCGAGGAACCTGATACACCTGGTACAGAGGTATGATAGGCAGTGATAGGGGTATCTATACTTTTGTTGCAGTGAGATTTTGCCAACAGTAGAGAAGGCAATACATTTTTGCCTTGTCTTGGTGACAATTTCATCCTCCAATACGGGGAGGAAATAATAAGGTGAAATTTTGTTTTGGGTCTGATTCTAATTAGCTGAGAGGAACCAGTTGCTAGATGGGAACAGGGGTGAAGTGATGACTTTCTTCTAGAGTTAACGATAGAAAAGGAGTAGAAATCTGGGCATGAATATAAATGTTAGATTTTGGGAAAACAAGATTTCAAGGGGTTCTGAGAAAAGACAAGCAGCATCCTATGGACTAAAATTTTATAGGGGAAATAAGCCCAGGAAAGATGTAAATAAAAATACATAAAACACATAAAAATTCTGAACACACGAGGTGAAACAATTTCATTTCTGAGGAAAAGAAGATTTGCCTGAAGATACCTATGTAGAGATGTAAGGGACTCAGCCACCAACTTAGATTTTTTTAAAAGTATTTGATGGAAGCAAGGGCAGATGACAGAATTTTACTGTAGTAGTGTAGCATGATCTTGTAAAAACAGTCAGGGATACGAATGTTCAATGGAAGGTGAGGCTGCCAGAGGAAATGAGGGATAACAAAACAGCTGTGCATGTGTGTGATACTGGGAAGAAAAGGAAGCTCAGGAAGAGAGCTTCCTTTCCTTGCAGCAGGTGGGACAACGTTAAGTGACCAGAGTATGAGGGCTGGGCTGTTCAATTGTATTTTGTTTGTTTTCTCTGCTAAGAAAAAACAAGGGTCAATAGGGACTTGATCCCCAAGATAAGTGAGGTTATTGCCCTTGAAGAATCCAAGTCACCTGCTCCGCTAAGGAACCATCTCATCAGGTGACAAAAGAGCTGGCAGACGTGACTGACATGTTTTGTGGAAAATGAGGGAGGCACTACAAGATGAGAGCAGGGAAAATTCTGTCAAATTTTCAAAACACGGAAGAGAACAAATTCTGCTAACTACAGGCCCGTGTGCTTGACTCCAGTACTTGGGTAAATTCTGGAGCAGACCGTTAAAGAGATGAAAGTGACGGGATAACTACATGAAGCTAGTGCAACTTCATCAAAAACACAGCACCACAAACTAACCTTTGTTCATTCCTTGGAAGGGTGACTAACCTGGTAGATGAGGGGATATCACAGATATAGTTTACCTGGATTTCTGCAAAACATCCGATAAAGACAGAGATTGCCTAAAAATGCAATTAGAAGAGGAAAATGCTATGAATATAGTCTCCTGAGATCTTAGTGAGTTTTTTGATACTGTTTCTGTGGAAAAGGTACAGTTATGGATTAGATGAGACCACAGTCAGATGCATTTAGAAATGTCTAAATGGTCACACTCAAAAAGTAGCTGTGAATGTTTCAATGCCAGCATGGCAGGTGGTCTCCAGTTGAGTGCCCCAAGAATCCATGCTCTGCCCTGTGCTTTTTAACATTTTTGTCATTCACTTGAGGCATCGATAGCATGCTCATCAAAATCTGCAGATGACACAAAGCTAGGAGAAACAGCTCACCCACAGGATGACAGAATCAAGATTCAAAAGGATCTTAAAAGGCAGTGGGCTGAATCTAATAAGACGAAATTCAATAGGAATAAATGTAAAATCTCATATTTGGGTTAAAAAATAAATTTCACAAGTACAAGATGGTTAGCAGTTTATTTTTAAAAGATCTGGGGACTTTAGTGGACTGCCAGCTCAATGATAAGTCAACAGTGTGAAGTGACCATCAATAAAGTTAACACAATCTCTGGCAACATTAAGACAGATACTTCCAGGAAAAGGGTGGTGATCATCCCATCATACTGTCTTTGTGAAACCTCCTCTGGAGTAGTGTGTTAAAGTCTGAGCGCTAATGTCCAGCACAGGGCAACCAGATAAACCGGTAGTGAAGGGCCTTGAGGCTGAAAGACCAGGACAGCTTGGCCTGGAGAAAAGGAGTCCCAGAGGGGATGTGATCGCTGTCCTCAGGAGCTGAAGGGCTTCATGTTGAGGAGAGTAGACTTGCTCTGTTTGGTCACATAGGGTTGAAGGAGGAGCAATGGGTAGAAGAGGCAAAGAGCACAGTGTCGGCTGGGCGTCAAGAAAAATCTTCCCAACGACAAGAGCTGTCCACAAGTGGACTGACCAGCCTCAGGCCCTGGTGGATTCTCTAATGTCCTCCAGCACAGACTGGAGTACCACTTGTAAGATATGTGGTGATGGGGATTCTTTATCTGTATTGGCTGGGCTGCTTTGGGGCTTCTCTGGCTTTTCCACCACATGTGTTATCTTCCCTCATAAGAGTGTAAACTCCTGAAGGCAGGGCCTGTCTTATTTAAAATTTTGTCTATTCATTCATTTATTTTTAATTTATTTACTTCCCAGTGCCGGGCACATGGTAGGCACTTAATAAATGTTGATTGATTGACTAGATGGCTGCTAAGGTCTCTTCCAATTCTCAAATTCTGTGATTCTGTCACTGAACCTGGAATCTAGGAGCTTATAAAAATCAATATGGACAAAGAATTTTAAGCATCATTTGTTATTTTCAGCATCATGTAAAACTGGCAAAAATGTCTCCTACCACTCATTCCTTAATTTATAGAATGTTTTATTAATGTGATCAGGAGCACAATGACTACTTCAATCTCCAAGGTAATCAACAAAAATGGGCCTACTTGGAAAAAAACTTGATTGCGCAGAAGGAATTTACTTACTGCAAGCATGACACATCATGTGAAGGCATCAAGGAACAACGTGTAATCAGCAGACAGTACATGTTTTCCATTTGTATTCATGCCATATCAAGAAAATAGAAGAAGGTGCCCCAGGACTGTGGGTGGGAGATTAAAGGGAGGACACCAAGTTGCTCACGATGAGAAAGCAAGCATGCTTTGTCATCTCTCTTACTGCCACACTGATGGGATCACAGATCCACTGAACTCTTGGAACATGATGTCTCCCAGAACTGCTGTGATGAAAGCACTTGGTAAACCTTATGAAGCTACATAAAGGCAGGGATTCTAATAGAGGGGACTGGGATGGTATGAGATTCCTACCTGACAAATATCTACAAATAGGACCAACCCTATCTGTCTCCAGTGGTTTTAGGAATAAGTATTCCTGAAACAGGGATCAGAACCAGACAACCACATGTGGGCCTTTCCATGATTCTACAACTTCTCTTTGATTCTATCATCACACTTGAGCTTAACACCAACGATTTATCCAAAATATCATTCTCCCTACTATAAACCAGTATCCTCCTACCATTTAATCAATCAATCAACAAGCATTCATCAGGTGCCTTTGAAGTACCTGTGCTGAGTGCCAGGGATATAAAGACAACAGGGAAGCAGCCCCTGTCCTCATGCTCTTGCAGGGGAGATGACACACATCCATAACATGCACAGACAGAATTCAGATGAAGCTAACACAACTGAGTTTTGGAAAAGGAGGCACTAATGGCTGGAGGGGAAGGGGAAGGAGGGTTGGGGTCAGGCAAGGATTTATGTAAAGAGTGCCTGGTCTAGGTTTTGCAGGAAACCAGAGATCCTAAGAGGGCAAGCACTCCAGGAATGAGGGGGAGTCAGTGAAAAAAACCAGGAGCTGAGAGACAAAGTATCATGATGGGCTCCACGGCATTTGACTTTTTATGTTCATTCCATACCCTTGTATCCTATGCTGCACTTCATCTATTTATGTTTACAAACTAGTATCAAACAGAATCGGTAATAAAGCAGTCACACTGAATCCATCCAGCCTTACCGTCTGTTTGGTAGTTGAGTGCGACCAGCTGTATCCCATGCAGCCAGAACAAGAGGGGGTTGGGGTTGGAAGAGTCGATGCGTGTGGCAGCAGGGTATGTTCTCAGCAGCTGGCAGGCGGTGTGCTCTATCAGTTTCTGGGAATACCGGCGGCACAGTCGCTTGGCAGCATTCTCATTCAGGGACGAGATGTGGTAGCATTTTGGCGTCCTAATGATAGCGCTGAGTGACGGGGCTGTGCTGAGAGAACAAACCTCTTCCCAGGTCTGCCGCGTGCCATCAAAGGAACCTAAAGCCCCACAAAGATCAGAACCATGAATCCATTTGAATGACAATGTGAAATCATAACTGCCCAAGGCTCACATGAAAGAACTGCAGAATTTCCAAGTCAACTTAGGTTCTTCTTATACAGGTATACTGGTTTGTACTGTGACGCCATGACCCTGTCCATACTGAGGGATGTAATGTCTGATACTATTTGGAAAGTTGAAGAGATATCTATCTGTCTGTCTGTCTATCTATCTATCTATCTATCTATCTATCTATCTATCTATCTATCTATCTATATCTATATCTATTGTGTGTGTGTGTGTGTGTAAACCTGAATTCTAGTGAACTATCCTCTTGGGCAAGGGACATAAACTGTGATTTACTAATAAGAACAGGGAAGTAAGTTGCAGAGGGAAGTGGGTGCGGAGAAGGTGTCAGATATGCATTGGTTCCATTCACTTATGTGAGCCTTTATTAAGCTAATAATTAACCTAATGTGTTCAAAGTATTGTACTGGGTGTGGGGTTATACAGATTAAAAAAACCATACCAGTCACTGGCCTCAAGGAGCTCACATTCTACTAGGGGATACAACATTAGGAAGAGATAACAAAATACAAGATAATTTAGGGAACAGCTATGACAGGGTTCTTTTGGAGGCCTCAGCCAAAATCCAGGGCATATCATTTATCTCAGCTATGCCAAGGAACTAGGAAGCCAGGGCATCCCACCAAGAACTCCAATGGAGGTCTACTGGGGGTAGAAAGTCAGGTCTATTAGGACTGGGGAACAGAACAGGTCTAAAAGCTGAAGGACAGGCATCATGGAAATGTGACCTTAAGGGAAGGAGGGGGTGGGGGGAGAAGGAGATGGAAAGAAAGGAAGGGAGAGGAAGACAGAGATGAATATCTATGGGGCTAGTCTCTTAAGGAGAGAAAACTTTAAGAGATAAGGGCAGGATGTTGAAGCCTAGGGGAAGATGTTAGAAGTCTATTAGAATAGGTTCTTTCTTATCTAAGCTATCTCAGGGCAAAGACAACTCTTCTGTAAGTCATTGTTCAGTAAGATAACTCAGGAGGAAGGTAACTGACTACAAGGTTTTTGTTGAAAATCCAGCAGATGTGAAGTCCCTGTGAGGATTTACTGGGGAGGAAGAGCAGCAGAGACAGATAATCCCTGCCATCCTGGAGGCTCCATACTTACAGCTAAGGTTGGAGAATCATATTCTAACCGTTGTGCCAGACAACTCTACTTCAATCAGAAATCTAGAGCTTGATGCCACATTTCAGCCCAGAAAGGAGTGGGCTGGTTAACTAAGTACAAAATATGGAAAAAAGGATAGCCAAACAAAGAAAAGTAAACCAAGAAAGATTAAGGGCCGGTTCCCGAGAGCTTGATTAATTGTGGGACTTCTCTAAACCTGCTCTTCATTTTCTATTATTATTTCAGGCCCCTGAATGTACAGGAGATATGACCAAGAGGTAAGCTTGAGTAGCTTAAAAAGGTTAAAAGATGATGACTTTGGAACTTCAATTATAAGCATAGTCCCCATCAGTTCAATTCAATTTAGCTATACAAGCTTCATCCCCTTCCTTCCTCCAATATGAGCTTGCACTCCTCAGGACTCTGTTCTGATTCAGTTCTCTCTGGATCTCTCTCCAGTCTTTAGCATTTCTATTCGCTCTTTTTTACAGGTCCAGGTTGCTGCTCAGAGCTATAATGTGATAACAACATAATATGGCATGATATAATATAATGCCAATATTAACCAATGAGGATGCTGCATACTTACCTAGGGGACAAATTCAAGCTCTGTGAAGGAGGCACACTCAAAGTCCCTACAAAAGGTCTCATCTTTTAACCTGAGTGATTTGCTAGACTCATTTGGTGTTACATTCTCTACAAGTTTTCCTACAATATTTGTAGTAACCTCTACTAAAGCTCTACTCCAACAGCTCATTATGGTGTGACCATGACCTGGGTTCTTTTAGTCTATGCCAATGGAGTGTGAGCTTGGGAGGGCTTATTCAACTGAAAAGGCACAGTGACAGACTTGCTAAATTTGGAGAGAGACATCATTGAAGAGTAATTCTTATTCTTATTTTTATTTTTTGTTGGCTGGCAACTCATGAAATTCATTTAGGGGAAGGCGGGGAGTAGAAAAGGACGGATGAAGGGAGAGTCCATGTTGGAGAACTAACAGAATTTTCAAAGTGTAGGCCCTACTAGTAAAATCCTTAAAAAACCCAAAAAACTAAACTAAAAAAAGGATAACAAATTGCTTATAAGGAGCAATTAAGGAGAGATGAAAAAGACTATATCTATATTCTCTTCTGTGGGAAAAAGCAAGTTGGTAAGCAACTAAGAGGGGCAGCTAGGCGGTGCAGCGGACAGAGTACTGGACCTCAAGTCAGTAAGACGTCTTCTTAAACTCAAATCTAGCCTCAGACACTAGCTGGGTGACCCTGGGCAAGTCACTTAACCCTGTTTGTCTCAATTTCCTCATCTGTAAGATGAGCTGGAGAAGGAAATGGCAAACCACTCCAGTATCTCTGCCAAGAAAACCCAAATGGGGTCACAACGGGTAGGGCACGACTATAATGACTCAACAGCAACACAACTAAGAACAAAAGGAAAAATGTTAGCAGTGAGAAGCCAGTAGGGACACAAATGAGTTAAGTCTGGGGACTCGCTGATGGAAGAGAAATGGAGGCCATGAGGTACAAGAGGTCTTTGGTGCCACAGTACAAGTAAGTATACTGACTAAACAGAAGTTTTCTTTTACATTCTGAAATAAATTTTTACTCCGGTAGGAGATTTAGAATAATTCTAACAAGCTACAAGAAATACAGTGTAAGTTTTTTCGTTTTGTTTTTGCCAAATGTCATGAAATGCCTAGCATTTAGGTTTGTTTGTTTGAAATAAACTTTGAAGTAGTTGTCCAATTTGAATAAAATTGGGTACATTAATAAAAAGTATCAAAATGCAACTCGAAGTCTATTGGTGGGTTAATTTGTTATCTTGAAGAAAATGGTGGACGATAAAAATGTTCAAATTGGCATTTTCTGGGGAGATTACATGAAGTGAGGATTATAATTCACAGAGGAACCACCAGGGTTTTCTTTAAACTGAAAGAGTTTTCTGATGTTGTTTTCAGAAAATGCTGCTAAAACGTCTCTGGTGAATTATCATGATTCTCCAGAAATTAAAATTGCAAAATGGTGGTTTGCAATATGAGTACCATTTTACTTTTTTTTTTTTTGCTTATTATTACTCAGTTACAGTAGGCTACATGAACATCCATTACAAAAAACAATTTAAACATTCAAGTGAAGATTACCAACAGGAAAACATTTGATCCATCCAATATACAGAATCAAGTAAAGATATTGGTAAGAAGCTGACTTTACTTTTTCCAGATGTTTTGGTATATGCTGCTGTCTCCCCAGGGCTTAATCTGCCCGGATTGTTGCCAAAAATGGACTTCCTGCTTTTCCTTTCTTTTCCTCTGCTAGAGCCAGATGGGTTTAAAGTCGACAATCCTGTTCCCATAAAATTAAAATAAATAAGCCAAAAACTGCAAGCAAAGGAACTCAACATTTTCCATCACCGTTGATATTTTTAATCACTACTACTCCCTTGTAATATAATGTGTAGGGCCTACTAACATTTTATTTTTTAGTGGCCTTAATAACAGTATTGAGTCCAATTATAAGATAGCTCTTGCCTTGATTAAAAAAGAAAAGTTGAAAGAAACTGCATAGTCATTAGAGAATGGCCACAAATACTATTATGCTAATATCAAAATAACAATATTTTGATTAACAATAGTCTAATAGAAAAAAGATGTACAGAGAACTTTTATTTGGGGAATCATTATCAAATGAATGGATTACTTTATGTTACTGATTTTTTCTATCTCTTTCTGGCATAATCACCTTGTTTGATATCAGAGACTCTCAATCAGAATGGCCCTTATCTGCCCTGGACCCAAACCAGAATCTTCTCTATACCACACCTGACAAGGTCATCCAGCCTTTGTTTGATGATATCCAATGTAGAGGACCCCATTACCTCTGGGAGACAGCTCATTCTGCTTCTGGGCAGCTCTGTTTGGAGGTTTTTCTTAATATAGAACATAAAACTGCTTCTTTGCAGCTTCCACTCATTGCTCCCTAATTCTGCCCTTCAGGGTCCAGAACAAGTTTAATTCCTTCCTTCAAATGACAGCATTTTGATATAACTATCGTCTTCCCCCTCCCCCTACTTTCTCTTAGCCAGGTTAAACACCCCCACTATACTGTCACATGTTTCCTGGTTATTTAAAGTGACCTGGGAAGATCTCTGCCCCAAATAGCCCCATTAAAATTCCATTATTGGAAATCTATTCCTTAAAATTAAATCTCTTCGAATGGTCCTCTTTTAAAATGAAAACAGAGCAGTGCACTTGGGAGTACCAGGAATTCTTCATTCTGAATGAGTTTGTTTGTTTCCTTCATGATAGCAGAACCAAGATGAAGTGGGTTGTTTTTCTTTTGAGGGGCCAGGGGATTACAGTATGATCATACTATAACTGGAAAAGGGAGATGGAATCTGATGAAGACAACCTTCTTTTCACAAAAATTTTAAGTGATTTACTTAAGTGGCAGATCTGGGATTTGAACCAACAATATTGGTAGCATTGTGTTGAGTTTGTCGAAAATTCTTTTGGTATGTTTCTTCACATCAGTGTTCTGGTAAATGTGTATATACTAGCATAGAAAGTCTAATGCTTGTAATTTTTATTCATTAATTACTCATACTGTTAGACAGAAGCTCTCTGTTCATTGTAATACTTATGGTTAAAGGTCATCTTTCTTGAGAGAGAAAACTTCTAGAAGACAGTACAAATGACACTTAATCAAGTTCCCTAATTAATAGAGTAAGTTTTTTTATAAGTGTACCTTTCTTTACACAATAGACTATCCCTAAAAAATTGTGTGCATGTCAGATTTTTGTGAAATAAATGTTATTTTCCAACCATATGCTAAAGGAAAAATGATAGTTTTCATAATATAGAAAACAAGGACGCAAAGCAACTTAAAAATGTCAAACTTTTTTTCATCACAGGTATGGCTTTCTAGGTAAGTCACAACCACTCATCACTATATATCCCATCTACTCTTTCAGTTCAAAGCCACCTTTCTCTTTTCTGCAAACTCAACTGTCAGAAATGTTGCTCTTAAATTTGCCAAGAGCATACTCCTATTCTTTTCAGCTACTACTGGGTATCTTCATTTAAGACTGACATTTAGTTGGCCTTGTCTCCTAACAAAAGTACATCCACAAGGATGCAAGGGTGATTGTTGTCTCTTGATGGCTGGAGTAGGTTTGGTTCATCTGTCTGGCTACAACACCCAGGAGAGGAGAACACAAAGAAAAGTGTCAAAAACAACTACTTTTACTTCTTTCAGACAAATTGGCTTGTCAGCTCTAAGGTCTAAGAATGCATTGTAGCATAGTCTTGATCCAACAGCTCTGACAGTCTATCCTCGTGATTCAAATGGCTCATTAAAACACCATTAGTCTGCCAACAAAGCATGGTTTTTACTGCTGTAGGATTTCTGGGCTGCCAAGAAAATTAATGTTTATGCTGAAAGAATGGGCTAAAACTTAAAATGAATAAGCCACGATATCCTTTTAAATGACATAACTGGAGCCCTGGAGCCATAGGGATACTGCAGATGGCACATCAATCAGTCTGTAATGGGCTTGTCTCCAACACCCTTCACTTCACCCATCATCACTTAATATACTCAACTCTCGTCCCCTCCCCTGCTAGGTTCTGCTAGCTGAGCCCTTCAGGACAATAACTCTCTGGTCATGACCCAGGCAAAATTCTATTCTCCACCCATCTCCCAGATTACTTTGTAGGTGTGGGGAGTACCACAGGTAGTAAAGAGCCCTACCTCTACCCCTTTTGCTGTCAGTAAGATAGAGTGGATCAGACATGGGATGGATGGAGTAAGATTTACATTTCATTCAGCTCTTATTATATTACCTTTCCCCTCAAGCCCATCTCTATTCTGAACGTCTTACTTCTGTTGAGGAGACCACTACTCTTCCAGTCACTTACCTTGCAACCTTGGAGTCATCCTCAGCTTCTCACTCTTACTCACCCATATACATAATCGTACCCAAGTCCTGCTATTTCTAGCTCAACAACATCTCTTGTATATGACTCCTTCTCTCTACTCACACAGCCATCACCCTAATTTAAGCTGTTATTACTTCTCACCTCTGCTACTGCAATAGACTTTCAGTCTCCCTCCCTTGAGTTTTTTTTTCTCCAATCCAATCCATTTGGAGGATGCCAAAGAAATTTGCCTTAAGTGCAGAACTTGTTGTATCGCTTCCCTTCTCAATAAACTCTAGTGGCTCCCTATTGAATCTAGGCTCAAATATTTCATCTGTATCTCATTATTCAAAAAACTTCTAATTTTATGCAAGTTTTATAATATATAATAATTAGTATAGTGGTACATGAGTATAATTTACAAATATACACATATTTGAAGTACATGCTCAAAATTATTTTTACTAATAAAGATATTTAATAAAAATATTTGGAGATAATTACAGAATGAAATTAGGTAAGGAAGTTTGGAGAAGTCAAAGAATATTTCAAGGATAAGGTATAATTTGAATTGGTCCTTAAAGATAAATTAGTCTTATACAGGCAAAGGAGAGAAGGCTCAACACTCAATCTAGAATGAATAGCATAAACAGAGGCATGCAAGCAAGAATAATTATTCTTAATGGGAGATAGTGAAGAGACTTGTCTGACAAGAGTGACTGTAGATATTGGGGTTTAGTTGTGAACAACACTGAAGAGATGGGCCAGGGCCATTTTATGGAGGATATGAAAGTCAAACAGAGCGGTTTAGACTCAATATCATATACAACAGGAGACCATCAGAGCTCCTTGACTAGCAGGGTGAGTGAATGTTTTAGGGTGATTATGTTGAAGTCATATTAATGACAGACTAGAAACTAGAGTCAGCATCCCCAATAAGAAGGCTGTTGTAATAATCCAAATGTGAAATGATGACAGCCTGGACTAGCATAAGAAGGAATAAAGAAAGAAGTACAAATTTATGAGATATTTCAAGGAAGGAAACAAGAAGACCTGGGATTAGTTCAAGGGGAAGAAGAGGGAAAGGTCAAAGACACTATATGAAATTTGCTGGACTAGAAGACCAGAAAGAGGAGGGGGCCAATGAGCTAAATGAGATATAAAGGGTAGTTGGTTTCAGAAAAGATGACAAATTTAATTTAGGACATAATAATGATTTGGAGTTTGCAGCAAGCTATGATAATAATAATAACAGCTAGTATTTACATGCACTTTCACATTTGTAAAGTGCTTTGCATAGGTTAACTATATAATCCGAAAATAACCCTGTAAAATAGGTACTATCATCACATTTTGCAGGGATCTGAGGCTGAGAGAGTTTAAGTTATTTGCTTGGGGGTCACACAGCCAGTAAGTGTTGAAGACAGTATTCAAACTCAGGTTGTCCTGGCTCCAATCCCTGCCCTTTCACCCCATAGCTGCCCCTGCCAAGCAGAGATGTTCTGTAGGCAGTGAGAAATCTTGATTGGAGGCAAGGTGGTGACTAATCTGGAGACACACATTTGGGAATCATTCATATGGAGGTGAACTGAAATAATAACAATGGATGAGTTTACCAAGTAAGTGAGACAGAGGGAAGATTAGGAAGAGAAGATATCAGAAACATGGGGGCCATCATAGTGGGAAGGAGAAGGAACAGAACCCAGTAAAGGGAGGAGAGAAGAAGCAATCACAAAAGCAGGAGCAACAGTAAAGTGAAATTTCAGGAAGCCAAGGAAAGAAAGTAAAATATTACACAGGATCTGAGAAGAATGCTGAATAAGGGGGGGAGGGGAAACCCATCAGATTAAATAAGGAGGTGGTCATTGCCAACCTTTAAAAGTTCAGGTTTAGTGAAGCAGTAGAGAATAATCTTGACTGCAAAAGATTAAGAAAGGAATGTGTGGAGGAAAAGTGGGAGATGAAAGGATAGATTATACATTCTAAAAATTTCTTTGAAAAAAGGAAGGGTTGGGGCAGCTAGGTGGCACAGTGGACAGAGCACCGGCCCTGAAGTCAGGAGGACCTGAGTTCAAATCTGGCCTCAGACCCAACACTTGACACTTACTAGCTGTGTGACCTTGGGCAAGTCACTTAACCCCAATTGCCTAAAAAAGCAAAAAAAAAAAAAGCAAAAAGAAAAAAGGAAGGGTGGGTGGGTATTGAAGAGTAGCTATGTTTTTAAGATATATGAAACATTAATAGAAGATGAAGAGGAAGATAATTACTAAAAAGATCTGGTAAGACCTTCCCTTCTCCATAGATCCGACAGGTAAACTATTCCTTGCTGTCCTCATTTGCTTATGATATCACTTTATGTCTAAATCATGCATTCATTTTGACCTTATCTTGGTATACAGTATAAGATGTTGGTCCATACCTAATTTCTGACCTACTGTTTTCCAGTTTTCCCAGAAGTTTTTGTCAAATAATGAGTTTTTGTCTCAAAATCTTGGAGCTTTGGGTTTATGAAACACTAGATTACTATGGTCATTTGCTATAATGTTTGGATACCTGATCTATTCCATTGATCTACCACTATTTCTTAGTCAGTACCAGATTGTTTTGATAATTACCACTTTATAATGCAGTTTGAGATATGGTACAGCTAAAACCTAGCCTATTTAAATCAGCTGTTGAAGCTACAAAATTGGAAATGGATAAAAAAACAGATGTTAACACAGACTATCACCATTTCCAAAGTAACTGATATGAATCAGTCATCAAAATAAGGAACACAAAAGAACTTATAAAGTGCATTAGTGCGAGACAGAGCTAAGGTGGTAGCATACAGGCAGCAAGTCAGCTGAACTCTCCCAACATTCTTCTCCAAAAAACTTTAAAATATTTGCCTCAAATCAAGTTCAAGAGTGGCAGAACCAACAAAAGGTCAGGGTGATATATTCTTTCAGCCCAAGACAACTTAGGAGGCTATCAGGAGAGCTCTGTTACATTAAAGTGCTGGTCAGCCTGAAGGACAATGCAGACTGTGGCAGCAGTAGCAGCAGGCCTTGGAGGCAGCTGCCACAGTGGCAGCAGCATCTTTGGGAGCTCTCAGCCACAGACGTAAAGGGGCTGGACACCTGGTCAGAAAGAGATTATAAGAGACCCTTTGCTGGCACTGGGCACAAGACCCTGTTGCAATGCCCATATGCAGTTCTAGGATGGAGAGGAGTGGTCACTCACAAGGTAAGGGGCCTTGGTCTCAGTTCCAAGGTAAGAATGAGCACAAGTGCTTGCTACTTCAGGAGAGCAGGGGCCCAAGTCACAGTTCCAGAGTCAAGAGGAGCAACAGCACTTGTAGCCACAGTGGAGCAGGGTCCCTGGCTGAAATACCAGGGTGGGGAAAATGTTTGTGGTCATTCACAAGGGAGCAAGGGACCTGATTTTAGTTCCAAGGTAGAGAGGAGCACTAGTGCTTGTGGCTATAGGAGAGCAGAGGACCTGGTCACAATTCCAGGGTCTAGAGAAGTACTAGCACTTGCAGCTGCAAGGCAGCAAGATCCTTCCTGGGAAAAGACCAGAGCGCAGGCCGAGGAGTTACAACACCTCTCCTTGGCTCATACCGCCTTGGAACCCCCAGAACTAGCTCTGAAAATAGCAACATGAAAAACTGAAGCTTGAGACAGTGCCCCCTCCACTCTGGGATCAGTCTGATTTTAACATAAAGTTAATAGTCAAGAAATAGACCGGAGAATGAACGAACAATAATGAAAGAAACTGACCATAAAAATCTGCTATGGTGACAGGGAAGATCAAGATACAAACTCAGAACAAGACAAAGATGTCAAAACAGCTACAAGCACAACCTCAAAGAAAAATGTGATCTGAATCCAAGCCCAACCAGAATTCCTAAAAGAGCTCAAAAAGGATTTTAAAAAGAAGTAGAGGAAAAATTTGGAAAAGAAATGAGAGTGATGCAAGGAAATTATGAAAAGAGAGTCAATGGTTTGGTAAAAGAGGAACAAAAAAATATTGAAGAAAGTAAGATCTTAAAAACAGAATTCACCAAATGCTAAAAAAAGATACAAAAATCCACTGAATAGAACTCTTTTTTTTTTTTTGGCAAGGCAACTGGGGTTAAGCGACTTGCCCAGGGTCACACAGCTAGCGAGTATCATGTGTCTAAGGCCGGATTTGAACTCAGGTCCTCCTGACTCCAGGGCTGGCACTCTGTCCACTGTGCCACCTAGCTGCCCCAATAGAACTCTTTAAAAACCAGATTTGATCAAATGGAAAAAGTGGTACAAAAATTTCCTGAAGGAAAGAACTCCTTAAAAATCAGTTTTGGACAAGCGGAAGCTAATGACTCCAGGAGACATCAAGAAACTCTCAAAGAAAGTCAAAATAATGGGAAAAAAAAAACAGAAAAAAATGTGAACTATTTCACTAGAAAAACAACTGACCTGGAAAACAGATTGAGGAGAGATAATTTAACAAATATTGGACTACCTGAAAGTCATAATCATAAAAAGAGCCTAGACATCATATTTCAAGAAATTATCAAGGAAAACTGCTCTGATATCCTAGAAACCAGAGGGCAAAACAGAAATTAAAAGAATCTACCAATTACTTCCTGAAAGAGATCCAAAAATGAAAACTCCCAGAAATATTACAGCCAAATTCCAGAGCTCCCACATCAAGGAGAAAATATTACAAGCACCCAGAAAAAAACATTCAAATATCGTGGAGCATAGTTAGGATCATGCAAGGTTTAGCAACTTTCACATTAAAGGAGAGGTGGGCTTGGAATATGGTATTCCCAAAGGTGAAGAAGCTAAGATTACAACCAAAAATCTACCCAGAAAAACTGAGTATAATATTTCAGAGGAACGACCATGCATTATGACCAGGTGGAATTTATATAAGGAATGCAGGGCGGTTCAATATTAGGAAAACTGTCAGCATAATTGGTCATATCAATAACAAAACAACAAAAATCATATGATTATCTTAATAGATGCAGAAAAAGCTTTTGACAAAATACAACACTAGAAAGCATAGGAATAAATGGAGCTTTCTTTAAAATGTTAAGTAGGATACATCTAAAATAATCAGCAACAATTATCTGTAATGGGGATAAGCTAAAAGTTTTCTCAACAAGATCAAGAGTGAAGTAGAGATGACCATTATCAACACTATTATTTAATATTGTACTAGATATGCTAGCTAAAGCAGAAGAAAAAGAAATTGAAGGAATCAGAATAGGCAATGAGAAAACAAAACCATTGCTCTTTACAGATGATATGATGGCATATTTAGAGACTCCTAGAGAATCTACTAAAAACTAGTGGAAATAATTAACAACTTTAGTAAAGTTGCTGGATATAAAATAAAATAAATGCACATAAATCATCAACATTTCTATATATTACCAAAAAAAAGTCTAGCAAGGAGAGATAGGAAGAGAAGTTTCATTTAAAATTACTACAGATGGAGGCGAAAATGAGGCTGGTGACCTTGCACAGCCCTCCCTCACTCAACTCAAAGTCAATTGCAAGTTAGAGCCAAGAAGGCGGAGTAAGAAGTAAGTTGCTCTCACTGTCCCTCATTGACCTCTGAAAGCCCAGAAATTATCAACCCAGGAAAAACCCTGAGCCAGCAAAAAGACAGATCACAGTAGTCTTGCATCCCAGGAAGCTTGGGGGATTAATGGGAAAGCCCCTCTTGCTCTAGGGGAGGGGGAGCAGTACAAGACTGGTGGACACCAGCTTGGAAAACCACCATGGGCAACAGCATTCTCCAGCAGCAAAATCACCGGGTGTCTCAACATAGCTCTGGGAAGCACAACTCCATAAGGCAAAGCTCCAGGCTGACAGAAATCCACCAGCATCAAAACATCCCTGTGCAAGGCCTAGACCAGTCATAGCCAAATATTAGAGTACAAGGCCTAGTGAGCAGGAAAAGAAGCCTGGGTAAGTTCCCCCTTTGCTCCAGCAGGAGAATTCAACATTTTTTTTTTTTAAGTCAGGAACAGGCAAACACCTTGAACAAAAAGCAGAGCAGGACAACATTGTTAATATACCCACATCTGAAACCTCAAAGGGGAACATGAACTGGTCTCAAGCTCAAAAAACCTTCTTGGAAGAACTCAAGAAGGATTTTTAAAGTCAAATAAGAGAGGTGGAAGAAAAATTGTGAAAAGAAATGAGAGGTATGAAAGAGGGAGTCAATAGCTTGGAAAAGGAAGGACAAAAATTAACTGCAGAAAACAAGTCCTTAAAAAGTAGAATTTGCCAAATGGAAAAGGAAGCACAAAAACTCACTGAAGAGAAGAACACCTTAAAAAGTAAAACGGGCAAATGTAAAAGGAGGTACAAAATTTAAAAGAAGAAAACAACTCCTTAAAAATTAGAATGGGGCAAGTGGAAGCTAATGACTGTATGAGAGAGTAAGACTCAGTCAAAAAAGAAACAAAAGAATGAAAAAATACAAGAAAACATAAAATACTTCATTGGTAAAACAACTGACCTGGAAAAGAGATCCAGGAGAGATAATTTAAAAATTATTGGTCTAACTGAAAACCATGATGAAAAAAAGAGCTTGGACAACATCTTTCAGGAAATCATCAAAGAAAACTGCCCTGAGGTCTCAGAACCAGAGAGTAAATTAGTTGTTGAAAGAATCCACCAATCACCTCCTGAAAGAGATCCCAAATTGAAATCACCAAGGAATATGTAGCCAAATTCTAAAATTACCAGATCAAAGAGAAAATACTGCAAGCAGCCATACAGAAACAATTTAAATATCATGGAACCACAGTCGAGATTACACAGAACCTTGAAGCTTCTATATTTAAAGATCAGAAGGTGTGAAATACAATATTCCATAAGTCAAAGGAGCTTGGATTACAACCAAGGATCAACTACCTAGTGAAACTGAGCATAATCTTTCAGGAGAGAAGGATATTCAATGAAATAGGGGACTTCCAAAACTGCCTGATGAAAAGACCAGAGCTCAACAGAAAATTTGACCTTCAAATACAAGGCTCAAGAGAGGCATAAAAAGGTAAACAGGAAAGAAACAACAACAACATATTATTATTATTAATAAGGGCAAACTGTTTACATCCCTACAAGGGAAGGTGACACTTGTAACTCTTAAGAACTGCAATGTCATCATGACATTTAAAAGGGGGTATACTTAGACAGAGGGTGTGTGTTTTAGTTGACTTTGATGTGATACTAAAAAAATCTAATTAAATGGTGAAAAGAGATTGTACTGGGGGAAGAAGAAAGGAGTAGGAAGACAAGGATAAATTATATCACATGAAAAGGCACAAAAACCAAATACAGCAGAGGGAAAGAAGGGAGGGAGATGAGCATTGTTTGAACCTTACTTTCATCAGATTTGGTTCAAAGAGGGAATAACATAATCAGTTAGGTATAGAAATCTAACTTATTCCATAGGAAGTAAAAGAAAAGGAGGGGGCTAATAGAAGGGAGGGAGGACTGAAGGAGGCAGTGGTAGAAAGCAAGATTCTACTGAGGAGGGAAAGAGAGAAAGTTGACAAAAAAGCATAAAGGTGGGGGAATAGGATGGAGAGGAAGACACTGAAAGTAATCATAACTGTGAATGTGAAGGGGATGAACTCTCCCATAAAACAGAAATGGATAGCAAAACGGATTAAAAATCATAATCTTACAATATGTTGTTTACAGGAAACACATTTAAAACTGAGGGATACACATAGGGTAAAGTTAAAAGGCTGCAGCAGAATATATTATGCTTCAGCTAAAGTAAAAAAAAACAGGGGTAGCAATCCTTATCTCAGACAAAGCAAAAGAAAAATAGATCTAATTAAAAGAGATAAGGAAGGAAACTATATCCTGGTAAAAGGAATTACAGATAATGAAGTAATATCATTACTGAATGTATATGTATCAAGTGTTATAGCAGCCAAATTCTTAAAGGAGAAGTTAAGAAAGATACAGGAAGAAATAGCAAAACTGTACTAGCAGGGAACCTCAACCTCCCCCTCTCAGAACTAGCTAAATTTAACCACAAAATAAACAAGACAGAAGTTAAGGAGATCAACAGAATCTTAGAAAAGTTAAATATGGTTGACCTCTGGAGAAAACTGAATGGGGACAGAAAGGAATACACTTTTTCTTGGCAGTACATGGCACCTACACAAAAACTTACCATGTACCAGGACATAAAAACTTCACAACCCAGTGCAGACAGGCAGAAATATTAAATGCATCCTTTTCAGATCACAATGCAATAAATAGTATATGTAATAAAGGGCCATGGAAAGACAGACTAAAAATTAATTGGAAACTAAATAATCCTAAAGAATGAGTGCATCAAACAACAAATCATAGAAACTATCAATAACCTCATCCAAGAGAATGACAATAATGATACAACATACCAAATCTTACGGGATGCAGCGAAAGCAGTTCTTAGGGGAAGTTTTATATCTCTAAATGCTTACATGAATAAAATAGAGAAAGAAGAGATCAATGAATTGGGCATGCAACTAAAAAAAGCAGAAAAAGAACAAACTGAAAAATCCCAATGAAATACCTAATTAGAAATTCTGTAAACCAAAGGACAGATTAATAAAATTAAAATTAAGAAAACCATTAAACTAATAAATAAAACTAAGTGCTGCTTTTATGAAAAAACCAATAAAATAGATAAACCTTTGATTAATTTGATTAAAAAAAGAAGACAACCAAACTACCAGCATCAAAAATGAAAAGGGTAAATTTACCACCAATGAAGAGGAAATCAAGACAATAATTAGAAGACATTTTGCCCAACTGTATGCCAATAAATATGACAATCTTAGTGAAATGGATGAATATTTAAAAAATATAAATTGTCCAGATTAACGGAAGAGGAAATAAAATACTTAACCCCATTTTAGATAAAGAAATTGAACAAGCCATCAATGAACTCCCTAAGAAAAAAATCTCCAGGGCCAGATGAATTTACAAGTGAATTCTATCAAACATTTTCAGAACAACCAATTCCAATACTATATAAACTATCTGGGAAAATAGGTGAAGAAGGACTCCTTTTTTTATGATACAAATATAGTGCTGATACCTCAAACGGGAAGAGCCAAAACATAGAAAGGAAAATATAGACCAATTTCCCTAATGAGTTCAGATGCAAAGATTTTAAATAAAATATTAGCAAAGAGATTACAACAACTTATCTTGAGAATAATACACTATGACCAAGTAGGATTTATACCAGGAATGCAGGGCTGGTTCAATATTAGGAAAACTATCAGCATAATTGACCAAATCAACAACAAAACTAACAGAAATCATATGATTATCTCAGTAGACACAGAAAAAGTATTTGACAAAATAGAGCCCCCATTCCTATTAAAACACTACAGAGCATAGGAATAAATGGAGTCTTCCTTTAAATGATAGACAGCATCTACCAAAAATCATCAACAAGCATTATATGTAATGGGGATAAACTAGAAGCATTTCTAGTAAGATCAGAGGTGAAACAAGAATGTCCATTATCACCACTGTTATTCAATATTGTGCTAGAAATGTTAGGTGTAGCCATTAGAGAAGAAAAAGAAATTGAAGGAATTAGAATAGGCAAAGAAGAAACAAAGCTATCACTCTCTGCAGATAATATGATGGTATATTTAGAGAATCCTAGAAACTCAAGTAAAAATACTTGAAATAATAAACAAATTTAGCAAAGTTGTAGGATAAAAAATAAACCTACACAAATCATTGACATTTCTATATATTACTAACAATGTCCAGCAGCAAGAGATAGAAAAAGAAATTCCATTTAAAATTACTGTAGACATAAAATATTTGGAAGTCTATCAGCCAAAACAAAACCAGGAACTATATGAACACAATTACAAAACACTTTTCACACAAATAAAATCAGATCTAAATAACTGGAAAAATATCAGTTGCTCATGGATAGGCTGAGCTAATAGAATAAAAATGACAATTCTACCTAAATTAATTTACTTATTCAGTGCCATACCAATCAAACTACCAAAATTATTTTATACAGCTAGAAAAAACAATAACAAAATTTATCTGGAAGAACAAAAGGTCCGCAACATCAAGAGAACTAATGAAAAGAAATGCAAGGGACGGTAGTGTAGCTGCACCAGATCTTAAATTGTATTATAAAGCAGCAATCATCAAAACTACTTGGTACTGGCTAAGAAATAGAGTGGTGGATCAGTGGAATACTTTAGGTACACAAGACACAACAGTCAATGATTATACTAATCTACTATTTGATATATCCAAAAACTCTAGCTTCTGGGATAAGAAATCACTATTTGGAAAAAACTGCTGGGAAAACTGGAAAAATGGCAGAAACTGGGCATAGACCAACATCTTACATCCTTTACCAAGATAAAGTCAAAATGGGTACAGTATTTAGATATGAAGACTGATACTACAAGCAAACTAGAAGAGCAAGGAATAGTTTACCTTTCAGATCTATGGAGAAGTGAAGAATTTATGACCAAACAAGAGACTGAGAACATTATGAAATGCAAAATGGACAATTTTGTTTACATTAAATTGAAAAGGTTTTGCACAAATAAAGCCAATGCACCCAAGATTAGAAGGGAAGCAGAAAAATGGGAAAGAATTTTTATAACCAGTATCTCTGATAATGGCCTCATTTCTAAAATATATGGAGAACGGAGTCAAATTTATAAGAATGCACATCATTCCTCAATTGATAAATGGTCAAAGGATACAGTCAAAAGGCAGTTTTCAGACAAAGAAATCAAAACTATCTATAGTCATATGAAAAAATACTCTAAATCACTACTGATTAGAGGAATGCAAATTAAAACAACTCTGAGGTACCACATCACATCCATCAGATTAGTTAATATGACAGAAAAAGAAAATGACATATGTTCGAGGGGATGTGGAAAAATTGGAACACTAATGCACTGCTGGTGGAGTTGTGAACTGATGTAACCATTCTGGACAGCAATTTGGAACTATGTCCAAAGGGCTATAAAACTGGGCATACCCTTTGATTCATTAATACCATTACTAGGTCTGTATGGCAAAGCGATCAAAAAGGAAAAGGAAAAGGACCTATATGTACAAAAATATTTATTTAGTATTACTTAGCTTTGTATTGTGTACATAGTACATTACTATTATCAACTGTGAATGACAGTTTTTCTGATCAACACAATGATCCAAGACAATTCTGAAGGACTTATGATGAAAAATGCTATCCAACTTCAGAGAAAGAACTGATGGAAACTGAATGCAGATTGAAGTATAATTTTTTTCATTTTTTTCTTGTTCTTTTTTCACAACAAGGCTGATATGGACATATATTTTGTATGATTTCACATGTACTACTGGCATAATTTCTTAATTTCATAAGGTAGAGGAGGGCTGGGAGGCAGAGAATTTGGAGCTTGGAAAAAAAAAGAATGTCAAAAATAAATAATTAATTAAAAACAAAAGCAAACAAAAAACAAAAGAAAATACATTAATTAGAAAAACTTGATCTCTTTGCCAAGTGGAAGGAGATGACAGCCAAGGGAATATTAATATGTCGGGAAATGATGAGCAGTGTCAACTCAAAACATAAAGGAACAGTCACATAAGGATGAAAATGAAAAGACACATTTTTTATAAGTTAGCTTCTTAAAGGAATAGAATGAGAAGATTAGTTAGTCTTACCTGGAAATTTTACAGCTTGGCAGTAGATGACAAGGTCAGAAAGCTCTGGGGCTATCTGTCTACTCTCTTTTTTATTCTGTGGAAGATAAAATTCTTCACCCAGTTCCATGTCATAAACCTGTTAAATGATAAAGTAACAGAATTTTACATTGTAGGTCTTGAAAGTACTCTCTCTCTCTCTCTCTCATATACATATAACTTGTGTAATTCAAAATTTCAAATAACTAGAACATTCTGATTTTAATAAGATAACCATATGCAAGTCTATGGTATTATTAAGCCTCTATCCATGTCAGGTAACTGGATAAATGGGGTGTCCTACATTCTTGCAGTAAAGGTAGATCTTTATGGTGGAGTAAGAAAGTATAGTATCATCAGCAATTGCCTCAGGGACTAGCCAGAGGCACTGGCAAAACAGACTATTTCAGACTGACATCCTTTTTGGATGTTCAATTCACTCTGCCTCCTGATGTAACCTACACAAATGTTACAAATGAGTCTTGAACAATAGGATTTCACTCCAAGACCTCAGGCTAGCATTCAGGTCCACCATATATCTTGTGCTGTCAGGATCTCATCTACAGGAAGACTTGCTAGAAAAGACCCAATTTCCCTTCTTCCCTTGTACTTGCCACTATATGCCATTCACATGGCTCTTGGAGGTAGAAGCCTAATGGTGGTAATGAAGAAAACTCAGCTGCCTCATGAAAAACCATCCTACTTCCCTGATGCCATTACCAATTTTCTTATCCATCTTATCCCTTCTGAATTTCAATCCTGCCTCCCTTTTTCATTGTTCTCTCTATTCTTTTCTATCAAAAACCTTCCTTCACCTTAGGCCTCTTCCTCTCATGCTCCTCCCAGGAAATGACCCCTCACTGAGAACTGGTTTCCCCTGAAGACTCTAATCTATAGCCATCCTTTTCAGTACTAGATTCACCTTCTCTCATCTCCCTCCCCTCTCCCTCTACTGGGCCAGGAGTAGGTAATCTCCCTACTTCCAACCACTACCTCCCCAAATCCCCTTTCCCCTGCTCCTCCCATTGCTATCACTCATGTACCTCTCTTCATTTGAGAATCATTTTATCCAGATCCTATTAACTGTTCTCCAATAGCCTACTGGTCATTCTTCCTCCATTCTTACCCAACTTCTCTTATACTAGGGGCTTTTAATATACATGCTACAGCATGTATTTTGGCCTAGTTCATCAATCTCCTCATCTCCCATGACCTAAACTGTTTATTCCACAGGCTGTGTTTCACTATCCCCCATAACTGTTTCTTTTATGAACAAAAACTCTGAAATTCCTCTAATCATAATCTTATTTCATCTGTCACTGTGCCTCATTCCTCCTAGATCTATCCTTTGTTTTTACTAGGACCTCTAATTTACCTTCTTCTGTGTTCTTTCAGGCTATCAGCCCGTCTCTGGCTTTGCTTTCCTCCCATCTCAATCTTTACTTAATAATTAACCAGATCAACTTTACATCGTCCTCTTTCTTGAATCACTTCCCCTCCTCATGCTCATACCTTGCCAAACCTCCATCTAGGAAGAAGTTTTTCCTAACCTCCTTCTTCTCCACAGATTTCTCACACATCTTCATGGATCAGAGATTTAACTGACATCTTTTCCTTGGCTCCAAAGGAAGAAGTACTTCACATTATTCCATTTTCCCAAATGACTTTTTAAACTGTCAGCACATCCTGCCTTTTTCAATATTTCATCTCTCTCTTACATCTAGCTCTTAAAGCAACAGTAACAGTATGTGTATACAGTCATTGTGAGCTAGTCATTCAAAATACATGTTATACTAGAAATGCGCTAAACCATGAACACACTAGATTTTCCTGAAGCTATTCAATATGAGGGAAATGAAGCAAAAAGAGAAACCAGCTCCCAGGATCAAAACTGGTTCTGGTGAACCCAGATATGTTCAATAGTGTGGGCCTAACCACATCACCTTCTTGCTCAAGAAGCTCAAATAGCTCCTAATACGAACTCCTTTGTTTCTCATTTAAAGCCTTTCACAATTTTGTTCCAGCTTACCTTTCCAGGTTTATCATACATTATTCCTTTCATACCCTTTGCCATCCTGTTAGGCTGGTTTACCTGACATTCCTTAAAACAGAACATTTCACCTCCAGGCTCTGTGCTTTGCACAGCTGGTCTCCCATGGCTGTAGTTCTCTCCCTACTCCCTTCCACTTCCTGGCTTCCTTCAAACTAAGCTCCAGTACCATTTCCTTCAGGAGAGCTTTCCTGACCCCAGGAGTTGCTAGGGTGTCACCTCTCTCTCCACACAAATCATTGTGTATGTCCTTAGCATTTAGCTATTGGCTTGCAAATATTTGTACACAAATGTCTTTCCCCTCAGTAGAACATAAACTCTTTAAGGCAGGGGCTGCTTCTTTTATTTTTATAATCCTAAGCTTAACCTTGTTTTATGCCAAAGTGGGGCTGAAGGGAAAATATGTATACTACCTTTCCCTTGTTGCAAATAGAGTTGTCTGTTTTCTTTATCCTCTTGGGAATTTCTTCGTTGTACTCAAACTGTAGTTTGTCACTTGTTGACTTACTTTCAGGTCGGTCTTCCAGGATGTTGTCTGCAAACGAGTTAGAATACCTCCAATGAATATAACAGGACTCAAATTACAGATCCACAGTAGATCTTACTGTATATAAAAGTCAGAGAGCAAAAATGCTTGATATCTGAAAATATCTTCATGTTTGAGTTGTCTCTTTGTGATATAAAAATATTCCAGCAAATAAACAGGACTGAATGAACTTTTCTCACTGAGGTTTTTTACTTTTTTGGACCTTACCTTTGATTTCATTGGGATAGGAAAGTTCCTCTATCTAAGGCTTCTGTAGCCTTACTGTCTTAAGAGAGTTACCTAGCACTTCCCAGGGTCACTTAACTCCTATGTTTCAGAGGCAGAACTTGAACTCTTTTCTTCCTGACTCTAAGATCAGATTTTTAACCACTTATGCAACTCTGCTTCTCTTCACTGAGTTTATTGATTAAGAAACTGATGGATGTTGAAAGTTGTTTTGTTGTAACGTAGATGTGTCCTAACCTTTATATATGAAGATGAATATCAAAGCTATATTGTGTAAAATGACTGACCACATTTGTTTTGTGATTGAAATACCAGTATATCAGAATACAAATTATGCTCTAATTCACCCTATTTAATGTTGTTACTAGTTCTTTTGAGCTTCAAGAATGTCGAAACCAGGAAAAAATATAATAACTTGGAAAATATTCCAACATCTCATTGTTGAGAGGCAAAGCTGAGTAGCTCCACAATTATAAAAATTTATAGAGTGTTAACAGTCAACAGGTTGAAAAAAATCTGACAGATACTCTTTCATTTTAATAATTTAAAATTCTATTCACTATGCAGAAGCAACAACAACAGTTTTAGTGACAAATTCAGTTTTTATCCCTACTCGTCTATTAACATTTTCTTTGGCATCTTATTAAAGTTTTACTATTTTCAGTCCATATATGCATAGACCAAAATATTCTTATGCCAAATCAGTGCCATGCAGGCTACTAAGTACTAAAATAAATACAGAAATTATTCTTTAATACTTATTTGCAGAGGTACCACAATTTCATGCTAAGCACTATTAAGCAGTTTAAAATACAATGCTGAAATTCATGCAGTTAAAATGATCAATTCAAATGGCCTTTACCTTCCTGACTGTTAGGAGCGGGAGAAGCATTAAGGACATCTGCTATAGAAAAACAGAGTCAGACAGAGGATAAAAGTAAAGAAAATTAAGACATAAGGCCAGAGAAATTAAACTGAAGTGCTGAGCAGAGTTTAAATGACAAGAATGGCACAGAATAAAAGGGAACAAAAGAAATGAGGAATACTTTACAACTTCAAAATTCCTGTATGGCATGGCAAAGATTAGCAATAATTAAAGTGCAAAGATCATTACCAAGTATTTTCCATGATAAGGCATAATCTATTAACACAAGGCCGATGTTAAAGCTATTGCCATGTTTTATTGACTATGAACTACTGTTTCATTTCAAACACACAAAAACAGATTAATTTCACCAGAAGAAAACAGTATCTTCATACGACTTCGTATGAATTTATATTACGGCCTAGGTTAACATCTGTGTCAAAAAGATCTGGCCTACCCACTTATAAATACAGGCTATGGAGACTACCTAGGGGACAGAAAGATTTAAATTCTCAGTTTGTATAGGCCAGATTACTATTACCTGATAGTCTTCTAGATAAATAACAAATATATTATCCTTTTTAAGCTTTCTAATCTTGGTGTCTATCCTTTCCCTGACTTGTTTTATTGCTATTACTGATACTGCATATTGACCTGTCTCTGCAAACTTCTTTCCCTATTTTTTTCTCTTTGTAGTTTTCTCTCAGCAACTACCCATCTTTTGATCATATAATTTAAGAGATGAAAAGGGGTTTAGAGATAATCTAGTCCAACCACTTCATTTTGCCAAAAAAAGTGAGTTCAAAGACATGAAGTGAATTTATACACGGTTGTTAATTATTAGTGTCAGAGAAGGGGATAGAAAAAGGGTTTCCTGACTTCCAGTTCAGTTTTCTTTCTACAATATCACAGTGCTTCTTCCAAGATTTATCCTGGGGTCTCTGAGGAAAAATGTGATTTGTTCTGCCTAAATGTGCAGTTTTTATTTTCTCATCTAGAGGTAACTTGGGAGCTATGCAGAGACAGGTGAGGAAACATTTCAGCACAGGGAGGAAAATAACTACAGTAAAGGGAAAGAATATGGTTACAAGGCCAAGAACATAAGTATGTGATTTGTTTGGGATCTGGCCAGAGTCAGAGAAAACTCTCAATTTAATTATGTTGGATAGTTTTCCCTCATATTTTTACTGTTATTGCTTTTAAATGAATATGCAAAGCACACAGATTCTTGGATCCAAAGTAAAAAGTGCCAAAAGTTCTAGCAATTATCTTTAGTGAATGAAGGCTCCCTTTTTTGTTAGCGTCCTCTAAAATGCTAAGGTGGCTTGGGTATTATTTATGGGCAGGTAAGGAAGAAGGGAATCAGCACTACATAGTGGCTACTATTTGCTATATACCATGTTAAATACTTTTTACAGATATTATCTCATTTTATCCTTATAACAACCCTGCAAAGCAGATGGTATTATTATCTTCATTTTACAGTTGAGTAAACTGAGGCAGACAGAGGTTAAGTGACTTGCCCAGGGTCACACAGCTAGTAACTGTCTGTTTGAATTCAAGTCTTCCTGACTCTAGATCCAATGCTCTATCCAATGTGCTACCAGCTGCCCCGTAATTTGCAGCTATGAAATGATTTATTTCCCTTTAATTCATTTCTTGTAATGGAGAATTAGATGCAGTTAATACACAGACTAAGAGAGAGTGCTTGTTGATCTGGGATTCTTCAGTGGTATTTTCATTACCTTTTTCCTTGTGGGAATGTAACACAAATTATAATAGAAGTCAGTGAGAACATATGACTTGAAATAGATATATCAATTAGTGTACAGGCAGATGTAGGAGAAATAACCTTTCTTCCTACCCCCATGCCCTTTTCTTTTAAACTAAAAAAATCATTCTATTCCCCATGCAGGAGTCATGGAATTTCTGAGCATGAAGAGATCATCACTTCTCAAAATCTCTGTGAGAACTGCAGAATCTTTTAGCTAGATGGCATCTTAGAGATCATTTAGGCCAACTCATTTATTTTAGAAATGAAGAAATGCTTACAGAGGTAAAGTTATTTGCCCAGGATTACATAGAGCATCAGTGGCAAAGCTGGAACTAAAGAAATCAGTTCTCTTGACTTATAGCCCAGAGTTTTTGAATGTGTAGTCAAAAGACTGTCTTACTTACAAAGGGCTGAGAGATTTATTCTCATTTAAAACGGGCAATTCTGACAGCGAAAATATATTGTGTCCTTAGCCTTCCTCATCAGCTTGAGCTCACTCTAAGCTTTCATACTTTTTACATTATATCAATCTTCCATTATCTACCTCTGATTCAATCTTTTTGCACATTTCTTTTTCAAACTGTAAGTCAGTCATTTTCTGTGTATTCACGTTGGTCTCTAAACACTTTCTTTCTTTTCAACAGAACTGTATTTTAAAAAAAAATATTGTTGGTATTTCATTCTTTAGAGCTTCCTAATTCTCCCAAGATGAACTTTAGCCTTGGATCCTACCTGTCCTTTCTCTGAAACCTCTAAAATCCATTTTTAGCCCCAAATCTAAGCTACATGTAAGATTATGCCAGGATTTCTTTGATCAGAAATACTATGGCACTCCTTCTATGATTACTATTCCAATAAGCAATTCCTCCTTGTTGATGAAAATCATATCCAGTGTTTAGTTTAATAGTTTGCTTTTATCTCTTCAATTAACAAGATTTTTTCTACTCCAGAGGTTCTTCATTTTATTTTTAAAATTAAGTTTTTACTGATGTCTTTTGTTCTTCATATTATCATAGTTTCTGCCAATATCCCTCCCCCTCTCCTATTTTCTAAATTTTTTGCTACCATGAAATGAGCTGCTATAAATATTTTTGTACATATAGATCCTTTTCCTCTTAAAAAATCCTTTTTATACATAAGCCTACTAGTGGTATATAGCTGGTCATAGAATATGTATAGTTTGGTAACTTTCTAGGCATAGTTCCAAATTGCTTTTCAAAGCCACCAGATGTTCACAGCACCATCAACAATGCAATAATGTGTCTCTTTTTCCATATCCCATCTGCCACCTTTGAATTCCACTCCCTTCTTTTGGAGCGGAGATCCAGTACAGAAAAAGGAGGGGACTTAACACCATTAAGTGATAAAGAGGAGAGGACTAGCTATGTTCTAAATGACGATTAAGTTCAGAAGCAAACATTAGGTTTTGTCTCTGATCCCAGGACCAAAGCAAGGACTCAGCACTAGCCTCCAGCCCAGGTGAAAATGAAAAACAAAATAAAACAAACAAACATAAATGAGTGTGAGAAGGAGAAAAATAGAAAAAGAAATGAGCTATAAGAACAAAAAAATACAAAAGTTACCCGAGAAAGTAATTCCCTAAAAATCAGAACTGACCAAGGATATGAACAAACAGTTCTCAAAAGAATTGTGAAGTATTCTCAACTACATGAAAGAATGCCCCAAATTACTGAAATAAAAAAAAACAAATCAAAACAACTCTGAGGTTTCACCTTATGACCTGCAAATTGGCAAAAATGACAAAAAATGTCAATAGTTAATGTTGGAAGGGTTGCAGAATAACAGGAACACTAATACATTATTGGTGAACCTGTGACACAGTATAACAATTTTGCAAAGCAATTTGGAGTTATGCAAATAACTAAAATCTCCATACCCTTTGAACCAGAGAGTCCTTTACTAGATTTATACTCCAAGGAAGCTATCAATAAGAAGAAATTCCCCATATACACTAAAATATTCATAGATTTTGTGATAACAAAGAATTGGAAACAAAGTAGATGCTCATCAATTCTGAAATGTCTAAACAAACTGTGGTCCATGAATATAATGGAATGTTATTGTCCTATAAGAAATTATGTATTTGATGACTACAGAAAATCACAGAAAGATCTATATGAAATACTGCAGAGTGAAGTAAGCAGTCATGAAAACAATATATACAACAACTACAACCATGCAAATAAAAGAACTATGTAGCAAAATATCAAAAGTGAATGTAACAAAATTACAAAGATCAAGTAGAACTTGAATGAAAAGACATGTGAGAGGATACCGCCAATCTACCCCTTTGTGGAGGTGGGAGGTGTTATACATTACATAGGTTTTTGGAAGTTTTCAATGTATTAATCAGTTATGTTGATTTTTTTTTCCTCTCCAAGAAACACTATTTATTAAATGGGATGGCTCTCTGGGAGGGAGAGGAATACTTGAGATAACTATGGTGATTCAGGAACAGAAGTTGTCAACAAAAGCATATTTTTTTAAACAATAAAATTGACTAAATAGAAGCCAATGACTCCACGAGACATCAAGAAATAGTAAAATGAAGTCAAAAGACTGAAAAAAAATAGAAGAAAATTAGATATCTCATGGCAAAATCAACTGATCTGGAAAACATTTTGGAGAGGTAATTTAAGAATCTTTGGACTACCTGAAAGCTATGAACAAAAAAAAAGGCCTACACATCACATTTTAAGAAATCATAAAACTGCCCAGATCTCTCAGAACCAATGGGTAAAGGAGACATTTAAAGGATCTGACAGTTACTTCCTTAAAGAAACCACAAAATAAAAACTCAGAAATATTATAGCCAAAATCCAGATGTCTGAAGTAAAAAAAAAATTACAAGTAGACAGAAAGAAAGAGTTCAAATACCAAAGTGCCTCAGTCAGAATCATAGATGATTTATCAGCTAACACTACTAAGGAATGAATACTTTGAAAAATGATATCCCAGAAAGCAAAGATCTAGGCTTACAAAAAAGAATAACTTATCTACCAAACCTGAGTATAATTGTACAGAGGTGGCAAGGGCAGGGGGTGGATGGTCCTTTAACAAAAAAGAGGACTTCTGAACATTCCAGATGAAAGGACCAGAGTTGAGTAGAAAATCTGACATATAAACATAGGAGTCAAGAGAAGCATTAAAAGACAACCATAAGTGAGCAATCATGGGAGTCAAAACAAGGTTAAATTGTTTACATTCTTATATAGGAAAATGACACAAGTATTCCTTCAGAACTCATCAGGGATCATAGAGGGAATCTAATTAAACAGAGGCCTGAAAGGGGTTATTATGTTTTGATGATCTTAAAGGAAGAAAGAAAAAAGAGGGGAAGAGGTATATATTGGTAGAAGGAGGGAGTGAGGAAAGAAGAAGAATAGGAAAAATTATAAATCACACAGATAGAGTGATAAAGTAGAAATCTACAATGAGGAGAAAGTCAGGGGATGGAGAGTGGGTGACATATGAATCTCACTATCACATGAATTGGTCAAAGGAAGGAAGAACTAAACATACACACACATTTGGGTACAGAAGTACATTTCACCTAACAGTTAAACAAGAAGAAAGAAGTTAAAGAAGAGGTTGGGGAAGATAATGGGGAGAGCAGATTAAAAGGGAAAACAAACTATTAAAGATGGGGCAGGAAACAGGAGAAAAAAAATATAAGAATAGGATGGAGGGAAATACACAATTAACAGTTGTAACTGTAAATGTGAATGGGATGAACTCATGTATAAAATGGAAGAAGCTAGCAGAATCGTTTAGAAACAAGAATCCAAAAATATGGTTTTATTAGAAACACATTTGAAACAGAAAATACATTTCTTTATTCTTTTAACATCATCAAATAAACGGTTGGAGCAGAATTTATCATGCTTCAGCTGAGGTTAAAAAGGCAAGGGTAGTAATCATGAACTCAGACAAAACAACAGCAAATCGAATAAAAATAAATAGACAAGAAAATCACAATTTGCTGAAAGATACCATAGTCAATGAATTAATATCAATACTACACACATATGCACCAAATGGCATAGCATCTAAACTCTTCAAAAAAAAGTT
Organism: Phascolarctos cinereus; assembly: GCF_003287225.1. Classification (NCBI taxonomy): domain Eukaryota; kingdom Metazoa; phylum Chordata; class Mammalia; order Diprotodontia; family Phascolarctidae; genus Phascolarctos; species Phascolarctos cinereus. Next base: position 78,266,475 of record NW_027555736.1, read on the forward strand.
AAATGAATTACAGGAAGAAATAGTCAGTAAAACTAAAATAGTAAGAAAATCTCAGATCTAGATAAATCTAACCAAACGATAAATTAAAAAGTACCTGATTACAATTTTAGAAGCATTACATCTGTTAAATCTCTAGAGAATACTGAATGGGAGTGGAAAGGAGCATGCCTATTCTCTACTGTTTGTGACACTTTCATAGAATTTGACCATGTATTAGGACATAAAAAAAATCTCACAAACAAATACGGAAAAGCAGAAATATTAAATGTCTCTTTTGCTAAGCATAACTCATGAAAATTATATTGAGTAAAATGTCTTTACTCTGTACCAGTTCAAGTATCACCAGGATCACCATTTTCCTGCCACAGTGCTGAGTCTGGGCCCTCTCCATCAGTCCCTGGTTCTCAAAATGCTCCTGAATGGGCCTTTCTTCTTATTGCTACTTTGCCACCTTTTAATCTCCTCTCCCCTCCACCCCAGTATGTTCATGCCAATTTTCTGCTAAAAAACTTTTGAGTGGCGCCCTATGGTCTAGTAAGCAGACCTGAGGCAGTGAAAGCAACTAAAAGGCTATTTCAATAGTACAGTCGCAAGGTGATGAGAGCCTGCACCAGCATGGTGGCTGTGTGAGTGGGAAGAAGGGATGCTTATGAGAGATGTGATGGTGGAAATAACAAAACTTCAAGGTCAGATTTTTGAAGCATGTGTGGAGAAGTGCAGAGGATGACAGATTGCAATCCTGTGTAATTGAGAGGGCAGTAACAGAGAAGTTTGGGGCAGGGGTTTAAGAGACAAGTAGTGATAGTGAACTTGGTCAAGTCATTTAATGTCTTGGTGTCCAAGACTGTAAGTGCCACAAAGGTTCATCAGGAGAGGGAGAATCTTCTCCCAGCAGTCCCCTATAATCTCTAATCCTATTTTATCTCTGCCTGGAATTCCTTCTCCCTCTTTTTTTACCAGTGGAATTCCTAATTATTCTTTCAGCTTGACTTAAATGTCCACCCCTTGAAGTCACCTCTGATCCTCCAGGCATATTAATGCCCTTTTCCCTGACACTATACACAGTACTTCATTTTATAACTCTAATGCACTTATGTCAGATTGTATTTTAAGGCTAGCTACTGTTAAAAACTCAATGGGACAATGGGGCTAAAAGAGAAGAAGCTGTGTCTTAAAGGCCATAGAGAAAAAGAACCTGCAATTCCCCAGGCCCATTTAAGAGCATCAGAATGTAGACCCAGGGTTGGGTTGATCCCATGGAGGCTTAGAGATTGGCCTGGAATGAGCCCTAGTAGAAGAAAAGTGAAAGGAAAGCTAAAATGGATTGTAAGAGAAGTAGGTTAGAGAGTAGGAGTGAGAGGACTCACTGGTTATATGGGGGAGGGTGATTATTGCCATGATAATCAAGCATTTTGATACAGTGGTTAGAGAGCTGGGCCTGGAGTCAGGAAGTGCCAAATTCAAATCTGGCCTCAGACACTAGCTGTGTGATCCTGGGCAGGTCCCTTAACCTCTGCCTGCTTCAGTTTTCTTTACTAGAGGAGAGAAAAAAGATTTTCTTACATTGATCCCTTACCTAGAGTGAGTACTGCAGTGGCTGTTACTGTTATGTTCCTTGGCCCATGTTAAGTGACTGTAGTCTAAAAGTTTTTATAAAAAGGGAACTTGCCTCGCCTTAATTCACGTGGCAGCTTTATTTATGAAAAAAGTCAATGAAAATAATTCAAATATTTCTCTAAGAACTCCATAGTATTCTTTTCTTACCATCAGAAAGAGATTCATAGTCATAATCATATTCATCCTCCTCATCGTCCTCTTCGTCATTATTAGCAGGAGTAGGATTGACACTACCACCATTACTAGTCTGTGTTTGCATCGATGCCAACTGATGAGCCTGTTAAGATGAAAATAACTTAAAACTGTAAACATTAAACTACTGAATTTTGATTTCTAACTTTTAAATATAACTTTTAATGCTGACAATCTCCCCAAAAATTTATTGACTTTAGCTCATTTAAAGGGAAAAAATTCAGATCTTCTGGAAACAGTATCAATACCAGAATCAACGTCTGTACTCCTACTGAAATCTCACAACTCTAAAAACCACTAATAAAAACTTTTTATCTCTTCTCAATAGCATATATTCCCAATATGAAGCATTTTAACAGAACTATATGATACTTGGGGGCCAAAACAAGGCCAAAGCAAGTGACCTGGACGAGTACCGGATCAATGGATCAGAGGATCTGACTGAACGGCCAGACTCAGAGTACAGTGATGTGTGAATGTTGTTTTTGTTCAGTTGTATCTGATTCTTCATGACCTCATGGACCAACTGTCTGTGGGGTTTTCTTGGCAAAGATACTGGAACGGTTTGCCACTTCCTTTTCCAGTTTTGTGTCGGCAGGGGGTAAGTGACTTGCCCAGAGTCACACAGCTAGTAAGTATCTACATGATATGAACTCTGGTCTTTTTGACTCCAGGCCCAGTGCTCTTATCCACTGTATCACTTGGTACAAATAATAATTTTGATATGATTTAATTATGTGACAGCAATCGTCTGCCCTATGTGTTTCTATTCATGCTACACTGACTCAGAACTTTAACCAAATAAAACTCAGGTGTGCTAGTTTCTATACCTTTAGTTAGTTCTCTGTCAGCTGAGTGTTGGATTTTGTGCCACACACATTTTGGCAACTGCTCCTATTTGTTGTGTTTTTAATTCTGTGGTCTTTAAGAATGGATATTACTCCAAGGCAATGTTCAACAACTATAGCTGTTAAAGAGTATCAATAACTCTTAGAGAGACTTCAGCAGCTGTTGGTGTAGGGGAAGACGACTGATTCTTGTCTTTAAAGCCCACAATGAGACAGGGTCAGTCATGTCAAAGCACAAGTAATCAATCAACAATCAGTAAACATTTATTTAAGTACTTACTATGTGCCAGGAAATGTGCTGAGTATTAGTGATACAAAAAGAGGCGAAAGATAGTCTTTCTCCTCTAGTAGCTTACAATCTAATGGGGGAGACAACATGCAAACAAGTATAATCAAAGCAAGTTATATGTAGGATAAAAAGGAAATAATTAAGAAAGAGAAGGCTTTAGAATTAAGAGGGCATTAGGAAAGGGTTCCTGTAAAAGATAGGATTTTATTTGGGCCTTAAAGGAAGCCAGGGAAATTCAGTAGGCATGGGGGACAGCCAGAGAAAATACCTGGAGCTGAGAGATGGAGTATCTTATTTATGGAACAGCCAGGAAGCCAGTGTCACTGGATCAAAGAATCTTATTGGGGAGTAAAGTTTAACACACCTGGAAAGGTACATCATGCAGTGTTCTGAATCCCAAACAGAGGATTTTGTATTTGATCCTGGAGGCAACAGGGTGCCACTGGAATTTATTGAGCGGGAAGGGAGGTGACGTGATAGGACCTGTGATTTAGAAAAATCACTGTGGTGGTTGAATGGAGGATGTATTGGAGGAGGATGAGAACTGAGGCAGGCAGACCCACTAGCAAGCTCTTGCAACAACAGTCCAGGTGAGAAGTGATGAGGGTCTACTCTAAAAAATGTGTCAGAGGAGAGAAGGGGGTATATTGGAGAGATGTTGAAAAAGTGAAATCAACAAGCCTTGAAAACAGCTTGGATATGGGATGGTGATGGTTAGAGATAGTAAGGATTCCTGGATGACTCCTAGATTAGGATCCTGAAGGACTGGAGAAGGGGGGAAGGGGCAGGTTTAGGGGAAAAGATAAATGAGTTTTTGAACATATTGAATTTAATTTGTCTCTGGACATCTAGTACTAGATGTCTGATGGGAAGCTAGAGATGTGAGACTGGAGGTCAGCAGAGAGATTGGGGCAGGATAGTTAGATCTGAGAATCATCAGCACAGAGATGGTAATTAAATCCATGGGAACTGATCAGATCACCAAGTGAGGTAGTATTGAGGTAGAAGAGAAGGCGGCCCAGGACAGAACCCTGAGAGATACCTATGGTTAGAGCACATGATCTGCAGGGGGATTCAGCAAAGGAGACAGTGAAGGAGCAATCAGATAGGTAGGAACAGAACCAGGAGAGAGTGGTGTCTGGAAAACCTAGATAGCAAAGTGCCATCACCCTGAAAAATTATTTCTACAAACAGTTAGTCCTCAGAAAACAAGCAGCAACTTTCAGAGGAACCTGGCAAGTTGGAGGAGTTGTTAGAATATAACACTGGCTTCCTGAAGATGGAAGGATAATGAGAAGATCAGTAAAAACAAAAAAACAAAAAACCAAACTAAAGAGCTGATGACCATTACCATGAAGAAAGACACTTGTCAGAGGCAAGACAAAACAAAGATTGTAAAAAGGTAATTTTTTAATAATGAAACTCCCTTTTTCATTCAGAGCTATACCAAAACCATTTTCTGAAGAAGTCTGGATGACCCTATGAGTTCTGGGCATCTGTTTTGGTGATTTTTTACTACTAGTGAACCTAGAAGTCTTGTTCCCATTGGTGGAATAATGAACTTTGATACTGTTGCTGTTGTTAATTGTTTGAGTTGTGTTTAATTAAACCCCCATTTGGGGTTTTCTTGGCAAAGATACTGAAGTGAGTTTGCCATTTCCTTTTCCAGTTAATTTTATCAGTGAACTTTGATAAGCATATGGATACACTGATGTAGCACTTGCTCTGGGTTACCCCTTCCCCCCAACTTGCATGTATACATTGGTTCCCCAGAAGGGGCTCTTGTAACAGGTTCTAGAGGAAATCCTGTGGGTGACTATTTCTTCAATTGTAGCTCATACTCTCCTCCCAGACTAATGATCAACCAGTAGATTTAACTGGCATAATAAGAATAATTGGTACAAAAAAAAATACACAGAGTATCCATGGGAAGAGTGCAAGGCACACGTGTAGGATATCTGTGTGGCAAAGGGTTATACATACCTCCTTATACATCACGGTTTAGAACTCTTTTCTTGAGTCTGTAGTTTGCATTCCTCTCTGGTGCAAGGGGTCATACTTTTTAAAGCTGTACCCTTTATCAGGTGTTTATCTCTACAACTATCTGCCCTTGGTGTGCTTCTCTATCCTAGACTGGGCCTATTATTGGCCCAGTTTTTCTCATGATGAGGTCAGTAGGGGATGGGGAAGAAGAAAATCTGTAAGTTCCCCTCCACCCTTCCAATTCCCTTTTAGAAGCCTGATTTTTTCCTTCACTTCTGTAACACTCTCTCAAACTGACAAACTTTAAACCAGAACTCTTCTACTGACATACTTGTGAAATTCTGAAATGATTACTTGTTTCTTAATAAGCAGATCCAAAGGGCACATACGATTCTCTCAACCAAACACAAGACATTTCCTGTGTTATTTTTTCATTTGTCCTTACCACTGTATTTAACGTTTCAATGTCAACTTGGGAGGATGACCAGTGGGGTGCCCCAAGATTTATGCTTAGATAAGTGGTGTTTGTCATACTGACTGATGTCTAGGACAAAGTATAAATGGGATGCTTATAAAATTGGAAGATTACACAGATGTGGGAGGACTAACACTGACAGCCTATGATATTGGACTGAATTTGATAAAACCAAATTCAGTTGGGATAAATATGAAGTATCACATTGTTTTAAAGAAATCAAGTTTATTGGTACAAGATGAAGGGGACATAATGAGATAACAATTTGTCTGAAAAATATCTCATTAGAGTGCATTCATCTTGGTTACATCAATCAAGTACAGTATAACTTCTAGGAATAATGCAATGATAGTTTAATTATATCTTTCGTGGGTAGACACATCTATAATACTGAGGTTCAATATTAAAGATTACATTTTGTGTGTGTGTGTGTGTGTGACATCAGACAAATAATTTTATTTCTCTGGGCCTCAGTTTTTACATCTAAAAATTGTGTTATGCTGATTCTTTTTTAAAAAAAAATATTTATTTTTAGTTTTCAACATTCACTTCCACAAGATTTTGAGTTCCAAATTTTCTCCCCATCTAGTCCCTTCCCCCACCCCAAGATGGCATGCATTCTGAATATCCCTTCCCCTAATCTGCTCTCCCTTTTATCTCTCTTCCCCTTCTCGTATCCCCTTCCCCTTCAATTTTCCTGTAGGGCAGGACATATTTCTATACCCTATTTCCTGTATATCTTATTTCCCAGCTGCATGTGAAAAAAAAATTTTTTTAACATTTGTTTTTAAAACTTTAGGTTCCAAATTTCTTCCTTCTTCCCTCCTCACCTACCCTCATTGAGAAGGCAAGTAACTTGATACAAGTTATACATGTGTAGTCATGTTGTGAAGTAACTCTATTTCCCTTAATCCTATCCTGCCCCCCATTTATTCTATTCTCTCTTTTGACCCGTTCCTCCTTAGAAGTGTTTGTATCTGATTATCCCTCCCCCAGTCTGCCCTCACCTCTATTATCCCCCTGCCCTCTTGTCTCCCCCTCCCCCATTTTCCTGTAGGGTAAGATAGATTTCCATACCCAATTGAGTGTGTATGTTATTCCCTCCTCAACCCAAATCCTATGAGAATAAGATTCACTCATCTCCTCTCATTTTCCCCATTTCCCCTTCACTATAAAAGCCTTTTCTTGTCTATTTTATGTGAGATAATCTACTCCATTCTACCTCTCCCTTTCTCCTTCTCCCAATATAATCCTCTCTCACCCCTTAATTTTATTCTCGAGATATCACCCCTTCATCTTCGACTCAGCCTGTGCTCTCCATCTATCTATCTATCTATCTATCTATCTATCTATCTATCTATCTATCTATCCATCCATCCATCTACATAATATACTTTTTTCCCTCCAACTACCCTAATATGGACAAAGGTCTCATGAGTTACAATTATCATATTTCCATGCAGTTATGTAAACAGTTCAATCTTACTAAGTCTCTTTTGATTTCTCTTTCCTGTTTACCCCTTCACGTTTTTCTTGAGTCTTGTATTTGAAAGTCAGTTTTCCTATTCAGCTCTGGTCTTTTCATCAAGAATAGTTGAAAGACCTCTAATTCACTGAATTACCATTTTTTCTTCTGAAGGATTATACTCAGTTTTGCTGGGTAGGTGATTTTTGGTTGTAATCCTATCTCCTTTGCCCTCCAGAATATTATATTCCAACCCTCTGGTCCCTTCATGTAGAAGCTGCTAAATCTTGTGTTATCCTGATTGTGTTTCTTTCTGGAAGTTTGCAATATTTTCTCCTTGACCTGGGAACTCTGGCATTTGGCTATAATATTCCTAGGAGTTTTCCTTTGGGGATCTCTTTCAGGAGGTGATCAGTGGCTTTTTTCAATTCCTATTTTGCCCTCTGGTTCTAAATATCAGGGCAGTTTTCCTTGATAATTTCTTGAAAGATGATGTCTAGGCTCTGTTTTTTGATCATGGCTTTCAGACAGTCCAATAATTTTACGAAGTCTCCTTCCTGGATCTATTTTCCAGGTCAGTTTTTTTTTCCAATGAGATATTTCACATTGTTTTCTAATTTTTCATTCTTTTGGGTTTGTTTTACAGTGCCTTGATTTCTCATAAAGTCACTAGCTTCCAATTGCTCCATTCTAATTTTTAAGGAAGTATTTTCTTTTCTTTTTTTTTAAATATAAATTTATTTATTTTTAGTTTTAAACATTCACTTCCTCAAGTTTTTGAGTTCCAAATTTTCACCCCATCTTGCCCCTCCCCCCACCCCAAGATGGCATGCATTCTGAATATCCCTTCCCCTAGTCTGTCCTTTCTTCTATCTCTCCCCACTTCTCTTATCCCCTTCCCCTTCTATTTTCCTGTAGGGCAGGATAGACTTCTATACCCTATCTCCTGTATTTCTTATTTCCCAGTAGCATGTGAAAACATTTTTTTTTAAACATATGTTTTTTAAACTTTAGGTTTCTAATTTTCTCTCTTCCTCCCTCCCCACCCACCCTCATTGAGAAAGCAAACAACTCAATATAGGTTATACATGTGCAGTTATGCAAAACACTTCCATAGTAGACATGTTGTGAAAAACTAACTCTATTTCCCTTAATCCTATCCTGCCCTCCCATTTATTCTATTCTTTCTTTTGACCCTGTCCCTCCTCAGAAGTATTTCCTTCTGATTACCCCCCTTTCCCAATCTGCCCTCCTCTCTATCATCCCCCTGCTCTCTTGTCCCCTTCTCTCCCTATTTTCCTGTAGGGTAAGACAAATTTCCATACCCAACTGAATGTGTATGTTATTCCCTCCTTAAGCCAAATCCTAAGAGAATAAGATTCACTCATTCCCTCTCACCTTCCCCTGCTTCCCCTCCACTGTAAGAGACTTTTCTGGGTTTTTTTTGTGAGATAATTTACCCCATTCTACCTCTCCCTTTCTTCTTCTCCGAGTATCATCCTCACTCATCCCTTAATTTTATTCTTCAGATATGACCCCTTAATCTTCAATTCACCCTGTGCCCTCTATCTATCTATCTACATATACATACATACAATTTTTTTCCTTCAACTACCCTAATACTGACAAAGGTCTCATGAGTTATAAATATCATCTTTCCATGCAGCAACATAAACAGTTCAATCTTAATAAGTCTCTTACGATTTCTCTTTCCTGTTTACCTCTTCATGTTCCACTTGAGTCCTGCATTTGAAAGTCAAATTTTCTATTCAGCTCTGGTCTTTTCATCAGGAATGCTTCAAAGTCCTCTATTTCACTGAATGACCATTTTTTCTTCTGAAGGATTATACTCAGTTTTGCTGGGTAGGTGATTCTTGGTTGTAATCCTATCTCCTTTGCCCTCTGGAATATTATATTCCATGCCCTGGGTTCTTTCATGTAGAAGCTGCTAAATCTTGTGTTATCCTGATTGTGTTTCCACAGTACTTGAATTGTTTCCTTCTGGCAGCTTGTAATATTTTCTCCTTGACCTGGGAACTCTGGAATTTGGCTACAATATTCCTAGGAGTTTTCCTTTGGGGATCTCTTTCAGGAGGAGATCTGTGGATTCTGTCAATTTCTATTTTGCCCTCTGGTTCTAAAATATCAGGGCAGTTTTCCTTGATAATTTCTTGAAAGATGATGTCTAGGCTCTTTTTTTGATCATGGCTTCCAGACAGTCCAATAATTTTTAAATTCTCTTTCCTGGATCTATTTTCCAGGTCAGTTGTTTTTCCAATGAGATATTTCACATTGTTTTCTAATTTTTCATTCTTTTGGATTTGTTTTACAGTGTCTTGATTTCTCATAAAGTCACTATCTTCCAATTGCTCTACTCTAATTTTTAAGGAAGTATTTTCTTCAGTAATCTTTTGGACTTCCTTTTCCATTTGGCCAATTTTTCTTTTTAGGGCATTTTGGACCTCTTTTGCCATTTGGGTTAGGTTATTTTTTAAGGTGTTATTTTCTTCAGTTTTTTTTGGGTCTCCTAAGGAAGTATTTTCTTCAGTAAGCTTTTGGACTTCCTTTTCCATTTGGCCAATTTTTCTTTTTAGGGCATCCTTCTCCTCATTGGCTTTTTGGACCTCTTTTGCCATTTGGGTTAGGCTATTTTTTAAGGTATTATTTTCTTCAGTATTTTTTGGGTCTCCTTTAGCAAGCTGTTGACTTGTTTTTCATGATTTTCTCGCATTACTCTCATTTCTCTTCCCATTTTTCCCTCTACTTCTCTAACTCGCTTCTCAAAATCCTTTTTGAGCTCTTCCATGGCCTGGGACCAATTCATATTTTTCTTGGAGGCTTTGGATGTAGGAACTTTGACTTTGTTGTCTTCTGGTTGTATGTTTCAATCTTCTTTGTCACCAAAGAAAGATTCTATGGTTTGACTTTTTTTGCAAGGTTTGCTCATGATCCCAGCCAATTACTTGAGTTATAAACTCTTTGTTAAGGTAGGGGTATGCTTCCAGTGTGGAGAATGTACTGTTCCAAGCTTTAGGGGTTTTGTGTAACTGTTTTCAGAGATACTACTAGGGACCTATAAATTTTCAATTCCTCCAAGGTGGTATGATAAAGAGTGAGGTGTTTACTCCTTCCCTGGCCTGTGGTCTGGTCTATGAGTGACCACAAGCACTCTTTTCTGCCTTGGAACTATGCAGACTATAAGCTACACCACGCCAGCACTCCTCCTCGCCCCAAGACCACCACCCACAACTGTGACCCAGATCCAAACAAAGGCAAAGCAAGCGAATCCTGTACCAGCAAAGAGATCCCTACAATCACCCTCTGATCAGCTACTTGATTCCCTCTCAGTCTGTGGGCTGGAAGCCCTGGAAGCAGCTGCCACCCCAGGGCCAAGTTCGGGGACTTGGGCTGGGATGGAGCTTCTCTCTCACAGCAGTCACAGACTTTTCCTACTGACTTTCTAAGTTGTCTTTGGCATTCGTGGGTTGAAAGGTCTGGAAACTGCCACAGCTGCCCATGATTCAGTCCTCTGAGGGCTGCTCCAGGTTTGCTGAGGCCTGTTTTGCCTGCACACCCATGCCAAACTGCGTTCCTCTCCCTGCCCGGCACGATATACCTTCCCAACTAACCATCCAGGTTGCCTTGGGCTGGAAATTTGTTTCATTCTGTCTTTTTGTGGGTTCTGCTGCTTTAGAATTTGTGCAGAGCCATTTTTTGCAGGTATTTGGATGGGTCTGGGGGACAGCTCCGGCAAGTCACTGCTTTTACTCCACCATCTTGGCTCTGAACATTACATTTTAATAAAGACACTGATAACTAGAGAATGCTCAGAAAAGAGAACAATCAGAACAGTAAAGGATCTTGAGTTCATACCATATGAAAATTAGTTGGAGAAAACAGGAAAATAATTGTCTTCAAATATTTGAAGGGCTGCTGTTTATAGGCAGCTAGGTGGCCTAGTAGATAGAGTGGATAGTGCAATGGGCCTGAAGTCAAGAAGACCTGAGTTCATATCTAGCTTCAGACACTTAATAGCTCTGTGGGCAAGTCACTTCACCTCTGTCTGCCTTGGGATCCTCCTCTGTTAAATGGATGTAATAATACCACTGATCTCTCAGGGTTGCTGTGGGGCTCAAATGAGATAGTATTTTTAAAGTGCTTAGCAGCACAACACCTGGCACATTTTTTTTGATAACAACATCATTGTCATCGTCATCAATGCTGCGTGGAAAAGGGATTATACTTATTCTGTTTGGTTCCAGGAAGAATTAGGAAGAATGGGTAGAAACTGATGACAACAGACATTCTAAGCTTAACACGTCCAAAACTGCTCATTTCATGACTTCCCCCAAAACACCCTCCCCTCTTCTTAATTCCCTTATTACTTTTGGGGGTACAATCATCCTTCCAGTTACCAAGGCTCACAATCTAGGGTCATCTTTGGCTCTTCACTCTTCGCATCCAATCTGCTGCCATGTCTTATCAATTCTACTAATACAACACCTCTCTCCTTTTGACACTGCCACTACCCTGGCATCATCACCTTATGCTTAAAGTATTGCAATAACCTGTTGGTTGGTCTCCCTTTCTCAAATGTCTCTCCCACCTAGTCTATCATCCAGTCAGCTGTCAAAGCGATCTTCCTAAAGCACAGATCTGACTATGTCACCGTCCCGTCCCCCACTCAACAGACTCCAGTGGCCTCCTATCCCCTGTAGGATCAAAGATGAAATGAACTGCTTGACTTTTAAAGACCCTCTCCCACCTTTCCAGTGTTTTCACACTTTATTCTTCTCCACATACTCTATGGTGCTATGACACTGGCCTCCTTTCTGCCGCTGCCCACACAAGACACTGTAACTCCCAACTTTCTGCATTGTCCTTATCTTTGATTCCTGACTTCCTTAATGTCTCATATAAAATCCTGCCTTCCACATGGAGCCTTTCTTCATTCCCTCTGATGCCAGTGCTTCCTCTCTGATGTTCTCTAGATTAGCCTGTATATATTGTTCATACACAGTTGTCTGCATATTCTTACCTATTACGTAGTAAACTCCTGGAAGGCAGGGACTGTTTTTGTCTTTCTTTGTATCTCAACACTTCATGCTGTGCTCAGCACATAGCAGCAAGTGCTGGACTCAACTGACTTAGAATTGGGAAACCTGTGTTTGAGATCCCAGTTCTGACCTTAACTAGCTAAGGGGAAATCATCTTATTTCTCAGAGCTTCCATTTCCTCAACTGTAGAAAGAAAATAATAGTACTCTTACTACTTACTGTAAGGATGTTAGGGGGATACAGTTTGCAAACTGTCAAAAATTATGTAAATGTGGGCCATTTAAAAGCTCCAAGTAATCACAATATTTACACATAAAAGAAATAACAAAAACAATTCCTTATAGTTTTATCATACTTCCCAGTGTGCAAAACACTTTCATGTTTATTTTCTTACTTTTTTTTGTTTTCATGTTTATTTTCTTACCAGATCATTATAATTATCCCTCAGGAGAGGGAAGGCAGTTATTATTTTGCCAATTTTATAGATGAGGAGACTGAGATTCAACAGAAGGTAAGTGACTAGTCATAGGGCCAGTAGGTAGGAGAGCTATGACTAGAATTAAGAATTCTGTTTCCTGTTTTGGTATTTTTCTGCTATTGCCTTTCATAGAACATTTCAAAAAAGTAAACAGATTCTAGGGGAAACAAATTTCACAAAAACAAAGATTTTTTGAAGTGGATTACAGGAAGTTTTTTCTAAATATAACTTAGAAAACCAAAATGCAAATATGGTAGACAGGTGATGTGCTTGGGAGTGAGGAAGAGGGAGGTAGTAGAATTCTTCTTCACTCCATCTCAGACCTTCCCAATTCTCCGTGTGCCCTGGTATCTTGAAAAACCTGAGGGTGTCACCCAGTGGTGAGCTGATAAATGTTCAACAATTAATTCTCAAAAAAAAAAAAGATGGGGCACATTTTTAAGTTTAATCTGCATTATTAGCATTTTGTTTGTCACTTTCTTATATCTGGAAATCAATAAAACAATAAATCAAGCCCTTACTTGTAGCTGATTTAAAAGGTTTAAATGCTCATATTGAAAATTTAACAACTGGCTCTGTGAGCCAGTTTGAGGGGCTCCAGCAGACCCTGGTCTCATCCCTTTCCCACTCCACGGCCACATCCTCCCACCTCCTCTCAAGGGCTGTCTGGTGTGACTGCATCATGAGGGTCCCACCTTCTATCACCAGGGTATCTACCTTTCCCTTTATACCCCCTGTTTCTTCCGCTTCCCCCCACAATCCTGACCCAGGCCTCCTCCAAAGGGCTGCCTCATATGACTGCATTTAACCTGATCATCCATACTGGGATATACTGGTGAGATTGCAAGAGCAGGGAGGGACTTTTTTTTGTACTCTCCCTCTTTGGGCAGGAGAAGGCTTTTGCCTGTCTAGGCTCTTTCTATCCTACCCCCACCCTCTTTCGTCCCAGTTTCCAGAATTTCTAGTTCTAGCTTTATTAATTATTTGGGAAAACATAACCAAAAATTAGTAATTTATTCTCTTGATTAACTGCTTCACTGCAGCAAAGAAAAGGCCACATGAAATATAACAATGCTACTAGTTCTTTGTTCCTAGTTTGTAGTAATATTTTAAAAATTTCTTTGTGTAGAGAACATACCTTTTGCTTTAATATATCCACTGGAGTCTGATGAGCTTTCAGCTTTTTGTTTTTAAGAAGCACTTTTCTCCTAAGTTGGTCAGGTGAAGGAAGCATCGGATCATCAGAGAAATCACTCTCAAACAAAAACTTGGCAACTAGTTTTTCTCCAAATACATTCTGAAATATAAAATAGACAAACAGTAAACTTCTGTTACTCATGTCTAGTTTTGCTTACACAGGGGTGGAAGGCCCACATCTGCCTCAGTACAGGGCTGCCTTCCCATAACAGCTCTTGGCAGAGAACTAGGGAAAGAAATTTTTTGAGAGTCTCTGGCAGGAGGGGTAGGAAGAGCAAGAGGAAAAAACTGGGAAGGCAGGAAAGAAGCTCTTTATGAACGGTCAGTCATAAGCTCTCAACCAGCTTCCACTGAATCAAGTGTTTTATAGTATCAATTAGGAGACTCAGTTATGAGCAAAAATCTAAAAGGCTTGCAAATCCACAGCATCCCAGCAACAGGACTAAAAGACAAAAAACTAAAGAGGAAAATAAAACTCCCCTTTCCCACCTTCTATTCCTCCCCATCCTCAGATATTTAACCACCAGGGTGTGCTACCGATCAAACTGTCTGATCCTATTCAGTAGTAAGGCTCAAGTACAGTCTATCGTTTCCTATGATTATGTACTCTAACGAACACCACATAGTGTTCTGGGGTCATACCAATCCCTTGATGGTTTTCAGAAAGATAGCTACCTATCTTCCCTAGCTCTGCCCCTGTCTCATTAGTCTAAGGATTTCTGTGTGAGTGCATTTATCCAATTAGATTCTTGGTTCATGGTGCTTCCATTTATTTTCCTATCCCTGCTGTGTTTCAACAGAGTTTGCTCACACAACTAAGAAAAGGAATAAAGGTGAATGCATTAAAGTACTTGTGGAGTTTAGGTGACCATGTCTTCTTCCTAGACCAAGCAACTACCTACTTTGGTTTGGCAGGCAAATTAAAACTCAGGAGCTCCAAACCACAAACTTAAGTGGCAAGATGGGAAAAGCATGTAGTTTCATGTCTACACTGTGCACTCTATGTATGGCACGGTTCTCTCATGCCTCTAGCTTCTCTTGCTGTTGCATAAATCTACCAGTATGTGAACTCACATCTCAAGGTCACAGACTCAATATTAGAAGTCTTACTGCAAGAGAAGGTGGTTGTGGTAAAACACAACCTGGTTTTAAGCAGATAGCATGTTGTTTCTCTCTTTCTTGTGTGTATTCTCCTTAAGAAATTATACCTCAGCCTTTCTAAACTACATTACTTTCCCTTGGTCAAATGCCAATCTTGTCAGCTCTTTCCTTCTTTCTACCTTCAAAGATTCTGCAAGTAGGACCAACCAGTTAGTTAGCCAGGAGGCAGGGAGTAAATGTACTATAGCCAAGGGCATAGCATACCCCTACTGCATCTATATTTGGGTTCTTTTCCTATTCCATATTTATAAATTTGTTAGGTTCTAAAGAATTTATTATAGTAATAATAAGTTAGCCATCTTTCCCCATTCCCTTCAAATGGAGGGACTACATCTTAGCATGCCTGATACTTTAGGTATCTCTAAATTTCAAAGGTTCATCTAGGGATATATTAGAAGCCTGAGACTGTACAGGGAAAGTCTTGGTCTTCTTTGCCTACTGAGCATTCTGACTGGCAATAAGACATTGCAAGACTACTCTGAATTTCCTCAGATCATTCCAAACTCTTGGTCACAGTCAAGAAAAGTTCCAGTGTAGTTCCAATTATTATCCCACCTGTGGCAGTTTTTAGGGTTCTAAGATACCGCAAACTGTGTGTAAGTTTTGTGTATAGCTACTTAATTCAGGAAAAATCTCAGTGATATTGACAAGAAGGGTGTCATGATATTCTTCTGCCATTTAACTTAGCACTCACCTTGAAAATTTCTGCCATTTTTCGTTGCTGAGGCAATGAACAGTGATTTTCTATAGATATTATGATAGGCAGGTCAGAGTTGATGAAGGCGCTGCGATCAATGGCTTCAATTACTTCCTATGAGAGCCAAAATATGAGAATACGTGCATTTTTTTTTCTGGGAGCACATATGAAGCATATAATACACACACACACACACACACACACACTAAGAAAAATGCATAATGTCATATGGAACAAGATATGTATAAACACTAATGTATTTAATTTGTGAGGCATTTAAATTGTCAGCTCAAATAGATGTTGTCTCAATGTGGATTATTATATATACCCAAGTGTATCAAACCACTGAATTTCATTTTGCAATTAAGTAAAGTATCAGCTCTTTCTATGCACATATTTCCTTAAAAACATTTATTAAATTTTTTTTTTATCATAGCTAAGGAGTTAAATCGGACGTAGAAATCTGCAGTGAAATACCAATGCCATCATCTGACTATCTTCAAAGTAGTTCAAAGGGTATAGCACTGAAAGTATTTACTGGTATTAGGGTAGGAGAGTCCCTCTTGGCAAAAACTCTTTAGCACATACTACCATAACCATAGGAAGTGGTTTCTGGTGGCAGCAGATCCCTATACCCACGGGGTGGTGGTGGTGGTAGTGGTGATAAAGGTAGTATCAACAGGAAAGGGAAGGAGGATGAGGCTGATAGTGCTCAAATCCTTTGGGATCTCTTCTGTTAGCGGTGAGTTACTCCTATGGAGGGTTAGACAAGAACTTGGCTTTCACTGCCAAAGTGACTAAAGAAATTTTGGAAGCCTTGGAAATTTCTGGGCAGTTTTGTGGAGTCTACTATGCATTCAGTCATTTGGCTAAGATGAATGCATGAACTGACTATTTAACAACTTCAACAGAACTTCTTATTAATAATAATATTAATATCTTAAGTTTGCAAAGCACTTGAAATATATCTCATTTGATCCTCAAAACACCACCGTGACGTGTGTTCTTATTATTCCCATTTTACAGAAGAAGAAATAAAGAGGTTAAATGACTTGCCAAGAGGCACACAGCTAGTGTCTGAGGCAGATTCAAACTGAGGCCTTCCTGATTCCAAGTTCACCACTCTATCCACCATGCAGCTAGCTGCTTACCATGTAAGAAGGCACTGTCTTAGACAGAAAAAGCAAGTCGTCACTGCCCTTGAAGAGCATACAATTCCTGGATGGATGTGACATGTACACAGGTAAGTCATTGGAGCAGACATATAAACTAACTTGAGGAGGCCAAGGGTGCTAACAACTGGGGGGGATCAGGGCAGGTTTCACTTAGTAGAGGACACCTGAGCTGAGCCTTGAAGGAGGATAAGGATTCAGAGAGGCAGAGAATGGGGCATGATTTGTACAAATGCAAAGAGGTGGAAAACAGAATGCTGAGCTCAGGGAACAATTAGCAGCCCAGTTTGGTTGGAATGTAGACAGCATGAGGGGGAGTAATCTGAGATAAGGCTGGCAAGGTAAGTTGGGGGGAGGAGTAGAGGAAAGAAGCATTCTACATGCTAGGCACTGTGTTAAGTACTTTACAATTACTATCTCATTCGATCTTCAAAACAGTCCAAAGTGGGTGCAATTATCCTCATTTTACAGATGAGGAAACTGAGGCAAACCAAGGTGAAGGGACTCGCCCAGGGTGACACGGCTAGTTAAGTGTCTGAGGCTGGATTTGAACTCAGATCTTCATGACTCCAGTGGTAACACTTAACTGCCTCTAAGAGGAAGATTGTGGAGTGCCTTTGATGCTAGGTGGAAGAGTCGGCATTTTATTCTCAATGTAATAAGAAGCCACTGAAGGTTTCTGACAGGGGGAGTAACATTGTCAGAGTTATGACTTAGAAACAGTATTCTATCAGATATGTAAAGGAGATTTACAGAAAGGAATGGAAAGAGAAGAAAGGGGGTGGGATGTTATGGAGATAGAAATGAAGAGACTTTGCAACTGACTGAATATAAGGAGTAGGAGAAAGGGTAGGCTCAAGGGTAATATCCAAATGTAGATGATTGAGAAGTGGTAGTATCCTCAACCAACTAATCAATCTATAAGCATTTATTAAATACTTACTGTGTGCTGGGCACTTAGTATACAAAGAAAGGCAAAAATAGTATCTACCCGCAAGAGCTTACAGTCTAGTGGCATAGGTAACATGTAAATAATTGGGAACACATAATATATTAGAGCAGATAGGGATATTTGGGGGAATGTGGGTTGAGTGGGGAATCAATTAAACAATAAACATTTGTTACTATGTATCAAGCACTGTGCTAACTGCTGGAGATGCAAAACTGAGAGTACCTGTCTCAAGGAGCTTACAATCTATAAGGGGGATACAATATATATGCCGATAAAGACAGAACATCCACTAAGTAAATATTCAGAAAGCTGATGGGTACCAACAACTGGGGGAATCAGGAGTGGCTTCTTAGGGAAGGCAGAACTTGGGCTAAGCTTTGAAGGGAGGAAGGGATTCCTACAAGTAGAAGTTTGGGGAGAGCACATTCCAGACATGGCGGACAGCCTATGTAAAGGGACATAGATAGGCGATGTACTGTGGTGTACAGGAACATAGCGCTCAGGCTGACTGAATCATAGAGGACATGAAGATGTGTCATCAGCCTGGAAAGGCCTACTGTAATCATATCGGGAAGGGCTTTAAAAAGCGAAAAGAAGAGTTTTTATCTTATCCTAAAGGCAATGAGGAGTAACTGACACTTCTTTTTAAAAACTCATTTTTTTGTTTTTATTTTTATTCACATTTTATTTTTATATTAGAGACACTTACAAATCACCCCAACTTATGTAGAATCTCTTGTAAGACAGTAAAACAATTCAGCAAAATTGACAATAGAGTGACTTCATCTGAAAGTGCGTGCAATATTCTTCCCAGTGTATTCCTCTTCCCTTCCCTTTCCATTCTTCTTGTGAGATCAAGTCATGAGAGAAACACTCTTAAGTCTTCTGTCTAATTAGACTCCCCCTATGACTTCTGATGATGGGGATATGTATCATCTCCCCATATTAGAAGGAATTTATCCTTGTTTAATCCTTATGATCGTTCACTTGTATTTATTTTTTTATGTTTCTCTTGACCCCAGTGTTTGAACATCAAATACATCTACACAACTCTGGTCTTTTCATCAGGTATGCTGGAAATCCTCTATTTCATTAAAGACCCATTTTGTCCTCTGGAGGATTATATCAAGCTTTATGGACTTAGTTAAACTTGGCTGAAAGCCTAGATCTTTTGCCTTCTGGAGAACTGTGTTCCAAGCTTCCATTCCTTGAGAGTGGAGGGTGATCCTGACTCTATGTGTGGAGTGTGTGTTGTGTGTGTGTGTGTGTGTGTGCGAGATCCTGACTGTGGCTCCTCAGTACTTGAATTCTTTCTTTTTGACTACTTGCAGCATTTTTTCTTTGACCTGGAAACTCTGGATTTTGGCTATCATGTTACCGGAAGTTTTCATTTTGAGGTTACTTTCAGGTGATTAGTGGATTCTTTCTATTTCTACTTTTCTCTTTGGTTCTCAGAGACCTAGGCAGTTTTATGATTTCTTGAAATATAACGTCTAAGCTCTTTTTTTTTGGTCATGGCATTTAAACAGTTCAATGATTCTTAAATTCTTTCTCTTTGATCAGTTTTCCAGGTCAGTTTTTTTTGCTATATCTCAATTCTTCTTCTATTTTTCAGTTGTTTGACTTCGTTTTAATATTTCTTGTTGTCCTATGAAGTCACTGGCTGCTATTTTTATACATTCTAATTTTCAGGGAGTTTGTTGCTTAGTTAAGGCTTTTGTACCTCTTGTGCCAAGCTATCAATTCCCTTTCCAATTCTTTCTTCCACAGCTCTCATTTCTTTTCTATTTTTTCCTCTGGTACTCTTATTCCATTTATTTAACAAAAACATGTTTAACTCTTCTTTTAAACATCTGCTTCATTTACTTGAGGAGTTCTAGTTGAAATTGGTTCCATGCTGTTTTTCTCTGAAGCTTTACTTGTAACTATTTTGGAGTCATTATCTTCTTCTGGGTTTGTATTGTAAGTGTCCCTCTCACTGTAACAGCTTTTTACGATGGGGTTTTTGTTGTTGTTATTGCTTGCACTTTCTTCCTGCATGGTTCCTGACTTTGGACTTGACGGCAATGTTGGGCTCTGCCTATATCTGGGATGGAGGTGAGCTTACTGTATTTCTTCACCATTTTGTTTCTGTCTCCTACCTGGTTCTAATTTTAGTTGCCTTGGCTTTATGAAAAAAAAAACTTTTTAATTTTATGTAATCGAAATTATCCATTTCATCTTTTGTAATCATCTCTCTCCCTTATTTGTTCATGAATTTCTCTTCAATCCCCAGATATGATAGGTAACTTTTTTCTGTATGCGTCCATTTGGAACTTATCCTGCTATAAGGTGTGAAGTACTGGTCTAACTATAGTTTCTACTACAATGCTGTCCAATTTACCCAGCAGTTTTTTTAATTAAAAAGCAAGTCCTACTCCCAGTAGCTGGCCTTTTGGTATTTAGTGAACACTAGGGTATTTGCTTCTGTATATTGTATATCTGAGTTGTTTCACTGAATGATCTATTTTTCAGCCACTACCAAACTGTTCTGAAGATTACTGCTGTGCAGTATAGTTAGAGATCTGGTACTGCTAGGACCCATTTGTTCCTACTCCTTTTCATGATTTTCCTTTAAGGTTCTTGCCCTTCCTTGCCTCCATGAGATTTTGTTATTATTTTTTATAGTTCTATTAAGCTATCTTTTGGTAGTTTAACAGGGAATTAAATAGGTAAATCAATTTAGGTAGTATTGTTGTTTTTATTATGTTGACTCCTCCTGTTTTTCCAATTATTTAGGTTTGTCTATATTTGTCTGAGTGCTTTGTAGCTATATTCATATAGTCCTTGTGTGTATCTTTGAAGGTAGACTCCTAAATATTTCATAAACACGGTATTATTTTAAATGAAATTTCTCATTTTAGCTCTTCCTGCTAGATTTTATTGGCATTGTATAAGATGCTGGTGGTCTGTGTGCAAGTTTGCTGAAGTTATTTATCGTTTCAATTAATTTTTAGCTGAGTAGGGCTCTTTAAGTAAATCATCTTCAGCACACCTACAAAACTGATAAATTTGCTTCTTCTTTACTTATGCTTATTCCCTCAATATCTTTTTCTTATTTTATTGCTACCTGCAGCCAGTATTTAAACAGAAATGAGGACAATGGATGTCCTTCTTTCACTCATGATTTTACTGGAAAGGATTCTTGTACATGACATATAAAGGACATTCTTGGTTTTAGATATATGCTTTATCATTTTTAGGAAAGGTCTATCAATCCCTAGTTTTTTAACAGAAATGTGTGTGGCATTTTTTTTCTAAAGTTTTTTTCTACATCTATTGATTTAATCATATGATATTTGTTGATCTTGTTATTAAGATTGTCATTTAATTTTATAGCTTTCCTAATATTAAACCAACATTGCATTCCTGGCAAAAGCTCATCTGATTAAGATGCATAGTCTTCATGATATGTTGTTTTAACCATTTTGCTAATATTTTATTTGAAAAACTTGCAATTACATCCATTGAGGCTCTGTATCTATACTTTATTTCTATCAGCTGTCCCTGGTTTATGTATCAAAATCATATTGCACTGTGAAAGGAATTTGGAAGGATATCCTAAGAATAATTTTCGAAAACAGTATATGTAATATTGGAACTAATTGTTCTTCGAATGTTTGATAGAATTTCCTTTTGAATCCATGTGGTCATAGCATTCTTTGGAAGTTCACTTATGGCTTGTTCAATTTCATTCTCTGATACTGAGTTGTTTTAATTTTCTATTTCTTGTTCTGTTAGTTTTTAGTATTTATATTTTTGTAAATACTCATTTATTTAATTTGTCAGTTTTATTAGCTTTTAGTTGGGTAAAATAGATTCTAATAACATCCTTTATTTCTTCTTCATTTGTCAATTCATTTTCATTTTTGATACTGGCAATTTGGCTATCCTCTTTATTTTTAATCAAATTAGTAAATACTTAATTTTTTAAAAGCAATTCCTTGCTTTATTTATTAATTCAACTCCTTTTTGGCTTTCATTTTTGTTAATCTCACCTTTGATTTTCAGGATTTCTATCTTGATATTTAATGAGAGTTTTAAATTTATTGGTTTCCTAGCATTTTTGCTCATTTCCAATTTACTGATCCATTCTTTCTCTTATTTTTAATACAAGTGTTTAAAGATATAAATTTTCTCCTCAGGACTGCTTTGGCTGTATCCTAAAATACTGGTATATTATCTTATTGTCACCTTTAATGAAATATCATTTTATTATCTACCAACTACTTAGGATTAAGTTACTTAGTCTCTTGTTGACTTTTAATACTTTTCCAGAGGCTCTTCACTTAACGTACCTTTTATTTCATTGTGATCAGTAAAGAATAAGTAAACTATTTGGGTCTTTTTGATTTTGTTTGTAAGGTATTTCTGTTTTAAGATGTTCAATTTTTGTAAATGTGCCATAAAAAACTCAGAAATAGGTATATTTCTTTCTATTTCAATTCAATAATTGTCAGAGGTCTATTATGTTTAATTTTCCTAAAATTCTATTCAGGACTTTAACTTAATTTTCATTTATTTTTGACTACTTATCTAAAGCTATGAGGGGTAGTTTGAGGTTCCCCTCACTAATAAAGTTTTACTGTCTATTTCTCCTCATAATTCACTTAATTTTTTCCAATATTTATAAGTTAAACCATTGGGAATATATGTGTTGAGCACTGAAATCCATTTATCATCTGATACCTTCCAGCAAAATGTAGTTTCCCTCTTCATTACTTTTAATTAAGTTTATTTCTGCTATTTCCATGTCTGAAATTAAACTGATACCCCTACTTTTTTTTTACTGTTGTCTAACTGAAGCATAAAAGATTTTGTTTCAACCCCTTATTTTCAACTATATGAATCTGTATGCTACAAGCATGTTTCTTGTAAATAATATATTGTTGAATTTTGCTTACTAATCTATTCTGCTAAATGGGTGAGTTCATTTAATTCCTTCTCAGTTATAATAGTTAATTGTTTATTTCCCTCTGTATTTTTTAAAATTTTAAAAAATTTTCATATTTTCATTACACAGAAACAGATAACATTTATAGAACATTTTTAAAAACTCAACTATATAATCTTTTATTTTCCCCCAATTACAAGTTCCCTCTATACTATTCTCATGCTTCTTCTTCCTATATTACTGGCTCCCTATTTATTTCAAGTTGTTACTCTTTCTTTTTTTTTAACCTTCTCCTCACTATCCTCTCAACAGTTTTTGTTTATGACTAATCCCTCCATGAATTTACCCTCCCTCTTATATTTCTTTTTCCTTCTTCCTCTTCCTATCTGTAGCTTTAATGAGTCGAATGTTTTCCTATATGAAGTGAAATTCTAATGACACCTACTTCCACCACTCCTTCCACATTTATATATAGTTTTCTTTTTGCACTCTAGTTATGTGTGTTAACAGGTTTCTTCATCTTTCTTCCCATTATCTTCTAACGTATCCTTTCCTCTCTCCCCTTTCTTTCTTTTTTTTAACAGCATTTTCAAAACATAAAACTATTTATAAATCTTCTGTCTCAACTGACCCCCTCCATGATCACTTCTGACAATCAGAATTCTGAAAGAATCCTTTTAACTTTCCCCTTTCCATTAGAATGTGAACACTTAATTCTAACAAAGTGCCTTCTGATTGTTTACTTGTACATATCTTTTAATTTTTCTCTTACATATTAGTTTGTATACAAATTCAAAGTTCCTTTTCAGTGCTGGTTTCCTCATCAAGATTGTTTGAAAGTTCTGATTTATTGAAGATCCATTTTTTCTCCTTGCAAGATTATTCTCAATTTTGCTGGGAAAGTATGCTTGATTGTAGACCTTTATCTACTACCTTTTGGAATATCTCCTTCTATTTTCTCCAGTCCTTTATTGTGACAGCTGATCAACCTTGGGCAATTCCGACTGTGGTTCCTCAATATTTGAAGTTCTTATTTCTGACTGCTTGTAGCACCTTTTTTTTTTTTTTTAAACACATCTTTTAAAACACATCTGTATTTTTGCAATGACATTCCTGGGAGTTTTCATTTTGAGGTTTCTTTCAGGAAATGATCAGTGTATTCTTTCTAGTGTCACATTGTCACCTTGTTCTAATATATCCGGGCAATTTTCTTGAATGATTTCTTGAAATATAATGCCAAGATTCTTTTTTTGGTCACGTATTTTAGGTAAGCTTGTAACTCTTATGTTATCGCTCCTTGATTTGTGCCAGCAAAGTAGTAGAGTAGATGGAATGCATGACCTGGAGACATGAAGACCTGAGCTGAAATCTGGCCTCAGACGCTTACAATCTGTGTGACTCTGGGCAAATCATTCAACCTGTTAGCCTCAGTTTTGTTATCTATAAAATGGGGATGATAATAGCACCTTACTCTAAAGGTTGTTGTGAGGATCAAATGAGATAATTGTAAAGTACTTAGCACTCTGCCTGGCACATAGTAAATGCTATATAAATGTTAGCTATTATTATTATGTTTTTAATGTCAGTTAACTTTGATACAATATCTTTTATTTTCCTCTATTTTTCATTCTTTTGACTTTGTTTTAAGAATTCTGTCTCCTGAAGTTGTTAATTTGTATTTGGTCCATTCTGATTTTTAGGGACTTCTTTACTAAAGTTTTGTACCTCTTCTGTTAATTTGTTGATCCCTTCCCCAAATCTCTCTTCAACAGCTGTATTTCTTTTATAATATCATTTAAAAATTATTACATAATTTCTTCAAAGGATTCTATTTGTTTTTGTGGGCAAGTTGTTTTTTTTTTTCTTTGAGGTTTTGATTGTAGATATTTTTGAGTTATTCTTCTCTTCTGGGTTTGTGTTTTGGTCATTCCTGGCATCATAAAAGTTCTTTACTATTATTTTTTTTGTTTCCTCATTTTTGTTGGTGGTGCCTCAGAAGTTGAGTTCTAGGTCTCCCCAACTCTGGGGATCAGATCAAGGTGAGGATCATTCCTTTGCCTCAGGAGTCTTTCTTTAGGTCAGAATCTCCCTAAGATTTTGACTTGTCCATTTTCCTTTACTATGAACACCAAAGTTCTCTTCTCTAGCAACAGACCTTATTTGAAATCCTTTCCTTTGTATGAGCAGAGAAAGGAAGGAGAGGCCTTTTAAAAAAATCCTCACTTAAATCTGAGGTTGTTCTTCTCTAGTGGAGTAGATTTAATTGAGGTCTTTTCTTTGGGGGAGAGAAGGAGGAGAGCTTGTTTATTTTTATTTACCTCACTATGTTAAGGCCTTTTTTCTTCCACAATTAGCACAGCATGGAAGTGACAATATCTATTTGACATCTGTAAAGAAGATGGATTTTAGAGATGACTGTTTGAGGGCCTGGAAGACTGTAGAGAGGAGATTTCAAAAGATGTTGAGGACAATCAACAATACTTGACAACTCATTGTATATGGAGAGTGAGGAAGAATGAAGAGTCAAGGAAAATCCCTAGATCTTGAACCTGAGTAAGTAAAAAAATGGTGATTTTCTTTCTGTAGAAAAAGGGAAAATGGGAAGAGGAGTGGATTTAGGGAACAATATAATAAAAAACAGAACAAAAGTTCCACAGATCATAACAGAAGTGGAGGATAGAGCTGGATACTGACTGTTGATGGACAAGGCTAATACAAAAGTAGAAGAGGGAGTCAGGGGTCATGGCTAGGGAAGGGCTTCTATGATTCAGAATTACAGGGATTCAGAGAGGATCTGATCCATTTTGCAGATGATTGTTACTAATCACTATTTCCTAAGAAAGAGTAAAAAGCAGAGGAGTGAGGGTGGGTAAATGTGATATGTGGGCAGAGGCAGGAAAAATGGCAGGATGCCTCCTCTTTCTAGGTCCCAGTGTCCTTGTCAGACATTTGGATGGGATGAAGCTATCTGGTGACAGCTCGATATGGAGGGGTGAGGTTAGGTTTCACTTGGCCATGTTGAGTTTGAGATATATCTAGGCAGAAATGTCCAGCAGGCAGCTGATTATGTAAGAATGGAGTCAAGAAGAGAGATTAGGATCATAAATCTAGAGTTGGCATTGACATTAGAGGTCATCTAGTTCAACCTACTTATAGATGAAGAAACTGAGGCCTAGAGAGGTTAACGGAGTTGCCTGACATCATATGAGTAATGGCTAGCAGGTATGGAATTAGAACTCAGGTCCTGGGACTACAGATTTAATGCTTTTTCTCTCCTGCACCATGGAGTATGGCTAGTTATGCTCACATGGAAATCATCTTCATAGAGATAACTGAACCCATGGGAGCCGATGAAATCACTATGGAAGGGAATGAAGAGTGAGAAGAAAAAAGGGTCCATGAAAAAGCCTTGAGGGACTCCCTGCTTAGGGAGGATAAAGATAAAAGATGATCTAGTAAAAGAGAATGAAAAGGAGTGAACAATAGGTAGGATAAGCCATACCCTAAAGAACAATGTCATAAGACGTGCAATTTAGTGTAACAAACTGGGCTAAAGTATCATCATTTGCATGGATAATAATCCACTGTATGAGGCCATAGGGTTTTCTCCTCTATGAACAAATCTGTGAACAGAAAATGCTAAGGTAAGAAGCACTCTTAGAGCAGGTATCCCATCACTGAATGAAAGGAATAAAGAATCAAATCTGTCTCAGTATGGCTGAACTCTAGAAGAACACATTCTGGGAGTGAATAGAGCTGGGTACATGGAAAATCAGGCCTAGCCTAACCATGACTAGATCCACTAAGCATGCCACACAAGAGTCTAGAGAGAGAATGGATTATGTATTATAGACCTAGACAAAGCTTCATTTTCTAGGACCGAGTGAGAAGCATCCTGTATTGTCATATATCAGCTAGGGTTAGTGCTTTATAGATTACAGGAGCCTGATGGGGGAAATTTGATTTAAATATGTGTCAAAACTGAAAAGAGGGGGACCTCTGAACCCCAAGGGAAAACTCAAATAATTAAATTCTTTTAGGGGCTTTAGCCCAGGTGTTAAGATGCACAGGGAATTATCATGAGTGAAGAACTAGCTCCAAACACGTGGGAAAAATGCAGAGTAACTGTTTGATTTTAAAATGAAAGTACATTTCAGGTGGAAGGGGGGCAGTGGCGCAGAATTACATGGAGTTGTTTCTGTTGGTTCTTTGGTGGTCAGCAAAAATAGTGGAGGAAATAGCAGAAGTCTAGGATGTTGGGGCATCTCAGAAACTCCTGTGTCATTAAATAGGAGGGCATGTGCAGCGTACCCAGTGATTATCTACATAGAAAACATTCTTATTGAGATCTCCTTTGTACAGGCTTCCCAATTTAGTGAGTGGCTATTTTATTCTTAATTAATGTAAGTAAAGTGACAAAACCTAGGTACACATTCTCATGTTCCTGCTGGAATCTGTGAACAATCTGACAATTGGCTCGGTGTCACAGGTGCTAACCGTCCACACTGGAAAAAAAAAGACTAACTATATATAGAAATGGATAAATGGATACCACAACACAGTACATTACAGATACAGAAATGTCACAGTAACCTATGGGTCAATGTGCATAGGGTGGGCTGGGATGAATGTGGTAAGCACAGGCATGAGCACAATTATTCATCTTTGGAGAAACAGAATATTCAAGCAATCAGCCTGTGGACCATACTTATTGATGGAGATATTGATTTCTGGGTTTGTTTGTTTGCTCTCCCTTATGAAAAGAGAAACATCTTTGCTCCAAAGTTTTCTGAAATCTAACTGTGTTTGACTAATAAAGGGGGTAGAATGGTACCCAGACTCTACTCAAAGACTATATATGACCTACCTGGGGTGAAGCTCAAGATGGAATAGACAAATGTATTCTATAACATACTGTTGCCTTCTGAAGGCATGGCAGGGAGGGGTTCATGAGTGTGAGCTGGAGGCAAAAGGCACGGTGGTGGTATATACTTTAGTAACAGTAGGTGCTTTGCTTATGAAGAGCCTTCTCCCTCACCCCAGGCTAACAAATAACTTTAGACTTGCTCTTTGGTCAATCAGGTTCCCTTTTTAAATGCATCATAGGATCACTGATCTGGAGCTGGGAATTGACATTAGAGGTAATCTAGACCCTTCATTTTATATAGGGGGAAAGTGAGACTCAGAAAGGTGAAGTGATTTGGCTACTATTACAAACAAAGTAAAGAGCAGAATCAAGATCTGAATTTAATGAATCACTTCACTTCTCTGGGCCTCAAACTGTTCTCATTGTAAGATTAGTGGGTTTGACTAGATAACTCCTAAAGTTTTTTCCAACTCTAAATCTATGATCATTTATTATCCTCTGACTCCTCAAAATTAGGTGATAATTGCAACAAATTCTATTTATATACCATAAAAAAGAATTATTATTTTTCTGATCTTGACCCATCACCAATTATTTATTGAGTTTCTACAGTGTGCAAAGGCCCTGTGCTTATAGAGGTATAAATACAATCTTTGCTCTCAGGACACTTAAATGCTAGTTATGGAACTAGAACTTGCACATGTAAAAATATAAGAAAAGCATCTTAAGGTGGATAATTATTACTATAAAGGAAAAGAAAACATGTACTCCGGTCAGAGTCTTCACACTCAAAGCAGGTCTAAAAATTATCACCTATGTCTCATGGATACATAATGCAATCTAACATTCTAGAAAACAAAAGTCTGCAAACACATTACATGAACTATCTAAAACTTACATTTGAGATGTAACTATAAAGTGATGAGAGATTTTCTTGTGCATGATATACAGAGTATAGAATGATTTATTATTTTATAGTTGGATGTCATATGTATGTATTGAAATCATCTTACCATAATTCCATAATTCAATAGAAACCAAGATTCCTGATTCTTAAACGAATACTTGAGAATGTAGGCTGCTATTTATATATAATTTTAAAATTGCAGCAATGCTTTTATCTAATGAATAACCAAAGATAGTATTTTGTAGTGTATGTTTAAAAACGGTGTAAATGGATGAAATTTTCTGTGACTTCATTTGAAGATGATGACAAAGAATTCACCTTGAAGGGAATCTTGGTAGTGAGTGTGTGTCCGTGATAAATAATTGGCATCCCATCATCACCATCCCAACAGTCTAATTCCACACTCCGACAGCCCTGCAAGAGGACCTGTAAGATTATAAAACCACAGGATTTAGCACTGGAAGGTATCTTCAACATCACCCAATTCAGTCTGTTCATTTTACAGATGAGCAAACTAGTTCATGTGAGAACTTCAGTTGAGATAAAACCCAAACTCAGCATATCACAGAATCAGGGAATTTCAGAACAGGAAGGAAACTCATCAGTCATGTAGCCCAATCCATACCTGAAGAAGACTCCCCCTGACAGTTCGACATGCCTTGATAAGCAGTCATATTGCCAGCTTGAAGATCTTCAATGAGTGGGAACTGAATGCCTCTCCAGGCAGTTCGTTCTACTTTTGTATACCTCTAACTGTTAGAAAGCTTTTCTGACATCGAGCTTAAATCTAGCTCTTTGAAGCCCCTATCTGCCCACTGCTTCTGGTTCTGCCCTCTGGGGCCAAATGAAACAAGTTTAATCCATCTTCCACATTCAGACCCCATTCAAAACCTTCCAGCCTTCAACCTCTTGAAGATGGTCTTAACTTGTCAAGTCCTAAGTTGTCTCTTTTCCAGAGTAAACACTTCTAATTCCTTCAGCTGACCCTCATGTGGCATGAACTCAAGGTTCTTGCCATCCCGGCTGCTCTCTGAATACTCTCCAGCATATCAACATACAATGCCCACAACTGAACACAGTACTTTGGATGTGGTCTATGTAGGCCAGGGAAGCTATGACTCCCCGAGTAGTGCAAGTCCTTATTAGCTTTTTTTGACTGCCCTATCACACTGTTGATTAATATTGTCATTTTATATAACAAATGATCTTCAGAGCTCAAATGCAATATTAAATGTAAAGTATAGGACTTTATATTTAATTGGATCTGGCTGGCTCACTTAAAGAGTATAATAAATTGTACAACATGTAGAATTAATCTCTTCAGCTAGTTAAGTAGCTGCATTGATTTTAGAGTGAGAATAATAGTAATGCCCAAAGTTCCCTTCTTTGCCAGTCAATCCTGAAGAAGAATCTAGAATATGCACTTCAAGGATCTCCTCACAAAGTACAGCTCTTATTGAGAATGCTTTTGGCTTTGAGGGTACAACAATTTTCATAGGAATGTTATTTTTATATTAGAGAATGAGCTTGTATTGAATGAGATAGCTGATCAATGTCAATGATATCTCTTCTCATGTTAAGAAAAGTCTAATCCTAAGGCTAGAGTTGTTGCTCAGAGATATTGCAATGAAATTTTGATGTCCACATAAATCTTGCTTTTTGCTATTCTATTTACTTCACCCAACTAAGCTCTTAAAAACTGACTAAGGCTACAGGGGTGAGTGTCACTTCTTTCTTTTCCCTAGACTTTGGGCTAAAAGTAGCTTTTGGAAATGGTATGCCTGAAACATGCGGATCCCTCTACCCTGAAGCTGTGGTAGAGTGCTGAATATAGCACTTCCATTCTATTTGTTGAACAGATTTTTATTAAGCACATAAGAAGCACCAAACCCATGTGTGACTGGTATTTTCCGTTTTTTATTTTGCTTTTACTGGGGCAAGTAAGTAGGAAATCAAAAAAATATAATTTAGTTAGGAGGTTAATGAAAGACAACCTCGAAAGAGCATTCTAGATCATTGACTTATAAATGCCTCAACTAGGCCAGGTCTGGCCTTTCACATGCAAACCAGCGCTGCCTTGTAAAAGAATCACTCTGTCCTCAGGAACATAGCTGACCCAGCATGTCTCCCTTCAACCAGTGCTAGCTGAGCCCTGCCCAGAAGTAGGGCACATAGGAATCACAATTCAGGAATGTAAAAGCTGACCACCAACACTACTGAAGCAGGGTTTCTTCAGGGGCCTATCACAGTTGCTTCATTTAGTAATGCTAGTCTTAAGAGAACCCTCAGTACATTCAGAAGAAGGAGGAAGAAGAAGTAATAGCATAAATGGAAAACAGCAAGAGATAGTCACTTTATCTTATAGATGACAGCCACCTGTACTACTACTAGGCAGGAATACCAGCCTTGATTAATTAATTCACAGTGGGGAGGTAGTTTGGTTTCCTTTGGTAACTGGGGGGTTGAATGCCTAGGGCAAACATCAGCATGTGGCTAGGGGTCAGCCCAATATAGAGGTTAGAGGTGGGACATGTCAGCTCTGGTTTGGCGTGTTAGGAATTTTTTTCCCTCTTTCACAATACAGCCTTTAATTTTATAAAGAAAGTTAATGGGAAAGTCAGGTTTGGAATACATAATTATATATTAGATGACTTTATGTGAATAAACCTTAGATCACAAATAATTTAAAGCTAGAAGGAACCCTAGAGAGCATAAAGAAGCTGAGGTGAAGAGAGTTCCTGAAGATCACACAGCAAGACTGAGGCAGCAGACTCCTCTAGACAATTTTTTTCCCCCAAATCAGTTAATATAGTAATAGACTGTCTAACAAATTATAAGGCAAAACAAACAATATTCTTGGATTCAAATTTTACTAAAGTTCCCTTTTCTATTTTGCCACTATAATATAATGATTTATTTAACATTTAGCTAAGCTATTAGATATTTTTCCCATGAGAAAGTCTAATTTTAGAAGGGTAGGGCAGACAAACTAGTATTTAAAAGCCATGAATCTAAAATAAATGCCTTTTATAAAAAAGAATAAAGCTTAAGTATAGATCAGGAAAAATACTGGAAACAACTGTGCACATAAGCAGTTTTCCCACACATGTTTCCCTAGACTTGACATGCAATGGCTTAGAATATGCAACATGTTTAAAGAATCCAAGGTCAGGCTAAATGATCTTTGGTTTAGACAAACAATCTCCTAATGAAAAGCATGAACTAAGTTAAATTCTGTGTACCTGGCTATATAGCTCCACTGAGGACTCTCCTTTAAGCTGATGTCCTGTGAGGTATGTGTTGTGCGAAGATTCAATGTAATAATAGGAGAGTGGTAACTGCAATTCTTTAACATTCTCTAGTGATTCATCATTTTGTGAAGCAAAATTATCTTTATCCATCAGAAACCTATGTCAAAACAATTACATTTTACCATGAATATTTAGTTAAATAAACTTCATGCAACTAATAGATAGGAAAAAATAATCATTAAAAAACCAATTACCTGGAAAATCCTTCAAACGACATTAGACCCTGCTGACACATACTCACACTAGGCTCAAATTTCTGCAGGAGACACAAAGACCATGTAATTTGGAACAAGGAGAATAAGTATAATGAATAGCACATGTTCTGATTTTTAAAGCTACACTACATTCAAGGTGAAATTTTTGAACCAAAAACTTGAATTAATTTTAAAACGTAAGTATTGTAAAATATAAGATTCTAATAAAAAAGAAAATAAAATTTTATGTGTTAATTACATTAACATTCTACTTAAAAAACACTGAGAATTATGAGATTATGTATATAGGAATGAAAAATAAAATCAGAGTCTTTGAAAGACATGGTAATCCCAATTTTTAGCCTTACTTTGATCTCTTCTCTTCATTCATATAGCTACCACCACAGTTCAGGCCCTTATTGCATTTCACTTAAGTTACTGCATGTAGTAGGTCCTTAAAAATACTTATTAACTGACTGATCGATCTCAATTACTGCATCACACTGTCGCATCTGACTGCTGATTGTCAATCAGTGACAAAGACAGCCATGAGTCTGGACTGATCACACTCAATCACATTATACAGAAGTGGACACTCAGTCCCAAATTTATTGCATGTAAGGTTGCTAATCTTTGATTTTTCCCGCTAATTTAATTTACAAACCATGAAATCAAATAGTTCCAAATGTGGTTGAATTTTAATTCACTTCTAACATGTACTTATAAGACTCATTGACTAAGACATTCTCTGGGACGTGTAGTCATTAAGTCAGATGCTTAGAGGCTGGTTAGGTAGCCAACAAACTTTTATTCAGTGCCTATTATGTGCCAGGTATTACGCTAAGCATAGGTGAGACAAAGAAAGGTATGTATGCTTGGTATATACATGAAAGGTATGCATGTATGTATGCTTGGTCTTTAAGAGGTCCTTTATTTTTGCCTTCAAGTTGCAGGACTTTGTAGAGAAGAACAGAAAGACTGGTGAGAAATGCCCAAAAAATCCTCCCACACCTCTCAGACTCTAGTGAGTCAGGGGAAAAAAGATTCAAACACGCATACCTGAATAATGCTGAGGATCTCATCATAAGTGTAGTGTTCTCCTTGGCAATTCACTAAAAAGTCATTGAGCTGCAGTATGCCAACCCCACAAACACCGAGTGTGGTGCTTTCTATTCCAGAACCATTAGTCACAATACTAGCAGCAGCAATGGCATCAGATATCTGCCTCTGGTTGTCTGATAACTGTTGCCTATTCTTAATGAACAGGCCCAAATCAGACACGTTCCTGGTTAACAAATCTAGAATAAAAACAACACATTAAAACTGAAGAGAAATACCCAAGGAATTTCACAAAGCTGATTCAGAAGACGAATTCATAGATCATAGGTTGAGAACTGGAATGGATCTCAGAAACCATTTCATCTAACCCTCTCATTGCAAAGGTGAGGAAATGAGATCCAGACAAGGTACGTGACTGATATGAGGTCATCAAGGTAGTAAGTGAGAGAGGGTGCTTTGGACTCAATCCACAGAATCATTAGACTAGAATGTTTCTTTTTAGCTGGTTAACCAAATGAACGCAATGTTAGTTCTCGAAAAATTCTACAAAAACTACAGGGCCTCTGCTCCAAATTTTTCAATTTAATTCAACAAATATTTATTAAATGCTTACTATATGCCAAGCACTGTGGAATTGAGGATAAACAAAGCAGAACAGTTCCTGCTCTTGAAGAACTTACATTCTTTTGGGAGCATCTTACAAATACTTGGACAGCAAGAAGTATGAGTTAGGAACTGAAAGTGAGAATCTGTTAGCAGAACACAGACTCTGGCATTCACTGAAAACCACGTACATTTTTACATATGTAGAGACTATCTATCTATCTATCTATCTATCTATCTATCTATCTATCTCAAAATCAGTTCCTCTCACTTTCCTAATTTATCTACCTTATTAAAATGAATATACTTCATTAAAACGCAGTTATGCATATTTCATGAAATCACAGAATATGGCAGATGCTCAGTAAAACACTGTTTGCTCCCTTCCTTCCTTCCATGGTGCCTGAAGAGACCAAAGAAATCACCTGGCCCAAACTCATGTTCATCATCCAGATAAGTGAATCTCCTTGAAGGAAATACAGACAAACCTAGCTTTCTTAATGCTTTTTAAAGACTAAATATTAATGACTAAAATTATTAGAAGCAAAGAATGAGCACATTCATGAGTGTGGGTTCTGTTTATACTCCTACCATTAGTGAATTCTTTGTTTGAGGTGAGGCCATAATGGCCTTGGGTCCATGAGAACATGGTTAAATTTCTACACAACTTAGTATTTTGCACAAGGGAGAAGTCACAACATTCCCATGCTGCTTATTATATGAGAAGATCTCAGAGAAAAAGATCTAAGAGTCACAGCAGACTGAAAATTACATAAGTCAGTAAGAACATTGACCAAATTTAAAAAATCACAATGCTAGATATATAAATAGCTATATAATTTGTAGAAACTGTGAAGCAACCCTAATTTAGCAAAATAATATTTTCAATTTGGTATCTGTGCTTGAATTCAAATACAATCCAAAGAAGATCACAGGATCACAGATTTAGAGCTATAAGAGACCTTAAAAGGCAATCTGAACTTTGTGTCCATGTTTCCATTGCCTTCTCACCATGGAACATTATTTCACTCCTACAGTCTACCTTCTCCCATTGGGACCTCCATTTTGGGAAGGGGCCCAGGCTGGCCATGCTTTGTTCCCCTCCTGGCTCAGCTTCTGGCTCTTTGAACTTTCACAACATGCCCCACATGGGTACTGCACCCTCTCCCACCTACTTTGCAGTTGCCTTTTCTGTGTTATCTTCTCTTACTAAAATGTAACTTCGTCAAGGACAGAGACTGTCTTTTCTTTTGCTCATATTTCTTTCCTCTGCTTGATGAGCACAGTACTTGGCATATAGTAAGTGTTTAATGAATGCTTGCTGCCTGCCATCAATGACAAACCCTTACTTTTACAAATGAGGAAACTGAGGCACAGAAAGATTACATAACTGACTTACTACACGTTACACAGCTAGTAAGTGTCTGAGGTGGGATCTGAACCCAAGTCTTCCTGACTCCAAGTCCAGTGTCCTATGATGAAGAGCTTACAAAATGGTCCCTCAGAGGACCTGCTTAAAATAGGTTAAAAAAGACTTAGCTATTAAGAGATAATACTGTATGTGCAGTGCTTTGTTACATGAGAGGTATATATTATGAAGTAGGATGGAGGGGAAAGAATTTCTCACTATTTTCACTGAGATCACAACAAGGTACCCCAGTAGATAGAGACCTAGAATCTGTGGAGTCAGAAGGGACCTGCGTTCGAATCTCTCCTTGGACACTCACCAGCTATATGGCCTTGAACAAGTCACCTGAGTGCTTTCAGAGTCCTCTCATCTGTAAAATAGGGAAAATAATTGCAGCTGCCTCACAGGGCTGTTGTGAGGGTGTCATGACATAATATAGGTAAAGTATTCTGCAAATCTTAAAGCACCATATAAATGCTGGCTATTACTACTACTACTACTACTACTACTACTACTACTACTACTACTACTACTACTACTACTACTACTACTACTACTACTACTATCATTACGGGCAGGATTGAGATTAGATAGTAAGATCTTCCTGGGTTTACAGACCGACAGTTAAGGATTGTTTCATTCTCTGGATCTGTATCCCAAGAGCCTTGTAGGTATTTAATAAATGCTCATTGAATGATTGGCTAATTGATAGCAAGGGGCAGCCTAAATGACATTAAAGATCTTTGCTGTTGACTGTATTACTCTTCAAATAATAGTGACATTTACATGGCACTTTAGAACTTGTAAAGTGCTTGATTTACATGATCATATTTGAACCTTACAACAACCTGCTGAGGTAGTATTATTACCATGATTCTCATTTTACAGATGAAGAAATTTAAGCTCAGAAACAATAAGTGACATGGTCACGTAGCCTGTAAGTATTAGAAATGGGATTTGAATACAGGTGTTCTTAACTTCCAACACAGCCTCTATATCACACTGTCTCTTTAAGTATTTTAATTCATATATGTCAACGATATCCTGAGATAGAACTTCTGGCTTTTTCTATGAATTAATTACTAAATTTTAAAATATTTTCAGGTAAGGACAAGTGCTGTTATCTTGAGGGTATTTAAAAATAACAGAACTAACCTAAATCAGGCTGAAGGCCACTGGTATTTTCATCAATTCTCAGGTTCGTATAGAGTGGGACAGACTCAGAGCCCAATCGACTGCAGGGCACAGCGTAGACGTCAAACAGATCCTTGAGGTCCTTTCGACTTCGGACACTGAGAATAAGAATAATAAATGCTTTATAATTAGTGTTACTTAAGAGCTTTGAGGTGGAAAGAGAGAAAAACAAATTATGTCCTACCTGAATGACTTGAACAGCTCTACAAATTCAACAAAACTCATGTTACTATCCGAAACCATGAAATTCTGAAATCCCTTCAGTCCACCTTTGACTTGGCCATGCCAACTACTGCTGCTCCACGTACTAGAATAAAGAAATCACTCTGATTATGTAAAACATGGATGTTGTCATTTTTAGCATAGACCATCTTTTAAAAAGTCTTGGTTTTTTTGATGCCTCTTGATTTTACATCACACTAATTTCCAAATATATTCCTCCTCCGTCCTGACCCAGTGAGATAGACCTTGTAACAAAGATTAAAAAAAAAACCCAAAACCAAAACAGAATGAAAAAAAAACAATCTGGCAAAACTAGCTAACATTGTGTTTAAAATGTAATAATTTATACCCATAGTCCCTTCCCTCTACAATGAAGGGAGTGAGATATACTTTTCAACTCTTCTTCTGGGCCAAACTTGGTCATTATAATTTACAAAGCATTCAAATTTTGGGGGGAATCTTTCTGTTTTATAGTCATCCTGTGTCTTATTTCTTGTTTCTGCTCATTTCAATCCACACCACTTCAATAATTTTTTTTAATGGCTCAGTAATAGTGTATTACCACCATGGAACACAATTTAATCATTCTGCAAGTGATGGGTCCCTATGTTGTTTCCAGTTCTTTTCTACCACAAAAAATTCTGTTACAAATATTTTGGTGTTTGTGGGACTTTTCTTACCATCTTTGAACTAGTATGTGTCTAGTAGGGGGGAAAGGTATGGACAGTTTAATCACCTTTATAGGATAATTCCAATTTTTTTTTCAGAATGATTGGACCAAATTCACAACTCAATCATTAGTAGAGTAGGCTGCCAGTCTTTTGGTAGCCTCTCCAACACTACTTTCAGATTTTATGATCTTTGCTAATTTGTTCCTTATGAGATCAAAACTTATAGTTGTTTTGATTTGCATTTCTCTTATCATTTTTCTTATTAGTAGTAATTTACAGCAGTCTTTCAGATATAGGAAGTCAGCCCAGGAGGGAAGGAAAGCTCTCAATACTAAAAAATTTAAGACACAAAAGGAACAATTCTATTAAAGTGGAATTTCATGTAACTTCATGATTTACATGCTAAAAATTCAAGAATATTTTCTTCTCTTTTGTAACTTTCATAAGAAATTTGGCTTGGACCCACTTTCAGGTAATAATACATTCTTTCAAGGTCATTCTCAACATAATTATTAGTATCTGCACTAAAAATGTTGACAAATCCTGAAATAATAAGATTGATAAACATGTATCATCATTCTTAGGCTAATTATGATGAACTGCTTATTATACAACCTGCCTCCAGATAATAACTACCTGCATCTTAGGCCACAGAAGGGTTGAATATACATATATCTATCTATCTATATATCTATCTATCTATCTATCTATCTATCTATCTATCTATCTATATATAGATAGATAGATAGATAGATAGATATATGTGTCAAGGACAAATTGTCTAGAAGATCAATCATGAGTTCAGATAAGACTCTCTATAACCTCTGCTACATGTACCCCAGATAATCAAGACTGTCAAAGATTTAGGACCAGATGAGTAAGCAAGATTTTAAGTGATGTAAGTAAGAGAGTGCTTCTTGCTGCTCAGAAAGACATTAAAATAAGAGACATACACAAATACACACACACACACACACACACACACACACACATGCCTTGCATCATCCCATGGCTATATCTCTACAATGTCAAAATTGTCGATTACCTCAGCCAATTTAGTTTTTAAAAACTAGTAAAATTTGGGATCTTTGGTCAATATGAGGTCAAACAACTGCTTTGACAAAGACTACACTTGTTCAATGACAGGATAGGAGTCTTATCTTCCTACCAGATGTCCATTTCATGAATGGACCTCTCAATTTACTATCTCCCTCAGTCTCCACAGAGTGGAACTTAATACATTTATGGAATCGAATTAAACATTCTTACTATTGTTTCTGATAACATTAATTAACATGATCTTTCTTTATGTTAGCTCTAAAATCCATGCTGCTACAGAACACATAGGTTGTCTGAATTAGCTGAAACTTAAAAACAAACAAACAAAAAACTGCTCAGATATCCTGGTTTATATATCATATCTGCCTTCTTACAACTTCTACTTATTGCTTCTGGTTGTGTTCTTGGGGGCCCTAAAAAAGAAGAGCACTCTCTTTTCCACATATTTACCTTTTAAATACTTCAAGATAGCTGGCACATCTCCCGCTCCCCAGGTGTTTTCTTTTTTTCACACTAAGCTAAGTGTTTCTAGTTCCTTCAACCCGTCCTCACATGGCATGAACTCAGGGCCCCTCCCCATCCTGGCTGCCCTCCTTTGAATGCTCTCTAGCCCATTAATGCCATTCCCAAAATGTATTACTCAAAACTGAACTGAGTATTCCAGATATATGTGGGTCTCCTAGTCACCCAGCTGACACACTAATGTCTCCTAGTGGCAAAAAAAAAGTAATTTCATGAATAAATGGCAAAGGTGAAAACAGATGAATGCACAGAACATGCTCAGTCAGTTTTATCACAATCTACCTTCTTAGGATTTAGAGTTGGGAATTTGGAAATCATTCAGTGCAGTTACCTCATCTTATAACTGAGGAAACACAGGCCTAACGCTATGAAGTAGCTTGCCCAAGGTTATACAATGAATAATAGCTTATGTTTATGTAATGCTCGAAGGTCTGCCAAATGCTTCATGATAAATTACTTCATTTTACCCTTTAAAGGAGCCTGTGATGCCACTGTTATCCCCATTTTAAAGACAAAGGACTAAGGCCCAGAGAAAGTGAGCTACCCAAACAAGTCTTTATACCACACCGCCTGTTATAGTGCTGTCAGGAACATTTTGTCTTAAAAGTAGGCATTGCCAATGTGGCCTTTATATATATAAACTCATTTGATTACTAAAAAAATTTAAAAATTAGTGTTAGATTAATTTAAAAAGTCATGATGTACACATGGATATATATGTGCATACATATGTGAAATCAAATGAAATGGCACTGAATCAAGAGTTTAAGAGTTTGAATCACAGGTTTAAAGTAAAATCAGATGACGTGATTTTTGCTGTCACCTGCCAGAATCCCTTTCTCAATACTGATTACCTTATAGGAAGCACTAGAACTCTGGCCCCAGGATTCTCCAACCAGCAGATTTCAAAGCGTTAGCTGGTAAATCTCCAAGCTGTTTACAGTTGCCTTGCTCCCTCTTTTTAGTTTTGGGAGATTCTGGGCAAGAAGGGGAAGGTCCTCCAACTCCAAATACGATATGCTCTTTCCATTTCATCACTCAATCTCCTAGTCATGCACATTACACCCCCAAGTATAAGCCAAGCATTACATACACTATACCTGTAATAATGTATTAAATGACTGACAGAATTCATGTGGCTTATCTGGCATTATGAAATCAGAGACCTAGTTTATCTTTGTTATCAGATCCTTGTACTTTAGTCTCTCTCTACTATAAAATTAGCACTAAAATGTGATACCATGGGAATACAGAAGAAGATACACTCAGGAAAACCAAGAAGTTTTTCTCAATGAAATAAATTAATGGCACAAGGGTAATCAGTTTTTAAATTAATGAGTCGAATTTCTATAGGGTCATCTCGAAAAGAGCAAACTAAAGAATAAAAAAAATGCAATTAAATGAGATTAATGATTCTATTTTACAACGGAATTTGTCCCTACTTAGGCTGACTCTTGCTTGAAGGTGACAATACAGGTGAGGAGAGTGGTCTGACTGGTGAAGGTGCTCCAGCAGCTAAGTTAGGAGATCCAGCTGTAGTCAAAGAGTGGGCTCTTCTGGAGGGCAGATTATTAGAAGGACTAATGATAACATTCTGATCTATAAAAGTATAAGAGGGAAAATAAACATTGTCACAGGTTATACATTTCATTATAATTTGTCTCTCAGTAACCCCATAATAACAAATATAAAACTTGAATCTCTCTTAAAGGCTATCTTTAAACTTAAATATGCTTTAAAAACTAAACCAAGATTTTTGACAAGTGTCCTGTATCATCAAAAGAACATCAATGTTCAATAAAGGGAAGATAACGTAAGTTAACATAGTTCTAAGGCTGCTATTCCTGATTTTTTTGTTTTTATTTTTTAAAAAATACATCATGTAGATAAGAAAACTTGGCTGTTTTAGTAAGACAAAGTACTTTAGCAGCTATCCCTTAAGGTGTTGTAATCATAATACAACATGATCATAACATAAAACAAAATTTCTAATTATTATAAAACTTAAAAACCAGCTATGACCTAGATTTAGAGTATGAAAACACAGCTCTACCTGATTCTTTTTGCTCATTAAGGTCTTGAGGATCTGAGCCACTGCGGCCACGGCACTCCTTATACATTTTTGCCTTTCGTGTGGCCATCTCATCATCAGTAGCCTCTCCACTTTCACCCTGGAAACAGAGAATACAGAACATTTCTGTTCTTTTTTCTTGGAACCATGTCTAATCTACCCCAGATACTTATCTCCTTCCTTAACTATTGCAACCTCTTCCTTGCTGGACTCCCCAGCTTTAGTAACACCTACAGCTCAGGCCATCACCAACATCTTCATCATGGCCTTCCGCAGTCTCTGCTTTAAAAGTGGATTTCCATTGCTCATGAAGAGGTTAAAAATCCTTAACTTGTGTTTCAAAATCTTTCCTTGAGATATTCTGGATTATTCTATCTCCTCATGAATGGGGGCTGAATATGGAGTCAGAAAACTCAGGTTTAATTCTTGGGGTGGTCTTACTACTTGTTTGACCTTGGGCAAGTCCCTTAACCTACCTGGTCTCAGTTTTCCCATCTGAAATGAGGACTGGACTAGATGATCTTTGTGATCTCTTCGAGTTCTAAAACTATGACCCTGTGATCCCTTGTATTACAGTTATTTGTATACATTTTTCTCCTTCTATCCATTCATTTGTAAACTTCTGGAATTTAATGTTTGTTTAATGTTCATTTAATGAGAGTAATGTTTGTGTTCTCAAGAGAGTTTTTATCACCAGTGCCTAACTGCACATGGTATGTGCTTAATAAATGTTTAATAAATTGAATTGAATTTCCAAAAGGGGATATGTTATATATGGAGGTAAATTTCTTGGGTTAGACCATGACATCTTACAAAATACTAAATTGGTTATATTATTAGATAGACTTTTGTTATCTCCATGAGAATCTAACTATAATTTATGAGACTGTTTCTAAGGGAAACTGCATTGAGTCAGATGTTAGGATTCTACAAATCTATCTTTTTTTTTGATCCCCAAATGTACACTGGGGTTAAAGGGAATCTGAAAAACATGGTGTGCCTAGAGGAAAAATAAGTATGCTGCTTGATCCACACTGCCACTTTCAGACTGTCTCTTCTCATCATCTCAACAACTTTTCCTCCTCTAAGGTTCACTCAATCCAGACAGAAAATTCTTTCAAAATCCTGCTGGCTATTCTGTGAGCTCCCAGCATTCTTCCTCATTTCTTGAGGAGTTCAATATCTACATTCCCCCACATCTGCAAAGGGGTGCATTTTTGCAAATCTTTTCCCATCTACCTCCAGCAAAATACCTCCACAGTTATTCTTTTTCTATCTCTAAATATTATCTCTCCCTATTTTCTGGTTACTTGTTTGCCATATAATGAAATATACAATCTTCCCCATCTTTAAAATACCCAAAGTATACTATACCTTCCCTACAATCTATTGTCTATCTCACCTCCATTTCTCAGTCAAATTCCTAGAAAAATTGTCTAGACTTGATGCCTCCCTTTCAATCCTCTTACTCTCTTCTAACCCTTGACAGTATGGCTTCTGGCCTCTTTATCTGACTACCCTGATGGCCTTTTCTTGGTCCTCATGCTTGACAACTCTATAGCATTTGATGTGGTTGACAGCCCTTGCCTCCTGGCTATTCTTTTTTCCCATGGGTCTTTTTCAGGATACTGTTCTCTTTTGGTTGTATTCCTACTCGTTTGATGATTCCTTCCTTTTCTGGAACGTCATTCTTATCATGCCCACTAACTGTGGGTATACCCCAAGGTTCTGGCATGGACCTTCTCTTCTCTTGCTACACTTTTGGTGGCTTTTCATCACCTCATATAGGTTGAATCATCATCTCTCTGCAGATGACTCTCAGATCTGCATAACCAACTCTAGTCTCTCTCCTGAGCTCCAGTCCTGAGTAACTAACTCCTTCCTGGACATTTCAAATAGGATGGCCCAACGACATCTCAAACTCATCATGTCCAAAACAGAACTTGCTACCTTCCCCTTAAACACACCTATCTTCTAAGTGGGGCACTTTAATTCTTCCAGGCCTTAGCATTCCCAACCTCAGCATGATCCTCAATTCCTTACTCTCACCCACTCTCACTGGACACATGGATATCCAATGAGTTGTCAGATTTTGTTGGTTTTTACCTCCACAGCATCTCTT
Organism: Phascolarctos cinereus; assembly: GCF_003287225.1. Taxonomy (NCBI): domain Eukaryota; kingdom Metazoa; phylum Chordata; class Mammalia; order Diprotodontia; family Phascolarctidae; genus Phascolarctos; species Phascolarctos cinereus. The sequence goes on from NW_027555736.1 coordinate 78,309,201, forward strand.
GCACCTGTCCAAGGCTCTCTACCTACTCAAGGACGACCATAGCTTGGGCCCTCATCACTCCTCACCTATGCTAATTGAAATGACCTCCTAATTGGTCTCCTTGCCTTTAATTTTTCCACATGCTAACCTATTTTCTATATGTTGGCCAGAATGATTTTCCTAAAGCATGGGTTTAACTATGACACCCCTCCCCCCACTCAAATTTCAAAGGTTCCATGTTATTTCTAGGATAAAATATAAATTCCTCAGTTTGATGCTGAACGCCTTCACAACTGGCCCCCAATTACCTTTTCAGTTTTATTATACATTTCTTCTAGGCATATTGGCCTTCTTACTGTTCCTTGTACCAGAGACTCCATCTCCAGTTTTGATGGCTTTACACTGGCCAGCCCCCATCTCTAGAAAGCACTCCTTTGGCCATAACTCTCAAAACCCCTACTTTCCTTCAAGGCACAGCTCAGGTGGGACTTCCCACAGGAAGTTATTTTAATACTTGACCACCCTCCCCAGTCGATACTGTCCTTCCTGCCAAACTACAATGTTTTAACTTTTTAATGTTTTGTAAATACTGCTACTCAGTAGATGCTTAATATGAGTGTTGACTGATAAATGCTAATAACAAAAGCTAATATCATAGCTAATAAGAGTTATAAATTTGCAAAGAACTTTACATATATTATTTAACTCGATTCTCATTTAATTTACTGATCAGTTGCCAAATCATGCCGATTCTATCTCTAAAATATTTTATATCCGTCCCTTTCTCTCCACTCAAATGGTTACTACCCTATCCAAACCTTCATCAACCTCAATCAAGAACAAGCATCTACTAAATGGCCAGGCACTGTGCTAAGTGCTGGTGATACAAAGAAAGGCAAAAATAGCCCCTGCTTTCAAGAAGTTCACATGCTAATGAGAGATAGAACATGCAAATAACTATGTATATGTATGTATGTATGTACATACGTGTGTACGTATATATCTTTATCTACCTGTCTGTCTGTCTATCTATCTGTCTGTCTGTCTGTCTGTCTAGAAGGAGGTAACTTAGAGGGAAATGCAGAGACAGTCTCTTGGAGAAAGTAGGAATTGAACTAAGTACTAAAGGAAAGCTAAGTATTGAAATTCCAAAGCTTCAAAAAGTAAGTATTCGAGTCCAAAGGAAAACTGAGACAGGCAATGAAGGAGAGAATTCCAGGCATGGGAGACAGCCAATGAAACTGTGTGAGGGGCCAAGTCAGGAAGGGCTTTGAAAGCCAAAAGATTTTATATTTGTATTTGACCCTGCGAGGTAATAGGGACCTACTGAAATGACTGAGTAGGAGAGTAACATGGTCAGATCCATGCCTTAGGAAGATCACTCTGACTAGGATTACTGCAAAAGCCTCATTATTTGTCTTCCTGCCTTTCCTTCTCTCTTGTTCATCTTCACCCAGCTACCAAATTGATACTTATGTTACAGATTAGATTATGTTACTCTCCTGCTTAAGAAGATTTACAAATCCCTCTGTTTGCCTTTTAAAACTATTTACAATCTGCCTCCCATTTGTTTTTATGGGCTTAACACACATTATTCTGTGTACTCCAGCCAAACTAGTATGCTTGCTGATCCCTATCTGACAAGGCTGACCCCCACAGTTAAATTCACTCCTTCCTCATCTTATCGCATAGAATCCCTCTGCTCAAATGCCACCTCGTACAGGAAATAATTCTAATACTCCTTGTACCTTGCAGTCTCTACCATACAATTTAGCAGTTTTAAAAAAATTGTATTAAATTTTTTTCTCTTCAATTAAATTATAATTTACGAGAAGGCAGAGACCACGTTCTATGCTCCTTTCATACCTCCCGTGGCACCTGCCTTGGTGCACATTACATGTTGTTTATTATGCATGTGTTGATTTGATGTGAAATATGGTGAAGTGTGAAACTCTTACCCTCATAAGGATTTTTTTCTTTTTCTTATTTGCACTTATCCCAAGGGTGTTGTTCCTCTGGACAATAGGTTTCTCCACACTTTTAGACAGTGTTACTGGGCTTGTATTTCGTGTAGTCCAACGTCTGCCACCAAACAGTTCAACAGCATGAGCCAAAGTTGGACCTTCAAACCTTCCATCCTCCTATAAAGAATGACATGATTACAAATAGAGGACTGAAGGTAACACAGCTGAGAAGCTCCTTAGAAAAAGGAACATTAAATCTATGCCATCTTCTGCTATTGAGTTCCCTGGGCCTCTTCCCTTTTCGCCCTATTGTCAACATTATTTCCCATGGATTTAATTATCGTCTTCACTCAGCTATGTATCTTGCCCTGATTTCTCTTCTCAGCTCTGGTCTGGCATTACCAACTGCCTGCTGGACCTTTTACAGTGGATGTCCCATAGACATCTTAAACTCAAGAAATCCAAAACATAATTTACCTTTCCCTTCAGACCCACTGCTTTTCGGAATTTCCCCATTCTGTTGAGGGCAACACTACTGTTCTAGTCATTTTTAAGTTTGAAACCTTGACGCCATCCTCAGCTCCACATTCTCATTCACCCCACACAACAGTTGTTTCCAGGGTTACACAAAATCCAAGGACAGTGAGGAGTGATTGACTTGATATCACTGAAGAATGTGGTGCTTTGGATGAAGAAATTTTCCCGCTAATTTAAGACGAATGCTTCAAATGCCGAAATCTTGTTTAACTGTATTTGATGGAAAATTTTTAAAAATTACTGTGAATTTTTTTTTGCCTTACTCAACAGAGTTCATGAGAGATTGTCTAACTTTTTCTGGATAAACATCAGTTTTTGTACCATGCTCTGATACAGTAATGACTCTGGAAGCTGATCAGATATGCAGGATTAAGCTTGCCCTTTCACTGAATTTATTGAGATTTCTCTGCTAGTCAGGAGTTCTATTTTCTCCTTTCGTAGTTGCCTCAGTGACTTACAGAACTGTTTTCCTCTATATTTATTGAGTGGTCTTTGGTATCCTGTCCCAATCTTTTTTTAACACACAAAATGTGTTTCTCTTCAGAGTGGAGAAATGTGTCTGCTCCCAGGTACAAAATGACTGTACTTCTCCGCTGTTGTTTCCTGCTGTCAGTTTCCTCCTGTTTCACATTCCTCTTTATCCCACTGTCCTGTTTTTACTACTCATTCCCCTACTCTCTGAATATAACAGGAGGACAGAACTGATGACTTCCAGGGAAAACCACAAGATGAAGAACTGCAGAAGCATATGGGCTCTCCCAACAAACCCTACCCCGAGGAGAACATAAGCTTCTTGAGAGGAAAGACTGTCCTGTTTTTCTTTCTCCAACACCTAGAAAAAGACCCAGCACATTTTAGGCACTTAACAAATGCTTAAATGGCTGAATATTTTAAGAGCAATTCTTTTTTTTTTTATAAGAGCAATTCTTGTTGGACTGAGAGGTCTTTTGGCTTACTTCTGGGCTTATGGATACTCTGGAAGGTTAAAGATAATACAAGTTTAACCAGTTGATAAGCAAAGCATAATAAAGTACAAATTATATATATATACACATATATGTATATATATAAAACATACATAAAAATATACACACATAGATATGCATATAGTAAAACCTACATATAGTACTATAATACAGTAATAATACTTATAGTTAGGGCCATTTTCCTCCACAAGATCTCATATGACTTTCATAAATATGACCTGAATTGTTCTCATGGAGCTAGTAGAAAGTATATATAATTACCCCATTTTATAGATGATAAAACTAAGATAGGCATTATACAATGAAGCATATAGATTGACCTTGAATATAACCTAATTTTTTTCAAAATTTAGGATTTAACTTCTATTCATTCTTCAATCCTACCCTGTTATTACTCTTAGCTAATAAGCTACCTTAGCTATTAATTAGGATTAATTAGTTGTCTACAAAGTAGTAGGACAAACTGATGGCTATAAGTACTGAGAATCCTGGGTTCAAATCTTACCTCTGAGTTTCTTCTAAAAATAAGGAAGTTAGTCAAGAGACTTCTGAGGACCCTTCCAGTTCAAGATTTATGATTCTAGGAAGAATTTTTTTGGAGGATATACATAAATTCAGGCATTCCTCAGAGACATAGAGGGTTCCATTCTAGACCACCACAATAAAGTAAATATCGCAATAAAGTTAGTCACATGATTTTTTTTTTGGTTTCTCAATGCAAATAAAAGTTATATTTACAGTACACTGTAGTTTGTTAAGTGTGCAACAGCATTATATCTAAAAAAAAGTACATATTTTAATTTAAAAAAGTTATTGCTAAAAAATGCTAACCATCATCTGAGCCTTCAGAGAGTCAGAATCTTTTTGCTGGTGGAGGGTCTTGCCTTGATGCTGATGGCTGCTGACTGATCAGGGTGGTGGTTGCTGAAGGGTGGGGTGGCTGTGGCAACTTCTTAAGATAAGAAAACAATGAGATTTGCCACATAATCAACTCTTTGTGTCACTTGAATACTTAAAAGTCCAATGTAAGGTTATCAACTGGCCTAATTTCAAGATTGCTGTGCCTCAGAAAATAGGAAGGCCAGAGGAGAGGGAGAGAGACTGGGGAATGGCCAGTTGGTGGAACACTCAGAACAAACACAACATTTATCAATTAAGTTTGCCGTCTCATATGGGTACAGTTCATGGCACCCCAAACAATTATAATAGTAACATCAAAGATCACCGATCACAGATCACCATAATAAATATAATAATAATGAAAAAGTTTGAACTATTGTGAGAATTACCAAAATGTTACACAAAGACACAAAATGAGCACATGCTGTTGGAAAAATGGTGCCGACAGACTTGCTCAATGCAAGGTTGCCACAAACCTTCAGTTTGTAAAAAATGTAATATGTGGGAAGTGCAATAAAGTGAAGCATAATAAAACAAGCAATGCCCCTATATACATATGGATACACACATGTATCCATATGTACGCGTGTATATGTGTATGTATAATGCAGTCTCCGATGTGAGATACATAATTCAATATCTACACAACATGAAGTGATTTCTCTAAAGTTACACAGGCTATTAGGGGATTGTAATAGCATTTGATGTTTCAGCTGTAATGAGTGTTTAGTCACTAACATACACTGGCAGTTCACTAATCACAAAGTCTTGAAGTTAAAAAGGCAATCAAATGAAATTTTCATTGTTTATCTTTCTTTGCCCAAGTATCAATAATGTAGTGGGAGACCATTAATATCTTGTATCATTAATGTAAGGTAAATACTAAATTCCTTACCTGATAGAGACTGACATATTGCTTCCTTAGCCACTGTTGTCGCTGGTCGGGAAATTTCCTCATTTTTCTTACAGCTTTGGTTAATTCTAATAATCCATCATATACCATTTTAGCAGTGTGCTTTGGTGCCACAAAGTGTAATAATCTATTATCAGTAGTCTGAAGCCCATAAAGCAGTGTCACACTATTCTCTAAGAGGGACATGTTACTGAGTTTGTTCTGAACACACACAGTGTGCATATCGATGCCAGGATGTCCCATGTACACAGCCTTGGCTGAAAACAAATCCAAGAAACCTTCCACCAAACCATTTAATCCAGTATTGCCAAGTGACTGAAGTTTGCCAGGTTCAGCTAGGTTTCCTGTGATGCCTAACTTGGCTTTAGTATTGGCTAGCGAGGCAGTTGTAGGTTTTATCCAGGTCAAAGTACTATTATCAGGCTGAAGCCGAAGAAAACAGCGTGCTGATAGATGCGTATCCTGGTCATAGTGAATGACGGTGGCTCCCTGGAGTATGAACTGATGGACATCAGCTCTAATGGACAACACATACCAAGGAATGAGTTCTGTTCCATGGTTGAATGCTTTCTGCTCTTCTTCTGTTCCGTGGAAATCCCATTCTTTTGCCTGCTCAAAAATATCACTTTCTGAATCAGATAGCTCTCCAATTATAAACCTATATTGGAGGTGAGATCACAAAAAATTACCAGTGATTAGCTTTATAGTCTAATAACTATAAAATGTAATGAATTCAACAAAATGCTAACATAAGAACATTACACTTATTTAGCTATGGATTCCAAATTAGTAGAAAAATATGATGACTTTTGGAAATATAAAATGTAGAGGCATTTATCTAATTGATTTTAACCATATCCTCAATAATTTATGGCAATATAGACATCTAAAATGGATTTTCTAGGTCTGTTAGGTGACAAACACATAAGTATGAGTGAGCTAAAGTGATAAAAAAATTAAAATTATTTTTCACCTGTATCCAGAAGAATCTCTTTCAATAATCAATTATAACTAGTTCAAAGATATAAAATTATGAAATGTTATCATGTGAAATTGATGAGATCCTAATTTTCATTCTGGTAAGAATTAGTCTTGTTAAGGAGAAGGCAAACCTACTCTAAAACAGGAGAGAAAGGAGAGAATGAAATGATATTATATAAGTTTTGAGCTACTGGAAGGAGTGGAAGGACCTTGAAATGACCTCATGCTCAAAAAAAAAATAAACTAGGAAATCTTCTTTGCATGGGGCGGGTAGGGGCTTGGGGGAGGGGACAAAAGAAAGAGAATTGGGAAAAGGAGCAGAGAAATTGATTGGTGGAGGTTTAGCAGGTTTATGATTAACATACAGGAATGAATAAAGTGCAGTGGTTGAGACTGGGATGGAAAGAATAAGGGATTCTAGGGTGGTAGCTCATTAATCACTGAAGCAACTCACTGTAGAATCAAGACTAGGTGTAGAGGTGAGTGAAACTATTTAGTATATTTTTTGGAGAGGCGAATTTCATAATGACTGGTGAAGATTCTACATATTAGAAACTTGTTTTTAGTGGGGTCGCTCCGTTTTCTTTAAAGCCAAGGTAAACATGCTGGGGTACTTGCTCCTGGCACAACTGGCTCCTTACACAGCCCTAATCACCAAAAGTAAGCTTAATCATCAGTTATATGGATGAGGAGGAGGAGAAGAAAAGAGAGAGCTCTTGGTGAGTGGCCTCAATTTTTTCAGTGAATAGGAGGTAAGGTTCTCAGCTGAGAGGGTGGGGAAAGAGGGAGCCTTGGGAGGTTTGAGGAGAGGTGAAAAGAGGTTTGGAAAGTCAGTGCAGGTGAGTGGTTCAGTGAATCAATTATGGAGGTGTTATTGCCTTGCCATTGAGAGGGCCCAGATGATATTATGTAATAATCTCATCATTATGTAATAATAACTTGTAGTGGCCCCAGGCAGCACAGTTTTGTGGTTTTCTCCAGTTTCTTTCAGTACCACAAGAATAGGAGTGAAGGCAGAGGGTGATAAGAGTAGTCTAAGCTTAGCTGGGGTTTAGAAGGGCAGGATTTCCAGTAGGATAAAGGGGCAGGGAACTTGAGAGAAGAGAACAGTGTGGAACTGAACTAGCTTACCAAAGGGTCAAGAAGGGGAAGGGAAGAAATTGTAGCCAGGACAGGGGTAAATGACGAAAGAAAGTGTGAAAAGATGTGTATGAACTGATATAGAGCGAAGTAAGCTGAGACAAGAAAACAACATACACAATGATTACAACATAAACAGAAAGAACTTCTTAGTAAACTTGTTCCCATCATTCTCAACACTGTTTAGTTCTTTTTCAGTTTGCACAATTTAGTACGGGCTTTAAGAAACAAGGATCTAAGTAGTGAAGGCAATCATCTTGCTTATATATCTGCAGTAGAAGGGGGTGCTTGCCCTCCCATCCTGAACATGGCCAAATGGCACTTCCTGCAGAGAATAAAAATTATGAGATAAACATCAGTGGTAATAATTTCTGGTGATTAAATAAATTTGAATTATTATTCTTAATATTTTATCAAGGGAAATTGTGTTTTCCACATTCCGTATTAAATTTGAGTGTTCAGTTAAATACATTTTGCAAAGACAAATTATGAGCATGAAATAAACGTCTGGAAAAGACAAATTACAAGCCTTTTCTATAGCCCAATTCTGCTACTCAATGATGATGTAAATGGCATAAATAATGTAAATGTCTTCTTTAGTGTCAGTTTTTATTTTAAAACTCAAAAGAAACTAATCCCAGATGTTAATAATTCCATTAAAAAGCATTCTTCTAGGGACCAAAGCCTATTGCCTAAAACAAAATTGACAATCACATCTAATTGAATAAATTAATTTCATACAGGAAACTAGTAGTTTCCCTTTTTTAAATGATTACTTATTGAATTTCTGAAGCAGGGAGCCTGACTCTTTTGGAAGAAAGTACTCTATGGTTTTACATATTAAGAGATAGAAGTTTAAGAGACTCTCAACCAGAAGCGCAGGAAGCTATTTACTAATTAAGAGATTCGGAGGTCAGACTAGACATAGGTTTAAACCTCCATAAGGGACATTTGTATATCATTTTAAAGTCTGAAAATACTTTATAAACATACACATTATCTTATTCTACCCTCACAACACTGTATGAAGTAGAGACTACAAATATTATCATCCTTTTACATACGAAGAAATAGAGGCACAGAGAGAGTGATTTACACTAACCAGTGGTAGAGGCAGGATTTGAACAAAGGTTTCCTGACTCCTTTGGGTATGCTGCATCAGGAGAATGCCTTCCTCCCACTAGATGGTCAGATCGCAGAATTCTGAATTTGGGATTATCCACAAAGCATCTCCAAAGGCTGTCACTACTCAGGAAATTTCCCTTCTCAGACTAGAAGACTAGATATTTTTATTACACTCTCTAGAGAATTCAGAGAATTTCTCTTCCTTCACACAAGAGCTAGGTTCCCCCCACAATCATCCACGTACACTCTTCAGGTCAAGGGCAAGCACATGTCTACCTCTGCTAGGTACTTGTTTCTAGTCATCATCAACTGCTCCTAAGAGGAGGAAACTGTCCAGAGGTTCCACTTCTGTGTTCGCAAATACTGAAGTTGCTTTATCTGGTCAGAATCTTCTATTATTCCACCTTTCTTTATGCTTTATGACTCCTGACCCTGTTCCCAGGCCACCCCACTGCACTGGCTAGACTCTCTTCTTCCCTTACTTACTTGGTGAATCAATGATTTCACCTTATCCTTTTCTCTTGAATCCCTTGCCCTCCTTGTCCTGTTACCAGTCATGCCTTGCCAATCCCCCAGTATGAATTATTCCCACCATATGGCTTTCACTTACATTCACATGCTGCTTAACAGAGCTGAAGGAAACTGTGACACTATGCTGAGTGAATCCACTACAGATTAATGTCTTTTATCTCAACTGGGTCTTCACCAAATTGCCTAACCCCTGCCTGTCCCTCTCTTCCTAGCTGCTGTTACAAACCTAGCTCAAGGCTCCCACAGCACCCCGTCCTACCACCTCTTAGCTCAAGTACTTGCTGCATAGTTTATTGAAAAAAAAACTGAGTCTGTTCACCGAGACTTCTCTCTTCCTTCTCCTCCTCATCCCACATCACTTGGGTATCATCCCCTACCATTCTTCTCCACTTCAATCTTGGATAAAGAGGTAGCCCTTCTCCCTGCCATGATCCCATTCCCTCCTCTTCCCACTTACCACAGCTGTAAGGAAAATGAGGACATTTTCCAACTAAAGGTAAGAGATTACCCCTCTCCCCCATCATCCCTAGTCTTTCTTCACCTTACTTCGAGCCCACTTACCTTACTTCTTGCCCACAAACACACTTGTGGCTCCTTAAAAAAAATCTCCCTTGATCCCAGCATTCCTGCTGTCATCCTATTTCTCCTTCTCTTCTTGGCTAAACTCCTTGAGAAAGCTTTCTCTACTAGGTAGATGTTTCTACTTCCTTTCAAATTTTTCTAAATTCTCTGCAATCTCACCTCATCATTCAACTGAAAATTGAATGATACTGAAATCCAAAGTTACCAATGATCTCCCCATGAACATATTGAATAGCCTTTCCTCAATCTCACACTTCTTGATCCCTCTGTATTCTCTAACACCATCAATTACTGACTTCTCTTTTCTGGCATGACTTCCCCTCTGCTAGTATGTGCCCCTCTGATATTACTTTCCAATTGTCCCTATTTATATCTTGCACACATACATTTTCATGTTTCTCATTAGAATGTGTGGTACTTTAGGGCAGGGAAGGTGTTTTTGTTTTGTTTTTTATTACATTTCTTTGCATGCATAGCACTTAGCACAGAACCTGGTATATAAGTGATTAATAAATGTTTGGTGACTGACTCAATGATTATCATTCCCCCAAAACACATTCCCTCCCAAACCTCCCTATTTCTGGGAAGGCACCAGCCTTCCAGTCACCCAAGTTTGTCCTTATTCTCACTCCACAAATCCAATTAGTTGCCAAATCTCTATAACATTTTACATCTGTGTCCTTCTCAACCACTCAAGTAGCAACTACCCAAATTCATGGCCATCCCTTTCCTCTCTATTACTGCAACAGCATCCCAATAGGAAGTTCCACAGTTGAAAAAGTAATCTTCCTAAAGCTTAAGTCTGATCATGTTCTTCCTATACTCAATCAACTCCAGTGCTCATTATGACCTCTAAGAACAAATGCAAATTCTTCTCTTGTCCTTTAAAGCCTTTTATAATCTGTCTCCAACTTACCATGCTAGTCTTATTATGCATTACTCTCTCTCTCTCTTTTTTTTTTACTTTTTTTTTTTTGGCAAGGCAATTGGGGTCAAGTGACTTGCTCAGGGTCATACAGCTAGTAAGTGTCAAGTGTTTGGTTTGAGGCCGGATTTGAACTCAGGTCCTCCTGACCTCAGGGCCGGTGCTCTATCCACTGCGCCATCTAGCTGCCCCCTATGAATTACTCTCTTCATGCATGCTGTGGTTGAACCTCTTATTGCTCCTTATTCATTGGATTCTCTCTCTCCTGCACCCATGCCCTTGCACTGGTTAAGCATGTACATGCCATTTGTATGTACATGCACATGAGAACATCTGTTTCTAAGGGGAATGTGTGTGTATATACACATGGATGTTGTCCTCCTCAGCTATATTATAAGCTCCTTGAAGGAAGGATTATTTCACCCTTTAAAATCCTTAAGTGCCTGATACATAGTAGGTGATTAATAAATGATTGTTGAATAACTGACTGATGTCCCACAGCAAAGTACAAGTACTTAAGAAGTGAATTAAACATATTGAGCATGTTATGCTTAACAGCAGCTGCTTGTTGAACTCACTTCATAAGTCTATAAATGAAAGCATATACTACAGATGAAAAAGAGCTGGCAGAGTTGTAAATTGGCAGTTCAAAAGAAATGATTTAATAAAGTAGGAGGAACAGGGAGGTATCCTGGACTGGCCTGGACTGGGATTCAGGAAACCTGGCTTCTTGTCTCAATTCTGCTAGCTCAACCAGGTTACCTTTTGGGGCTTTCATTTTCTTAGTATACTCTGGCTCTATGATCTTAGGATGTTCCCTCCAATGATGCAGACTGCAACTCTCTATGCTTGCCTATCCTATGTGACTCTTGTCCATGTTCTCCCATAAACTAGGCACAGCTTTGATTTGTTCTGACACTGTGAAATTTTCAAATTAAGATTTTTACAAGTTTCGTAAAGGATATGTTTGTGGTTTTGATCTAAATTTTTTGCCCAAGAGTGTTTTCAGCATGGAAATCTCATGGCAGGAGGAAAAGTTTTCAGAACTTTTATGATGAAAGTGATAGGATTAGGGGTAGAAAGCCTGGGGAAATAGAATCAAAGAATGAAAGGGGTAGTAAGTCGAAATTAGGACCCAAAGTTTAAAAGAGTAGGCAAAAGAGAGCATGCTTTTCAACAAGGGAAACAAAAGTATGATAGAAGGAAATCAGATTCTGCACTGTGAGGAGAGCACTTCTTAAAAAGTCTATAATAAATTTCACATGTGAATACATTTAGATTAGACCTGTAATTTCACGGGTGTAGGGAACGCTAGGCGAGGAAACTCTTATTGAGATGGGGGGACACTCTCTCCACAGTCTCAGAGAACTGGCTTGGGCATTGAGAGGCTAAGTGACTCATGCAGGGTCAAAGTCAATTTTACAGTTGCAAAGAGTTAAATTTAAGTCTGTTGTCAGGAAAAAAAAAACAACCCAACTTCCCAACAATTGGAGCTGTCCAAAAGTATGATGGGCTGCTTGGGGATCCTGGTAGGCCTTCAAGCAGAGGGGAGATAGCCACTGGGGGCCATCTCCAGTCATCCTAATCTATATCTTGCCACTGGACCCAGATGGCTCCAGAAGAGAAAGTGAGGCTGGTGATTTTGCACAGCCCTCCCTCACTTAAATCTAATTCACTTGCGAGTCATGACATCACCTTTCTAACGTCATCATCTTCAAGAATGAAGAACAATCAAATTGTACTTAACTCAGTTGTCTACATGCTTTGAGAATCTTTACCTAGTACTCAGCCTTTGTACCAACCCAAGGCTTTCCTTAACTGATTTGGGTAATTTTGTGACTTGACTGTACTCTCTCTCTCTTTCTTACTTTCTCTTCCTTCCTTCCTTCCTTCCTTCATCTCTCTCTTGATCTCTTTTTGCAACATCATTGATCTTAAAACCTAAACATCTGATATGGGAAAAAAAAAAGAGTGAAGAACAAGCAACCTGTGAATGGTAGGGGCTGCCCCACTGGGGACCCAATTGGCCAGCCCCAGTTGGCAACATAGCTCCTTCCTTCCTTCTTCCCTTCCCTTTTCTTTCTTCCTCTCCTTCAGTCCACGTAGAGTATTATACCCTTACCTTCAGGTGATCTGCCCAAAGGAATGTAAATTTTGATTGCTGAAATCTCACAAGATATCTTGGGGTTTATTACCGAGATTTCTTTCTTAAGGATGATGCCTTAAACCCAGATCACTCTGGCTCTCACTGATCGGCCAATAGTAGGTCCCAGCCAAGCCCACTGGGCCACTGTTTGGGCCCTGATTGGCTCAGAGTGAATGTAAATAGCAATTGTTTTTGTTTTGGCCAGAAACCCCTCGTGTGTGTGTGTGTGTGTGTGTGTGTGTGTGTGTGTGTGTGTGTGTGTGTGTGTTTGACTAGATAAAAGAGAACATTCTTTGCCTTGTTTCTTACCTAGCCTTAATCATTACATGGGTGTTGCCTCAGTCAATCTGAGACCTGGGAAATACATTAGCTTAAAAAGGACAAGGTCTTCTACTGCATTAGGGGCAATCTCCAATCATTCAGATCTATATCTTGCCACCGGACCAGATGGCTCCAGAGGAAAAGTAAGGCTAGTGAGCTCTCCCTCACTTAAATCCAATTCACTTGCAAGTCATGGCATCACCTTCCTGATGTCATGGTCCTCTTTAAGAACTAAGGACAAACAACAGATGACCACTTGACAGGTATGTTCTAGTGAGGATTCCTTCCATTTATCTACTGAACACTCAAGTCCCTTTTAACTTTCACACTTTGTGAGTCTCTATCCTTTATGCCATGTAGCCTCTCAAACACACACGTGTGTTGTTTAAACACACATACCATAAATCTAGATATGCACTAGCCAGCATACAGACAAAAAAAGAAGCCAGGGTTGGTTTTTCTGTTGACAAATATACATATGAAGTCAAGAATGTGGTACAGTAGAGAACAATTACTTTGCCCTCTTCCTTAGCTTTTGTGCTTGCCTGGATTCATTTGCCCACCAATCTGGAAAGGATGTCAGGAGTAAAACAGATTTTGTAGCCCCAGTCTCCATGGTGGTTTTTTTTTTTGCAGGGTTAGAACTCCCTAAAATGGATTTTTGGGGCATATGATCTGCATGAGTGGTTACACAGATCCAAAGAACAAACTTATTCTTAGCTTAGGAGTATTTTGCCAGACTTTTGATCTGGCATTTGGGTGTGGTAGCTCACAGCCTCCAATAATCAAAATGCTGTTAGCCAATACTTATCAAGGACAGGCTTTCTAGTCACTGCAAGCTAGGAATTTGGAATGTAGACGGCCAGTATTCAGCCCAGAAGAAATCAGAATTATAAATGGGTGATATATAGCAGCCTGGTGGCCATGAGTTACAGCTACCCAACAGAGAAAACCTAACGTCCAGTGAAGAGCACAGTATGGACACCTAGCAAGGATGGCACACCCAGCAGAAACAATGTGTCCAAGAATGGAGTGAAGATGTGAGAGTGATGCAATTGATACCTAGCATAGAACATCATGATAGAGGGTGCTCAGGGCATTCACCTCATCATTTTCCATTTAGGTGCAGGAATTCATCATGCCCTTGGCACTAGGTATCCTCTTCCATCCTCTTTTTCAGGTTTTTTTTTTTAATGTGTTGTATTCTCCCAATAGATTTTGAGCTCCTTGAGAGCATGGACTGTCCTATGCTTAGCACAGTGCCTGTCAGTGAGAAGACACTTAACAAATGCTTGACTCTGATATCACTGGAAGACATTAGCAGTTCTGCAGCATCAGGGGTATCGAGTTGTTCTGGCCACATACATAGCCTAGCCATGTATGTCCCTTTAACACATGTGGCCCCTGCTCAACACTTTCTTACATGTGTAACCTCTATATATGTTCCTGGTTTATGTTCTTTCTCTCTCTCTCTCTCTCTCTCTCTCTCTCTCTCTCTCTCTCTCTCTCTCTCTTTTTTAGTGGGGCAATTGGGTTAAGTGACTTGCCTAGGGTCACACAGCTAGTAAGTGTCAAGTATCTAAGGTTGGATTTGAACTCAGGTCCTCCTGACTTCAGGGCTGGTGCTCTATCCACTGCACCACCTAGCTGTCCCTATGTTCTCTTCATATGTGTATTTGAAGTGTGGTAACCTGTGTGAGACCACACTCCATATGCGCATAGGAGGAATCCTCTCTTGCCAACTTATTGGATGGAATTTGTCCCTAGCTACTGGCACACAATAGGCCCTTAATAAATTCTTGTTTACATAAATGCCCTGTCTAGTCCAAACCTCTTATTTTATAGATAAGGCAACTAAGTAACTTTCCCAAGATCCCAAAGGTTGTAATTGTCAGAGATGGCATTGCAGCCCAGGTTTTTTGATTCTAGAGTACCAGCGCTAACTATCATTTTCATGGATTCAGTGAAGATTTTGGTTGGATATAGAGATCTTTTCTAAAAAGGCAAGAAGGGATCAGCTTATGAAAAGTTTTAAATGCTAAACAGAAGAGTTTATAATTGATCCTGGAGGTAATAGGGAACCACTGGAGTTCAATGAATGCGTATGTGTGATTATGTGTGACATGATCAGACTATGTGTATATACACAAAACATATAATACATATGTGTGTGTGTATGTGTGTGTATTTGTGTGTGCAGGTATTTCTCTCATTTTCCCATGCCATGATTAAATGAGTTTTTCAATGTTACTTTTACAAGCCAGACCAGTTATACTATAACTATTGCATATGTGCATGCGCGTGTATGCATGCATACATACACACACACACACACACACACACACACACTGAATACAATGAAAAAAACCATGTCCAAAGCAGAGTTTACTATCTCTTCCTCCCTACTTCCCCTGCTCCAATCCTTACCTTTAAGTTTCCCTATAACTATTACCATCCTCCCAGTCATTCAAACTCACAATATAGTTGTCATCCTTGACTCTTCATTCTCACTGAACCCACATACCCAAGCTGTTGACAAGTTTCACCTTCATAACACTCCTCGTACACACTCCTTCTGTTCACACAGCCACCACCCTCTCTGCCAGCCCATGTCACATCATGCTTGGACTATCACAACAGTCTGCTGGTAGGTCTCCCTGCTTCAAGTCTCTTCCCATTCCAATCTGTCCTCCATTCAGTCCTTGGTAAGCTAACCCCTTCCTACCTTTCCAGTCTTCTTACACATTACTCCCCAACACATACTCAATGATCCGGTTTTGTTCCTGGCATATAACACTACAACTCCCAACTCCCTGCGTTTTCGCTGGATGTCTCCCAGCTCAAACATGATCTCCTACAGGACCCTTTCCTACGGAATCCCCTTCATACTCCCAGAGTGCTCCCCTGTGAGACTACCCTTCATCTGCATCATATAATACTTCTTATATGTACAGAGTTATTTGCATCTTGTATACCCCATTAGAACGAGAGTTCTTTGAGGGCAGGGACCATGTTTTTGCCTTCTTTGTATCTTCAGCACTTAGGAGAGTGTCTGGCACATAATAAGTATATAGTAAATGCTTGCTGACCATTGATTAAAGAAAAGCTAAGGCTGGTTTACTACCAGCAGATATACATGATAAAGACAAGAATGTGGGACAATATGACAGAAGACAATGACCTTGCCTTCTTCCTCGGTTTTTGTGCTTATGTGTGTGTATGTACACATGTATGCAGTGTGCGTGTGTGTGTGTGGCCTCAGGGGCCAATGAGAGTCAGAAGACCCAAGAAGCAGAAGTGCAGATGATCTTACCTCACCTCATTTTGGTCCTCTTTAACCTAAGAGAGTGATGACCTTGTGCAGAGAAGCCAGAATGGACATGCCATATCTTGCTGAAGAGAGACACAGGCCCTGGCACACTGATGGGGACCCCCTCCACCCTCATCTCACAGAGATTTTCTGGTGACTTTCAGGAGCTGAAGAGCTAGGGGACTGTTCATCATATCTGAGACAGAGGTTGTACCTAACAGCTGAAGAAAGGAGCAATAAGCATATTAGGGAGAGATGTGGTACGTAAGTGTTCAGAAGCCTTTTTTTCCCCCAACTCTTTCTGCCTCTTACTAGGAGCATTACACTCCTCTCTTGCCTCTTGGGTCCTCAGAGTCTAACTGGCTTCTGACAGAGTTACACTTACACATGCACAAACTCATACTCACATTTAGAAAGAGGGATGTGCATTTATGAATGACAAGAGGCCATATTAAAGTGTGAAAAACCATTTGGGAACACTGCAAAAACGCTAAAGTTGTTAGCACTGCAAATATCAAATCGAAGAGCAGCATAATATAAAGAACTGGAGGAGGGGGGTATCAGGAAAACCTGGGTCCAAATCCTGTCCCTGATAGCCACGTGACCCTAGGCAAGTCACTTCACTTTGATGGGCCTCAGTTTCCACACCTGTAAAATAATCAGGTTGTACGTGATGTTCCCTAGATCCCTTTCAGCTTAATTTATGATCATATGACCTCTAATTTGCTGACAAGGAAAAAACTTAAAACTATGAACCCAACAGAAGATAATTATGGATATTTATATTGACAATGAACATGAAAGGCAACAGAATCTGCCATATGTAGAAGTATTTAAGTCGACACTTTAAATTAAAACTCTCCATAAAGAAGGTTTAGTTGTATGTCAAGTGTAAAATGATATATTTGCTAATTCCAAGTAAGCAAACACAGTCCTGACAATAGAGCAGCTTTCTACCAGAGAAGGGAAACAAATTATAATAGAGTACAAATGCCACACAGTCTTAAGTAAAATGCATGCAAATGCACATAAAGTGAGTTTTACATCCTGAGAATAGTACTATAAAACACTTCAAATAAAGTCTAATCAAATCTGGGAGGAAGACAGTGATTGATGCTTGCAAAACATTTTTCACCCTATTTTCAGTGAGTAATACCAGTCATTGTAGATGGTTTTCCCCTTGATTAGTGACAATATTTAAGGAGGAAAACAGAAAGTAGTCATTACAGTAGGTATAAAAAAAATGAAAGCCTTTTTTAGTTGCAGTGGAGAACTAAATAGGTATGAACTAGGAAACACTGAAAGATGGGAAAAAGAGAAGAGAAAACAGGGTTTTAGACCTGGAAATTATGGGCAACCACAAAACAAAGACTTTAGGAGATCAGACGTAGATAAGCTGATCTATATTTCACAATCTCACCCTTAGTGATCACAGGACCCATCTAGAAATCTCAATTCCTACTTGAAGGGTAAATGATCTTGCATTTATTTCCTTGCTAATATTATCACTATGGCATGTGGAGGAGGAGGAAGAAGAGGAAGAGAAGAAGAAAGCCATATACACACACAAGAGGTTATAGTCTCAGCTCACTGTGCATCATTTGTTTCACTCTATTCCTGGGGACAAATGCATCTTCTTTACTTTTGATTTTATCTGAATTCACTCTGGTAAAGTTTAAGATTAAAACTTTTGTATATAAGGGAAGGGGAAGGGGAGGAAGATGGTTAGGAGACAAAACTTATGCAGTAATTATTAGGTAAAACCCAAATTTTCATCTTTTAATTTATTTTTTAATTTTTAATTTTTTTAATTTTTAGGCAGTTGGGGTTAAGTGACTTGCCCAGGGTCACACAGCTAGTAAGTGTCAAGTGGTTGGTCTGAGGTCACATTTGAACTCAGGGCCTCCTGACTTCAGGGCTGGTGCTCTATCCTAGCTGCCCCAAAACCCAAATTTTTATAGAGAAAAACCTAAACACTGTTCTGAATTCCTGGTGTATGGTTGTTCCCACTTAGCAGAATTTTGTTTATGTAAAAACTAATAGTCCTAATAGTTCTGAATGATTTTAAAATGTTCCTAACTTTGGGTAATTTGAAGTCAAGGTCATGTAAGCATATATGTGCCTAGCCAGCAATGAAAACTTGGTGTAACATACTTAAAACCAGTCAGTGATTACAAGTAAATCACTTTCATATGCAAGGATAAATGTAAAAACATTTTTCACCTTAAAAAACAAACACTTTAAAGTCACAAATAATACAGATTCTCAAAAAAAGGATATCATAGTTCTGGTTCTGAAATGACTGGCCATATGGTTTCTAAAATTTCATGTAACAAATGGAAAGCTCTCATTTGCAAGCTATTATTTTATGAAAGCAGCTAAATTAGAAAAGAAGTATAGAACAGGTAAGGTATAATATAAGGACATTCAGGGAAGTTAAATTATGTAACCCAATCTCTTCATTTCTCAGGTGAGGAAAAAGGCCCAGAGAAAAATTTACTTGCAAAAGGTCACACAGCTAACTAAGAGGCGCAGGTGAGACCAGAAACCAAGTCACCTAGTACCCAACCTAGGATTTTGTCCAGTGCATCATCACTGTTTTTATTAATGATGTAAATTCATAAAGCTCACCTAAATCCAAATTTGAATGAGAAAGGAATAAATACTCAGAAAGCACAAATAATTCATATTTTTTCTTGAAAAAAAGTGAAACCTACTGCAATCGAGTTTTGTCCTTTAAGGAGTTTTTCCTTGAATTGTCGCCTTCACTGAAGCTGTCTTCTTCTTCAGGTTCCAGACTGCGATTGCAGCTTCGGATAATTTGAAAAATACTGTTAACAGTAGATTCCTTCTCTGGGTTGTTTAAGCCATTTTGCCCTACTCGTTGTAAGAAATTATCTTGTCCGTTGTAATCAGCTACAAACTAGAAAGAAATATATTTAGATTTGAAAGTGCAACTAAATATTGCATGACCAAGTAACCTACTCTGCTTACGCTGTTGTGACTTTACAGTTGGAAAAAAAAGAAAAATAGCATTTATGTATGTTGTACTTGAAAGCAAACAAGAGGCCAGAGCTCTTGACCTTTTCATTTCACTATTTTAAATACTCAACTTCATTCTGATTTTCACTAAAGTAACTCTGACACATTACTAAAGAGTAAACATTTTACTTCGAATTAAAAAGAGAATAATCTACTGCTACAAACTTGGAGGAAGTAAGTAGACTGTTTTATCTATGCACTGAAACCAAAGGGAGAAGGGGAGACTAAAAGAGCACAATTTAATTAAGTAGTTGAGTTTAAATTTAAGATCCCCATGAAAAAGTCACTTGGCCTTTGTCAGTCGCAGGGGCAATAGAATATTTTCTTTCTGTGAGCGTGCACAAGCCTGCAACCCAAACAATGAAGTTTATGTCCTGAATATGTGGCTTTCTTTCTGCTGGAATCTTTTCCATACCAGAAGCCAGAGCTACAGACAGTTGCCAACATGACAGTAGGTCTTGCTTTTCTCTGCCTTAAGAACATGAGAGTTATAGTGTTTATCACTTGGAGGATGTGCTATGATTTTTTTCCCCATGGGATCACAGATTTAGCAGGGACCTAAGAAGTAAACCACCTTTGCTTTACAGATGAAGAAACTGAGGCCCAGAGTGGTCAAGTGATTTGTCCAAAGTCACAAAGGCAACTAAGTCAAAATCTGACCCAAGGTCCTCTCACTCAAATTCAGCATTCTTTCCATCAAATCATATTGCCTCCTATTTCTTATGTACTACTCTTCCTGCCCCAGACTCACAGCTTATAGGAAAAAAGATGTGATTTGAAGGGCAGAAGCTGCTTTGTTACTACACCCTCTGCAGCTCACCTAGGTGCACTTTAAGTCTCTGCCACTGCGTCACAGGTGCTGCTTCTGTTGTCTATGGTGACACAGAAGGCTCCAAGGGCTCAGAGGAGAGGTCTCTAGTCCTTTGCAAAGTGGGCACAAAAGTCAGTAAGTCACTATCAGCCTCTGTCACTGTGAAAGTGATGGGCAACGAAACATCTTGCATCTGCCATAACACAGGCCAAGTTTCCTTATATTCTTCATATGGCCTTCTATGGTTTTTAAGGTTTTCTATCCCCTCCAACCTCCAAACCTCCAGTTTATTTTAAGCAACTGAAACAGGGCTTTTCCATCTTCCTTTCCTGCTCTTTCTTTACCTCCACCTACCTAGATGTCTCAGAGTTCAAGTGTACAGCATCTCCCCTGTTTGCAGGGTCTTCAAAAACTTGTAATGCACTTGGGAGGCATGAGAGGCAGCAGCGAATGGAAGTCTGGAGATAATCCTCCTAAGGATAGGACAACTAGGTGGTACAGTGGACAGAACTCAGAAGCAGGAGGTAGTAAGACCCAAATTCAAATCCAGTATCAAACACTTACTGGCCAAGTTTCTTATCCTCTGACTGCCTAATTTTCCCTATCTGTAAAATGGAGATAGTTATACTACCTACCTCTCAGAGTTGTTGTGAGGATAAAATAACATAATATTTGTAAGTATTTTGTAAACCTTAAAATGCTACATAAATGCTAGCTATTTTTATTAAAAAGCATTATTGTTATTTTACATTATTAAAATGAGTTGTTCCATCTCTTAGGAGGCTTCTTTGTCGCTCTACATTCATTTTCCCCAAGGAAAAATTAAATGACCACTTGAGTTTTAAAATTCAGAAAACAAATTAGCAGTTTTCCTTCTAGAGGCTCTCTTCCTGTGTCCATGCCTACACCTTCTTTTCAGAATATTGCCCTTTATAGAACACAAGAAGGCAGCATGGTTGGGTGGAAAGAACCCTGACCCCAGGGTCAGAGGATGTGAGTTCAAGTCCTCCCTTCGATGTTCACTTCTGACTTGTACTGGCTGTGTGTCTTTAGGCAAGATAAGAAATTTCTCTGGACCTCAGTGCCCTCATCTATAAAATAAAGGGGCTGGAGTACAGAGATGATCTCTGACATCCCTTCCAGGCCCAGATGTATGATCCTATAAGGCCCTGAATACAGAGAAGTAGCATTTTGTCAGTCAGTCAGCTAGCTTTAGTTAAGTGCTTATGATAGTCCTTGGAGGTGTTTGGGAGATATTAGTGATATGTTAAGAACCAACAGTAACACAATAGCAACAAGGTATTCCCTTTAATTAATACTAATTAGCTAAAAAAAAACATACAAAAAAGGAGGCAGGTTGTAGCCACTGTAGCTTTGAAAGGATTTACCTCTAAAGTTTCATCCTGTGAGTTATATCGTGGGCAAAGTTTCATAAATCCAGATGTTCCATCTAGAATTTCACAAAGCTCCTTTAAAAAGACGCCACAAAAAGGAACCACTTTACAGCCAGGGATATTCAGAGCCCGGTTCACCACTTTCCTGTATTCAGAGGAAGATTCATGTTGGGCCATTGCATCCTTCAGGCTTCTCATGGTTTCAATGTCAGACTGGTCCATAAACTGCCACATCTTTAAAACTTTCCTTGACCTATTGCAAACAGACATAATTTGGTGGCTGAAGGAGAAGTAAAACAACTCAAGAGTAAACAGTCACAACTCTACATGGACTAGTTCTTCACTTTACTTCAACTAACACTGCGTAAGAAAGAAATTTTAGCCTTCTTCTCCTGTAGGTTAAAAAGCACCCATAGTTCTCTGGGAACCACAGAGCCAAAAGATCAGGCATAGGTTCCAGTACAGATTTAGTTTTGAGATACATACGATAAAATATCTTCAAACAAGAGAGAACGACAGTCATAATTAACAATACCTCTAAGGTCCATTCTAGCTGGAAATCTATGAATGATATAAGTGTTTTAATAGCTATAATAATGTGGGTAAACATCAGAGGTCAAGCGTTTGTACATCATTTTGTGCCACAATTACATACACAACCATCTGTCTGCACACACATTTTATTGAAAGTGCAACTGGCTATCTGTACCTTTACATAATAGTCTGACACTACTAAGTGGACAAACGGCTCTAGTAATCATTCTGTACCTTTTCTTCCAATGTGGTTTCAAGAACCAATTTCATTTCAGGCTAACACCAGGGACACGGGTTTAAGCTGAAGTGGGCCTGGGGAGAGGTTCCAAAAAGATAAATCTGTAAAGATAAGTCCGAGGCTATCCTTGGTTTTAAGGGCTAAACCCCACCCCCCACACACCTGCTTCTGTAACTCAATCTGAGGCTCGTACAAATTCATTCTGGGTTGGGCCCAAGATCCTGCTTCAACATAGGTTTTCCACAGCAATCCAAGGCTATTCCTTTTGCCTTCGATTTCACTGGTGGGACCTCCAAAATCTGCGTGAAATTTTTTGGTCATGAAATAAGGCCTCCAGCAAAGTCATAAAATTATGACAATACTGAATTCCCTAAAGTGATGCTATTTAAATTAGCCATGTATTTTTGCCAGAGCATTATTTTATGTAATATCCTATGTTAAAGGTCAATGCCTAAAGAGACAAACAGGAAAGGTCACTGAAGACAGGAGGTCAGAATGGGTTACTGATGGAACAGATGTAATCCGCAGCACAGAGAAGGAAGGAAGTGAGGTACTCACTCATTGTTGCTGGTGTAAGGTACACTCTCTTTTGATGGCCTTTTTCGTAAGGGCACAGTTAATAATGAAAAGGACATTAAAAAGTACTTTCATGTAAAGGAAGAGATTTGTATTAATCCTCAAAGAGTGCAGTCTATTATGGATGAACATTTTAATGTCTAATCCAAGTAGAAAAAGAACTTTATTTTAATGCAAAATGAGAAGATATATACGTGAAGAAATGACGTGGATCTCTTTGTTAACAGTGTAGAGTGATTTACAAATACTATTTTATTTGATTAAAATCATAAAGAAACAGAGAAAGATTTTTTATTAATTAAAAACTAAAGAAATACAAATGTAAATAAATATAATTTCAAGGGCACTAAAGAGACAAGATTGCCTTACTGGAAATACCAGAGCTGAAATACAGTGGGTATCTCCATAATTTCCATATACATATTTTATGATGAAAGAGGGTAAAATTAAGAAAATGAAAAATCTTATAAGCATTTGGAGACTAGGTATGATTAGAAAAAGATTATTGATTTGACAGAAGAATTAGGGGAGCTGTGACTTCTTAGTGAGAAAACAGCAGCAAGATATCTGCAAGGGAAGAGGAACTTGAAAAGAGAGGAAGAAACAGCAGGGGATCTATATAGTTGCTCCTGTTGGAATGGTGACTGTTAGAGGAAGACAGCTGAGAAGGCTTTAGTTGAGTGCTTCCTGATTGGCAGGAGAGAACTGATGTCATTGGCTAAGAGCTGCAGTAACAGGTATTGCCCTTCCTCACCACCTAGAGTTGGAGAAAGGTGAAGCCTTTCATAAGGGTGGTTGTTCTCTGTTACCATTTCTAGCTTGAGACGGAAGAGAAGAGGCTTTGCAACTGCTGGGGTGTCCTGGTGAGTTGAATCTGAATTGTGTTGCTATGAGCTCTTTTCTGATTTGACGGCAAAAGGTTTGGGAGAGTTTGTAACTGGCTACACTGGTCTAGTCTGGTCTATAAGCCCAGAGATAGCTAGTTTGATGAGCTTGAAATTTGCATGGCTTATAGAAAAGTGCTATTCACATTAAGAGCTAATATTTTCTAAATGTTCTTTTAAGGGTGATGGTTAACTAAAGGAGTTTATGCTAGTTTGGCTCAAGTAGTTAGCAGAGAAATAATTTCATATGGTATAAATATTACTGAATGGACCAGTAACATTGAAATCTGCAGCTTAGAGCTGTGGGTTAGTTAGAGCATGTGGATTTTTTCTCACCCATGTGTTTCCAATCCAGTTTCTTATAAGTATGTGTCCACTCCTTGCCAAAGCTGCATTGGCTGCAGACTGTGATCTAGGTTTGTATTTATTTATATTATCATTTGATTACTTTTATATTTACTTTAACATATTAATATCTATAATACTATTTGCTTTGTGTTGTTATTAAAGTAAACCGGCTATGTTTAAGATCTAAGGATTATTACTGTGAGTGATTGATTGTATAGACAGAAAACATACAGGACAGGGGCTCAAGAGATAGAATACTAATCAGAGAAGTCTATTTCTCTTGTATAGGGTTACCCCTAAGACCAACAAGTAGTGGTGGTCAGCTTCTTAGAACTCAGACTTGCTGATTTGTGAGAGGGTTGGAGGAGCTAAACATGAAGATAAGAGGAGTATCTTGCAGGCCTAGCTGAGAGATGTGGTGAAGACATTAAAACCCTATTGGCTAGGACCTCATTGTAACACATTATCTGGTGTTACATAGGAACAGAGTCTCGTCCCACTGGGACATGAACGCTATCTGAAACACAACCTAATTAGTTAGCAGTACCTATAAAAGTTAATAAAGATAGTGATGAGAACAGTGGATCGCACACAGAAAGAACCTGATAATCCTTGCTGAATTGTTGAAATGAGAGAGGTAGGGCTGATTGGACAGAATAATAAAGAATTCCTAAGTTGGAAGGAGCCTTGGATATTAACTAGTTTCTCTCTTCATAATACCCCTGACAGATTGTCATCCATTTTTGCCCTTAAACACTCTAATTAATAATTCATTCCTTTAAGAGGCAGAACTGTGAAAATGTTGCAAAGATTTTTTTTCTATTGAGCTGAAATCTCTTTTAATGTCCCTTTGATGGAAGTTCTATCCCCCTGAGAAAATGTCTCATTTTTCTTGCACATGACAGCCCTCCAAATATTTGGAAACAACTGTTACGTCTTGTCTTAATTTTCTTTTGTCCAGGCTAAACATCTCTAGTCCTGATATAACATTGTTTTTTCCATATCTTTCAGCATCCAGGTCAAAATAACTTAATCTGAAATACTGAAATTTGTGACACTGAAGGACCTTCAAGACCTACAAAAATAGAAAGCCTGGATAAAGCCAAGTGAATGTGAGGGTTACATTCAACTCTCAAGTCAGCAAGGGTACACAGATAGAAGGTAGAAATCTGCGATGTATGAGCATCCAATTAAGACTCTGGATGACTGGTGTGAGGCTGAGCCTCTGTATCGTCTCTCAGGAGCAAGGAAAAGAACAGCCAACAGAACCCGCTGCATTTTCTAGTTTCTAAATCACAACATACTGCTAGCTTATGTAAAGTAACTAATAAAACAATTCAGTGAAGTGACTTGAAAGATACAAAATTATATAGAATTATGTCAGAATTACAAGTTTGCAGTAATTGTTTTAATGCTAATTTCATTCACCAATGACTATACCTGAGGCCGGCCAGGAATTCCATAACAGCATTGTAGTTGCCCATATTCCAGCAGCATTTTGCAATATGTACTAAATATGAGAAGACTTCCCGTTTTTCTTCCATGGTGCCTGCTGTGAGTATCAGCCATGTCACCCAAGAACTCACCTTAGAAAAACAATGAAGTGAAAAAAGCTGCAGTCATGCCTTAAATAATATTTAAACATAAATGTTAATGCCAAGAACATTCATTTAAAAATATTTTCAGAAAGGCAGCATATTGCATGTATTAAGAAGAACACTAGATGGAGTGTCAGAAGGCCTGGGTTCCAGTCCTGGCTCTGCACTACTAATAGCATGTTCTTTTTCACATCACCTAAGCTCTCTGTGTTTTTGTTTCTTTACCTTTGAAATGAGGGTGTTCAACCACTGGACTGAGAAGAGATAAGGACTGAGAGTCCTTATCATTACATGTCAAATTAAGTCATAAATATAATGCTGATCTCAGTATATTTCAGCTCTTCATTACAAAAGCAATATTATTCTCTTCAATATACACAACTCAATTGTTCGCACTTCAAAATTTTCTAGCTTTCTCCTTGATCTGATGTACAGAAGTCACTCATAAAAAAACATTCAATAAAAATCCTTTTCTGACCAATCTCAGGATTGGTTATTATTATCTCCTATAACAACATGGCCCTTTTCTTACTGTGAATGTAAACTGTAATCACTTTAAAGTATTTTTTCAATTCTCTAACATTTTTATTTAAAGTTTTGAGTTCCAAATTCTATTCCTCCCTCCCTCTCGTGCTCCTTCCCTGAGACAGTAAGCAATCAGATATGTTATACATGTACAACTATGTAAAACATTTCCATGTTAGTCATTTTGTACAAGACTCAAAAGAAAAAAAAAACGAAAGACAGAAAGTAAAAAACAGGATGCTTCAGTCTGTATTCAAACAATATCAGCTCTTTCTCTGGAGGCAGATAGTATGCTTCATCATTAGTCCTTTGGGATTGTCTTCGATCATTGTATTGCTGAGAATAGCTAAGTCATTCACAGTTCTTCATAGAACAATATTGCTGTTACTGTGTACTGTATTCCTGGTTCTGTTCATGGCACTATGCATCGGTTCATGTAAGTCTTTCCAGGTTTTTCTGAAATCATCCTGCTTTTCATTTCTTACAGCACAATAATATTCCATTACAGTCATGTACCATAGCTTGATTAGCCATTCTCAATTGATGGGCATCCCTTTGATTTCCAATTCTTAGCCACCACAAAAAATGTTTTTGTACAAATACAAATTTGTACAAAATTTCCCCTTTTTTGGATGTCTTTGGGATACAGACCTAGCAGGGGTATTGCTGGATCAAAGAGTGTATGTATATTTATATTTATATCTCTTTGGGCATAGTTCCAAATTGTTCTCTGTAGAATGGCAGAATTTTGGTTGTGTGATATGTTTGGGAGACTGGTGAAGATTGGTAGAGGATAAATCACTAAAGAAAATGAGAAGTAAGCAGAGCTGATAACCAGTGGCAGGAAATATTTGGTTATTTATTCTGCTTAGGCTTTATATTTCATCTTGGCTCTGCAAATGGGCGATAAATAGAGTCATCCTCCAGGAACTTAATGGGATATCCAATGGGAGGGAGAGGAGACCTGGCAGTGCAAAACTGAGGGCAAAGAAAATAAGTGATCTGTGCCCCTTGAACACAGCACAGTTGATGGCTGCAATTACTGGCTGTAGGGTCATTAATAAGACTAGGAAGAGAAGTTTACCTTGAATCTGAGGAGCTAAGCTTCATCTAATAGCAAAAGTGGCTAGTGGATATATTTTAGATCCTTCTAGACTTTCCTTATATAGCAAGTGTTGAAGAGAGGAATAGAAAAATGATTTTTATCTTTATCTGTATTAGTCAAATCAATTTGTGGTAGCTTAGAACAAGATTTCTGTGGGGCACAGTGAATTGAGAGCTGAGAAGGCCTGGGAATAAATTCTGCCTTTGACACATACTGGTTGTGTGCCCATCGGCAAATTACTTCACCTTTCAGTATCCCAGGCAACTCCCTAAGAATAAACTAAAGGGCAAGTTCATTGGCAGAGGGAATTTCCTCACTAGGAGTTCCCATTCCAATGAAATCCCAGTTTTGACCTCCAATCTCCATCCAATTTGTCAATTTTTGTCTTTTATTTCCTTTTACTTTCTCTTTAACTCCCTAGTAAAGTTCTCTTTGGAGAAAAAGAAGTCAACCTTATCAAATTAAGGGAAGCAGAAGAGTATCCATATCTCTACCAAGAGAACCAAGACCTCAAAGTTCTTACAGAAATCAGGGATAGTGGTGGCAGCAACAATTCTGGGTACAATACCCAGAGAGATGTAAGGGCTTGGGCATATCAGAGAGGCCCAACAACTCAGAACACCTTAGCAGGTACCTGTGGTATTCTTTAACATAACTGATTTCTGTATCACCTCTGACAGGCTCTTAAATTATTCCTCAAATTATTTTGTTATTTTGCACACTTTGGTGTTGAATTAAATGCTTACTTATTATAAGCATAAATTATTTATTACTTACTACTAATACTCTGTATTAGTTATTGTCTAAGTTGATTAACTCAGTGGTTTGGAGTTCCATGCTAATGAGATCAAATATGCGCTTAAACCTTACGTAGGTCTTCACTTTATTCTCTTGTATTACTACTGACTGCACATCTGGTCATCAAATATAACATATAATGACAAATGAAAAAAGCAACTTAAAGCATGTCTTACTTACAGAATAATACGTTAGCTCTGGAACGGACCTCAATGATCATTTAGTCCACCCCCTCTATTTTATTTTATTTGACCTTAAGGTTAGGGACCACTTTTACCTTTTTTTTTTTAATCACCTTAACACAGTGCCTAGCATATAGTGATTAAGAAATGCTTGTTGATAGATTTATTTATTTAAAATAAATTTTATTAATGCCTTTTGTTTTCACATCACAGTCATTTTTGGATAGTGACACCTATGTCTCCCACCAAACGAGACTTCCCTTGTAACCCTCAACACCTCATCTCTAACCCTCCCCAAACCAAACAAAACAAAAATACAAAAACCCCAATAGCTAAGGAAAACCAACCTACACATTGGCCTCGTCTGACAGCACACACCCTTGGTCCCATGCCTCTTTACAAGGAAGGTGGTGTTTCCACCAATCTTCTCTGGGACCACGCTTGTTGAGTGCAATTACTCAGCATTTGGCTTCATTTTGGCATCTACACTATTGTAGTCTTTGTGAATATTGTGCTTCTAGTTCTGCTTACTTGACTCTGTACCAGTTCATAAATATTTCCTATGTTACTCTTATTCCACCACCTTCACATACCACAATTTGCTATTTCCCAACCAGCAGAAACCCATTTTTTCCCCAACTGTGATGATTTCACTCAGTAGTTATCAGTGTAACAAATAACTCGACACAGAGTATACAGGATAAATCAAGTGACAATTTAAGACTGCTTAAAAGGATGCTGTTAAGTTCTGGATACTCTCTTAAACTTATAGCCTATCCTTTTATTTTGCTCCAACAGGTTTTTTTTTTTAATAAAGCAATGGAATCAGTATTAACCCCTTTACTTTACCTACGAAAGCTCAAAGAAGGTAAAGTAACTTTCTTAAGGTTATACAGAAAGTTAGTAGCAGAGCAGAAACTAGAACTTAGACCTTGACTTCTGGTCAAGTGATCCTTCTACCTTGGCACTTGGCAGTGATCAACTTTTATGGGTATTCAGTTTGGGGACTACACACAAATATAATATGAAATAATTGGGAGGGGGAGAAGGTGGAATAATGAGTAGAGAACTCAAACTGATAGAAGGGTCCATGAAAACTGGGGTTCAGGGGCTAGATGTCAATTAATCCCTATCTGCACAGAAGACTAAATAAGGACCACAGGATCACTGATTTAGAGCTGGAAGGGACCATGGAAGCCATCAAAGAGATAACAAAAGAGACTAGGATTACAGAAGCAAGGGTTTCTTGATTGAAGGAATTTTCAACAACAAAACTGCCTCCAAAGCCTTAGCCAGCAGTTTTTGAAAGCCTTCAAGAACTACTGACACAACCCATTATTTTCTATTTTGAAATAAGCTGCAGTAAAATGCAACAGATGATTTGCCACAATTTGCAGATGATCACAAATTCAAATTAGTGCCAGGCCATAGGGATTCCCAGTTTCTAACCCTGTACTCTAGTCTGCTTTGCAGTTTCTATAGCTTTTTCTTGGATTATTTCAAGAAGGAAGACCAGGGCTAGAAAGGAACAAGGTAGTTACAGGAAGGAATAACAACAATAATATCTAATATTTGTATATATAAACATCTAATAATTGCCTTAAAATACACAATTTCCCCTTTTGATACACACAACTCCATGCTACCCATTTTATAGAAAAGGAAACTGAGGTTAAATGATCTGCCTAAGTTCATATGGCTACTAGTCAGGGACAGAGCTAACACTAGGACCAATGTCTCCTGACTGATTCAATGCTTTTTACATCACACTCACTAAAGGAAAATGGAATCTTTTAAGACGCTCAGAATTGAAACATTTGCCTAGAGATCCCGTATTTCACTAGGGCAAAATCTAGCTGAGAGATTGAAATGCACTCCAAATCACGAAGCAGATACCCCAGGCTCACTCTAGGTAAGTACCCATACTACTGGAGTTTCAGAACCACTTGAAACCTGGACCGGGTTGGTCCCCTGATGGCCTGCCAGCTTCATATGCAATATATACTATATGAAATAGATTAAAGTGATGTGTTTCTAACAAATTTTAGTGTGGAGTACCATCAAGAGACAAAATGGCATCTATATCTTCAGAAAATATTCCATTCAAGTTTGGAATAAATAACAAGTTGTCCAATAGTGTTGGGAGTCTAAATATGAGGTCTGAAACATCTGCAGGTCAGGTCTCCAGAGTAAAAATATCTACCTTTGAACCTGGGGAGAATCTTAAGGGTCATGTAATGTTCCCCAAAAGATGGTAACATGGTCATGGTCCCATCTTCTCAAGAACACTGAACAGACTTTCTTGCTGTGTTTTAACCAAAACACTTTTAATAGAGTTATATTTTCTCTTAAAAGTTCATGAAGAAGGAAAAGAACAAGTCATATTTTAAAAGTTTATCATTCAGTGGAACTTAGTGGTGCTTAAGTGGAACTTAGCATATATTTTTGATTGGAAAAACAATATTCAATGATATTATTTTTGATTCTTCCTTTATTCTGACCTCTCATGTATAATTAGTTACCAAGTCCTGTTGCTTCTATTTGCAAACACCAAATATCTTTTATATCTATCCATTTTCTTTTCCTGCTGCTTCTACCTTACTATAGCACTCATTAATATTTCCCTGGACTTCAATAACCTTCTAATAAGTCTTCCCATTTGTCGCTGTTAGACTAAATAAGCATATATATACTAATGTTACTCTTCTGCTCAAAACTCATGGCTCCCTATTGCCTACTGAGTAACTTTAGAACTTCTTAATCTGACATTTAGGGCCCTTCGTGATTTGATGTCTCTTATTTCTCTAGCCTTATCTCATACTACCCACCTTCCACATCATACATGCTTTATCCATATGGCTCTAATCACCATCACATATATAACCCTGTGGTTTACTGCTTCTTGAGCCTTTTCTCACACAATTTTCTGTACCATCAATGTTTCTCCTACCCTTCTTGGGTGCTAAATTCTTATTCATCCTTTAAACTCCAAATCAAATTCCATCTCCAACAGCAAACCTTCCCAGATCCCCACAATTAATAATGACATTTCCCCTTGTACCTTACATGGTACTTTGGTTATACCTATTTGATTCACTTTTATATTATTTTGTATGTCATATCCCCCTACATATTCCCCAAGGGGATGAAACATTGACCTCAAGTTTTGGGTTGTCCCACTCATAAAGTTTAGTGGGAAAGGAATTCAGCATGAAGATGGAACTCACCTAGTATATGCACAATGCATGAAATTTGGAAAGAAGGAAGAAGAATGGAGGTGAAAATGTGGAGTAATGGCTCCAGGGTATCTATGCATGCATCTTGCTAGTCTCTGGACAGGATGGAGAAACTTAAGCAGTCTGTTCTGAACCTGAATCAATTTACTTGCTGGTACAAAGAAGGATTTGAAGCTGAAGAGTGGTACAATCAACAGCAAACTGAGATCCATAATGTCTAGCACAGGGGGAAGGGATCTGTGGCCTTCAGGCCCCATGTGCCCCTCTAGGTCCTCAAGTGCAGTCCTTTACCCGAATCCAAACTTCACAGAACAAATCCCCTTAATAAAAGGATTTGTTCTG
This sequence comes from Phascolarctos cinereus, assembly GCF_003287225.1. Lineage (NCBI taxonomy): Eukaryota > Metazoa > Chordata > Mammalia > Diprotodontia > Phascolarctidae > Phascolarctos > Phascolarctos cinereus. Next base: position 78,341,154 of record NW_027555736.1, read on the forward strand.
TAAAACTTGGACTCGGTCAAAAGGCTGTACCCAAGGACCTAGAAGGCCACATGTGGCCGGGAGGCCACAGGTTCCCCACCACTGGTCTAGACACCCAAGTTCTCATGAATGCCTAGTACTTCCTTCTCCATGTAGCAATGGGAGAGAGAAGAGTCTGGAACTCCTCGGTTTGAGCTGTTTTACTTTGTTACAAGAAATTTCTCACAGATTTGAAAATAATCTGTAAATAACTGTAATGTGAAAACAAAACAAAAATGGAAAGAACCTGACCCTTATCTCAGGGAGGACAGGTTCCCTAGGACTCAACCTGATTTGCATATCTAGGTTCACATCCCCTGGCTGTTCAGTCATTCTTTGTATTGTTATACACGTTGCTAAACATAACACCTACAAGCAAATATTGACAAGACTTATAATATAACTATCAGTATATGCATAAAGACATTCATTCAATTACTATTTATTGAAATACTAGAATCTCCATGTTGATATCTAGATGGTTTATGGGGAAAATGGCTCGTTGAAACTGAGGCTGTTGCAAAAATGATGGTCACAGATTCATCTGGTTTCTTACCTCACTTCCCCACTATCCTGATTTTATAGATGAGTATAGTAAAATGAACTCCAGATAAATTGAGTAACCTACTTAAACACCAATAGCTAATATCAACACTGGTTCCTAGGAATTCTCGACTCTTTATTCAGTTTTCTTTCTAACAGACTAGGCTGCCTTAGTTTCTCCCTGATTAAAACTAATAAAAAAAATTAGCCACTTTGGCAGTGCATTCCCTGGTCCTTCAGGCCACTTGGCTATCAATGACTGCATTACTGCTCTAGTGAAGCAACACGGATGTGGCCTGAGAGTTAATGTAGCCTCATGCTGCTTAACTTAACTCCAATAAGGTGCTGACTTGCATGGAAGGATAAGAATTAAGTGTGCTGTTAGTAGTTCATGTCTAAATGTTGATCATGCATCCAGATTTAATTCCTATCAGTTAAATCATTTCCCATATACTTTCCCACAATGTTAGTAAAAAATAGCTATACTGTATTTCACATGGAAACCTAATTTAAACCAACTGTTGTTCCGTTTTAGAGTGTGACTCCCTGGGGCCTTGGTTTTGTCACTGTGTAAACACTGTTATCAAAAAAAAATTTTTTTTGAAGTGATCTCTTTACAGACCTTGTTTTTTTTCTCTTTCTGTACTAAGATATTCACAATTTCACAGACATTAAATAACAAGAACTTCATATGCAATTTTGGGGGGAAATGCCACCAACTTTTAGAAAGATAAAATAGCAAATGTCAAAACAATTGTTAAATATGAAAGGGATGATTAGCTATATTTACAAAATGGAAAGCGGACAAACATATTGCTAACTTGAGGTTTTTCAGGGTTCTAAATAAATGAGTCTAATCAAAAGAATTTCAAACTACAGCATGGGGAAGGGAGAAAACTGCCTGTACATCTCCACCACACAAGATACTATAAGGTGGCATTTCTTACCTGAGGTTTATGAACTTTTTAAAAAAAATTTTTGATAACTCAATTTCAAAATAATTGGCGTCCTCTGTAATCTTTTTTTTTTTTTTTCCTGATGCTGGATCTTTCTATCTTGCTGAATCTGGAAGCACAACAGTCACTCATGCATGGGCAGATCCCACAGCTTACTGGCACAGAAGCTTTGACCTGATCTGTTTCTGACCTGAAATCAGAACCTGGAGATCAGAGTTCAAGTCCAGGCTCAGACACTTACTAGTTATGTGACCCTGGGCAAGTCACTTAACCTTGTTTGCCTCAGTTTTCTCATCTGTAAAATGAGCTGGAGAAAGGACTGGCAAACCACATCAGCATCTTTGCCAAGAAACTGCAAACAGGTCCACAAAGAGTCGGTCATGATCGAAACGACTGAACAACAACAACAACAACAGAAGTATAATGCAAATATGTCCTATTATAATTGTTCCACATGCTCACTAAGACATGTTTCTTTTTTTAAAAAATATGGATAAAAATTCACTTCTTCAAATAAGACTTTCTTAGTTATTCATACCTCAGCATCTACCATTCTCTTCACTCCAATTTCTGGTCTGGATTTATGTATACATATAGGTAAAAAAAATCATACCTGTTTTAGGTCTCCATGGCTATATATGTGTTTGCACATGTTTGGCATATTGTCGTTGCATCTATTCTTATGTCTTTTTCATTTACTGTAATTTCTACAAGGAAAAAGACCTTTTTTCTATTCTTTTTATGACTGTTAATGACATATAATAAGTGGCTATTTCCTAACTTATTTCAACCGATAGCTTGCTTCCCCAATAGTCCAAAGAGGCAAAGGACAGGAAGAATTCTCTGCCTTTTGGATCCCACTGATCCTAAATTTCCATATAGATTAAAAAAAGAGTACAAATTGTTTATTACCAAGAAAAGATTTTGGGGGGAGATATGCTGATATCCAAAAATTTTGAAGAGCAACATAATCTCTTAAATCAGATATATGAAACAGACGATGTGGAGAAATGTCAAAAACTAGTCATGAATAGCGTTTAGCACCATATGCTGGACTGCTCTTTATTAAGCACAGTTCTAATAATATAGATACTTACAGCAAGTATCATGTCTTCCCAGTGCCCAACCACTGTTTTCTGTGCCCAGTGCAAACATGAGTCCCTGGCAAAGGACCAAGCATAGTTCATCACGCACTTCTAGTACAAACTTGTGGGTTCCCAGTATGTACATAACATCCGAAACACATCATTTCAGGAGACATGAGAGAAAAATGCTTACTTTAAATTTTATTCTACATTGTTGATTATTTTGTAACTTTTGGGATTGTTGGTGCCAATAATGATATCTACCAACTGATTTTTTTAACTAAAGTAGACCAACAAAACTGCAAATATTTTATAAACAGATCACTATACTTTGGTAGCTTCTTAAGACTTTACATTTACATAGGACCATATGATTACAAGATGTTATACACACATTCATCTCATTTGATCCCCAAAATAATCCTTTCTAATAGGAAGTATGAAATTTTTCTATTCCCATTTTATAGCTAAAGAAACTGAGATCTAAAAAGGTTAAGTTACTTATTGAAGGTCATACAGCTAGTAAGTATAGAATTTAAGGCCCTCCAAAATCTATCTACTACTACTTTTCCAGACTTATTTCCACATTCTCCTTCTCATATAGTATGTATCCTCATCAAACTGAACTATTAGCTGTTTCTCAAACTTAACGTTCCATCTATTTCTTCCATGCATTTATACAAGCTATCCCCTGTTCCCTTCAAGAGGCCAGGCAGGGGTACTTACCTTCTAGAAGGTAAGAAACTATGATTAAATACCCCTATTGGTTTCTTTTAACACTCAGCGTGGCACTCTCTCTTCATGAAGCTTCCCCTTACTCCCAGCTGTTAGTGCTTTTTCCCTTCTGAAACTGTTCTGTATCATGCTTATTTGTGTACATGTTGTATCCCTCCAGGAGAATGGCAGCTCTTTGAAGGAACTATTTCTTTTTGTCCTTGTATTCCCAGCATCTAGCACCAAACATATAACAAACAGAATTAAATTGTTTTATATGACATCTTTCATGTTCCACCTTGTTTTAATTTGGTTCCTTGAAATTCTTTCCCCATATATAATACAGATATCATTGTGGCTGATGGGACATAAAATTATACACAACATCGTTATCACTAGGTTGTAATATTCTTAAAGAAACAGGAACTAAGGGGATTAGTTTGAGGGTATCTCTATTCAAATGTCTTCTAGGAGATGAACTAAAAACTATAGATTTTTTTGTTTATTTTTGAAAGTATACATTCTAATATTCTCATTCTGTTTTAATCCAAATAAACACAAAGACATCAAGAATTTGAAACATAGACTTTTTCAGCATAAAAAAGGCTTTATATCTTTTAGTTCCTCTAAGTGCCCAGAAATCATTCTACTGTATCAATCTGAGAGATAACTATTCTTCTAATAATCTGAATTATTTTAAATTTTATACCAAATTGACAAATATTTTACTACAGATAACATAAACTATCTGGTGTAGTTTCTTCAATTACTTTGAAATGTCAACTATGTATACTTCACTATGGATTAAATTGGTAATAATCCTCAATAATCTATTATCATTCTTCCTCTCAATATGCCTAACTGAAATGAACAGATAGTTCATTAGAAACTACTCAAAGAATACAATTTTGCAACTCATACTCAACAGTGCTAATAGTCTTTAGCTCTGCAGTAGGATGATGGTAGTGCCTAATGTGAGTTTTCTTTAAGATACAAATATGTCACCTTTCTCAAAAAGTACTGATTAATAATCTTCTATTTAGCATGTTATATTAATTGCTAGCAGTGGTTTTAAATTCTGCATCAAATGAAGCAATATCCTTTTTGGATAAGACAGACCAGACTCTTTTTCCTGACCCCAGGAACCTATAATATCAAGAAGTCCTAAGGAATCCTTGTCAGGGGTAGGAATGATGATAAGGACCAAGCCTTTAGTAAGGAGGATTCTTATTTAAAAAAAGGTAGGATTATTAAAAGGGAGGGGGCTAGAAAGGAGGAAAAGGGTATAACAATAGCTAGCATTTGCAGCTAGTTTACAAATAATACAAGTTAAAATAGTGTGAAATATAAAACTATACCAGGTTGCATTTAATGAGAGCCAAAATTCAATTAATATGATGTGCACAAGCTAGGCAAAGGTGTTAACACACTCCTACTAGACAATCTGTACTTGCCTACTGTCATATGTGATGTACTAATATTGTATTAACTATATTGCCAACAGTTAATTTTTTAAAAAGAGCTCTTAACAAATGAACAAAAAGAATACTTCAGCTGGAAACACTGCCAATGCAAAAAAGGAAAGACTTGTTATTACATTAGTACAAAAATTCAATGTAATTGAAGGGCACGAACATGGTCATAATCACTCTAAAATAGGATTTGTTGGAATGTCTGAATCTATAGCAGGGAGTATTATACAACTTGCAGGTGAATTAAAAGGAAAAGGCAAAGTTGTATTAGCTTTTCGTGGTTTGCAAACAACTACAAGGCACAGTAGTGTTACAATTACAGCAATGGAGCATCTTTTAGTTGTGTGGGTTGAGGACTGAAACGGCAAAAGAAAAAAAAACCACGTTCCTCTTAGCAGAACAGCCATTCAGACAAAAGCTTTTAAGTTTATTTAAATGAATGAAAGAGAATGGAAAGGAAGCTAACAGTACAGAAACTTTTGCTGCAAAGTGTTGGTTGAGTTGATGGCTTTAAAATTTGAGCTCAATTACATAATGTTAAAATTATCTGAGAGGCAGCCAGTGAGGATGAGGACATGTCAGATACTTATACTTATGTACTGAAGAAAATAACTGAAGGTAGATACACTGATCAACAAATTTTTAATGTGGACAGAAGAGCCTCATTCTGGAAAAGGTTGCCTTCTAGACCTTACATATTCTTATCTGTTGCTGTTTTATTAATAAGCAGATTAAAAACTTATTTTAAAAACTTTTCATTACTAATTTGCATTGAGAAATTAGGATTTCCATTGGAATAATGCAAACATTTCACAGGATTTATTATTTGTACCAACTGGGACCGAGCTGTGTACAGCACTTTAAGGTTTGCAAAGTGCTTTTTTTTCCCTTAAAGACAACTGGGTTAATGCCTTGCCCAGGATCACACAATTAGTGTCTGAGGCTACATTTGAACTCAGGTCCTTTTGACTCCAGGGCTGGTACTCTATCTACTGCACCACATAGCTGCCACCTGCAAAGAGCTTTTTAAATATTATCTCATTTTAACCTTTTACAACAACCCTGAGGGGCAATTGCTGTCAGTATCCCCATTTTGCAAATGAGGAAACTGAGGCAGACAGAGGTTAAGTGACTTGCCCAGAGTCACACAGCTCATAAGTATCTATGGCCAAATTTGAACCCAGGTCTTCCTGACTCTAGGCCCAGCACTCTATCCACGAAGCCATTTAGCTGTCCCATGGACTAGAGAAGGGCAAGAGCCAGATTTATTCCTCTACATTGTGTGGCTCTATCCCTTCCTCCATGTTAGCTCCAATTCAAGGGTTGTCCAGTAACTTCTATACTGGGTCCAAGAGGCTTGGTTCAAGAACTCAAGATTCAGGAAATCCTCCACTGGTTTAAGAACGTGGTGTTGTCCAGGGGGTCAGTCAAGGAATTCTCCATCATAGCATCTTTGCTGCTCGTCTGAGTTCCTTCATTTCCAGACTTGGACGAGGAACTGCACACCCTTCACTACTGCTTCCGTCTGCTGCTTTTGCTTCTTTCTTGGGACCAGAGAGTCCTAAGGGGCCGTGAGAAGCAGAGCCTATTTGCACACAACAACTGCCTTTCTCCATGTCTTAACTGTCTGTCTTTCGGGCTTTATGTCCATTGTCCTTCCTTTTAAAGGCTAGCTGTTCCAGGGTGTATGCCCTGTAAGTCACCATGGCTCTTTTAAATATAAGTATTCTATGAGTTCTCTTCTTAGGAAACTTTTTAGATCATTCTCCCTTTTCCTGTCTTTTGTGTCTTCAGAATTTCATTCTTGGAAGCTTTAATTTATTTGGGGCTAAATTCCCTGAGAGAACTTTAATCTGTTGCAAGGGTTCTGAACCTGGGGTTGGAACTTGTTTTTAAAAAAAATTATGATAACTGTATTACAAGATAATTGGTTTCTCTTTCAATCTAAAGTATTGGGTGCATAGGTGTCACTGACTGCCAAAAGGATCCTTGGCCAAAAAAAAGGGCTAAGAACCCTTAGTCTATTGGACCTTTTCTATCCTTGCTCTCACCTCTTTGAAACCTGTTCTCCCCAAATCTCCCAAAATTAATGCATTCGTCAGATTGGCTTTTGTCTCTTGTATCACAAATTCTAAGATGATATAATCACTTTTCCCTAAAATTACCTTGGTTTCTAAAACTAAGAACTTTTTTTTTTTAAGAGAGAATCAAGTCCAGAATAATATTTTTCCTCATTGGCTCTTCTATCTTTTGAAGGATGAAATTATCATTAAGGAAAGCAAAAATAATATATTGGCTGCTCTGCTTTTGGCAGAGTCCTCCAGCAGATGTTGAGATAATTGAAGTCTTCCAACACTACTAAAGCATGCCCTGATGCCAGGCTTCTGATCTGTTTCCTGAACTCATTTGTTTCCTTTCTGTTGGGTGGTCTGTAATATATTCTGATTATAATATCACTTCTGGTTCTGCTTCTGGTGAGCTTTACCCAAGTGCTCTCCTTTGTGCTCTACCTCACCCTCTGGTTCCTGGATTTCCTCAAATGAGAACATCTTCTTAATATACATTTCAAATCTGCCTCTCCTTTGACCCAGCCTGCTCCTTTCGTGCCAGAAATAAGGGATTATCAGTTATTAAAAGCCTTCCATGTATGCCGCAGATGAATGGTACAATATATTTTTTAATCTTTAGAAATTACAGAACTCCAAACAAAATAATAAAACTTCACTGTAAAAATCTGACTGTCTAGCTTCTTGTCCCACTGTTCAACTGTACCATATTAGGAACAGATAGTCTGCCTGATGCAAAGGTCATAAACTTTTTTTTTTTACAAACTTCCTGGCTCACACCTTCCTGAAACTGGACAGATATCTTTTGTTTATTTATTTATTTAAACTTCTATTTGATACTGAGCTAGAAGAGCTTTTTTTATTTCCAAAAATAGCATTAGATGGCTATGTCTATAAAATGTGAAATTAAGATTTGCCTTGGATAACGCAATTTTTAAAAATTAGTTTTGTATTGAAAACTTAGCTTAAATATTTTGGCCACATAATGAGAAGACAGGAGTCACTGGAAAAACTCCTAATGTTGGGAAAGACTGAAGGCAAAAGGAGAAGTCGATGGCAGAGGATGAGATAGATACAAAGTGTCATGGGAGCAATGAACATGAGTTTGGACAAACTTTGGGAGATAGTGGAAGACAGAAGGGCCTGGTGTGCTATGTTCCATGGGGACACAAAAAATCGGACGTGACTGAACCACTGGACGACAATTGAGAACTTTAATTTTTTCAGATACTCATTATTTTGATCTATTTTTATTGTAAGCCATGAAAGAGAAAATCGAAAGAATTACGAAAAGCTATAAATTAATTAAAAAGCTACCTAAAAAGAAAAAAAGCACCCTACCTCTAAGTGCTCATAAAAATGAGGAAAGACTTTAAAAGTATTTTCAGGAATTATTTTTCTATGGCTTAACTGGCATGTGACAAACACACATGTATGGACAGAAACATGCCCACTTATGAACAGTCATATTTAGTCTTTTCCCAAATATTCACAACACCCATAAAATACGTGCTGCATAATCCCGGTTATTTTGGTCAACAATCACTTATTAAGCACTTTCTATGTTCTAGCACACTAGGCACTGGAGATATAAACACAAAATGATACCTGAAATCTCACTGATCTCCATCTAAGTAATATATTCTGTAAAATTTTAGGTGAGGTTTGGACTTCTTTAAAATATTTGGACATGTTTCAGTTTATTTTATGATAGTGCCCAGATGGCTCATTTTACTTGACTTGGAAGAAAAGAAAGAACCTTAGCAAGAACACTTACCATTTTAAATCTGATTAAATTCTATGCCAAACAAGGACTGGAAACACTATGATGTTTATACAAACAATCTTTTAAAAAGTATTTTGCAAATCTACTAAAATGTTCTGGAAAACTTCTAAAACACGAAATAGCACTACTCAGAGGTCATGTCTTGAGTCCTTGAATATTATTTTCAGTGATAATGGCCAGATATCCCAACTTGTGTCTTGCAACTTTAGGTAGCATAAACTTTTGAAAACTTGCCTTTGGAAATACCTGAACATCCCTGTCATCTCCTCATCTCACATCACTTAGTTGACTTCCTCCATCACCTTCTCCTTGACCCCTGTCTCAAAGGAAAAGGTAGCCTTTCTCTTTGCCCTTGAGCCCATCTGCCCTTCCCATCATGCCTACTCTCGCTGTAATCTTCCATTTCTCTATACCTGGCTGCTTCCCCACTGCCGTCAAACACATTTGTGTTTCCTTCATCCTTAAAAAAGACTTCACTTGATCCTACCATCCCTGTTAGTTATCATCAGTGCACAACTCATTAATCTAATAATGTTGTCTGTATAGATTTATCCAATTAGTCTTTTGATTCAGTCTCCACTCATTAGGAAAATTCTGCCTTCTTCTCTTGCTGTGGAAATTCACTGAAATACAATCACATGAGCATACCATAATGGAGTCAGACACATATGCATGTTTTGACTACATATAATACTTTCCTCATGCCTGGGGGAGCAAAAGTAATAGAACTAAATATGTGAAAACAAATACTACATACACATTATAGATGTCTGTGCCCACTCCTAGTCCTAGACAACTCAAAACCAGGAGTTCCAGAATCTTCTCCCTCTCATTGCTGCCTTTCTGGAGCTATATTCTAAGAACAGATCCTATCCCACCATGTCTCAGTGGTACTTAAAAGATCAATAATTATCTCCTTGTGATAGGCTCTCCAGTTCACCTTTTTTATTACCCATATTTTGTACTTGTGTATGTAAGAGACATATCTGAGATCGTGGATTTCATTGTTTTCTCCTTCCTTGGATTTTCTCTCCTGAGAATACTGAGCATTTCTATAACTATTGTTTCTTTTGTTTTGTAGGTTCTACTCTCTATGGTATGTAGATTAGTGGATACACACACACACACACACACACACACACACACGCATGCACAGTTTTCTCTGTCTTCCCCTTTCAGTTTAAAGACCTCAACAATGTCTGATTCCTAGTCAAGTATTCTTTTTAATACAAAATGTCACCTCACAGGAAGAGTAACGTGGCAAATTTAGTATGAGCTAAAAACTACATTTTATACATTTAGTTGACAGTTGTATAAGAGAAACCAGTTCTCTTTGTCTGTATTAATGGCTGTGCTAACTTTGCTTTTAATGCAAGCAAGTAGAAATATTTTACTGCCCAATTTATGCCATATCATAACCTACTTTTCCTACAGATGAATCAAATTTAATGACGTGCACTAGATATTCTAATCTCGGTAATAAATCTGAGGTGGTTGGCAGATGTATGTTACTGGGGTACAATGGAACAAGGATGATCAAAAATGGATTTTTTAAAAAGAGAAGCAGAACAGAAAGAATGATAGCAATGATTTGATTCAGTTTACAGACTATAGTAATTAGTCAGAAAGTACCTTAGCTCACCAGGGGGAAGTCAGTTAAGAAAGACTTCAAATGGGGAACAGCTGCTGAGGGAAAACCTTTCTCACAATTAGAAACAGAAGACTAGTTCAGGATGGGCTGGTGTGAATCCAGGGGAGGACACAACTGTCAGAGGTGGCTTTGGAGGAGATAGTTTCTGATGGAAACCAAGCTATTATGCTTGGAGCATAGCAATGAGGGGCTAAGTATCCATTATTTCTAAGGGCTACCTAGAAAATATCTAGATTAGAATTATTAAAAAGCAGGAATATGTTGTGCTAACTAACGCAATGCTGGATTAAATCAACAACATTTACATTAGTTAATTGCCTACCTTTTCAATGTATCATGCCTGAGATTTATTTATACTGTAGTAAAATAATTTTAAAAATCTAGCTAGAAAATGTGATCTGCTAAAAAGCAGGTATACTAGAGAGAAATAAAAGGAAAAGCCAAGGTCCTAAATCAGTAAGGAATAAAACCTCCTATTCCCCTTGTGGTTGGCAGCAAAGGAAAGTTACCAAGGGCAAATACCAAGAAGTCTTCTGTTTAAGGAGAACCTGGAACAGTTTTGTCAACAGCAAGTAATCTGAATATGAAGTTAAACAGAATTTGCCAAGAAAATTTATCTTTATAAGGATTCTTACCAGAAAGAAATTTAAGCAATTTAAAGTACTTTAAATGAGTGGTTATTAGCTTAAAAAATACTCCTCCTGGACAGTCTCCGTTAGGAAAATAAGAGGGAGAAAAACAGGTCTATGAGAATTCTTCCCATATCTGAAAATATTTTGACTGATTAAGATTATTCAGATGTTAAAAATCACGGACTGATCTCTAAGTGATGAATATAGTACACGAATATCATCATTAGCAAATAAAACATGACAAACCCACAGGACTCAAAGAAAAAAAAATTCCTTAGCTTTGTTAACTTGTAGAAATCTTAAGTGTTACAGGATCATCTGAATTAGAAGGGATCTTAGAAGCCACTGAGTCCAGCCCCTCATTTTACTGAGGAGGAATGTAAGGCACAGAGAGAGGTTGCGTGACTTCAGAATTCACATTAGTATGTGAGGCAAAACTTGAACCCAAGTCCTCCAGATTCCTGATCCAGTATTATCCAACATGTCATGACAATTTGTATGGAATTGTACATTTGATTTGCTAGATAATTATGGCTTTATTAACCAGTTCTTATATTATAATTTTAACTTGTACAAAAAGATAATAAAAGACATCCTTATTCTTTATCTTTCTGTAGTGATATGGAAATATTTAAGACATCAAAACTATGAACTCTCTAGTAACAATAATGAAAATTTATTTATTGTAGACTTCTAGAGATGTTTTCAGTGTCAGTTAAAATACTCACTTTGAATATTTTATGTAAAGCAAAATTATATAATTCCCAATGTGAGATCTTTTAATTTAAATAGAAATCTTTCTGATAAATTCAAAATAATGATTGTTTGGGTAAAACTATTCAACTTTTCACCAGCTTTGACCTGTCATTACTTCTTTTTCTAATAAGGAAAAAAAGTATAATTTAAATCTGACAAAAGCAAAATGGAATTCTGTAACTCAGTTGTCAAATTTCATTTTCTTCTTTAGCAATACCCATTAAATATGACTGCCCCTCAAGACTCTGTCCTGGGCCCTCTTCTTTTTTTGCTCTATATTTTTTCATTTGGTGACCTCATCAGTATTCATAGGTTCAATTACCATCTTTATGAAAATGATCCCAATATTTATGTATCTAGCCTTAGTCTCCTGAGCAAAAGTCAGGTCAATAACTGCCACCAGACATCTTGAGTTAGATGTTTCAAAGGCATCGCCATCAAATTCAACATATCTCTCCCCCTCCCAACTCTTCCCTCTTCTCAACTTCCCTATTAATGTTGAAAACACTACCATCCTCCCAGTTTCCCAGGCTCACAACCTCAGTGTCATTCTCAATTCCTGACTCTAATTCACACCATATATTCACAATCTACCGCCAAATCTTGTCATTTCTAACTTCATAACATCTCTCCCTTCACTCCACTCACATAACCACCATTCTAGTTCTGGCCCTTGCTACCTCTCTTCTAGATTAGTGCAACAGCCTTCTGATTTCCCTGCATCAAGTCTCTCCCCCTGCCAATCCAATTCCACTCAGTTGCCAAGGTGATTTTTCTGTACAAAGGTTTGACTATATCACCTCCTACAAAAAATAAACTCCAATGGTTCCTCATTTTTCCAGGATCAAATATGAACTCATTTCTTTGGCATTTAAAGCTCTTTATAACATGGCACCTTTCTACCTTTCCAGTCTTCCTAAACTTCACTTCCCTCCATCCCCAGGCACCCTGCCTTTGCACTAGCTGGCCCCAGGCCTGGAATGTTCTGCCTCCTTGCTTCTGCCTCTCAATTTCCCTGTCTTCCCTTTTCAGATTACCTTCTACCGACTCCATACGTATCATCAAAGTCCCTGGTTAATGTGGTGTAATTAGAGTATATATTTCCTTAATTTTTGCTCTTCTCTGTATCCCTAGCACTTAGCACAGAGAGAGGCACACAGTAAACATTTAATAAATGCTCACTGACAGACAGTAATATTAGTTGTTTCATGTACATATAAAGACTTCTCTCCCAACTGCACTGAAAATTACTGTCAAACAGAGACTGTCTTATTTTTTCCTTTGCCCCTGTAGCACATAAACACCATGTAACACACAGAGGATGATCAACTGTATTTCTGGTAATAAGGAATTTTGTTGCTTTAAAGAAAACATAAAAACCCCTTTTCTGATGTAACTCAGAACAGCTTGGAATTGACTTTAAGGTGGCCCAGTTCCCGCTGGCTGGCTTTTCTTTTGTTACCCTTCAGAGTTTTGTTTATTTGTTCCTCTCTCCTGCTTTTATCTGGTTATATATTTCTTCCTCCTCTTTTTTTTTTCTATTAGACAAGTAGTTCTCCCCTTTCTCTCCTTCCTTTCAGCTAGCATTGCTCATTAGTTTTTAAAAATTTCATTTTTTGGCACCCTTCTCCAAAAAGGATTTTTTTTCCGCTCTCTTCATTATCCATATTCTTTTGGGGTGGGGAACCTGCAGCCTCGAGGCCACACCTAGCCGTCTAGGTCCTCAAGTGCAGCCCTTTGCCTGAATCCAAACTTCACAGAACGAATCCCCTTAATAAAAGGATTTGTTCTGTAAAACTTGGACTCAGTCAAAAGGCTGCACCCTAGGACCTAGAGGGTCACATGTGGCCCTGAGGCCGCAGGTTCCCCACCCCAGCTAGACCCTCATTCTCTGATTCATGACTGACCCCTATAATCATCTGGTCTCTCTCTTTTCTCTATATTTTTGTACAATCAAAGTTCCAAGGATCCATTCCAGGTTCAGCCCACTGGGCACTTTTTGCCTAGCCTACTAGTGTTTATCCTACAGATCCCCTTTTCCCATTGTGCCTGGCTCTCAACAATGCCAATTATTGCTGGTGTCAGAGAGGATATGGCTCCATGGTAGGCCTGCTCTGCTACCCTCCCTCAATGATTTATATCCTCTCTTGCTGAATTCCCCTCCTCCCCCATATTTGCCTCACAATCTCCTCCTTGGGTCCATGCTCTCTATCTCACTCCTCTAAGTGCCAGTTTCCCACCAGGAGCTCCAATTCTCCCTCTCCCAGGACAAGCAGACTCTTCAGGGATCAGATCTCCCAGGCCTCATCCTGCATAAGGTCCTTATCTCCCTTCACTCACAGGACCATTCACCAGTGGAACCCCCTCCCACCTCTTTCCTTTCTCTCCCTTTTCAATGCTCCGCCCCCCTCCCAGCCCCCTTCCCTGCTGTCTCGTCTCTTCCTGACACCACAGAGATCTCCTTCCCCTCAGTGCTAGCCCTTGATTTGACCCTAGCACATCACTCATCCCACTCTCCTGCCACGCATGTACCCTCCCATGTTGTATGGCAGTCCCACAAAAGAAGTATTTGCCTGTAGCAGGGTGTCACCAGGTTCTGTCCATAAAGTTTCCTGTCTCCTTGTGTCCATTTAGAAAGAAATCTCTCTGCTGGTCTTTCTGTCGTCACTGCTGCTGTTGCTCTCTGCATTTATTCACTCCTCTGTTGTCTGAGGTGTTTGAGAAGGAAACAATCTCTTCAGTTCTAGTTTTCTTTCTAAAAGTGTTTCAAACTCTTCTTTATTGTTGAATGTGTCTATGTTTTGTCCTGCTTAAGCTCAGATTTGAAAGAGAGGTCACTGTGGGCTACATCCTGAGCCCCAACACTCTTTGGAACACATTATTTCATTCCCTCCTTTTTTCTAGTTAGTGCATAATAGTCTTACATTATTCAAACGTCCTTTCCTTCATCTTTGAAAGGCTCTCAATGGCTGTCAGAACTTATTCTTTCTGAACTGAATTGTTAATATAACCATTATGTGTGTTGGAGTTTGCAGCCTGGTTTGTTTATTTTTTTCCCCTAGAGACTGTGAATTCTTTCAGTTGGAATTTCTTTTTCCATGTTCAGAAGTTCTGGGTCACTCTCTTCTACTATTTTCTTCATTTTGGTATTATGTTTTTTTGTCCACATATGTACCTTGGGGAGACCTGCGAGCCTCCCTTGGAGATCCTCATGCTTTGCTTGATGTTTTCTTTCAGTGTTTTTGGTTTTTGCTTTTCCTCTTCTTGGCTGTCCTGCAGTTTTGTGTACTTGCATCCTAATCTATAGAGCTCTCTTTTGTTTCTCTGGGGAGGCCTGTCATTGCAAACTCAAGTTTTCCTATTCTGTTCCTTATTTTTGCTGTGTAGCCCACAAATTCTGCTTTCATAATTGCCATTTCTCTGTGAAACCACTCAGGAAAAGCATGTTGTGGTTCCATCTTCTCACATTTGATAGGGTCCACCGTCCTATCAAATGCTGGATTATTTCCCCTCATGTTACAGTATTTATTCATAGGTACCTAACGTTGTTTGCTAGACCTGGAGGCCATATTTTCCTCTGTTACTTTTTTTTTTCCTGGTGACTTATCTGTTTATGCTCAATGTGTTAAAGATTTCTCCTTCCTTAAATTTTTCAGTCTTCCTCCCACCCCTATGATTGTGGTTTCCTTGGATCGCAGGCTCAATACAAGTTTACACATAATTCTCATTTCAAATAAAGCCACTTAAAGACCAATTAACAAAAACCAAAGAAATTTTACAAGTATAAACATATTTAGCTTAATTAACATAAAAGGATAAAAATACGAAGTTTTTCAAATTATTCCACTTTGTACTAAAAAACTCTTTTATACAGTGTCCTATTACCAAGATGTCTTATTGATTTTGCTCTCCACTGCAAATCAGTTCCCCCTCCTGCTAGTCTCATTCATTCAACAAATACTTAATGAATGCTAACTATGCAGAAGAACTGAGTTAGACACAAAAATGAACAAGGAGTTTATACAGACTCCTCAAGAAGTATATAATCTAGTAGGAAAGTGAAGTCATGCAAATAAACAATTCTAGCATAAGACACCAATAAGAACCACAAGACAATTATAATTTCCTAAAGGAACTTAGATGAGGGTGAGATTTAATTCATTTCAATTCAGCAAATACTTATTTAGACTCTGCTCTAAAACACATAAAGATAAAGGTAGATAGATAACCTGTCCCTAAGGAGCTTACAATTTAATAACAAATGTACACAAATTTGAAATAGGCAGAATGTGACAGAAACAGTGATCCAGACAGTGTGAAACACAGCACTGATAGAAAACTTAAAAGAAAAAAAAGATTACTTTAAACTAGGGGAATTGAGGAAGTCTTGGAAGAAGCACCATATAATCTGGCTCCTTGAAAGAAGAGAGGATTTTGCAAAGTAGACACGAGGAGAAAATATATTCTGGGTATGGGGAATGGCTTGTGAAAGTATACAGAAATGGGAGAGGGCAGCTGAGGATGGAGGGTTAAGGAAGATTTCCTAAGAGATGGGCCTCATGGGTGGTGGTAGGAGAGTGGAGAAGAATCTAAGAAGAGGAAAGAGCATGAGCAAAAAAGCACTAAGACATATAAAAGTGTAATAGGATATGTTTAGGGAAATATAAAAGTGTAGTAGGATACATTATGGTTTAGAATGCAAGGTATATAAAGGGCAATAATGGAGGATGATAAAGCTAGAAAGCAAGAGAGAGGTATATTATTTTTGCCCTGTATCCTACAGCAAATACATTGGACTTTATCTGGTAGGAAATTGGACATAACCAAAAGTGTTTGCATGGGGGAATGATGTGATTAGACTGGACATCCATCTACATCCTGATCATTTTTATGGTTCTTAACGCTTATATGGGAGGTGGTGGTGGTGGTAGTGGTGGTAGAGAATGAAAATCAAATCCAATCATTAGTTAAATTTATCTTTTATCTTTCATGTAATGTTTTCATTTTCATTTTATTAATAAACAATTTTATTACATTTTCATTTTTTTACTTTTATTTTTCATGTAATGTTTTTAAAAAATTAATCTGTCTCTTCTATTTCTTCCTTTCCTCCATCAAGCAAGGCAAAACAAAATACAATCCTCAATACATAGCTATATAGTGTGGCAAAACAAATTCCTGCATTAGCTATATTTTAAAAAATATTTCTCTTTCTGCATTTTAAGTTCAATTCTCTGTCAGGAGATGAGTGGCATGTTTCATCTTTATTCTTTTGTTTGGACTTGTGTTTCATCACTGTGCTGATTAGAGTTCTAAAATCTCAAAATTATTTTTCTCTACAATGTTATCAATGAATAGTTCACTTCACTTCACCCTGCACCAGTCAATTTACTCTGAAATTGTCCATCCCATCATTTATTACGGCACTAAAACATTCCATTACACCCATATGCCACAATTTATTTAGCCTTCCCCCAACATGAAGACGGCCCTATGGTTTCTAATTTTTGGCCACCACCAAAAGAGCTACAGTAAATATTTTTTAAATATAGACTCTTTTCTTCTTTCTTTGATTTTTGTGGGAGATAGGCTCAGTAATAGTATAGGTGAGTAAAAGGGTATACAGAGTTTGATAAGTTTCAGTTAGTAGTTCCAATCTGCTTTCCAGAATGACTCTATCAATTCACAGCTCCACCAATAGCATACTTCTTTTTCCACAGCCCCTCTCCTAATCCTTTATCATTTTCCTCTCTTCATCATTTCTAGTTTGACACGTGAGACATAACTGCAAAGCTGTTTTGATGTGCATGTATCTAATTATAAGTAACTTGAAGAATTTTTTCATACACTTGCGGATAGCTTAGGTTTCTTCCTTCAAAAACTGCCTGTTCCTATCTTTTGGCCATTATTTATTGGGTAATGGCTCTTAGTTAATAATGTGAATTAGTTCCTTACATATCTTGGAAATGAGACCTTTATTAAAGAAACTCTGCAGAGATATTTTCCAAGTTATGTGTTTCCCATCTAATTTTACTATGTTAGATTTTTTGTGCAAGAGCTTTTTTATTTTTACATAATTAAAATTGTACGTTTTATTTTATGTGATCCTTTTTAGCACTTGTTTAATCATAAACTCTTCTAAGCCAAAACAGAAAAAGAAAATTATAGACCAATGTCCCTAATGAATATAGATGCAAAAATTTTAAATAAAATATTAGCAAAGAGATTATAGCAACTTATCACGAGGATAATACACTATGACCAGGTAGGATTTATACTAGGAATGCAGGGCTGGTTCAATATTAGGAAAACTATCAGCATAACTTACTATATCAACAACAGAACTAACAGAAATTATATGCTTATTTCAACAGATGCAGAAAAAGCTTTTGACAAAATACAACACCCATTCCTATTAAAAACACTAGAGAGCATAGGAATAAATGGAATCTTTCTTAAAATAAGTAGCATCTATCTAAAACTATCAGCAAGCATTATATGTAATAGGGATAGGCTAGAAGCATTTCCAATAAGATCAGGGGTGCAACAAGGATGTACATTGTCACCACTGTTGTTCAATATGGTACTGGAAACATTAGCTTCAGCAATAAGAAAAGAAAAAGAAATGGAAGGAATTAGAATAGACAAAGAAGAAACAAAGCTATCACTCTTCGCAGATGATATGATGGCATGCTTACAGAATCAAGTAAAACACTACTTGAAATAATAAACAGCCTTAGAAAAGTTGCAGGATATAAAATAAACCCACATAAATTATCGGCATTTCTACATATTACTAACAAAGCCCAACAACAAGAGAAAGAAAGAGAAATTCCATTTAAAGTTACTGTAGAATTATAAACTATTTGGGAGTCTACCTGCCAAGACAAACCCAGGAACTCTTTGAACAAAATTACAAAACACTTTTCACACAAATAAAGTCAGATCTAAATGACTGGAAAAACATCAGTTGCTCATGGATAGGCTGAGCTAATATAACAAAAATGACAACTCTACCTCAATTAATTTACTTATTCAGTGCCATACCAATAAAACTACCAAAAAAATCATTTTATAGAGCTTGAAAAAATAACAACAAAATTCATCTGGAAGAACAAAAGGTCTAGAATATTAAGGGAATTAATGAAAAGAAATGCAAGGGAAGGTGGCCTAGCCCTACCAAATCTTAAAATGGATTATAAAGCAGCAATCATCAAAACTTCTTGGTACTGGCTAAGAAATAGAGTGGTGGATCAGTGGAACAGGTTAGGTACACAAGACACAGTAGTCAATGACTACAGTGATCTATTGTTTGCTAAATCCAAAGACTGCAGCTTCTGGGATCAGAACTCACTATTTACAGAAACTGCTGGGAAAACTGGAAAAGAGTATGGCAGAAACCAGGCACAGATCAACATCTTACACTGCATACCAAGATTAAGTCAAAATGGGTACAGGATTTAGATATAAAGGCTGATACTATAAGCAAACTAGGAGAGCAAGGAATAGTTTACCTGTCAGATTTATGGAGAACAGAAGAATTTATGACCCAACAAGAGACAGAACATTATAAAATGCAAAATGGATCATTTTGATTACATTAAATTGAAAAGTTTTTGCACAAACAAAGCCAATGTAACCAAGAGGGAAGCAGAAAGCTAGGAAACGATTTTTACAACTAGTGTAATAAAGGCCTCATTTTAAAAATAGAGAACTGAATCAAATTTATAAAAGTACAAGTCATTCCCCAATTGATAAACGGTCAAAGAATATGAACAGACAGTTTTGAGATGAAGAAATTAAAGCTCTCCATGAAAAAATGCTCTAAATTACTATTGATTAGAGAAATACAAATCAAAACAACTCTGAGGTACCATATCATACCTATCAGATTGGCTAACATGACAAAACAAGAAAATGATAAATACTGGAGAAGATGTGGGAAAACTGGAACACTAATGCATTGTTGATGGAGTTGTGAACTGATCCAACCATTCTGGACAGCAATTTGGAACCATGCCAAAGGGCTAAAAAACCATGTATACCCTTTGACCCAAGAATACCACTTCTAGGTCTGCGTCCCAAAGAGATCATACAACTGGGAAAAGGACCCACATGTACAAAAATATTTATAGCAGCTCTTTTTGTGGTGGCCAACAACTGGAAATTGAGGGGATGCCCATCAACTGGGGAATGGCTGAACAAGTCGTGGCATATGAATGTAATGGAATATTATTGTTCCATAAGAAAGATGAGCAGGTGGCCTTCAGAAAAACCTGGAAAGAGTTACATGAATTGATGCTGAGTGAAGTGAGCAGAACCAGGAGAACACTACACAGTAACAGTCACATTGTACACAGAAAGAGCAACATTGTGTGATGACTAACTTTGATAGACTTTCTTCTTTTTAGCAATGCAAGGATCTAAGATAATTCCAAAAGACTCACAACGGAAAATGCTATCCACATCCAGAAAAAACAAAACAAAACTATGGAATCTTAATGCAGATTGAAGCATACTATTTGCTATCTCTCTTTTTTCTTGTGGTTCCTCTCATTAGTTATAATTCTTCTTTACAACATGATTAATGTGAAAATATGATTAATATGAATGTATATCAGATTACATGCCATCTTGGGGTGGAGGAAGGGAAGGGAAGGGCAGAAAATTTGTAACTCAAAATCTTATGGAAGTGAATGCTGAAAACTAAAAATAAATAAATTAATAAAAAAATAAAGAAAAAGGAAAAAAAATCATGAAGTCTTCCTCTATCTATAGAGCTGAAAAGTAACTTTATCCTTGCTCCTCCAAGTTGTTTACATTGTGATCCTTTCTACCTAGGTTATGTTTTCATTTAGTTCACACCATGAATAATGTGAGGTGTTGGTCTATACATAATTTCTACTAGACTTCTGTCCAGTTTTCTCAGTGTTTTTTTTTCCAAATAGGGTGTCATTCCTTCCAGTAACTGCTGTCTTTGGGTTTATTTAAGTGCCCTTGTACTTTGCTTCTGTTTGCTGTGTACCTACTCTGTTCCACCAAATGACCCCTGTCTTCTTTTACCAGTATCAAATTGTTTAAATGATAACTACTTTGTATAACAGTTTGAGCTCTGGTATAGATAGATTATCTTCTTTCCTACTTTTTTTTCATTATCACCCTTGAGATTTATGATTATATGAATTTCATTATTATGTTTTCTAGCTCTATGAAATATTTTAGGAGTTTGATGGTATAACACTGACATTTATTCCATCATTTGGGTCTATATATCTGCAAAAGAATGTTTTACAGTTAGATTCATATATTCCCTGGGTGAATCTTGGTAGGTGTATTCTCAAATGTTTCATAGCTTCTGCATTTTAAATGACTTAATTTCATTACTTGTTAAAACTCTCATATAAATTGACCAGGGAGGATACTGAAACTATTAAGATATAAAAAGTATTTGCAAATATGTGTAGATCTAAATTTTATTGATTTTAATCTTCTACTAGATCATAGATATCTAGAGGGAAAGGATTTTATGTTAATCATTTTTGTATCTTCACACCTGTAAGGTGGCTTGCCCACAGCAGGAGTTCAAGAAATGTTTGCTGCCTTAAAGGGAACCTAATATTTTTTATTATTTACATTTTACATATGCTTAATTGTCACAGAATACTATATATTGTCTGGAAATAGATTTTAAAGGGCTACATCCACTGTGAAATAATATTTGAGTATCATTCCATTCAAAACACAAGTAGATAGGTATTTTTGTGACATTTTAAGAAATATTACCAGTAGTACACATAGTGCTATGTGGTGTAGTAGATAAAGCACAGGGTCTAGAATCAGAGGAGTTGAGTTCAAATCTGCCCTCACACACTTAGTATTCATGTGACATTGGGCAAGTCACTTAATCTGTTTGCCTTACTTTTTGCAACTGTAAAATGAGGATAATGACAGAACCTAGTTTGTAGAATTGTTGGATCAACAAGATAATACTTGAAGAGTGCTAGCACATAATAGGTACTCCATAAATGCTAGTTATTATATTATTACTATTTAAGGGACAACAGTTTTTGTACTTGTATAAGGCTGTTATACATAACATTTCCCTCACATTGTTCCTTATTATCCAATCCATAGGTTGGAAGCCAGACTTGTAAACTTGTGAAGAAAAGCCTCTTAATTTACATGCGGACAGGAAAATTATTCTGTCCAACTGCAGAAGTAGAAAAGGAAAGATTTTTACAAACTTGTAGTACCCAATGGAGGCAGATGAGGAAAACAGGGCTGATTATGTATCTGAACACTGTCATTTTGAAATTCGTTTTGGCTCCCAGAGTATAAATACACTTCAGTATTTTTGTTACAATTGCCAGAAAATCAGCAAGTGTTCACTTTCTTTTGCCAACAAAAGCATGACTCTCTGTACAAAAATTTTCTGCAATTTATAAACAAGAACATTTAGAAAATCCCTTCTTGTTGATGGACATGACAACAGTTATATTTAACTATGTTGTAAAATAAAGCAGATACTAAGAATACCACTGTGTTCATTAAGCATAGCAAAAGCTTTTATGTCTCCTTTCTGGCACAAATATGCAGAGATTTCCCTCATCCTAAAACAAAAATCTTCTTCAACCTTGTTGTCCTTTCCAGCTACCATTCTATTTCTCACCATCTTTTTTTCTGGCAAACTTACTGAACAAGTAGTCTGCATCTGTTTTATTTACCTTCCTACCCCCCACTCCCATACCCTCCTTCATGACCTGAAAATTGATGTCCACTAGCACAATTCTATTGAAGTTATTCTCTCTAAGGTCATCCATAGCTTCCTGGCCAAATTCCAATATCTGATGGTTCTGTGAACTTTTCACAGAAACAGAGAATATAATAAAAACTCCCTCTACAACAGACCTGACAACTAGTCAAATAAACTTTGCTTGAGAACCTTTAGTAAAGCAGAACCTATATATCCTGAGGTTAATCTTTCGACTTTTGGATAACTATGTTAGGAAAATTTTAATTATGTTAAATTTAAACCTTTCATTTGGCAACTTTCACTCATTGTTCCTAATTCTGTCTTGGTAGGTGAGTGAAAGAAACCTTTAAGTGCCTACTATGTATAAGGAGTGACATACATTTCTCTGATGAGATCCCTTAAAACAAGAAAAATGAATGGCTAGTAAATAAGAGTGAAGAATAGCCACTGAACAGCTCATTTGTTCCACTGTATGTATCCCCATGATGTTCGGATAATTCAGTGAAGGCCTTCAGCACACTGGGTAGACCCCAGGATGGAATTTATGGGTGGGTTTAGACAAGAGTCACATGAAATATGCAGACATAGATGGTATGTGATCTGCATCATGGAAGGGCATTCCCCTGTCAATGAGATCACAGATCCACTGGAGTATGTATAAGGCACTGAATTAGGTGCTAGATATACAAAGACAAAATGAAATAGAACAAATCTAATTTCTCTGCTATGTTATAACCCTTTAGGCATTTGAAAAAGCATCATGTTCTCCCCTAAATCTTCTCTGGGATAACTCTCTCCAGTTTCTTAAACGGATGCTCATAAGGCATCTTGAAGTCTTTTACCACCATGGCCACTGTCCTTTTCCCTAATCCTGGATACTATGCCTTTCAAAGCAGCCAAAGATCACAGTAGTGCTTTTGGCTGCCATAGCAGCCTACTGTTTTATATTTGTAGTCTACTAAAAGTCCTCGATCTTTTTTGGCTGAAATGTTATCTCGCCATGCCTCCCCCATCTTGTATTTGTAAAGTGGACTTTTTGAACATAATTGTAAGACTTTATCCTTATTAAATTTAACTGAATATCTGGTCTGTCAAGATGTTTTTGAGTACTTGTTCTGTCATCCACAGTCAGCTATACCTTCCATCTTTGGGCCAAGTGAAAATTTGATGTCATCTATGTTTTTATCAGTCTCTAATAAAAATGTTAAATAGAATATGACCAGAATTGATCCCTGGGGCACTCTTCCCTTTTCCCAAGTTGCCACTAAACTACTTGACTACTCTTTGTATTAAGCTATTTAATCAGTTTTTAACTCATCTAACTGTATTATCATTTAGTTCACAATTGTTCATCTTGATCACAAAAATAGTATGAGATTTCATCAAGTACTTTGGAAAAATGTAGATAAAACACACATATAGCATTTCCCATGTGA
This sequence comes from Phascolarctos cinereus, assembly GCF_003287225.1. Taxonomy (NCBI): domain Eukaryota; kingdom Metazoa; phylum Chordata; class Mammalia; order Diprotodontia; family Phascolarctidae; genus Phascolarctos; species Phascolarctos cinereus. Next base: position 78,365,022 of record NW_027555736.1, read on the forward strand.
ACTCTTCGTGAATCCTATTTCTTTTTTTTTAACCCTTGACATAACTGTTTAATCAGTTTCTCACATACAGAACAAAAATGGTGATCCACTACAGGCAAAGTGATTTTACACATACAATGATGGCTTAATATTTGTGTGTATGACAGTTTCAACATAGCCATGAAAAATATTACACCTCTGCCACAGTCTCACCCGAAAGTTTGGTTTTCGTTCTTATCTCATGAGTTCCTGGACCAATAATACACAGTAGATAGAGCAAACTATGGAATAACTTTGGCACACTGAGGGCCTGGCTTATTTATCAGCTATTCAAGAATAAGAGACAGGCACAAAATAAAGCAGTCAGTCAGGAAACAAGAATTTATTAAGCCAGGAGCTGTGCTAAGCCCTACAGATACAAAGAAAAGCAAAAATAGTCCCTTCCCTCAAGGAACTTACATTCTAATAGTGGTTTGTATAAGAGATATACAGAATAAATGGAAGGCAACAGCAGTTGGGCAGACAGGGAAGGACTTCCTGTAGAAGGTGAGATTTGAGCTTAGTCTTGAAAGAAGCCAGAGAAAATAAGAGGCAGAAGTAAGGGGTTAGAGCATTCCAGGCCTGGGGGACAGCCAGCCAGTGCACAGGGATGGAGACGGGAGAGGGAAGGTCATGTTTGAGAGAGGAAATGCAGGTTGGCCACCACTGCTGGATGGTAGAGTGCTTTGGAAGGAGCTTAGAAAGGAAGGAAAGGGTCAGATAATAAAGAGCTTTAAATGCGAAATAGGGGAGTTTCTATTTGATTCTTAAGGTAACAGGGAGTCACTGGAGCTCCTAAAGCAGGGAAAGGTGACATTGTCAGACCTATGATATAAAAAAATTACCATAGTACATGTAGATAACATACAGCTTTGTAAGGAAGCTTCCAGGAATAATGGCTTGATATTTAACACATTTTACTTTGATCCAAACAATTTGTTTCCTTTCTAATGATCAAAAGAAGTTAACTGAAGTTTTTCCCATTCCTTTTTCTTCTTAAACTCTCACCACTTTAGGAAAGCCAGCTTCATTTTCTATGTATCTGCTGGCCAATCCCTTTAATAATTTTATCCAGAATGTTGATAGGAACCAGAGTTAAGGTCAGTGTATTATGATTTTCAGATTACAACTCCAAGTCTTTTTTGAAAACCAGACGAATATGTACTTTTATCTAGTCCCTTGGCATCTTTATAATCCTTTACAATCTTTTAAAGATTACAGACGGTGGTTCAGCAATAATTTCTTCAGGTTCTTTCAGTATCCCATGTAGAGGTCAGTCTAAGTTGCTCATTTGAACTTGTCCAGGGCAGTTAGGTGTTTTCTTTTTTCCCTCCCTATTTATCTTGGGTTGTAATGTCTTGGCCATTTTTTTGTTCTATCCTTTCTAGTCCAAAGATCATACTACTTGGTAGGAAAAGTGGAAACAAGAGTTAAGCAAAGAAGGCTTCTCACTGCTGTTTGCTATCACTGTGTCATTCACCTTAAGTTCAGACCTATCTAATCACTGATTCTTTTTCCCTCTTCTTTTTATGTGAACTCTGACTAGAAAACATGGGAAATACAAGTATATCAGATAGGAACGGATGCATTACATATGAGATTCTTGGTCTTACAGTCAGATCTGACAAAGTCCTAGGACTTCAATTTCCATGAAACTGGATATCTGGGAACAGGGGAGATGGGAAGAAAAGGAAGATGTGGCCATGGCTGGGGATTCATGTTCATGGGAGGAAGGAAGCAAGCTGAGGCATCACAGATAAAACTATGACCAGAGCAAGCTGTGCTGAGAAATTCACAGAGATGTCTCACCAGAGAACTGATGGTAAACAGCAGTAGCAGTTTTCAAAAAGAGACAGCAAAACTGCACTGACGGTCTAATCCTTTACCACAATGCAACATTAGTCACGGAAATCTCAAATACTTTTAGGGAAAAGGGAGGAGTTTTTACTCACTCAGGAATGTTTGAATCATATGATGATAGATTCAGAAGTTGTGTATGACTTTTTCCTTGTTCTTTTACTATTATTTTCAGTTTCAATTAATATCTTATTTATTTATCTATCTATCTATCTATCTATTTATTTATTTATTTAGTGGAACATATTTACCTAAGTCCTACTAATATGGTGAGAAACTAATTAGGTAGCCCTGAGTGACTCCAGAAGTTCCCAGTTTTAAAGCAAAGGCAAATAAGCCAAATGAAGTAAATAACTGTCTAAAACATTCTAATGAAATGGATTCAGGAATGCATGGCACAAAACCCTCTTATCAGCCCCCCTACCTACTGTCCTTTATCTCTCTTCCCATTTGTGACTAAAATCTTGGTGAAAGTGATCTACACAAGGCATCTCCACTTCCTTTCCTCATACTTTTTCTAAACCTTGTGAAATATGGCATCTGATTCCATTATTCAACTGAAACTGATTTCTTCAAAGTTGCTAATGATCTCTTAAGTGCCACACTCAATGGCTTTTTTCTGAAGCCTGATCCTTTATCTTTATCTTTCTTTATCTCTCCAGCATTTTGACACTGTTAATCGCCTTCTCTTTCAAGACACTCTTTTCTCTTCAGTGGTCACAGTGCCCTTGCTTGGTTCTTCTCTGGTTTATGAGACTCTTCTTCCTAGTCTACTCTGCTCATTCTTCATCCACGTCACTCCCACTAACCATAGGTGCTCCTCACGGTTTTATCCTGGGCCCTTTTTTCTCATTCTTTTTAGAACTTCATTTTATTTTTTTCAACCAACAAAAATCTATTTTCTTTTGTCTCACCTTGCCTTCACTGAAAAACAAAAACAAAACCTCTGTAATAAATATGTAATTAAGCACAAAAAATAATCCTTCGTTTTGACCACATGGAAAAACATTTCTCAATCTGTACCCTCGGTCTATCATATCTCTGTCAGGAGAGGGGCAGCATCCTTCAAAACGAGTCATCTAAATTGTGGTTGAATATTGTGTTGATCAGAGTTCATAGGTCATTCAAACTTGTTTGTCCTTAAAATGCTGTTTTTATGCAAGTTATTCTTCTGATTCTGTTTCACTTCATCATTTTCCTAAAGGTCTTCCTAGGTTTCTTTGAAACTGTCTCCTTCAACATTTCTTAATATGACATTCTCTTACATTCATATACTATTATTTATTTCATTTAGCCATTCCCCAACTAATGGATACCCCCTTAATTTCCAGTTCTTTACTACCACAAAAGGAGCTGTTCATACATATTTCTGTACATAAAAATCCTTTAACTGCTTCTTTGATCTCTTTGGAGAACAGAACTAGTAGTGGTATTACTGGGTCAAAGGGTATGTACTTTTTGGACATAGTTCAAAACTGCTTTCCAGAATGGGTTGACCAGTTCATAACTCCATGAAAAGTGTATTAATGCACCTGCTTTCCCAAAGACCTAGCATTTTTCAGTTTTCTTTTTCTGGTCAATTTTGCCAAACTGAGGCATCCGAGGGTGGAACCTCAGAAATGCTTTAAGTTGTGCTTCTCTAATTATTAGATTAGATATTCACTGCACCTAGGTGGCACAATGCAGAGCATACTGGGCCTGGAGTCAGAAAGAACTGAGTTAAAATCTGACCTCAGACATTCACTAGCTGTGTGAGCCTGTGCAAGTCACTTAACCTTTGCCTATTTCAGTTTCCTTAACTATAAAATGAGGATAGTAACAGCACCTACTTCAAAAGATTGTTGTAAGGATCAAATAATACAATATCTGTAAAGTGCTTAGCTCAGTGCCTGCTAATTATTAGTAATAGTTAATTAATAAGTGCTTATTCCTTCCATTTTGTTATTGGTTTGGGGCACTTTGTTATATGACTATTGATAATTCGAGGGTTTTCTTTCTGAAGAAAAGAGTACATGTTCATATTCTCTGACCATTCTCTAATAAAGACCTACTATTCAAGATACTTAAGTAACCAATTCAAATTTATAAAAAAAGCCATTCCCTAATTAATAATAAATGGTTAGAGGAAAGTGTCATAAAGATTTTTTTCATAGTTACATGCTTCCTTCCTAACTGTACTGTACTGGTTTTGCTGGTGCAAAAACTTTTTAATATAACAGAATCTTTCGTTTTGTCACAAACTCTTCCTCTATTCATAGATTTGGAAAGGTACTTTGATTTTCAATCCTCAGATTTATTTGTGATGCCAAGCCAAGTCAATAAGCATTTATTAAGCACATGCTATGTGCCAGGCATTGTGCTACTACATGGTGAGGTTATTAAGAAAGGCAAAAGATTATCCCTGTCCTTAAGGAGCTCACAGTCTAATGGGGAAGACAACATGCAAACAATTACATACAAAAAAAGATATGCACGGGTTAAACTGGAGATAAAATCGGGGGAGGCACTAGCACTAAGGAGGATAAAGAAAAGGCCCCTTACAGAAGGTAGGATTTTATCTGGGACCTGAAGGAAGCAAGAAGGCAGGGATGAGGGACAGCATTCCAGGCATGGGGGACAGCAAAAGCAAATGCTCAAGAGTCAGGAGATGGAATATCTGTAAGGAACAGCAAGGAAGCCAGTGTCACGGGATCTGAGATTATGTGGAAAGGAATAAGACAGAAGATAGGAAAGATAGGAAGGATCCAGGTTATGCATGGCTTTAAAAGCTAAACAAAGGATTTTACATTTGATCCTAGAAGGGAGTTTGCTGAGTAGGGGAAGGAGTGGATGACATGGTAAGATCTGTGCTCTAGGAAAATTAATTTGACAGCTGAGTTAAAGATGGATTGTACTGAGGAGAAACTTGAAACAAGGAGACCAATCAGTATATTATAATAATCCAGGTATGAAGTGATGGCAGCTTGAACCAGGGTTGTAGAGAAGGGGATATATAGGAGTGATGTTGTGAATGCTAAATTGACAGGACTTGACAACAGATTTGGTCTGGGGAGTGAGAGAGTCAAGAGCTGAGGATGACAACTAGGTTGTGAGTCTGGATGACTAGGAAGATGATGGAGTTCTCAATAGTAAAAGGGAAGTTCAGAAGAGGCAAGGATTTTAAACACACAGAGTTTAAGATGTCTATGGAACCTCCAATTCTATATGTCCAGTAAGCAGTTAATGATGCAAGACTGGAGGCCAGAAGACAGGGCTGGATAAATAGATGGGAGAGTCTACGCACAGAGATAATAATTGAATCCATGGGAGCTGATGAGATTACCAAGTGAAATAGTATAGAGGAAGAAGAGAAGAGAAGAGGGCCTAATACAGAGCCTTGGGAGATACCAACCACTAATGACTATGACGTGAAGGAAGAGCTAGCAAAGGAGACTCAAAAGGAGTTATCAGATTAGTAGGAGGAAAACCAAGAGAATGTATTGTCACAAAAACCTAGAGAAAAGAATATCAAGCAGAAGAAGGTGTTCAGGAGTGTCAAAGGCTTCAGAGAAGAAGGACAAGAATCAAGAAAAGGCCAATAGATTTGGCAATTAAGAGATCCTTAGTAACTCTGGAGAGAGTTGTTCTACTTGCACTTTAAAGTTTGCAAAGCTCTTCAATATATTATGTCATTTGGTCATCCCAACATCCTCAGGAGGCTCGTTCTATTAATATTCTCATTAGAGGCTAAGGTTAAATGACTTGCTCAGGGAAGGCTTCAAGAACAAGGTGGCTACATGTAGGCTAAACCTTGAAGGAAGATAAGGATTTTAAGAGGTGAAGAGGAAGAGTAGGTGCATAGAGGCAAAAGGTAGAGTGTGGGGTTCCAGGAATACTTATTAGACTAACCTCAAATAGTTTATAGAATATTGGGATTGTTTAAATGTTTGGCAGAACTCACCGGCAAATCCATGTGGTCTGTAGATTTTTTTCTTTAGGGAGCTCATTTATGGCTTGTTCAATTTCTTTGTCTAAGACAGAATTATTTAAGTATTCTATTTCTTCTTCTCTTAATCTGAGTAACTTATATTTTTGTAAATATTCACCCATTTCATTTAGATTGTCAGTTTTACTGGCACATAATTAGGCAAAATAGCTCCTAATAGTTATTTTAATTTCATCTTTCTTGGCTATATATTCACCCTTTTCATTTTTGATGCTGATTTTCTTTTCAATCAAATTAACCAATGGCTTATTTATTTCATTGTTTACCCCCTATAAAACCAGTTCCTAGAGTTTTATTTATTAGTTCAATGTTTTGTTTGCTTTTTACTTTCATTTTATGGATCTCTCCTTCTATTTTCAGGATTTCTATTTTGATATTTAATTGGGGATTTTTAATTTGTTCTTTTTCTAGTTTTTAAAAAAGTTGCATGCCCAATTATTGATCTGTTCTTTCTCCCTTTTATTTATATAAGTGTTTAGAAACATAAGTTTTCACTTAAGTACTGCTTTGGCTGCACCCCACAAATTTCGACATGTCACTGTTGTCATTCTCTTTAATGAAATTACTAATTGTTTCTGTGATTTGTTCTGTTACCCAGTCATTTTTTAGGATTGGATTATTTACTTTCCAATTCATTTTAAATCTATGCTTCCTAGACCCTGTGTTAATATAATTTTTATTGCATTGTTATCTAGAAAGGGTGCATGTAATATTTCTGCTTTTCTATATGTAAGGTTTTTATTCTCTAACACATGGTCAATTTTTGCATAGCTGAGAAAAAGGTATTCTCCTTTTTATTCCCATTCAGTTTTCTCCAGAAACCTAACGTATCTAACTTTCTAAAATTCTATTCATCTCCTTAACTTTTTTCTTATTTAATCATTAATTGATCTAGTTCTGAGAGGGCAAAGTTGAGGTTCCACACTAGTATAGTTTTACCATTTTTTCCTATAACTAATTTCACTTTTCCTTTAAGAACTTGGATGTTATGTCATTTGCTACATATATGTTTAGTATTGATATTACTTCATTGCTTATGGTACCTTTTAGCAAGATGTAGTTTCCCTTTTAATTAGGTCCTTTTTTTTTTTGCTTTATCTGAGATAATGACTGCAACCCCTGCCTTTTTTTAAAAAAATGCAACTGAAGCACAATAGATTTTGCTACAGCCCCTTTTTAAAACTCTTTGTCTCTGTGTTTCAAGCATGTTTCTTTTAAACAACATATTGTTGGATTCTGGTTTCTAATCCATTCTGCTACCTGTTTCCATTTTATGGGTGAGTTCATTCCATCCATATTCACAGTTATGACTACTGTGTACTTCCATTCATCCTATTTTCTTCCACTTATCCTCTTTCATTATCTTTTTTTGGCTATCTTATTTCTAGCTTTCATTTTGAGGTCGCTTTCATAAGGTGATAAGTGGACACCTTCAATTTCTAATTTGCCCTATGGTTCTAACACATCAGGGCAGTTTTCCTTTAAAATTTCTTGACATATGATGTCTAGGCTCTTTTTTTGATCATGGCTTTCAGGTAGTCCAATAATTCTTAAATTATCTCTCCTCAACCTCAAAGTCAATTGTTTTTTCCAATGAGAGATTTCATATTTTCTTCAGTTTTTTTTACTTTGTTTTATTGTTTCTTGATGTCTCACAGAGTCATTAGCTTCTACGTGCCCAACTGTAGTTTTTAAGGAATTATTTTTTTCAGTGAGCTTTTGTACATTTTTTCCTCTGTCTGGCCAATTCTTTTTAAGGATCTATTTTCACTGATGAAGTTTTGTATATCTTTTACCAAGGAGTTATTTTCTTCAGTGAGATTTTGTACTTTTTTTTTTTTACCATTTGGTCAATTTTGTTTTTTAAAATGTTCTTTAGTATTTTTTGTGCTTCTTTTACCAAGCTACTTACTCTCTTTTCATGATTTTCTTAAATTACTCTTATTTCTTTTCCCAATTTTTCCTCTACCATTTATTTAATTTTTCAAATCTTTTTTTTTTGTTTTTTTTGCTCTTTAGCTCTTCCAGAAATTCTTGTTGGGCTTGTGTCCAATCCGCATTTTTTAAACTCTGAGGCTTTACTTGTAGCTGTTTTCATGTCACTGTCTTCTTCTCAGTTTGTGTCTTGTTCTCCCATTGTGCTTTTTATGGTCAGGTTCCTTTTTGTTGTTTGCTCTTTTTTCTAGCCTATTTCTTGACTTTGAACTTTATGTTAAAGTTGGGCTCTGCTCACCTGGGGTGAGGGGAATGGGGTACACTGTTTCAAGTTTCAGTATTTTTGGTGCTGTTTTCATAGTTAATTCTGGAGGTTTTAAGTTTTCAGTGCTTTCAAAGTGGTATGATCTACAGATAGGTGTAGTCCCTGCTCTCCTGGTCTGTACTCTGGCTCTTACCCCAGGAGGGCCCCTGCTCCCTTGCAGGTGCAAGAGCTTTTGCTCCTCAGGGTCCCTGTTCTTTTGTGACTGCAATCACTAGCGCTCCAACCTGTCCTGGAACTGGGTAGGGGCAAAGGAGTTTCTAAACAGTGCCTGTGTCTCACGCTAGCACAGGGGTCCCCTGTAATCCCTTTTTGGGAGTTGTCCAATCCCTTTATCATGTCTGGGCTGAGAGCTCTTGAAGCTGCTGCTGTCATCACTACTTCCAAGGCCTTCAGCTGGTCTTGCCATCCTGTGTACTCTGGGCCAGCTTCCATTCCAGTGTCACAAAACTTCCCTTCCAACCTCCTAAGTTGTCCTAGGCTGGAATAATATTCTACTCTGACCTTTTTTTTTTGGCTATGCTATTCTTTAATTCAATTTGAGGCATTATTTTAAAGTTGTTTGTAGATGAATGTTGGGAAAGCTAACCTGTAGTCCTTCCTCTACTGCGTCATCTCAGTTCTGTCCTTCCATTTTATGATTTCTAACCATCATTCATCCTCATAAGGCGTCTAATCCCCTCAAGCCCTCAATGCTTTCCTAGGATATTACCTTAGCACCTGCTACCTCTTCTCTCTTTCCAATATCAAAGAACCAGTTTACTTCTACACTATTCTCTTCTTTTATATCCCTTTTCCTATCACCAATATTGCCTCACCAAATCCCAACCCTCAATTATTCCAATCTGCCTCATTGGTTCTATTCACATGCTGCTGGACTAAGCTAGAGGAAGTCATGAAACTGTACTTACTGGATTTAATTCAAATTTGCTATCTAAACTCAACTGGGTCTTCCCTAAAGGAAAACAATCCTTTGATTCCTCCCTAATTGATTATCTTAGCCACCACCACAGTTGTTCCAAACCTCATCTCTTCTGAAGCCTCTCAAGGCAGCCCCTATCCCACACTCTCAGCTGAGGACTTCATCTCATACTTCACTGAAAAAATGAGATTATTTATAGAGAGCTATTTCTTCTTCACATCTCACATTCATCTGACATTTTCTCCTAATACCTTCTTCATTAAAATCTGTGATGAAGAGATGGCCCTTTTCCTTGCCAACACCAATCCCTTTTCATATATCCTTGATCCTAGGCAAGTCAAGGCAAGACAATAAGCATTTATTAAGTATTTACTATGTTTCAGGCACTATGCTAAGTGCTACGATACAAAAATAAGAAAAAAGGAAAGAAAATCCCTGTCCTTCGGGACTTTACATTCTAATGAGGAAAGATAACACAACACACACACACACACACACACACACACACACACACACAAAGAAGCTGAAAAGCAGAAAAGGAGAAGGGAGAACATAGAACATACCCACGTAGGGTCATGGCAGTAAAGTCCTGAGAGTCAAACATATATCTGAGAGGGGCATGAAAGATAGACGGCTTTAGCCACAATGGAGGTCCCCCAGAAGGAACCTGTCAATGGGAGCAGGTCAACACAACAGAGAGATACTGCTCCATCCGCCACAGAACTTCTTTCTTCAGATATTCCATACTGCCAAGTACAGCCATCCTACTCCTCTATTCTCTTCCTCTCCCTTCTTATCTAGCAAACTGCTTCCTGACCTCACCTCCATTATCTCTCTTATCTTTAATCTCTATCTACTGCCTCCTTCCCAGCTGCCTATAAATGCACCCATATCTCCTCCATTCATAAAAAAACTTATTTGATCTTACTATCCCTGCTATCTGTGGTCTCTTCTTACTTCTAAGCTAAAGTTCTTGAAAAAGCCACTTATACTTGGTACCTTTCCTTCCTCCCTTCTCATTCTCTTCTAAAGCAGCAGTCTGGTTTCTGACCTCATAATTCAACTGAAACTGTACTCTGTGAAGTTACCAATGATCTCTGAATTGCCAAATCTAATAGCCTTATCTTGGTTTCCATTTTTCTTGACCTCTCTGCAGCATTTGATAATGTTGAAGTCCTTTGCCTCCCACTGTTATACTCTCTCCACTCTGAATTTTCCATGGCACTGCTCTCTCCTGATTCTCCTCCTATCTGTCCTGTCCTTGATCTCCTTTGTTGGAACTTCACATATGTCATGCCCACTAGGGGGTCCCTCAAGGTTATGTTTTAGGTTTTTCTCTCTATATATTATCTCACTTGATGATCTGATCGGCTCTTATGGGTTCAATTATCATTTCTAAGCAGATAATTGTCAGATCTCCATATCTAGCCCTAATCTCTCTTCTGACCTCCACTCTCATATCTCCAACTGCCTGTTGGAGTTTTGGAAGTAGATACCCCACAAACACCTCAAACTCAACACATCTAAACAGAACTTATCAGCTTTTCCCCAAACTCTCCTGTCTTCTGAAATTCTTTATTAATGTTCATGGTACCATCACCCTCCTGGTCTCCAAAGTTTGAAATCTCAGGATCATGCTCTACTCTGTACGTTCATTGACCCCAATATCCAACCTATTACCAAATCTTGTTTCAAACATCACAATATCTCTCCCATAGATCCTCTTTTCTGCACTCATATTGCCACCATTCCAAGTTTAAGTCTTCAAAACTCTTATCTGGACTACTGAAATACTCAACTGGTTTCCCTGACATCTTTTCCCATTCCAAACTAATCTCCACATAGCTGACAAAATGATTTTCTTAAAGCATAGTGACTATGTTACCTTTCCCCTCCCCCCAATCAATAAACTCCAATAGTTCCCTATTGTCTATAGGATCAAATATAAAGTTCTTTGTTTGGAATGTATAGTTCTTCACAACTCTCACACATATACCTCCCCCCACATCCACTCTGTTCCAGAGGCCTGCGGATTCTACTTTCATAACATCTCATCATATGTCCCTCCTCTCCTCCTCCCCTGGTACAGGCCCTCATCACCTCATGATTTGCAATAGCTTTCTGGCTGGTCATTCTGCCACACTTCAGTCCATCTTTCACAAAGCTTTCAAAGTGATCTTTCCATAGCACAGATCTGATCATGTCACCTCTCTACTCAGCAAACTTCAGTGGTTCCCTATCACCTTCAGGATCAAATATAAATACTTTTCCAAAAAATACTTTTCAAGATTTATAGCCTACTCCTCTCAATGCCCTCTATGATTTAGTGATGCTAGCCTACTTACCCTTCACACAACACTCTTTCTTCTATCGCTAGTCTTTTATACATTTGCCGCATGCTCTCTCCATTCCAGTTCTACACTTAACTTTTAATAGTTCTTTAGGGTAACATTAGAGTTTAAGACTAGTTGCCACCAATATGTTTAATAAATAACTGCATTATAACATTTCCCCTCTTTAGTTTGCTCACCCCCAACCACCTGTCCTCTAGTCAGTAAGTGGAACCTTATTCTTCTCATTCTACATACTGATGACTGTAGTTAAAAACACTTTACTAGGAAATCTAAAACAAAAAAGTACCAACTGGAAAATTCCACAGAATATACACTTACAGTTTTTCTCAGTTTTCATGAGTTCTAATCTAAATCTTACAAAAGGTAATTTGGCCAGTTTGGTTCCTTGGCTCTAGACAAAGTTTCTTAGCTCTGTTTGGCATTTCTTCTGCCTTCCTTGCTCTATTCAGCAGGTGGATTTCTAGCAAAAACTTATCCTTTTTGGGTCTGAAGGGCAGTCTCCCCTCCTTTGGTCTTCTCAATGAAAGGAGGTAGTAAGCACATGCACTAGTTATTCTCTACTAGGAAAACAAGTAGTTAATTTGTGATTTTCAGTTTGTAAAAGAATGTATCATGCTTGATAGTTTGATATTAATATCTCAGTGTAATTTCAGGTACAACTAGGTTCATCAAATTGTCTTTAATCTGACTTTTTATTAAAAAGAAAGAAAGATCATTACCTAACAATATGTATTTGTAAGGTAATGGATTCACAAAGAGATCAAAAGCAAGTGCCCATACTAGGCAGTTATGATAAGAAAAAACGGGGAGAGGAGATCTGGAACTATGATATCATCAGTGTAGGTCGCTCCTGGTGTGGAATGCAGATCAAGAACTCACTCACAACTTAAAGTCTCAGAGGGTTTCCTAGAAGTCTCTGAAAGGGTTGTGACTTTTCCCAGGTCACACAGGAAGTACATTATGTGTCAGAGGCAAAACTTGAATTCAAGTTTCCTGACTCCAAGGCCAGTTTTCTATGCACTATTTCACACAGCTTCTAAAAAAAGCTGACATTTATACTCTATTTTGTAGTTTACAGAGTATTTTTCACATATTATCTTACTTTATTCTCACAATATCTTTATTATTTTCAAGGATATATACAACCTAGAAATAGGCTAATAAGGTATTGCATAATAGAGATATTTTCAGATATTTCATTATTGTTATCACTATTAACACAGAAAAACAGAGTTATATAGAACTTTTAAAATCATAAACTTCCTTTCTCATTAAAAACCTTTAGGTGTAGGCAGTGCAAAAATCATGAAACCTCTTTTATAGATAAGGAAACTGAAGCTCAGAGAGTGATTTGGTCATGGACTCACAGCTAGTAACTGTTAGGGCCAGGACATGAATCCATGTTTCCTCACGCTAGGTCAGCCAGTAAATATTTATTAAGCACCTACTGTGTGCCAGGCACTGTCCTAAGTGCTAGGGATATAAAAAAAGAAAGGCAAAAGACAGTCTCCTAACAAGCTCAAAGTCTAGTGGGGGAAACACCAAACAAATAATAATATACAAACAAGCTATACAAAGGATGAATTGGAGATAATCAATAAAAGGAAAGCATTAGCATTAAGGGTGATAGGGAAAGGCTTCTTGTTGATGGTGAGATTTGGAATTTAGTGGGGGTTTGGGACCCAGGCAATAGAGATGAGGAGTAAGAAGAGACAGATATACAGTACAACCAGTAAAAATATTTGGAGTCAAGGGGATGGAATATCTTATTTGAGGAACAGAAAGGAGGCCTAGTGTCATCTGAACAGAGTATAAGTTCAGGTGGGGGTATGTGTAAGATGTAAGAAGATCAGAAAGGTGTGTGTGTGAGGGGCAGGTAATGAAAGGTTGAATGCCAAATAGAGGATTTTATATTTGATCCTGGAGGTGATAGGGAGCCACTGAAGTTTACTGAATAGAGAGGTGACATACTGCATTTAATGTCCACGGGACATCCAGTTCAAGATGTCCAATAGGTAGCTGGGGATTTGGGTTGGGAGGTCAGCAGAGAGATCGGGGCTGGATAAATAAACTTGAGAAGCAACAGTATAGAGGTGATAATTGAGTTAAAATAGTAAAAAGGGAGAAAAGAAGAGAGTCCAGGACACAAGATGGCCTGGGAAATAACTGAGAGGTTGAAGGACTGGTGATTGTGGTGTCAATAAAAAATGGGGTTTGGCATTTCAAGGCAGAAGGAAAGGTGGAATAATGATACCATGAAATAAGGCAATTTCAGAGTTCAAGAACATAGTTATAGTGCATTTGTGGGTAATGGCAAGAGAAAGCATATGGACTTCTTTGTGTGGCTAAGGTGGGGTGGAGGAGCCCCAGGAAATGAATACATTGAGGAATTGTGAGGTTAGAGTGTTTGAGGGAGCATCAATATGTATACTGAAACTTCATACTAAGAGGTCAGGAGTTAAAGAGGAGTGAGAGGAGAGGACTGAGCTAGGCAATTAACTCACTGAGGAAAGAAGTGGAGTGTCCTGGAGGTTAGTTAGTAGTCATGAGCTATCAGGATTCTGAACGGTATTTGTGGATTGAGAGAATGTTAGAGCAGTGTTACTCAGTGATGATGACTGAGGGAGAATCTGCAAGTGGACATTTGGAGCAAGGAGTACTTCCAGCTCCTCCACTTCAACTCATGAGTGAAAGTGCAGCCAGTGTTAGAAGGGGAGGCAAGGAGACTGTGTTATCAGGAGGGAGCCAGGTATCAGTGAGAACCAGAAGATGAAAGGCATGGGAAAGGAAAAGATTTAAGATGAAAGCAAGTTCATTGTCCATGGAGCAGACATGCCAAATAGCATAGTGGAAGGGGTGGGTGGCTTTAGAGTGAAACACTGAAGGGGAGGTTATATCACACTACCTTTTAACTATACATTTAATGAATATATAACAGGAACTTTTAGTTAAATAGATGTTACTGAGATAGTTAATACTTAAAATACTTAAGTTTTAGTTAAAAGTCTTTCCTAAATTTAGCCAAAACCTACCTATTTCCATCTTAATACTCATTATGCCTAATTCTTTCTCCTAATGAGAACAAGCCTAATCTCCTCTCCCCACCCCCACCCCAAGGCAATGGGGTGAAGTGACTTGCCCAGAGTCACGCAGCTAATAAGTGTCAAGTGTCTGAGGCCACATTTGAACTCAGGTCTTCCCGAATCCAGGGCTGGTGCTCCTAGTCTCTTTTTTTATGTGATAGTCCTTTAAATGCTTGAGGACTACTATCATGTCCCCTCCAAGTTTTCTCTTCTCCAGATTAAGCCTCTTCAACATGTTGTTCCACACAGCAGGCCTTATACACAGATGGAATTATTTGAAGGGAACTGTTCCCATTATACCTCCTCCACTTTGTTCCAGGATTCTGGAGTTCAAAGTCTTGAGGGAAAGATACTAATATTTTGATCTCTAGAGAAATGAACAGTCCACAAAACCTTATGAAAGTAGTCTTTAAAATCCTTGCTGCTAGAATCTCTGATAAAAGTCTCATTTCTAAGATATATTGGAGGGAGGGGGAGAAGGATTGAAATTTATAAGAACAAGGGCTCTGTTCTCCAAATGATAAATGGTCAAAGGATATAAATATAGGCAGTTTTCATAGACAGAAATCCAAGTTACCAATATATACCTATATACCAATATATATGAAAAATTTCATAAATCACTAATAATTAGAAAAAACCCAAATTAAAACAACTCTTGAGGATTCACCTCACACTCAGCAGATTGATAAAGATGACAAAAAGTGAAAATAACAAATGTTATAGTTTTAGTACAACTATGAATTGGTAACCACTCTGGAAAGCACTTGAAACTACAACCCTAACACAATTAAACTGATCATATACCCTTTGATCCAAAAATACCAATACTAGGTTTATACCCCAAAGAGCTAATAAAAAATAATCCATTTGTACAAAAATATTGTAGAAGCTCCTTTTGAGGTAGCAAAGCATTGGAAACTGAGGTGCTGCCCACCTATTGGAAATGGTTAAACAATTTATAAGACAAAAATGTGATGGAATTACTACTGTGCTGTAAGAAATGATGAAGGAGACAGTTTCGAAGAAATCTGGGAAGACATGTATGAATTGATGCAGAGCAAAGTGAGTAGGAACAGGAGAACAATTTATACAATAACAACAATATTATAAAGACAAACAACTATGATAGACTTAGGAACTCTAATAAACACAATGACCAACCACAATTTCAGAGATTCATAATGAAACATGTTTCCCACCTTTGGATAGAGAGCTGATGGACTCAGATTAGAGGTTAAGATGTATTTTTTTGGATGTGGCCAATATGGGAAATTATTTTGCTTGACTATACATATCTGGAATAGGAATTTTATTGCATTTTCTCAGTGAGGGGCAGCGGGAAGAAAGAAAGTGGGAGAAAGAGAAGGCAGATCTTCATCAAAAATAAAATTTAATTAAATAGAAAAGAAAATCTTCACTACCTGGTATAATAATAGTTGTCTCTGGAATGAATTCCACTTTTATTCTTCCAAAATTGATTTCAAAACAGAGTAACAAAGAAAAAAGTCTGGTAAATCATTATCAATGATAAAATCACAATATACTGGTGTTAAAATAGTATCAAATGAGAGTTCACAAGGACTTATTAAAAGATCAATTACACAAACACAGGCGAATTGTTAAAATTTTGCTTTCAGTTGTTTTTCAGTTGTGCTCAACTTTTCATGACCCCCATTTGTAGTTTTCTTGGCAGAGATACTAGAATGGTCTGTCATTTATTTTTCCAGCTCATTTTACAGATGAGGAAACTGAGGTAAACAGGGTTAAGTGACTTGGCCAGGGTCATACAGTTAGTAAGTGTCTGCGGCCAGATTTGTACTCTGAAAGAGGAGTCTTCCTGATGCTAGTCCTGGCACTCTATCCACTGTGCCACCTAGCTACCTTAATTAACTGTAACCAACTACTAAAAACACTTAATATAAATTTTTATTCTACACTTCATTTTTCTCAGGAGGTAAACTGATAAGAAAAAAATCACAAATTGGTAAAAGTAATTTCCATTAATGTCTGTAGAATCACAAAATCTGTAATAATCAAAGAAATATTAATCATATTCAGCAGCTTATACTTGCTAATATAGGACAGAGGACTAATATGTATTAGACGGATTTTTAATAAATTCTGAAGCAAAAATGTTTTTCTGGTTGACACTTAATTATCTACAAAACTAAATTAACTAGAATGCTTCACTCTGACCACTCTAATTGAGAATTTATTGTAAAATTTAAGTCCTAAATTGCTATATACAATGATATGCAAACATGAATAAATAAAATGTCTTTTTTTTTACAATATTTATGCCAAAGTGAAATTAAGTAAATGAAAATAAATCAAAGATTAGAAAATGAGGAGGAGGCTCGAACAAGGGGGAAATCTTGTGAAGGTCCTATAATCAACATGGTCACTTTCACTTGGGTTTCTTTCCCTGGTGCGTGGTACTATAAATGAGTTTAGTGACTCGTCTTGTGCTCTACACTACTCTTCTAATACTAGGGACTCTTCTAGTACCTATTACTAAGGAAGAATACCCATTCTACTTTGGCCCTATGGGCCAAAGTAGGTTGCTTTCTACAGATTTGGCCTGAGATCTCTTGGCCTTTAGTCATGAATTGGAGCTTTGGCAAATGAACCTAGGGCTCAGGGGACAAAGTTCTGGCTGAGAACCAGGTAACAGTTCTTTTCATTATATGTTACTCTCCACATTGGTTTTTAGTACTGGTACACAGAGAGGGAGAGTCTTCTGATAAGGTCTGACAGGAGAGAATGAAATTAAAAGTATAGCGCAAAGAGAAAAAAGTTTAACGGGGAATGGTCAACCAAATGGTTTACTCATGTTAGAAGTCGCTGAGTCAAGATGAGGGTGAGGGTTGGGTCCGGGATCAAAATGTAGCACATAACTATATGTTGCTGTCTAGGAAGAAGGACTTGCAGTGAATAAAACAGAAAACATAGCATATCTACAGATAAAAGATGCCTGAAGCCAAACATCAGTGTTGAAACAGAGACACTGATCACAAACACTGACTGGGAACTTCTTACCTCATTAAATCTTGTTACAAGATTTTCCAGAGCATTGTGCTCACTGTTCTGGGAGGTAAGGATAGATGCAGACACTGTAGCCTTGAGCCATGGAAGTTTACTCTGGCATTCAGCATTTCCCAAGTCCCTGGTTAAGAAGCAAAGGTAGTCGACAGGCAACACTTGTCGGTAGATACTCTGCTCCTGTTCAGTCAGAATACAAGCAACTTCCTCTGGGAACTGAATGAGGTGTTGAAGTTCTACGAGCTCATTACTTAGACCAGCTACATTTGAAGGGAGGCTGGTTGAACTGGCCACGGAGGTACATTGTTGACGTTCTAAAACAAAGCAAAACAGAGAAGGTTATGCGACATTTTGTCTTTTTTTTTCCTTTTTTTCTTTTTGCCGAAGTTTTGTTCAAGCCCTACTTTTTAAATAGCTTTCCTCATCAACTGATAAATCCATTATTATACAGCTGTCCTTGATAGCGGATCATTTGACTTTGGACCTATGACACCTTTTCTTATACTCAGAGATAGCTTGGTTTAGGTCACTGTTCCGCAGTTTATTGTCATATTTTGCAAAGAAGTTCTGTTCATTGTTTTGTTCTAGGTTTCCTCATTCCCCTTTCTAAATTCTCAATGTAAATGGCAAGTGTGTGTGTGTGTGTGTGTGTGTGTGTGTGCGTGAGAGAGAGAGAGAGAGAAAGAGAGAGAAAGAGACTGCTGAAGAGGGAAGAGAGATAACCATGGCATACAAATGGAAGACGACTACAGGGATGTATGCATGTGAACAGAGGAGACTTCACATCTTCCACTGGACATTTTCATGATACACTCTACCAGTCCATGTTCTCTCTCCCTTAGAAGATAAGATAGAGAACCAACTTTCTGCAGGAGGAAAAGTGTTCTAGTCTCATAAGACTCCCTCCCCCTAGGTCCATCTGCATTCTGGATACTTATATTTCCCTACTCAGGCAGACCTTGAGAACATATGTCATTTGAATGCAGAGGGTTTCCAGTATGTACATCTGTTGCCCTACCTGGTTTCAATTCCACCAAACAAGATGCCCCTTTCAGGATAAGCTCATCACTTCTAAACTGACCACCATGCTGCAAACTCAAGCCTTGACTGACTACCTCCCTCAGCTTCCTCTCCCCTCCCACTGGAGGGGTACCAAACTTCTCCCAATGCCTTCCTTTAGAGGGCAAAAACTAGACCCAGCTCACTCCACTTTTCATCTAACTTTTCTTAATTTCAACTCCATGGAATGAGATGCCTCCGTCCTCTCCCCTTCCCAACCCACTTCTCCCTTTTCTGCCTCTTTTTGTGTGTTGCCTCCCCTGTAAGCAATTTGAGGGCAGGGACTATCTTTATTAATTATATACCCAGCACTTAGCACACCACCTGGCATACAGGAGGCATTTAATAAATGCTTTTTGGATTGGATTAAATTGGATTGGACAGAATACAATCTGGCTATATTTTGCTATTTAAGTGGAAGGTTGGAGAAATTCCTTAATCCAACTGAACACAAAGGCTCTGGGTTCTCAAGTGAATCAAAAACACTTCTCTCCTAATTAACTAACAAGATGTTCTGTGTCCTGATACCTTTATCAAGTGAGCATGCGTCCTTGATTGAGTTATGCAATCAGTCAAAAAAAGGTATAACATTGGTGTAAACAATTCCTAGGCATTTCTATCAAATCAATAAAAGCCATAATAAGCTAGATGTAGACAAAATCTTTAATAAATTCAGAAGGAGTAAAATTCTTGCCATTTTGATGAAATAAGATGACCTACGGAGCAAGTATATTGGAATGAGTTAAGTCAATTATGCCCTATAGGTTTTGGATAAAAGACCACAACAATAGAGCAATTCCAGCCAAGCCCTTGGGAGGGAATTACCTGAGGGGTACCTCCTCTCTCTCACCCCTCACTGACCATGGGAAGACTTTAAAAATCCCAAAAGGCTGGAAGGTTTGGATTTCCCATTTGTGTCGGCAAGAGTGTGTCCAGAATAGCTGGGGCTAACAGCATTACCTATCCTGGTACCAAGAACAAAGTGAATGCACTTCAAACTCTATAACATGGAACCACACTTCAGGGGAACTTCATGACGGATACGGAAGAGAGAAATTTCACCCAACCACAAGCTGTGAGTTACTCCACTACATACGCTCCTTAAACCTGAGCACCTTTTCCTTTGGACTCTTTATGTAGGTGCGGGAGAGTATCTGAGACTTTTAGGATCTTTTACAGCAATTACTTTAAGTTCGAATTCATTCTCCCCAGACACTGAGTGGGTGTATAAAGGGGAGAGTTCACTCCTCATTTGAGGGGGGCATTATTTGTACTTGAGTACTTCCTAGACCATCTTAGTAAACGCCTTTAAATAAAAGCTAGTTAATTTAGGCTGGCTACTTGATAAACTGGATAATCAATGGTGAGCACACTAGTTGGGGTTCATGACCAATAGAACCAGAAAATCTGTGGCCTACTATCACACTGAGGGGAGCACAGGTCAGTCATCCTCTGGGGACTCAGCCTGCCACTGTGCGTGGGAGCTGGGAGAATGAACCCAGAGTGGGTGACACATAGGTAACTGATATTAGTTCTTCCTTTTTTGGAGGGGTGGGCATCGGCTCTTTTATCTAGGTAAACAGCTAGATACAGCCCATTTACTCAGAACTCATCTTCTAAGCTTTAATGGAAAGCATAGTTTCCTTCTTCATTCAACTTTTGGTCTAATCAGGACAAGTTTGGGACTTTTTGTTAGAGAATTAAATGTAAGCAGCCCCCATAGTACTGTGAAGAATGACTTGGAAAAAGAAAGGTCCCCATAGGTACTGTTTGGGCAGATTACTGAATTTTTACTCGGTGTCTCAAATTCTTAAATGACACCATCATTGTCTATAGAACTTTTATTTGTCTTTCTAGAGGAAGCAACAAAACTATTCAGGCCATTAACCTAATAGATGATGAAACTTGTGTAAATGCAGGTGATTTTTAAGAAACCAATGACAACTATGTGTTTGTTTTACTAAGATTAGTATTCACTGTACTAGGTCATCTGCCTCTATTTCTCTATATTTTAAGAATGTAAATACAGTAACTTCACTTTCATATGTTTGTGGGAGGTGAATTTTACTTATGTAACTAGGTATAGGCACCAACAATATAATAATTATCTTTAAAAATAAAGTTTTTCATTTTTATGAAGTTCAACAATTAAGGTATTTCAATTTTCCCTTTCAAAACTGTCAGTATAGATAATACTATTTTCTTCCTCTCCAGAAGCAGCTACTTCCATGTACTATTCAAACAGAGAGGCTCAAAAATATTCAGACACAGCTCTAGACACAAACCATTAATTTGACAAGATAGCTATCTGCTCCAGTCTTTCACACTGGGTAGATTTCTGGGCAAAGTAATTCAAAGAGAAATGAGGTCCCAAAACCCAATGCCTTCTCATTCCCACATCTGCCTTTCCTGGTTCTTATTAAAATCAGAAATAACCTGTACTTTTCTCCAGCTGTAACATTTATAAAACAAACACTCAAATTTGGGAGGGGTTGGAGATGACTTTGGTCACAAGATAAGAGTTTCTCACTGAATCTGAATGTATGTTATAGAAAACATATATACCAAATTGAGATCATCCTTATGTCTGTTTTCCTTTATCTACGCTGCAATTCTGTTTTTATTGTTACTATCCTTGTGTTTCTCTTATTGATAGGCCCCTGAATTCTGCTATAAATTACCTAGACTTCAGCAAAATATTTGATAAGGCATAGCATGATGTTCTTAGATAAAAGATGGAAAGATGAAGACTAGATGATAATATGACTGAACAGATTTAAACTGGTTGAATGGTTGAACTACAGTAATGAATAGTTCCATGTCATTTGGCAGGAAGTCTCCAGTGTAAAGAGTCCCAGAAATCTGGTCTTGGCATTGTGGGGCTTAACATATTTATCAATGACTTGTATAAAGGCATGCACATCAAATTTGAGGATGACACAAAGCTGGAAAGGAGAGTTAACACAACTGATGACAGAGATGGAATCCAAAAAGATTTGGAAGGTTTGAACAACAGGTTGAATCTAATTAGATAAAATTCAATAGGAAAAAGTCTTACACCTGGGCTTGACAAATAAACTTCAGAAATAAAAGCTTGGGAGATCATGATTAGATAATTTGGGAAAAGATCCAGAGGTTTCAGTAAACTGTAAGCTCAATGTTAGTTAGCAACTTTATGTGGCGCCAAAAAAGCTAATGCAATCTTGGGCTGCACTGAGGAACAAGGCTTCCAAGAATAAGGAGATGATAGCGCTTCTGTTCTCTGCCCTGATCAGACCACAGTTGGAGTATTTTGTTCAGTTCTGAGTGTCACAGAATAAAGACAGGGATAGCATTTTCAAATGGACAAAAAATATGAACAAACTACTCAAAAGAATTGCTAACTATTTCCAACCATATCAAAGATTGTTCCAAGTCACTAATAATAAGAGAAATGCAAATCTCAACAATTTTGAGGTTTCCTGCCCTCCCAGAAAATGAGCAAAGATGACAAAAGGGGGTATAAAATGTGGAAGGGGTTGTGGAAAGACATAGCAATACATTGGTGAATGTATGGTCCAACTGGTTCAAATATACTGTAAAGAAATTTGGAATTATTCTCAGAAAGATACTAAAATGTACACATTTTGAGGCAGAAGTTCCATGGCCAGGTATACAGCACAACGAGATCGATGATTTTTTTTTTAAAGGTTCCATATAGGAATAGATAGTTATAATAGACAAAGTGACAGACAGGGCAAGCATTTATTAAAGACATACCACGTGTCAGCATTGGGCTAAGCAGAGGATACAAATGCAAGTAAATGAGATAACTAGTCCTCAAGAAGCTTACATTCAAAATGGGGAAGACAATGAATATGTACAGGAAGCTGGAAGGGCCAGGATGGCATGGAGATGGTCACAAGTGGTATGGGAAGCCTGGTTCCAAACAAGATAAGGCTAAAAAAGCTCACCTATGAGAAACCAAGGTTCCAGCGTGGAGAGGAAGAGGGATCTGGATGATGGCCACAGTGGGGGGAAGCATGGTCTAAAGGTATCTAGGAAGGCCAAAATACATATAGCAACACATACTGTAGCATGGCAAAGAACTGGAAGCAAAGTATCTACCCCTCAAATAGAGAATAATTAAATTAATTGTGGTGTATGAATGTAATGGGATATTATCATGCTGTAAGAAAAGAAGGATATGATGAATACAGAGAAGGAAAGACATTAATTGATGCAAAATGAAGTAAACAGAATAAAGAAAATAATATACATAATGATACAATGATTAAAAAAAACCCCAACAAAGTGAAACTGAATGCTGTGAAATTACAATAAGCAACAGTCATATAATATAATGAGCATGGGAGACTAAATGTCTGCCATGCTTAGAATGCACTCCCTTCTCACCTCTGCCTTCTGGCTTTCCTAGTTTCCTTTAAAACTTGGATCAAATGCCACCTTCTGTTCCCCTCCTGTTCATCCCTATCCTTTGAGATTATTTCCATCTACACTGCATATCTTGTACAAATACAACTGTGTGCAAATAAGTTTCCTTCATTAGAATGTGAGCTCCTTGAGGACAGGGATCAAGTTTTTGCACTTTCTTTTTATTGCCAGTGCTTGGCACAGTGCTGAGTGTATAGAAAGCTCTTAAAAATGCGTTTTGGTTAACTGAAAACTTTAAAACAATAAACAAAAATGCAAGAAAAGACTGAAATAAAAATTAGGGAAGTTATTAAACTATACCTAAGATTTAAAAATTCAATAAAAGTGGCAAATAACAGAATCAATGAAATAAGTTTAAGATTAATAAATAAAAATCAAATCAAAGAACAAACCCAGGAAATATACAAATCAAGAAGAGAGGCAGTGATGCTAAAAAATTCAAGTGTCAGTCATAGCAGAAACTGGAGCTGGGTAACAGTATTAAAGCAGACTGTTACTGATTTCAAACACAGTATGGAGGAGCAGTTGGTACACAGCTCATATTGTTCTATGGTTATAAAAACCACAAACTATATGATGATTTTAGACACATAGGTCAAGAAAGGATCCAAGAGCTAGTAAGAAATAGATTCTACTGGCCCAAGATGGCTGCAGATGTCAATAACAAATATGAGGAAAAAACAGTACCAACTTGTGCTGTGTATTTGAAGTATATAACCACTAGAAAACTTTTGTAATGGTATATTATTGTGCTATAGGAAATGAAAAACAAGATGATTTCAGAAAAACCTGGGAAGATTTAAGTGAGCTGATGCATAGTGAACAGAATCAGAACACTGTGTATACATAGTAACAACAATATTGTTTGATGAAGAACTGTGAATGACTTAACTATTCTCAGTAATACAATGATACAAGACAATCCCAAAGAACTAATGATGAAGCATACCATCTGCCTCCAGAGAAAGAACTGATATTATTTGAATAAAGACTGGGGCATGTTATTTTTCACTTTCTTTCATTTTTTTCTTTTTTTAAGTATTGTACAAAATGACTAATATGGAAATGTTTTACATAATTGCGCATGTATAACCTATATCTGATTGCTTACCATCCCAGAGAAGGGGAGGGGAAGGGAGGGAGAAAATTTGGAACTCAAAACTTTTAATAAAAATGTTAAAAAAAAAATGAGGGAGCAAGTTTCCTTTCACTTGATTCTTCAAGAAAAAGCTAGATGTCTAAATTTGGACTTTTTTTGTAAAGGGGATTCTTGTTCAGGTACAGGTGGGATTACATATTCTCTGAGATTTGTGATTTTAAACATGAGATTCTTGCCACCCTATTTATCTTCCTCTGTACACTCTGGTTTTTCAATGTTCCTTTTAGAGTTTGGATTTGCTTAGAGGAAAAAGTATATGTGGAGTAGCTGAAGGTAAGATCCTGATCCAAAGGGGGCTACTGAAGACATAATCCATACCAATCTGGGTCAAAGTATAGATGGAGTCACTGGATGAAAAAGAATCAAATTTGAAGACAAAACCAACTAAACATGTTAAGGGGTCAGAAATGTGTGGGGTAGGAGTAGGATTTTATAGTGTTATAGTAAAACTGGGATATAAATTCTACCTTATAAAATTGCTCTGAAGGCATCATCATGGAACTATGGTGATTTTTTCAATGTATTTTATTTTTTAATCAACACATTTATTTGCTCCTCACTTTGATTTAAAAGCACAAAAGAAAAATGAAACTTTTGTAACAAATATGCATAATCAAGCAAAATAAATTCTTGCACTGACCATGCTCAAAAATGTATACTTCATTTTGTATCTTGAATTCATAACCTCTCTGACAGGAAGTGGGTAGCATACTTCATGATGAGTCCTCTGCAACTGCAGTTGGTTATTGTGCTGATCAGAGGTCTTTTAAGTCTTTTAAAGTTTTCTGTCTTTACAATTCTGTTATCGTGTAAGGTATTCTAGTTCTCACTTCACTGCATAAGTTCATACAAATCTATCTCGGTTTCTCTGAAACCATTTCTTTTGTTATTTCTTACTGCACAGGTGTACTATATTATATTCATCTACCATAATTTGTTCCACCATCCCCCAAATTATGGGCACCCGTTTAGTTTCCAGTTCTTTGCCACTACAAAATGAATCACTATATTTATGCACATATAGCTCCTTTTCCCCTTTGATCTCTCTGGGGTATAGGCATAGTGGGGGTCAGTTTAGTGACTTTGGGGGAATATTTCCAAATTACTTTAAAGAATGACTAGAACAATTCACAGTTCCACCAACATTGCATTAAGGTACCTGTTTTCCTATAGCCCCTTTCACATTTGTCATTTTTGTAATCTTTGTCAACCTCATGAGTGTCAACCTCAGAGTTGCTTTAGTTTCTATTTCTCTAATTATTAAGTGATTTGGAGTATTTTTTCATATGGGTATTGACAGTTTGGTTATCTTCTTTGAAAAGTGCCTGTTAATATCCCTGATAATATAATACTGCATCTGGAATCAGGAACACCTAAATTGAAATCTATCCTCAGATACTTACTAGCTCTGTGATCCTGAGCTAGCAACTTAACTACTCTGTGACTCAGTTTCCTTATTTGTAAAATGGGGATAATAATAGCATCAACTCCCAGGGTTATCGCAGAATAAAACGTGATGTTTCTAAAGTGCTTTGCAAATCTTAAAGTATTATATAAATGCTAGCTACTATTATCAATTGGGGACAGTATAGTGATTTAATGGTGGTAGAATACTATAATATTTTCTTTGAAAAAGAGAAAATTATAAAAATTATATCTAGAAAAATAATGAATGAATAAATGAATGAAAATGCATATGATTAGTATGTGCTTACCTTGTGCAAAGTACTGTGTTAAGTGCTTGGGACACAAATAGAAAAGCAACATACTGAATTGGAATTTTTAAAGGGAAAGTGTAATTTTTTTTTGTCCAATCTTGTATTGATCAACAACAAAATTTTACAATCCTTTAATAGTACAACACCAAACCTATGCAATGAGGCTGAATGAGCAACAGCATTTACTTTTGGGTTTATTTTTTAAGACTAAAGGTTAGTTTAGAAATACTAGCTTTCATACAGAGTTGCAAATTGCTTTTCAACAAGAACTGATGAGTTTCTGAGAAAGCCATTCAATCTGTTATTTTTACCATCCGATTTTTTGCAAAAACTGATTCATTTAAAAAAAAAACAATATTTGGCGAATGCCTAACACTCCATGAAGAATATTTTTTTAACCACAAAGCTGGTAAAATAAGTTTATAGTTTTCAGAAACTAGAAATTTCATATTTAAGATAGGCTATGTGGTAAAAAGACAACATATTGAGGTTTAGTAACGGTTGAAGTACATTTACATAATATGAATTTAAATAACAACAAGATCAAATGGGAGGTTCATTACTATTTTGGGGGGGGCAACTGTGGTTAAGTGACTTGCCCAGGGTCACACAGCTAGTAAGTGTCAAGTGTTTAGTCTGAGGCCAGAATTGAACTTAGGTCCTCCTGGCTTCTGGGCCGATGCTCTATCCACTGCGCCACCTAGCTGCCCTGAGGTTCACTATTTTTAACAAGAGAATTTAAAAGAAAAAAAAGACATGACCTTTTCTAAAATTTCCACAAAGGAGACCTCTGAAGAAGGCTTATTAAAATTTTTTTTTCCTGAAATGAGGACTATTTCAAAAAACTTCAGTACCTATTATAGCTGTAATTTTTGTAGTATAACTTTCATTTTTTTAGGTTCTTTCCTTTTTGATGTGAACTAATTTTACATACAATAGTTTATATATTTGTAAATTATATTTAAGGCAGTACTTAATGTTGGTGTTTGAGAGAGTATACTTTTTTTTTTGTGGGAAGTTCTCATAGGCTTTATGGGGATATAAAAAATGGCCAAATTGGAAAAACAAAAAGACGACTTTCAAATCTTTGTGGGTTGGTAGAAAATAGACAAAAAAGAATATTAGATAAATTCAAACTTCCAAGGAGACGTAAAAACCCTTTCTGCTTTATTTTCATATTCTATAACTTTAACCCTCCGTAAGGTATCTACAAAGATCCCAACTACTTTTTAAAATGCCTCTAAATAACTCCTATATTAACATAATAAGAAATCTATATATTTTATATACTGATATATCATAGCAATGTATATTCCCCTAATTTAAAAAACATCAAGACATCTCACTGCTTCCCAATCACTGATAGTTTTTTCCTCTATGAAGAGTGTACTGTCTATCCTTTCCAGTTTGTTGTCATAAACAAAACTTATCAAGATTTTTAGAGTATTCCTATAGTTAAATATATTCACAGTAAAATACAGCTGGAGCGGTTTAAGTACATTTGTTTTCATATGAACAATCTCAGAAATAGCAGTAGCCAAACCGACACGTATTATCTCTTTGCAGTACTGGCTCTATCTTGACTTGTACATTGGATATGAACAGATGGCAAACTCTGGAATTATAGTAACCATGACTGCAAATCACAAACACTTTGATATTTTTAAATTTTGTGTTTATCTTAAGGAAAGGAAATGGATTTTGCTTTCTTTAAATCCCTGTTGAACATACTCTTTTCATTGTCATCTGTTATTATAATCACATCTTCGAACCTTTTCTATTAAAAAAGGGTTCTATATATGTCAATTTAAATAACTTCACTACTTGAAAAGAAACCTTCCTACATTATTTCTGATTTAGAACAAAATGACCTGTGCCAGACCTTAGGCAGGTCAAAGAAGATCAACTTTAAAAGGAAAACACATATACTCATGGAAAACATTGTGTTTTGCCCATAAAAGGTGAACATAAATGATCTTGTGCTACTAATGGTTAACCTAGGATCTGAGTAAAAATGGCTTACTTCTCTGAATTAAATGATATTGAAAACAAAAGGCTAAAATCTCATAGTTTAAAAAATGTCATATGCTTCAGAACAAATCACTTACTGATGACTTAGTATTTAAAATCAAATAGCTATTAAGTGTCTACTCCGTGCCTTTGACTAGTTTGTTACCCTCTATAAACAATGTCCAATGCTATAAAGATAGCAAACTGTTATAATTGTGTAACCAATGCTTTTTTGATCAGTCTAGCATTTCATAATTATTTTTTATAAGCAAACTTAAGTTTGAATAGGAAACAATCATAAAACATTATGTATTTTTTATAGAAACCACTGTATGCCAAATGTAAATTTAATAAATTTTGTGAAAAAAGAACAAAACACTGGATTAATCTAGCAATGTTGCCCACGCTCTTCTCAAAACTCTAAACCCCGGGGACTCTAGTAGCCTTGTACTCCTCTTACTACTTGGGCGGCTACCACTTGGGCCACTCCAACGATTCCACTGCTTTCCCACGACGCCCAACTATGGACAATTCAGACCGGTCCTACAAATACTCATTCCTATGGTTGCAGTTATTACCTCTATGCAGCTTGTGAATTCACGTTTACATGCTCTTTAAGTTGATTTTCCTGAGACACTGAAGTAGTCTAAATATTATTATCCTTATTCTGTAAAGTCAACCAAGAAGAATAAGGTCCTGCCACTGACATATACTGGCTGTGATCCGGGGTAAGACCTTTAGCTTCTGTCTTAGTGTCTCAGGGCAACTAAGTTCAAACTGAAGAGGAGGTGCCAATCTGCACTGATAAAGAGAATTTCCTTATACAAAGAAGTTTCAGGTCCAGTTGCTGTCCCTTTTCTATTTTACAGATGAGAAAACTGAGGTTTAGAGAGATATGGTGATTTGCTCAGGATCATTTGCTCAGTGGTTTTTTAAAAATTAGGTATTTATATAACATTTTAAAGTTTGCAAAGCACTTTACAAATATTATCTCATTTTATCCTAACAACAACCTGAAGAGATAAGTGCTATTATTATCATCCCCATTTTACAGATAAGGAAACTGAGGTTCAGAGTAGCTAAATGGCTTGCCCAGGGCCGTACAGCTAGTTCAGTATGTAAAGCTACATATATGAACTAGATCTGAATTCCACATAAGAGACTTAGCTGTATGACACTGAAGTCACTGAACCCCTCTGGGCCTCAGTTTCCTCATCTGTAAAATGAGGAGGTTGAACTCAATGTCTTCTAAGGTCCTTTCTAGCTATAAATCTATGATTGTGTGAATACTTTTCACTCCAGCTAGTGAGAAAAATTCAGTGTTCAGTACAGCAACATTTATTAAAACAATGTTCTTAAGTTTTCATTTATCAATGTTATACTTCGGCAGCTGTGGACAACAGCTTTGTCTAGTATTTGCAGAACTGTCAATGATATTTGGAGGTCTGTATTTGTACTATAAGGGAGTGGTCTTTGAAAATTCAAGATCTAATCACAGAAAAGATACCAACAATGAAGTGTTAAATTAACTATAAAAGATGCAGTGACTCCATAAGATTGCTGTTTGAGGTGCGCACAGACCCTAGAGTGAATTAGAAAGGGAGCAACAGACAGGATAAATAGATTGTGACTCTAAGGTAAACTTTATTTTTTTAACTTATTTTTTTCAAGTAGTAAAAGTCCCTTTTTCCCTCTTCCCCCTTCCCCCAATCCAACTGAAAAAGAAAAACAAAATCTTTGTAATAAATATGCATAGTCAAGTAAAACAAATTCCTACATTGGCCATGTCCAACAAAGTATGCACACTGAGTCCATCACCTCTCTATGAGGAGACCTCTAGAATGGTGGCTTGTCATTGTTTTGATCAGAGTTCTTTTTAAAAAAAAACATAATTCATTTTTAGTTTTAAATATTTACTTACACAAGATTTTTAGTTCCAAATTTTCACCCCATCTCGCCCCTCCCCCCACCCTAAGATGGCATGCATTCTGAATATCCCTTCCCCTAGTCTGACCTCTCTTCTATCTCTCCCCACCTTCTCTTATCCCCTTTCCCTTCTATTTTCCTGTAGGGCAGGATAGACTTCTGTACCCCATTTCCTGTATTTCTTATTTCCCAGTTGCATGTGAAAACATTTTTTTTAAACATATGTTTTTAAAACTTTGGGTTCCAAATTTTCTCTCTTCCCCTCTCCCCACCACCCACCCTCATTGAAAAGGTAAGCAACTCAATATAGGTTGCAGTTGTGCAAAACACTTCCATAGTAGACATGTTGTGAAAAACTAACTCTATTTCCCTTAATCCTATCCTGCCCGCCCCCTGCATTTATTCTATTCTTTCTTTTGACCCTGTCTCTCCTCAGAAGTATTTGTTTCTGATTACCCCCTTTCCCAATATGCCCTCCTCTCTATCATCCCCCTGCTTTCTTGTCCCCTTCTCCCACTATTTTCCTGTAGTGTAAGACAAATTTCCATACCCAATTGAATGTGTATGTTATTCCCTACTTAAGCCAAATCCGATGAGAATAAGATTCCCTCATTCCCTCTCACCTTCCCGTTTCCCTTCCACTGTAAAAGACTTTTCTTTTCTGTTTTTTTTTTTTGGTGAGATAATTTACTCCATTCTACCTCTCCCTTTCTTCTTCTCCTAGTATAATCCTCTCTCATCCCTTAATTTTATTCTCCAGATATGATCCCTTAATCTTCAACTCACCCTGTACCCTCTATCTATCTATCTATACACATACATATAATTTTTTCCCTCCAACTACTCTAATACTGACAAAGGTCTCATGAGTTATAAATATCATCTTTCCAAGCAGGAATGTAAACAGTTCAACCTTAATAAGTCTCTTATGATTTCTCTTTCCTGTTTACCTCTTTATGTTCCACTTGAGTCCTGTATTTGAAAGTCAAGTTTTCTATTTAGCTCTGGTCTTTTCATCAAGAATGCTTGAAAGTCGTTTATTTCACTGAATGACCATTTTTTCCCCTGAAGGATTATACTCAGTTTTGCTGGTAGGTGATTCTTGGTTGTAATCCTATCTTCTTTGCCCTCTGGAATATTATATTCCATGCCCTGCGGTTCTTCAATGTAGATGCTGCTAAATCTTGTGTTATGCTGATTGTATTTCCACAGTACTTGAATTGTTTCCTTCTGGAAGCTTGTAATATTTTCTCCTTGACCTGGGAACTCTGGAATTTGACTACAATATTCCTAGGAGTTTTCCTTTGGGGATCTCTTTCAGGAGGAGATCAGTGGATTCTTTCATTGCTATTTTGCCCTCTGGTTCTAAAATATCAGGGCAGTTTTCCTTGATAATTTCTTGAAAGATGATGTCTAGGCTCTTTTTTTGATCATGGCTTTCAGATAGTCCAATAATTTTTAAATTCTCTTTCCTGGATCTATTTTCCAGGTCAGTTGTTTTTCCAATGAGATATTTCACATTGTTTTCTAATTTTTCATTCTTTTGGATTTGTTTTTAGTGTCTTGATTTCTCATAAAGTCATTCAATTGCTCTATTCTAATTTTTAAGGAAGTATTTTCTTCAGTAATCTTTTGGACCTCCTTTTCCATTTGGCCAATTTTGCTTTTTAGGGCATTCTTCTCCTTTTTGGCTTTTTGGACCTCTTTTGCAATTTGGGTTAGGCTATTTTTTAAGGTGTTATTTTCTTCAGTATTTTTTTGGGTCTCCTTTAGCAAGCTGTTGACTTGTTTTTCATGATTTTCTTGCATCACTCTCATTTGTCTTCCCAGTTTTTCCTCTACTTCTCTTACTTGCTTCTCAAAATCCCTCTTGAGCTCTTCCAAGGCCTGGGACTGATTCATATTTTTCTTGGAGGCTTTGGATGTAGGAGAGGAGGGTTTCCTCTCCACAGCCACTACAAGCTCCACCAGGCCAGCGCTCCTCCTCGCCCTAGCACTGCCGCCCAGAACTGTGACCCAGATCCAAGCAGGGGCAAAGCAAGAGATTCCTGCCTCAGCACTGGCAAAGAGATCCCTGCAATCTCCCTCTGATCAGCCACTTGATTCCCCCTCAGTCTGTGGGCCAAAAGCTCAGGAGGCAGCCTCTGCCCCGGGATGTGCTCAGGGAATGGAGCTGAGACTACCCAGCTTCTCTCTCAGTGCTGCAGAAACAGACTTTTCCCACTGACCTTTTAAGTTGTCTTTGGCATTCGTGGGTTGGGAAGTCTGGAAATAGTTACAACTGCCCGTGATTCGGTCCTCTGAGGCCTGCTCCAGGTTCACTGTGGCCTGTGTACCCATGCTGCGCTGGGCTCCTCTCCCCGCCTGGTGCGATATGCCTTTCTGATCAACCATCCAAGTTGTCTTGGGCTGGAAATTTGCTTCACTCTGTCTTTTTGTGGGTTGTGCTGCTTCAGAATTTGTTTAGAGCCATTTTTTATGAGTATTTGGAGGGGTTTGGGGGAGAGCTCAAGCAAGTCGCTGCTTTCACTCTGCCACCTCGGCTCTGCCCATTGATCAGAGTTCTTACGTCTGTCAAAGCTGTCTTTATGATGTTGTTACCGTATAAATTGTTCTCCTACTTCTGTTTATTTCATCCCGTTCATCATTTCTTACTGCATGATAGTATTCCATCACCTTCATATACCATAACTTGTTCAGCCCCTCCCCAGCTGACCGGCATCCTGGATCATCTGAGTTCACTGAGATCAGGAGATAGAATGTCAGCTCCTGACAAGAGATCTAGAGGACTCATGAACCTGGAGAAAAGGGAGCTAGGAGAAGCCATGTGGAATTGGCAAAGTGGAAGTGCAGGCAAAAGATACTGCCACCAAAGAGAGGCCAGACTGGGGGGCACAGGGAATGTCAGGAGCTCTGCTGTCTCCCCCATACCCTACAGACCCCAAGGCAGTAATCCAAATCTTCCTCCCCTCCTCAGTCAATGGAAACATGAAGGCTTTCCCTCCTTTTTTTTTTGTTTTTAGTGTGCAGTTTGTCTTTGTAAATAATGTAAACCACTGGTATTTGTTAGACTGGTAGACTTACTGGGAATACACTTGGGAGGAGGCAACTGAAGGGGAAACAGAGACCAAATGGAAGACAGATGGAAAGCAGAGGAACCAGTTCAGAGTAACCTAAGTATGAAGTCATGAGAGCATGAGCCCACACTGGTCATAGGAAAGGGGACGGAAGGGATAGGTTTGAGAAATATCACACAGGAAGAATGGGTCTTGGTGACCTGTCCTGCATAGCTCTTATCATACCACTAAAGTGTATATGAAAGCTCAGTAAAAACTTATAAAATTTAAGTAAAACTATCTGCTAAAATAAGGGATAGTAAGGAGAGAGAATAATTAAAGGTGTTTGAAAAAACCCAGAAAGCTGATGTTTATCACACATTTCTACCCTTCTCTAACATTAATTATAACTCTATGACAACTAATTTTATTTGTCTTTATACTTAGGAGTAATCAAATTAATATTAGGTTGAAATTTCTTAAATTTTTGCTGGACTGCCTTTTGAAAATCGGATATTTTATCTGTTTACAAGTAAAATTTTAGGTTTTAGGTTTTAGTTTTGATGATCAGTGTAAACCTGTTTTTACGTCCTCTATTTCTGTTTTCAGTGTTCTGTCTTGGTCTAGTGTCTAGTAACCACAGAAATATGCATTTTTCTCCAGCTATGGGGAAGAGTCAGGGCTTAACTCCCATTTTGAGGTCAGACCTCAAAATTATCAAAGCAGAGTCTAACCATTCATTTCTTAACTTTCCCAAACAATATCTGGGGTCAAACCTGAAATAAAGAACTACAAATATATATGCCAACAACACAGAATGTGTAAGAGCAATTGAGGTCAAAAGAACAAAAATTATTGAACAAAATGATAAAGTTATCTCATACTGTGAACCAATTAACACTTTCTAACTGCACAGGACTAGCTCACCACCAAATATCAATGAAAAGAAAAGGTGTAAATGAGTCTAAAGGACTCTTAGACACCTACCAATGGTTGTATCCATCCAGCAAATGTGGTTGTGATGCCTATCATGGAGAGTTATCCTTGATGTAATCCCAAAGACCTCAAATGACTTAGGGAAATATTTAACTGGGGTTTTTAAAAAGTTACTAATAGTAAACGAATTCACCTTGGGTAAACCACTTAAATTGATGGATCTGTTTTCTTACATGTAAAACTGATGACTTCAGGTGTGCCTTGTTTAGATCTCTACCACTCTCTATTCACTGGTGCATGTTAAATTTACTTCAATATGCCATGTCACTTTGAAGCTAAAAGTGTTCTGCTCCTGAGGTCTCAGTCACACCACTACCGTTTCCTTCTGAACTTGCTCCTCTCACCAGAGGACATAACAGCAGTTCTGTACCACAGAATGTCACCTGTGGGCACAGTTCTTCTTCCACATTCTATCCTGAATCTATGAGCCAGAACTGGATGGTGAGTGACAAACCTGACAGATGGCACAATTAACACAATTATCTTAGCTGCTTTGCTAAAATTGAATCAACTTTGTAACCCTAGTAAAAAGCAACCTGACAGTGAAATTTTTGGAGATAAACTGCTGTAGTCATTTTGCCAAGGTTGTGTGTGAATATGGTCTCACCATTAAAAAAAATTATAAAAAATAAGATACTTTTCATTGCTAATGCTAGGGGGAGAATTTTAACCAAACAAGGAAAAGAGACAACCAGAATATTAATTATTAGTCAATATTAATTACTAATGTTAGTTATTAATATTAATTATGTGAAACTAAAAGATTTCCCATGAACTAAAACAATCAATTCAACTAAGAAAAGAAAAGTCAAATGGGGAAAATATTTTTTCATCAAATATCTCTCATAAGAGTTTGATATTCAAAATATATAAAGAACTAACATGAGTGTATAAAACCCGCTGGTCAGGAAGATGGAGTTCAAATTCTCCTTCAGACACTCAGTGCTGTGTGACCCTGGGCAAGTCACTAAACCTCTCAGCTTCAATTTCTACAAAATGGAAGTAATAACAGCACCTAGCCTCACAGAGTTGTTGTAAGGATTAAATAAGATAATATATAGCAAACTCATACATTAATGCTACAGAAAATGTGAAAGAAAATTGGCAAAGGAAATGCAAGACTGGAAAATTTAAAAGTAGCAAGCACTATGCTTTAAGTTGTTTAGAGTTCTCTAAAATTTTATGTAAATACTAAAATGTAGAGACAGTATGGCTGAGGGGATGGAGAGCCAGTCTTGGAGTCAGGAAGACCTAAGTTCTAGTTCTGCTTATGATTACTGTTGTTTGTCTTTCATTTTCAAAGCAGACCAATGACATCACAGTGTGATGTTTTGTCTCTCGAGTGAATCAGATTTAAGTGAGGCAGCTGCACAAAGTCATCAGCCTCACTCTTCCTGAGTCACTGAAGTCCAGTGGCAAGACAAAAGTCGAGATGACTGGTGATGGCCTGGGATGCACACTGGCATTTTCCATGTCTGACCAAGCTCCAAGGGCTCCACAGAACCTGCTTCAGCAGCCTTCACAGCCATGGGAACGAACTATTTTCATCCACCCATTCTGCTGGAGGAAGTCTTTACCTGCTTGGGGAAGACACCTCCCATGCCAACTCACTGACAAGTTTGAGGCCTGTCAGTTATCCTCAACCTGGGTTAGTCCATCTGCCAATACAGTTCACCAGGATGAAGCTCCTGTGCATGGTACAGCTTCTTGGAGCTACAGGTGAGAGTTGAATGACAACTGATACACATTAGTTATATCACCACGAGCAAATCATTTAACCATCAGGATCCCCATAAAAGTTTTCTAGGCTAATGACCTATTAAAAGATGCCAAGTATGAACTGTATCAGGAGAAGAAAGATGAAATAATAGGTCTGGACACTCCTTTCCTCCCCAAAATTAAATATATTCTGTAATAACACCCGTCCCCTTTAACTACTGTATGGGTACGTGTAACCCTTTACTACATAAAATGTACTTATAGTTTTTTGTTTAATTACTTGTTGGTATAAATGTTCAACAGTGAAGGAACTTTAAGTGATGACTCAGAGGTCTATTTTTCCCTTTAAATATTTGCTACTAACATATTATTGCAAACAAATAGTATGTATATTCCATTATGTTCTATAAATGTTCCCATGAAAAGAATTTTCACAACTCATCAAAATGAATATTTAAGACTCTAAACAATAAACAACTTAAACACACTTAAAAAGGATTAATTTTCAGCACTTAAAATCCCACTTAATTTTATAATAACAAGTAATTCATCTTCATAAAAATGTACTACTTCTGGAACAAAAACTAAACTTGATACCAACTGCAGATCCTTTGAATTAGGTAATTCTCTTACATTCACCCCTCTAGAGTGAACAGACATTGAATTCCAGCATTGCCAATAAATAACCACCTATATGACCTAGGACGAGTCATTTCATGTCTCCAAGCCTCAATCCCTTTATCTATAAAATGAAGGGACTGAATGAGGCTTCAAACTCTAATCACTCATGATTCTGTGGGTATAGGAACAAAAACCACACCATTAGTTCAAATAATAAAAAAGTAACAGGCACTTCCTAGTACATATCTGGGCTTCTACTTTCACATTTCTGGAGATATTAAATGGAATAAAGGATGGCTGTCAAATGTTTATGCATGGGTGCTAAGGAAAATCTTAATGGAAAGTTTATATGAATAGGAAAAATCTGATCTCGTCTTTTGTTTTTGTCTTACATTTCTCCTCACAAGTATCTTAGGAGATGACACTGTTCTGGCCCCACATACAGTCCAGAGATTGATTTCACTCCTAGGACCAATCAATGAGTTGGAAAAGATTTATTAAGTATCTATTATATGCCAGGCACTGTACTAAGTGTTGGGGATAGAAAAAAAAAAGGCAAAAGGCAGTCTCTGCCTTTCAGAAGCTCACAATCTAATAGAAGATACAATGTGAAACAATATGTACAAACAAGTTATATACAGGATAAATAAGAGATAATTAACTGAGGAGAGTCTTAGAATTAAAGATTTGAAAAAGCCTTCCCATAGATGTCAGGCTTTCAGCTGGTACTTCAAGGAAGCCAAGAAAGTCAAGAGGTAGAAATTAAGGAGAGCATTCAATGCATGATATACAGTTGGTGAAAATGCCTGCAATCAGAAGATACAGTGTCTTGTTCCAGGAACAGTAAAGAGGCCAGTGTCACTGGACAGAAGAGTGCATGTCAGGTGTAAGGTATGAGAAGACTGGAAAGGTGGACGGGGGCAGGTTATAAAGAATTTTGAATGCCAAACAGATGATTTTATATTTGATCCTGGAAGTGAAAAGGAACCACTGGAGTTATTGAATGGGGGGGGGGCATGGTTGGACCTGCACTTTGGGAAGATCAGTTTGACATATGAGTGGAGGATGTTCTAGAATGGGGACAGTTGTACTGCACTAGTCCAAGGGTGAGGTGACGTGAGCCTGCAACAGGGTGGTGACTGTCAGAAGAGAAAAAGAGACATATTCAAGAGATGAATGAAGGTAAAAATCAACATACCCAAGCAACAGATGGGATATTGTGGGGGGAGGTGTGAGGAATAATGAGTCTAACCTGAGTCTAAAGCCTGGGGGACTGGGAGGTTGGTGGTATATTTAACAATAACAGGGAAACTTCAAAGAAGGGAGGGTTTAGAGAAAGATAATCTGTTCAGTTTTGGACATGTTTAGTTTAAAATGTCTATGGGACATCTGGTTTGAGATATCTGGTGGGAAACTGGAGAAATGAGATTAGATTTCAGAAAACATGTTCAGGACACAAATAGATGTAAGAATCATCAGCGTAATGATTTTAATTGAATCTATGGAAGCTGATGAGATCACCAAGTGAAGTAGTATAGAGGGGGAAGAAAGCCCTGGACAGAATCTTGGACTTCTACAGTTAGAGAGCATAATCTGGATGAAGATCCAGCAAAGGTGACTGAGAAGGAATAGTCGATAGGTGTAAGGAGAAACAGGAACAACAGTGTATTGAAAACCTACAAAGAAGAGAAAATATTAAAGATAAGAGGGTTATGATCACCAGTGCCAAAGGCTGCAGAGAGGTCACGAAATATGAAAATTGAGAAAAAGTAATTAGATTCGACAAATAAGAGACTGTTAGCAACTTTAGAGAAAATAGTTCTAGTTGAATGATGAGGTTGACCCCAGACAATTGAGAGTTAATAAGAGAATGAGAGGAAAGGAAGTGGAAGCATCTCTTGCAAGACAGTCTTTTCAAGGAGTTTAGCCACAAAAAGTAAGAAAGATATGGGATGGTAGTGGGGATGGGCAGATCAAGTGAAGGTTTTTTTGAGGATGGGGGAGACATGGGTATATTTGTAGGCAGTAAGGAAGCAGTGAGTAGAAAGGGGAGACTGAAGATAAGTGAGAATGGAGAATTTAATAAAGATAGAAATCTGCTAGAGAAGACAGGATGAAAAAGGATCATTCATGAATGCAGAGGGATTGATCTTGGCAAAGAGAAGAACCATCATGTAAGACAGGGGTGAAGGAGGAGATACTGGCAGAAGATATCTGAATGATGTGAGATAAGGAGGGGGTATAAGAGGGAGCTCAACAAAGAGCCTCAATTTTTCCATTAAAATATGAGGAAGGTTCTCAGCTGGGAGAGGAGGAGAGGGAGTCATGAGAGGTTTAAGGGGAGATGCAAAGGTTTGGAAGAGTGATTATGGTGAGTGGGATGGTTTATTAGACGTACAAAAGATTGCCTGGCAGCAGGGACGGTCAAGCTGCATGATATTCTCAGCTTCACTGAGAAGCACATGTAGGAGTAAAAGCAGCAGGTGGTAGAAGTGATCTAAGAGTGAGGCTTGGTAGTGTCTGATGAGCAATATAATAAGATAATGGACAGTATAGAGTTAGACTGATTCAACAAGGGGTCTAGACGGATGAAGGCGAGTATGTAGCTAGTACAGGTGATGGCCTGGGAGAGAACTAAGGGGTCAAGGGCATGGAGGTCATGATGTAAACAAAGAGCAGAGTCTGGTTTTGTACAGCAGAGAGAAAGGTAGAACGCACACGGAAGTGGAGCATTTGTGGGTGATGGCAACATCGAGGGTATGACCATCTCTGTGTGTTACCACTACGGAGTGGGAGAGTAGGTCATGGGAAATGAACAGTTCGAGGAACTTGGAGATTAAGGTATTTGGGCAAGTATCTGTATATCTATACATATCTATATATATGGTGAAGTCCCCAAATATATGGGCAGGAGGTGGGAAGGTGAAGGACTATGAACCAGGTGTTGAATTCACTGAAGAATGGGTTATCTTATGTCATCAGGAGAAAGCTAGGTCTCAGTGAAAGCCAGATCATAAGATGATAGGTTTAGAGCTGTAAGGAAGCAGCTAGCAAATACAACACCCTTGTTTTACAACTGAGGAAACAGGTTGAAAGGTTATTTGCTCAAGGTCACACAGTGCCTAAGGCAGAATTTGAACTAGATCTTCCTAAATCTATGCCTAGCGCTCTCTCCATAGAGCCACTACTGGTGGGGCTGCTGTGTTTACTCCCCTAAGAGAAATTGACAGCAGATAATCAGCTATCTGAATTTCAAAAAACAATAATTTAGTAATAATTGCTAGCATTTATACATCGATTTGTTTTCTGCAAAGTGTTTTCTGTTAAACAGTGGGAAAAATACTGTTGGGGAATCAAGAGAGTTGGAGGTTTTGAGTCTTGGCTCTGCCATTGGCCTCCTGTGCAATCTTGGGCAAGCTGCTTCAACTCTCTGGGCCTAATGTTTCCTCATCTCTAAAATTAGGGAGTTTTATCTCTAATACATTTTCCAGATGTAAAAATCCTACGGTCCTATGACACATTATTTCATTTGATCCTTTAACAATCCTGTGAGACAGGCAGGTATCATTATCTCCATTTTAAGATGAGGAAACTTTTTGAGTTTTTTGTTTAAAAAGAATAGTAAAAACCTAACTATAAATATATAGCAAGATATTTTCTGAGATATAGAACATCAAGTCCCTAGGGTTAAAAAAATTCTGGTGAGAACCTAGATAAACTACGTAAATATCTATCTATCAGAGATCCAAAATGGACCTTGGCAAGTTCAGCATCTTGGTACCAACTCAGTGAGCATGGAGCCTTCAATGTTGTTACTGTTGTGCCTCCCCAATATTTAAAAAGGTGGAGGAGAACCTATAGAGAAAAGAGTAAAGAGAAGGCTAATACAATTATTTCATATGGGAAATTCCCCCTTGGCTCCAGGTTAACAAATATACTGATTGGGGGAATCGATCAGGTCTAGTGATGAGAGCTTGTGCCTTCACCTGGGAGAAGAGAAGGAAGTGGGGGGGGAATGTCCTGTTACACAAATTCAGGTTTTCACAGAAAATTAAAACTGCCCCTTGGTCAACTGGTAACATACACTAGCTGTGTTATACAGGCACTGCTCTGGCCCCAGGAGACCTTGCAATTACAGGGATTTTTCTTCTAATATAAATACCCATTCTTCCTGTACCTGGTCTCTCTCTCTGAGCCTAACGGGGTAATTCTGAAGTCAGTGTGGGCAATTTTTGTGCCTCAAATTTCCCCAGAAATGCAGATTCTATGGCAATTGGCTGCTGTGTGCATGTTTCATAGCCCAGGCTATGCCACGTGAAAGCCTTGGCATTAACAGTTACAAGGGTGGTTGTGCTCAGAAGAGGGAGTGGCCCTAGTGTGTACAGCACAAGCTGTTGGGATGTAAGCAAATGTCTTGCCATCACAACTTAAGTATATCAGTATGTATATAGGCTGTTTGGACCCACTACACACAGGTCCAGGGGCTGTGACAGGTATGCACAATGGGAGCAAAGCAGGCTGATGATGATGAGGGCAGAGAAACCTAAGGCTTTGTTGATTTTCCCCAGCGTGCTTACTTCTTCCTCTAAGTCAGTCACACAGATTTTCCCCTGTTCCTGGTTGGTTACCCAAAGACTTGACTGATTGCAACTTCTCTGCTCTCCCCACTGATCCTGACCTGTGGTGCCAAAGCTCCACATTATCACCTCCCTCTCTGCCCATCTCCACTCCCAGGTCCACGAAGGCTCTTGTTGCACATGAGCAGGGGCAGGGGTGGCTTGAAACTGTTGGCCCAAGTCAGCCTTGTGTGGGCACTAGTAATGGGGATTGTGTGGGCCACAGTCTGAAGGCACAATTCTCACTGTGTGCAACTGACAGCAATGGGCACAGAGAGAAATGCCACCTGGTACCCTGTGCCTTGTGAAGAGCTTTCTATTCTGTTCTGTCTGGAACTTCTTCTGGAAAAGGATAACCTGGAACATAGATCCATCACTGTCCCCACTCATGCACAATGCTCACATCAAAGAGGACAGGGCAGCAGTTCAACAGAAGACTTCTCCCACAGCTTCATGGTCTGGTCCATGGAGGCAGCAGTTGCTCGGGCCAAGGAATTCCTGAACCATAATGCAGGTCTATAACAGGCAGAGCGTGCTGAGACCAGAAATGGTAGTGATAAGGCATACTGATGAATTCCACCTACAACATAGCGTGGAGGCTCTGTGCAGCGACCAGGCAGTCTTGGCTACCCAAGAGGACAGACTGTAGTCATCAATGAATGCCAGGCATGAAAGGTCTTGGCAGGACAGGCTCAGGATAGCCAGGAGCTTCCCTGGGGAATCTCCCAGAGGCAGATGTTCTCTGCATGCCAGCCAAGACACAGAGGCCAGTAGAGCTGTGGTCATATATGTCCCAAGCCCAGGGAATAAAAATTATCCATTAAAGTGGGTCCTTCTGCGGCAGCATCCAGGTGCAGACGCTGCTGAGCTTCCTGAAGCAGAATCTTGGGAAAACTACTGGATTCTCAAAGCCTTAGTGGCTGAATTAGGTTTGAATCAAGGTCTCCTGGTTCAGTCTAGGGGTTTTGTTTTGTTTTTTAACCCACACTAACTTATTATAATACCTAAAATCCAAATCCAACAAAATATCTTCATATGAACACTTACCTCAGAAGTTACTAAACCTAGGTTCTCTTCCTCCCTACCATAATGTCTGTCTTTCTCTCTCTCTCTCTCTCTCATAACCAGGTTATCCTTCTTTCTCTTCCTACCTTTCTCCTATATTGACACAAACCTTATGAACAAACCAGCAACAACTGAGAACTACCTTTTGCTGATGTCAGCTTTCATCCTGACATCAGGACATGGGTACAATTTTTATGGGTAGATGGGGTTTCTTAAGTTTTGCTCTGACCCAGAAAAATCTCGAGAACTTCAGTATCTGACTGATTCACTCCATGAATATATTCAGACTAAGACATATCAAAAAATGCATAAAGCCCATAGACAAAGAAACTACATAGTGCCACTATCCCCTCACTTTCCAAGGGGACCCATGCAGTCCTTCCAACCACTCTGTGTACCTCAGGGTTGCTAAGTGCACCTTCTCCAGGGACCCACAGACTTATCCCCAACTTAAGAGTTCTCTCCTGAGGTGGAGGTCCCCTGTAAACAGGGAAAAGACTAGTTAGAGTGTCTATCTCCTTTCCCCTACTTTAAGACACACACAGCTCACAAGATTCACAACCCTTGTGAAGGATGAGGTCTGGATTTGCTTCTTTAATTCTTAGCTCTTTATCTAGGTAGGGGGTATAGTGGATAGAATGTTGGACCTGCAATCAGAAAAACCTGGGTTTGGGGCGGCCAGGTGGCGCAGTGGATAGAGCATCGGCCCTGGATTCAGGAGAACCTGAGTTCAAATTCGGCCTCGGACACATAACAATTACTAGCTGTGTGACCCTGGGAAAGTCACTTCACCCCATTGCCCAGGAAAAAAAAAAGAAAGAAAAACCTGGGTTCAAATCCAGCCCCATACACTTTCTAGCTATGTGCCCCTGGGTAAGTTATTTAACCTCTATCTGCCTCAGTTTCCTCAACTGTAAATGGAGATCATAATAGTACCTGCCTCATAAAGTTGCAAGTTTCAAATGAGATATTTGTTATTGTTTTTAGCATTGTACCTGGCATACAGTAGGCACTCAATAAATGCTCATTCCTCTTCTCTTTCCCCTTGGCGCTCTCTGGTTTCAGTGACCCTCCTCTGGTCCTTTGATTCTGTGGTTCTCTGTCATGCTGGTCTTTCTTTCCCTTTGGCACTTTGTAGATCAATAGCTGTTTGCCTCCAGGTCAATGCAGTGCTCCTCTGTCTCTCGATTTGGTTTGATGATAACCCAGTCTCTCATTCCCACTTGGAGCTACTGATACTGCTGCCATTACTATCTATTTCCTTACCATCTCCTTTCTTCCTGAAAGGTTATAAGCCTTCTAGAACAAGAAGGCAAGGACTAATATGCTTCTGGACTATTTAAGTACAGGATGACAAATTGAGAGCTGAAATATACCTTAAAGACCATCTAGGTCAAGGGTTCTCAAAGTGTGATCCACAGACCCCTGAGGGTCCCTGAGGTAAAAATCGTTTTCATAATAATACACACTTATTTGCCTATTAAAATAGTCTTCCCTTTTCCAACTACATATTTGAATAAGGTCTGATTTTCTTCATACACTTCAACCAAAACAACATATCACAACAGAGTAAATGCCAAAGCAGACATGAGAATCCAGCTATTTTCTATTAAGCCGGATATTAAAGAAATTTTGAAAAAATATATAAATAATTCCACTCTTAGGGCTAATTATTTTTGCTTTGGAAAATATATTAATTTTCATAAAATATTATTTATATTAACCTGTAATTGGATTATTATTTTGAATGGATTAATATGTTTTTAAAATTTCTTGTTTTAATTTCTAATAGAGTAAATATTAATAAATATAATCCACATAAAATCTGGTATCCTCAGTAGTTTTTAAGACTGTAAAGGGGTCCTCAGTAATTTTCAAGAGTGTAAAAGGTTCCTGAAACCAAAAAGTTTAAGAACTACAGTGATACTGATCTAGTTCAATTTCCTTATTCTCCTCCTGACCCTGCTCCTGACTTTTTGGTCTTTAAAACCTTGTCTCTGTCGTTGTCTCATTCTGAGTCGCAACTATCTTCCACAGGTACTGCCCTGATTACTATTCTGTGGGTTGAATTTGTCATCTTGGGTTGAAGGATGACCCACTGTGGTTTCTTCTTAGATTTCAAGACCACTACTTGGTCTGATGCTCTTCTTAGATCATTGGTAGAATGAAGCTTCCTAATCCACTATTTTGGTTAATCTTCTACTCCTTCCACTGTACCATCCTGCACTTACTATAAATGTTCT
The DNA here is from genome assembly GCF_003287225.1 of Phascolarctos cinereus. Classification (NCBI taxonomy): domain Eukaryota; kingdom Metazoa; phylum Chordata; class Mammalia; order Diprotodontia; family Phascolarctidae; genus Phascolarctos; species Phascolarctos cinereus. The sequence goes on from NW_027555736.1 coordinate 78,409,165, forward strand.
TGGTTGAGAGGATTCTGGAAAGATGGCGGAGCAGGTCAGAAAATTCCAAGCTCTCCAGATTTTCCCCAGAAGATAAAATAGTGCTTCAGAGAGAACATAGAGTGGTAAAAATAAACAAGAGTTGTGGCAGAACAGCAGTCCTCCTGGGACAATTGGAGAATATCCAAAGAAAAATTCCAGGACTGAGGTTTAGTACCTGTGAAGAGTAAACACCTCTAGGCTAGTTCCACTGAAACAACAAACAGTGGGCCCTGGGGTTAGCTGGGTTGGGAGGTAGCCTGGGCTCCAGCCACAGGAACTTTCACCTCCAAGATAGTGTGGGAAGTCAGGTTCTGAGCCAGGGAAGAATGAGAGAACCTCTGCTGAAAAGGGATGCCAGACCCAGCTGTGCTGCTCAGATGGGACCCTAGTCGAGAAGAAACCAGCACATGCTAGGTGAGTACAGAAGCAGTTGGGAGCGGGACATTGCTGGCTGTGGGCACTTGCAGAAGGGTGGAGTTCTTGGTTTCAATTCCAGGCTAGAGGGGAAAACTGAAGGAGGATCTGAAGCCAGAGGTACCATACCCCAAGACTAGAGGTGATTACAAAAAATAAGCTACTACAAATAAAAAAATGAGTAGGCAAAAGAGAAAAAACAACCATTAAACGTTACTATGGGAATAGAGAAGTTGAATAGGGTTCATCTTCAGAGGAAGATACCAAAGCAAAAAGCCTCCCCTACCCTAAAGAGTAATGTCAAATGGTCACCTGTCCAAAAAGAATTCAAAGAATTTAAAAAAGACTTTAAAAATCAAATGAGAGAGATTAAGGGGAAAAATTTTAAAATCCAAGAAAAACAAGAAGAGATTACAAAAAGAAAGTCAACTATTAGAAAAGGAGATCCAGAATGTGAAGGGAGAAAACGACTTCTTAAAAATGAGAACTGGGCACCCCAAGGGAGCAACATCAGGCAGCACATGACAAGCACATCACAAGTACTAACTGATGATCCACTGACACTGCTGAGAAGCGAAGTCCAAGAGCCCTGAAAATGGCAGTCCCTCCCACCCCCATCCATCCAGTTTCTAGCCCAGCCCCCAAAGCCATCATCCCAGGAAATCTCTGCAAATGCTTCAGCAGCCTGAAGAATTCAAATTACTAAAGACCCCCAAAAGAAAGTGCTTACTACCAAAGTCCTTGGCACTGATGAATGGTTTGACATTAGAAACAATTTCATTAGTATAAAGGACACTGAAGAAGATGAATTACCATTTACTTTGCTACTACATCCTAAAGACCATGGGGCCTTTCCATTTGACTTGCAGCTGAAACCTGTGCATCATCTTCTTCCTTAGAATGTGAGCTCCCTGATAACAGGGACCATCTCCATTTTATTATTTGTACACCTACTACTTAGCATAGTGCTTTGCACATAGTTAGTGCTTACTTAATGCTATTCATTTATTCAAACCTTCTGATCCCTTGACACTATGTATACCAATGGAATATATGGACTATCCACTGGTTATCACTCAATAATTATACCTTGTTCTTGCTATATGACTGGCCTATCTTTTTTCTAGTCATATACATTTCTTTCATGACATTCTTTACATATTTTTTCCCGCATTTTCCTTATCTGTAATATTTGCAGTGTGGTCACACCCAAAACATGGACCTTTCTCCACTGCCCTTTAGATGATCCCTCAATTTCAATGTATTAGATACCGTGTAGTACTCCATAACCTGCAACTGTGGAAGAACACTAAAAATATTTGTGTTAAAATTATGGGCTCTCCTTTGTTTTGTGGAAAAATTTGGATTTATTAAAGTAACTGCATTTTCTCCAAAGTAATCATGCTTGTTCTCCTCTTGCTCAGTTCTTTTACCCAGCTCATTTTCCAAGTTAGGACCGCTGCTATGAGGGGTGGGGGTAAGCTTCTACTTTCAAACAACCCCTTACAAATTAATATTTTTGTTGGGGACTGCCTGTACTTAAATGCTTTAACTAGTACTTTTAATTTTTATGAATAACTCAAGCTTAAGCAGTCTGAGTACCCCATAAGAATACTTTATGACTGAATCCCTACCTAGTCATTCTTTTAAATAACATTTATATGCATTTAAACAACCTTTATCACTTTTTTTTTTTAGGCAACTGGGGTTAAGTGACTTGCCCAGGGTCACACAGCTAGTAAATGTCAAGTGTTTTGGTTTGAGGCTGTATTTGAACTCAGGTCCTCCTGACTTCAGGGCCGGTGCTCTAGCCACTGTGCCACCTAGCTGTCCCTAGCCTTTATCACTTCTTGAGAATTTATGAACTTTACATCAGGACAGGGAAAGAAGTCTATTTAGTTAAACTACTACTGGTTTTTTTTTTAAAGAACAATTTACAAGAATGAGGAGTCAAGGTTGGGAACCTGAGAGACTACAAGGTTGGTGGCGCTATTGCCAGAAATAGAGAAGGTCAAAAGAGGTGTGGTTTTAGGAGAAAATGTAACGAATTTTATTTTGGAAATGTTGAGCTTGACAACATACAGGACATCCAGTTTGTAATGTCCAACAGGCAGTGGTAATTTAGGATTGGGACTCAGGGGAAAGAATGGAGGTAGATATGTAGATCTTCAAGTCATCTGCATACAAATGGTAATTAAACCGAGAAGGGCTAAGGAGTTCACCAAGTGAGAAAGTGTAAAGAGAGAAAAGAGCCTTGGGATACCTCGAACAATTAGGGTGAGTGATCCGTGTGAAGATACATTTTTAAAAGGAGCAATGACACTGGAAGTAAAGTAGGCAGAAAACGAGAGCGAGAGAGAGAGAGAGAGAGAGAGAGAGAGAGAGAGAGAGAGAGAGAGAGAGAGCGAGAGAGAGAGAGAGAGAGAGAGAGAGAGAGAGAGAGAGAGAGAGAGAGAGAACTGTGTCACAAAAATTCATATAAGTGAGAATACTCAGGACAAGAGAGTGTTGAGCATTGTCAAAGGCAGCAGAGAGGTCAAGAAGAATAAGGATTTAAAAAAGACCATAATGTTTAGCAACTAAAATCCTTGTCAGCTTTGATGTAAGCAGTTTCCGATGAGTGGTAAGGTCAGAAGCCAAGCTGCAAAGGGTTGGGAAGTGAATGAGAGGAGAGGAAGCTGAGTCGAGTAGTGTAGACGTTTATTTTTCCCTAGTAGTTTGGCTAAGAAAAACAGGAGAGATAAAGGAAGAGTGCTTGAGGTGATAGGGTCTAGTGAAGGATTTTTAAGGAGTGGAAGACTTGCACAGGTTTGTGAGTGGCAAAGGGAGAGTGGCAATTACAGACTAGATAATTTAAAAGTGCAATTTGCTGGAGAACATGATTGGGAATACAGTTAAGGATGACAATGCAGAAGGGCTGGCAAAAAAGCAAGATGAAAGGAAAGTAAGAAAGAAGTGCAGCAAAACATCAAGAAAGTAAAATTTGAAAACCAATATGCTGAGAAGAAAAATTATTCAAACAGCATACCCATTTCATTAAATGTACATGAGTCATCTAATCATGTTACTATAATACATTAAAATTAATTTATTCATGTCATATTTGTGATAAATTAATGAAACTGTACATGTGTAATAAGGGATACACTGAGTAATCTATATTTAAAGTTTATTGAGGTAAATACAAAACTGCTAAATATATTTAACCCTTAAATACATATTTTAGATATAATATTAGTGATAATTAACATTTATATAGTGTTTACTCTGTGCCATTCACCATGCTAAGCACTTGACAATTATTATCTCACTTGATCCTCACCACACTCCTGGGAGGTAGGTGTTGTTATTATATATTTTAATATGACATTAAAATATATTATATGTTAATATTTAATATATATTAGCTGATCTTCAAATGTTCAAATATATCTTTATATCTCTGTGCATTTTATATATTTATATAGCAAATAAAATTTTTATATAAATTGGTCTCCTGAAAAGTATAATAGAATTTTGATATCAGTACAGCAAGTGCTTTGCAAATTAAATTTTCTTATTTGAACATGAATAAGAGTCTGCTTTGGCTTTAATAGTAATCTCATAAATTTTCTATTTATTTTATATTGCTATGACAACAAAGCATATTCTGCTTGTGTCTAAAGTTACTAAGCTGTGAGTTAAAAATAAAAGTTCACTTTTATTAATGCAGCACTCCTACAGAGAAGATGAGGATTGGAACTCTGGGTGCTGGAGGGCACTGGCACTTTTCATTTGGAAGTCTTCCAGTTCTCACTGGTTTCAGAAGAGTGATGCAAGTTACATATCCCTCTGCGTCCTGCCCCTGGCTGAAAACGAAGAGGGGACCAACGGCTTGACCTTGAGGACTGGGAGGGAACTGCAGAGGCTGAAGCCAAGACAACATCTCATCAGGGTTCACATTCTAAACTTTTCCCATCCCAGGTTGAACGGTGGGTCATGAAACTACACTCTCATTGCTTAGACTGAGAAAGAGTCCCAGTACCCAAGGCCATTCCAGACCTTGTCAGGGACCATATGACACATAGGAATGGGTGTTTGCTGGTGAGACAGTCTTGCAGATTCCTCCCTGTGCTACACCTTTCTCCACATCCCTGGTCTCATTTACTCTCTGCCTTCACCAGTCTCTCCCACAGAGAGCAGGACCAAAAGGAAAGAACTTGGGCTATTTCTTCTTTACTCCCTCCTTTCCTACCCCACTTACAAAGAGTAGTGGCCAGCCCCTTTAGAACTGTTACCACCCATTAAGTGGTAATGGTTTTGCTTATTGATGATATTGTATTAAAATCTGGGTTCCTCTAATGCTTTTTACTGAACTTCTTTAACATTTCTATTTAAAACAACACAATTTTGCAGCTGATTCTACACTAGTATGTATTACTGTATGTTTCATCTCCCTAACAAAATTAGGAACTCTTTAAAAGCAGAGACCTTAACTCATATTTTAAAAATATCCTTCTGTAGCTCCTATCATAGCCCTAGGTATACATTAAATTTTAACTTGCAATATAAAACCACCAACAAAGCCACACATATAGTTATCCAACCAGCGTTGAAGCAACCTCAGTCTCAAAAAGCAAGCTTAACATCCTTCCACTGAGCAAACATGATGGAAAATAGGTGAAATGAAGATACTCCAGAAGTTCCCATTCAACAAGCTGAAGTTGGGTGATAAGGCTCAAGGGCAAAAGAAACTCTTTAAGGGCATAGTGAAAAACAGCTGCAAAACATGATATAGTGAGGACTGCTGGGAACCATAACAGCAAACAGATCAGGCTGTCATACTTATACTTAGGAATAATGTAGCTGGATTTGCAAAAAGTTTCAGAAATATTTAAGAGGCAATATTATAAAGAAGGACAAATTTGAGAAATATGTCTGCAGCTGCAAAGATAAAATTTCAAAGCTACTGAATAGGGAATTATTTTCTGTTATAGATCAGTCTCCATTCTTGCCCCACGAAACTCCTTCCCACATCATCAACCAACAAAATATTAAGCGCCTGTTACATGTCTGGCATAGCGCCAGGTCTGGGGGATATAAACAGGGGCATGACCTGACCTGACACGACATTCATCAAGTTCAGTCCTTTGGTGACATCTGACTGAAGTAAGGACTATAAGAGGCGTTCCAATGTCCTCTACCACATAAGGAGGAAGATTTTGTCTTTTCTTTCCAAGAAATTGAGACAAATGCAATGTCTATTCCACGCCCATTTGAAAAGATAATTAAGTCTAGGTCATTTGAGGTCAGCAAACTATCCAGGTCATTTGAGGACAGTTAGCAGATTGGCCAGGCAATCCTGGTTTACAGCTCTCATTATATCATCTTTTCCCCTCAAACCTACCCCTTTTCTGAACTTTCATGTTACTGTCAGGGCATTATCATTCTCACCTCATTTTCACTCACTCCACATATCCAACCAATTGCCCAACCTTGTCATTTCTTTTTCCACAACATCCATTAGCTATATCCCCCATTCTCTTTATTCACACAGCTCTCTACTGATTCTAGGAACAAGTATTAAAAACTCTGGTTCAGCACTGAAAGCTCTTTTTTAATTTAAAAAAATTAAAGCACAGAGGCTTTTTTATTCTTTTTTCTTTCTAGTTTCAAATTCTCTCTTCCACTCGCTCCCTATTCTAAGGAGAAGGCAAGAAAAACAAAACCTATTACAAATATGTAAAGTCATGTAAAACAATTTCTGCATTAGCCACATCCCCCTCCCTCCACCACAAAAAAAGAAAAAAAAATAAACAAGAAAAAGCAAAAAATGCTTCAATCTTCACTCTGAGTTGATTAGCTCTGTATCTGGAGGTGGATAGCATGTTTCATCATGAGTTCCTTAGAACTGTGGTGGTTCATTGAATTGAACAGTTACTATGTCTTTTAAAATTGCTATCTTTACAATATTGTTGTCACTGTGTAGATTATTCTCCTGGTTCTGCACACATCACTTGCATCAGTTTTTTTCCCCAGGTTTTTATGAAACCAGCCCCTTTATCATTTCTTATAGCATAACAGTATTCCTTTACATTCACATACAATGTGGACAGCCATTCCTCAATTGACCGGCATCCCTTCAGTTTCCATTTCCTCATCAATACAAAAAGCACTGCAGTAAATATTTTTGGACATGTGGGTCCTCTTCCTTCTTCTTTGATCTCCTTGGGGTACAGCTCTAGTAGTGGTATTGCTGGGTCAGAGGGTATGCACAGTTTTATAATCTTTTGGGCAAATAGTTTCATATTGCTTTCTAGAATGGCATTTAAAACTCTTTGCAACCTGGCTCTGACCTACCTTTCTGAATTTATTATATATTACCCCTTTCCTTCACTCTGTGATCTAGCCAACACAACTATCTAAACATTAGTAGGAAATTTAGGTATGATACCATCTAGTAAGCAGAATCACAGAAAGATGAATGAATTTATATTGGCATCTTTCTGCTGAGTTGAAATAAAAGAAAATTCACTTTTGTTCATTATTTTTAATACATTAATGAGAATTTAAAAATATTATTTATTTCATCTTTATGTTGTCCTTTGAAAATTTCCATTTGTCATATATCCTTTGTAACATATACAATAGTATAGGAGCATATGCATATGATTTATAAATAAACACAAATATATTGTATTGCAATAAATACAATATAAATATACAAATAAATACAAATATATCATTTATGCAAATATAATGTATCAAATATGTTGAAGAGGCACATTTTTTACTATTTGGATGTGTAATCTTAAAAAAATTTGGAGACCACTAGGGGAGAGAAAAAATTAGGACTGCTTGGTTGAAGTGATGGTCCATTTGAGATTAGATAACAAAAATTTCAGTGGACCCAGTCAGTACTATTGCGTGATTTTCACCAGCACAATTCAATAGCATATGAGTAGGAACAAAGGAGCCAGAGAGTGGGAGTAATACAGGGCTAGGGTTTGGCAAGCCATAAGCAGAAATAGGATATGGTATCTGAAAGAAGAGGAAAATGTAACACTGAACTCGTTATCTATATGGCCAAGACTGGGAAGGAAGAAAAAAAGTAAGCCAGAGGAGGGGTTATGCCATGAAAGAGTATTAAGAGGTGAAAGGACTGGAGGTTAAGGTGGGGAGGAAGGTTCATCTACACACAGAATAACTTAATTAAAATGTATTAAATTAATAGTAAAGGGAATATTATTTCCATTGTTTGTAGTCTGCTTACTTATTATTGAAGAAGTCTAAGGCTCCCTACTTTATCAATTTATAAGTCTAAAATTTTATGTATAAAAGATTAGCAGGAGTAGAATTCCCTGGAGCTGGGTTCACTCTAACACAATGATCTACCAGCTGAACACTGACTTCTGGCTCTTTGTTAGGACTGCTGAACCACATAGCTGAAGGAAAGGAACCTAGACCCAAAAAGCCAAACACTTAACTTTTGTTGTCTTTTCGGCTGCAATTTTCTACCTGAGGAATTTCAGAAGCTAGCCGATGTTAATGATGAGGGGCTGAAAAGTGGTGCAGCTATATAACAGGGTTAGGCAATAGCATGCCAAGAGCAACCTAATGAGAGGCTACTAGCTTTTACCTATGCTTATGTCTAATGTTATCATCAAAGACAAGAGGGGTTTGGGGTAGGAGGTGTTGCTATAATACTTCAGGAACAAAACACAAGTTTATCTTCTCTCTAAGTGAAATTGCTTCACATGCTGTAAGACAACCACAGTGTCCCTGCTAAGTCTTTTAGCCTCTTGTCTAAATATTCCCATTCCTTCAACTGATTTTCATCTGGCATGAACTTGAGTCTGTTTACAGTCTTAGTTACTCTTCTCCTCTGAATGGTCGTTAGCTATTAATGTCCTTCCCAAAAATACACACTGGATGCGGTCTCCCCACGGCAGAACGTACCAAGACTGTCAAATCCCAACTCCCATAGAGGACACTCCGCCTCTCTCAGAACAACCCGAGTGTGAGTTAGGTTTCTTGGCTGCCGTGCTGACTCATATTAAACTTGTAGTTTATAAAGCCTCCAGCTCTTTTTATATGAATCAATGTCTAACCATGACTCTCTTGTACTTGTGAAGGTAATTTTTTGAACATTATTCTAAGATTTTATATTTATCTTTATTCATTATATCAAACTGGACCAATGTTCTGGTCTGCCAATATCTTTTTGTTAGTTTGTTTGTTTTGTTGTTGTTGTTGTTGTTGTTGTTTTAAAGGCAACTGGGGTTAAGTGACTTGCCCAGGGTCACACAGCTAGTAGGTGTCAAGTGTTCGGTCTGAGGCTGATTTGAACTTAGGTATTCCTGACTTCAGGGCCGGTGCTCTATCCACTGCGCCACCTAGCTGCCCCTACCAATATCTTTGTGAATCTTAATGCTATTACGCCTGATGATGTTAGGCATTCCTCCCATCTTTGTGTCATGGGCAAATTTGATAAGCATGGCATCTACGGTTGTTTTAAATCACTAATAAAAATGTCCAATAGCACAGGGCCAAAGCCAGATACATGGACACTCTATAGGAGACCTCCCTTCAAGTTAGAACCATCAGTGACTAATCTTGGGTCTAGTCATTTAATCAGTTCTTGGTCCACCTAACTATACTACTGTCTAACTTTCATCTCTCTATCTTTTTTTACAAGAACAGAAATAAAGCTATGTAACATTCAGAGTGATTAAAACTGGTGTTCATTATATTTATCTTCTTTGCTTGTATGCAATCATGTAAAGGTATACATTAACCACCTCTGTACCACTGCTTGTAGACTTTTACAATATGGTAATTTACAAAGCCCAGATCTGTCCAAAGTACAAAATTATATCTTTGAGAATTTGTAAATTGTCTTTGCATTTTACCTGCCTATATTCCCCATACTTTAGAGAGCTGGCCTAACAAGATACTGCTGATGACTTCTTGCTTCCCCTTGGGTCATCATCAGCTCTTACATGTTTACATACAACACAGAAAATAAAAAGACTCCATTCTCCAAGCAAACAGGATTAGGAAGGAGACCTAATACATTATAGGTAGGCTCTGCTTGTGTTAGAATTCCAGGAGCCTTGCTGCCTGCCTCTCCAGGGACAGAAAAGTTCTTGCGCCTTCTATTTCCCCTCCCAGATCCCTAGTTCTCACCAGACACCAGACACCACCCTCCAATCCATGCCTAAGATAATCCAGAGCTTAGATCCACAGAGGGCATATTACTCTCTTCTCAACAGTCAGAGTTTGGGGCAATTTGCCCCCCAAGATCCTCTGCACTTACCATCTGGCTGACCATTTTGCCCTCTGGACCCCTAAGCACTGCCATTTGATATGACAGTGTACTCTAAGGACTACTTGGTCTTTCCCTCCTACATGTGTTATCACCCTTAGCTACAATGTGAGCTCCTTGAGATCAGGGACTGAAGGTCTTCTTTTCCTATCAACAATGCTTAACACAGAGCTTGACAACTTATAAAAACTTAATAAAGGCTTTTCCATTACATTGCCAAGGGAAATGTCTAGGTGTTACAAAAGTCCACTTCAAAACTTTCAGCCGTGGAAATCAACCAAATGGATTGTGACAGCAGCATTGCAACATACTGGGCATTAATTCTTTGATGTTCTCCTGCATCTAATCTAGTCTGATTCATGGCAATTAGGCAGGCAGGGAACCTTGTTTTTCCACTGATTCTCATTTTTATGTGAGAAAACTGCATCTTAAAATGGAAAATATCGATTTATAGATGTAACATTAATGTTATATTTAAACTTACTGGAATATATTTTACATAGGATCACAATCACAGGGTACTTAGACCAGAGCTAGAAATTACCTGAGGGCATCTAATCTAATGTCCTCATTTTGTAGATGAGGAAGCTGAGGCTCAAGGAGTAGAGCAGCACGGCCCTGGGCTGCAGAGCTGGGAGCTCAAACTGGGGACCCATGTTCCAGGCTCCATAATGTTTCTACTTCATAAAGGGAATGATAGCAGTACTCAAATCAGCAAGTGGCCACCAGCCTAATTGCATTATGACTACAGTAATACTTTATAAAGAAACGCTCTACATGGAACTTTCCTCATAGCTTGATGTTTTGCACGTAATCAGTTTTTATTTGTTTACTAAGGATAGCTTCTTCAATTTTCACCACAATTCTAAGATACCTTGTTCACTAGGAAATTATACTTTAAAGAATATTAAACTCTTTTGATTATAGTCTCCAAATTAACTACCTTGACAAACTTCTAAATATCAACAACACTATCTAGCATCGATCAATAGGAGCTTATAACATTTTAATACTAAAAATGTTTAAGTTGAAAACAAAATTTCAGACATTACCTTTCAACATTATTCTTCCTACTGATCCTCCAAAAGTATTTAAAAGGCCACTTCTTGCACCCAAAGATGTAGTTGCCTCTAATAAAGAACCTGTGATGTACTGAGAAATTGAAGTCCTTTGAAAAGTGGCTCGGTATTCACATGAAGTGTCTCGAACACATTGTTTCAAGCGTGGGCCAATATTAATATGTCCATGGATTGTGTCTAAGGCTAGAGCCTTCCCGAAGAAATGGAGAAACGATCCAAGAGTGCCTTCTGTTTCTTCTCCCCTTCTCACTGTGTTGTTGATCTGTGAATAATTCAAATACAGGAAGTATTCATCTACTTTCTTAGAAAAGCAAATTATGTTGTTGACATAATGCCAAGATGACTTATTAAGAAAAATGTCCAATAATTCTAAGAGCAAACACTTATGAACACAGCAGTCATGCATTAACATTCTACAGATGCTATTTATTTGGAAAAGTTTTATGCAATTATATGACATGGCATTCAAATAACTGTGCTATCAAACTATATTTATAAGATATATTAAGAAAGATACATTGATTTCAACTTTTATTGTCTCCTCAATATGGCATATCCAACATGCCCTTCTGGATAAAAAGAGAAAATATTCTCTTCTCTTCCCCTTTCAATTTTTCTGGAATGGTCAGATTCAAACCAATTTGTTGCCATATAATGTTTCTGCCTCTTAATGGTCAAGAGGGATCCTTTTTTTGGTCAGAGGATAACACAGAGTTGGAAGGGACATCAGAGGCCATCTAGTCTAATCCACGCATTTCACAGATGAGGAAACCGAAGTCAACTTGCCCAAGATCCCACTGGTAATAATAAAAAAGGCTAGATCTTCTGACTCTAAATGAAGTACTCTTTCAAAATCAGCAAGTAAATACATGAGCTATAAGGATGAAGGACAAGCAGAGTGCTCTGTACTACTCTTACTTCTGTCATTGCTATGACTATCCTACCAGTTACAAGTCCTTTCTTTTCTATTTTCACAGGTAACATCTATCAAGTTTTTTGAAGTCATAAAGGGGTCCTCATGTTTCTACAGCAGAAGACAGAAAGAACCCACTCTCAGAAGACAGAGAGAATCCATGGTGGATCATCATCATCATCAGCTCCTCAAGGTCCAACACATCATTCATCTCATGAAGGAAGTGAGGGAGCGACAGAAAAATAGAGGAATGTAAACAGGGAATTCATGTGCAGTGAGACTGTTATAGTAGCTGTGAAGGCCTGGCAAGAACTATGAAACATTAGAAAACTGGGTTCAGAAAATACCACTGAGTAGGCTAATACCCTAGGCCAGTACAATTGAACTATTTTTAAAAGTCAAAGAAATGGACGGGGTGGCAGAGGAATGCAGGCTAATCCTACTCAAAATCATTGAGATTATCTGTTTGCCAAAAATAATAGTGTAGTGAGTAGTGCTGCTTCATGTTATGGCACCAAGAGAAAAAAAAACAGAATAAATCAGAAATATCAATATTCCACATGCTGGAAATGTTTTGGTGCAGACAGTGCTGACCACTAAAATAGGCAAACCAAAAACACACATTAAATGGACCAAGGGGGTCAATACTTTCATTATGTGTCAGTACTATATCACAATAAAACTGGAAACTGACCTCATCAGTTATAAAGAAGGGCTTTACACTGCTTTTTGTTAACTAATATGCTCAACTCCACATGATACAACAATGTACTGCCAAGCAGTGCACAAAGAACAACCTCATTTCTAAACCTAGAGTAGACAAATTAAAACATGAAATCGATTTTCACCTCACTTTTAATGAAAATTCTAGAAACTATGCCTAATAACAGGTCAGGTAAAAAAATACAGCATTAATATTTCAAATTGTCTTTTAAAAAGATATGGGCATACTTAGACTAGAATTTGGAAAAATATTTTTTAAAATTTAGGTTATTAATTCAAGTAGTAGATCAATTGTAACAAAGAGTTATTATCAGTTATAACACATTCTTCTACAGTATCTGACAAAGTATAAGACAATTTCCAATAAAGTCACTTCATAGTTAGTAAGTCAGAAGAAGCTTGAATGTGATGTCTCAGTAACAGAGGCTCAACCCCATGAAGGCACCGCACTATGAGTAGGGCTCCCAAAACCAAATCACATACTTTTTCATCTAGAAGGGCAGTGGCAGCTATCACTCCTAGGCAAGAGGGAGTCTCTGTAGCCATAGAATCTAACTGAATGGAGTAATAAACTACAGGGTGAAAAGAAGGTCCAAAAGATTGAGTAAGGACACCTGAAGCCACCCCTTGAGATTTATGAGCAAAAAGAGAAAAGGGCTTACTATATAATCTGGAAATCTATATGGTCATAAAATCTCAACACAAATACCTTAAGCAAGAAACAGAATGCTTGCACAAATGATATAAGAATGACAGAAAAGTTATATCAAAGGAGATGACTGAAACTCCAGCTTCCCTATAAAACTGGAAAGTGATAGGAAATGGAAGGGCAGGAAGTAAACATGAAAGGAGTTTGTCTTTGATGGGAAGGGTTACTTCTTTATCAGAGACTGTAGTAAAAGAAGAGAGATGTCAAAGGGCTTTGAATTGCAGAGCAGAAGAGAAGAGGAAATCAAAGTGAATGGCTGAGCTGGAGCAGGTTACATGACAAGATGGAGGGCTGGACATTTTCTGTGATTCCCCACAACCTTTTAAACCTCTCCAAAACATAAATTATGCACAAAAGATAAGGCAACTCCAGCTGCCTCCATTATCTAGGACACACAGAATCCAAAAGAAAGTTTAAAACAAAATGAACCCACATCCACCCTGACCCCACTCAGCACTCCTTTCCCCACTGTATACCAGGCTACTGGTGGCAACACTACACTAGCTGAGCCAAGGACCCAACACAAGGAGGGGCCCCTCACCATGGTCCTCCCTTACTTTCTCCAATACCATGGAGATCTAGACTTCAGGCTACAGAAGCCTGCTAGGCCCACAGCCACAGCGGCAGCATTCTACGCTACAAAAGATCTCTGTAGAAGAGCAGATAAACTGAGGAAAGGGACAGGCCACATGTCTGAGCTTGAACCAAAACCCAAACGACAGAAATCACCCTGGCTTCAGCAGCACCTATATAGCAAAGTAATGAACTGAAGAACCAGATCACTGAGGAACAGACAGAATAAGACAGTACAGTGTGTGTGAGGGGCTATGCAGCACTCCACCAAGCTTGAGGAAAGAGCCTCGCATCTGGCTGGGGCCACCTCTGTTCCCTTCACCTCTACAGTGACTTGGGGCACAAAAAGAGGAAACCCAAGACTGGTGAACTGGGAATTTCCCAGTGGGAGAGGAGGCTGGGATGCTTTCCGTTCCAGGCCCTCTGGGAAACCACCATCATGTGGGAGGCAGTCAAAAAGGGAGCAATAAGGGAAAATGAAGGGGAAAAAAGATAGAAATTACTAAAGATTTCAGAAAAAAGAAAATTCAAAGATTTCAAAAATAAGCAAATAAATCAACAGGGAAAACATTAACAGCAGAAGGAAATGTGGCCTCCAGATCTAATAAACTAATTCAGGAATCTATATACAAACATTCCAAAACGAAGGCAAATGATCTATAATTTGATGAGACAGAGGACCTTGTGAACTTGAGAAGAACATGGAACCACAATGTGTTGGTTCCATGTTCCTGAGTGACTTAAAAGAGAAATGGGTATTACAAGAACAGAACTTATGGCCTGCACAGCAAAGACAATGGGTAGAATAGAAAAATTAATCTGCAGTGTCAAGTCCTACCAAAGAAACACAAGAGAGAACAAAGTGAACGGCCTCTATTTTTTTTATAGTAAAATATGAGATAGGAACCTCTACTGAGCAGACAGGGGAGAAATGGTGTGGGAGCTTGAAAAGAGGAAAAAAGGGTTTGGGATATCTGATGTGTGAGAAACTGCGGCTAGAGGAACAATCAGGGAAGAATATAAGGATTGTTTTGCTACAGTAGTGAGTGGCTAGTTTAGATGACATAACAAACAAATTTGTTGTAGACACTGTAACATAATTTACCTCTATGTATACATTTACAAAGCAGAGTTTATTTCTGTAGTATCTAAAACATATTACTAGTTATAATTTTTTGAAGATTCCCCTTTTTCCCATCTCCTCCAATCTTCTCTTATCAACTGCCTTCACTATCATCTTATCTGCTACCTCCACTTGTATCTCAACTTCAATCTCTGCCTATCTGCTGCTCTACAAATATACCAAAAGTCTGCAACAATTCTTAAAAAACTCTCATTTGATTGTACCATCTCTGTTAAGTAGGGTCATATATCTCTTCTCCCCTTCTCAGCTAAACTCTTTGAAAAAGTCTTCTAAACTTGGTGCCTCACTACTTCTCCTCTTACTCTCTCCTAAACTGTCTACTGTCTTACTTCCAACCTCATCATTCAACTGAAACTTTTTTTCTCATTTCTTCATACTTCTTGACCTTTGAAGCATTTGACATTACTGATTACCTCTGCTGGATGTTCTCTCCTTTCTATGTTTTCATAAACCTGTCTTATCTTGGTCCTCATCCCATCCAACTGATTATTTCTTCTCAAGGTGCTTTGTTATACCCCCCAAAACTCTGTCCTAGGTCCCCTTATCTTTTCTCTCTCTATTCTCCTACTTTGTGATCTCACTGGCTACCATAGGTTCAATGATAATTTCTATGCAGACGACTCTTAGATGTATGTATCTAACAACCTTGTCCCTCTCCGGAGCTCTAATCCTACTTTACCAACCACCACTATTGGACATTTCTAACTACACGTCCCTTTCCTATGCATCTCAAACTGAAAGTGTCTAAAATAGAAATTATTATCTCTCTCTCTATACAAACCCACTCTTCCATATTTCCCTGTCTCTGTCAAGGGCACCACTTCTATAATTCGCCTCACTCTAAACACAATACTTCTCTTAAAGCAACCTAAAATGGCAGTTTTTTTGCCTGATGTCTCACATTGTTGATTCATATATAAGCATGCAGTCCAGTAAAACCATGAGGTCATTTTTCTTCGCAAGTTTCCTCCTACTTCTTCCCACACATCTTTTTTTTAAAAATCCTTCCCACACACCTTTTTTTAAAAAATCCTTATGTGTCCCCATCCAGGTAAGAATATGGTTCAATTCTTCTTTTCTCCTCCAACCTCTTAACAAGTGGCATTCTTTGCAGTGACCTGTCCTGAGATTTATTTACTTTGTCCTCTTAGTTTCTACACTGATTTAAGCTATCCTAAATTATATTTTTCCATTCATGGGCTCTAAACAGAAAAATGAACAGTGGAACTCATAATGACAGAAGGAAAAATAGGGAATAACTGAAATTATCGAGCAGAGGGGTGGCGATATGGGCAGACTTGAATTTTAGGAAAATCACTTTGGCAGTTGAGTGGAGGATGGATTAGAGTGGGAAAAGACTTGAGGCAAAAAGACCAATTAGCAGACTACTGCAACAGTCCAGGCATGAGAAAGTCTAAAAAAGGAGAATTAGGAAGCAAAAATGGAAAAATGATAAACACAGTATCTGTGGCTTATAGAGAAAATATCAATCAAGTTTAGCCCTTATAAATCTTGTGAGGACATTTTACTCCTCCTGGTAGGCCCTTTTGTACCTAGCCCCACCGTTAGCTATGTTGGCCTTGTCTAAGTCCATGTTTCTTCCTCCCAGACCCAACTCCCTGGCAACTTCCTGAGCAATTGCTAGTTTTCTAATTGCAGAGAAACTTTGAAATATCCAAGAGCTTATGTCCTTCCACATTGTCCCTATGCACCTTCAGACCCTTTCCCAAACGTGCTCAGCAATGGTTCAACAGCATAGAAACTTCATGGCATCAACAGTTTAGAAACACATTATCCCCTCACTTTATCCTTCCTATCCCTTTCCTCACATATATAAATTCCTAGATCCAGATCAGTCTTTAAGGTTGTTTCCTTATCTGTAAAAAGGAAATAGATGTGAATGGTGGAACATATGATCCCTAACGTCCCTTTTACCTCTAACGTAGTATGATTCTATGAAGTTTGCAAAAGGACCATGAAAAACAGGCTCAATGAGGACTGGGGTATTAGAGTTGCTACCTTCCACTTTACATTCCTAGTCTATCCAGTTATCGGAAAAGCAAAGAGCATCTACTTTTTGTTTTGGGGGTCCCAAAAAGCTTTACTGAGATCACAAAATATTTCAAAGTATAATCTGATTTAGAGATGAAAAGCGTTTGAAAAATATGAAGTAAAGTAAATAACATTTCCAAGATACATTCCAAAGAAGGTATTCCAGAAATTGGATTTTGTAATTTACAAAGTGTAATCTGTTGTCTATACAGAGCTGAAATTTTTCTTGGCTATCAAAACAAAGACGCTTGTTGACAGAAACAGGCGTCAGTATCTGGGTGAAGAGATTATATATAGAATGATGATATTAATTTCTATTTTGTAAAAACAGAGTTGAGCACTTCCCTTCTCTCCAAAAACTCTGGTTTCACATAACAATTTAAAATACTGTCATCCTTTGCTGTGTAAAAACAGAGAAATTATGTGTAATTTCTACTTTATGCGTGTTTATAAAAGGTGTTATGCAGAATGTTATTCTGCATAATTAAACGGCATCATAACAATAGTATACACATAAGCCACAGCCAGAACCATCATCATTGTAACCAATTACTTATGGCTACTTCCAGGAATCCTATCATATACAGGAATTGGTCTGTGATGTCATTGGTATATGGAACTTCTAAATGAGGAAACATCTTTCATGAGTGCAGGTCAGCACTTACTTGGCCCTTTAATACCATATCCTGCTTTGTAAAAGCTCCTACAAACCCCTAAATTAGGAATCTGTTTTCTACTGAGGGACACTAATTGGGGACAAAAATTAAATATCACATAAAAATGAAAATCTACTTAGTTATTGGTGTTTTTTTTTTTAGAATCATACATTTAAAGCTGAAGAGACCTCTGAGGTTATCTTGAGGTCCAGAGAGGTTAAGTGGATCACACTTAAAGTGGCATAGTACAATATTCCACTGTATTCCAATACCAAAATTTATTCAGCCATTCTTTATATGATGGGCACCCACCTCGTTCCCAGTTTTTTTGCTACCATAAAAAGTACTTCTATGAATATTTTGGTGTGTATATGTGTGTATACAAATGTATGTATACACACACAAACACACATATATTCATCTACTTTTAAAATTAAGGACAAAAAACATAAAACCCTACTTTTAAAATGACCATAAATGACTAAAAAAGAAAAAAATCTGCCACATGGTCACTTGAGGGGATAAGGGAATAAGAAAAGGAAACAGCAAAAGTAGTATAGTAAAATTCAGATAAGCAAGAAGACAGCAAGAACAGGGTACAGTGGTAAATTCTTCATACATCTTTCTGGTTTACTTAGGCTGTAGGCATTACAGTAAAGTATCACCTTTTACCACTCTCCTTTAGATTTCTTTCATCAATCAATGAATCAAAAATATATACTGAACTGAAACTGGTGTCATGAAGATTTCAGTAACTAGTTAAACACTTCTTAGTTGTGTGACCAAGCGTAAGTCATTGAACTTTTCTGAATATATTTCCTCTTCTGTAAAATTAAAATAGTACCTCCTTCACAAGATTGTTCAGAGGCTTGAATGAAACGTGTTTAAAGTGCTTTGTAAAACTTTAGAGAGCTACATAATTTTAGCTGTTACTACTAGAAGTAGTTTTATTATTTCCTATGTATCCAACATTTATCTACTCTAGTTGTAGAGATGTAACATACATACATGAAAAGATAATGAATTACTCATATATTTCATATATGAATTAATATAGTACAAGGAAGTATATATACTATACACATATATATATATGCAAATGAGTGGTTTAGATTTTAAAAGTACAACAGTCATTCAGATGAGATCACTATGGAAATCTCCTGTAGCAGGAAGCATTCAAGAAGAATTTATTGCGTACCTTCTATGTGACCAGCATTATGCTAAACCCTGGGGGAAACAAAGTTAAGCACAGGATTAGATTTGATTTTGTGAGTAACAGGTAGTCACTGGAGATTCTTCTGCCTTCATATAAAATCATAAAATCTTATGTTTGGATGCAAACTTAAAGGGCACGTTGTCCACCTTTCTACCTATATTTTTCAAAATCTAATTAAAAGAATTCTGTAACTGTAGAGTACATAAGCTGTTTTAATATAATGCTGCATGTCACTGTCATGGAGATGCTTTCCACTGAGGCAGATCGCAGCCATGCCTTCTTAGCTTTCCTATCTTGTGTGATTCCTGTTCATGTCCTTCCTTAAATTTTCCACAAAGGATATGACCAATTCACCAAAAATCTTATTTGGGTCTCTTAATATTTTACGAACACCAGCAACTCTATCTAAACTTCTACCTTCTCAGATCATGACTGTCCAACCGCCTTTTCAGGTCATACATATTCTCAAAGTTCTTTTATGTCATTTATTGCATGCAAGTAATATTTAGATAAACTATGTGTTGATACATTAATTTCCTTTTGAGTTACACTACACTTTTGATTTTCTGGAGATCCATGAGGTCCCCTGATTTATAACCTTTAAAGCAAGTCAACCTATGTTTCTCTGAAATGATTCCCTTCATCATTTCTTACAATACAATAATGTTCCATCACCTTCATATACCATAACTTGTCCAGCTATAATTTATGGACACTCCTTCAGTTTCCAATTCTTTGTATGAGTTATTATATTTTAGTACATCTTTATTTAGAGTTCATTTTACTTAAAATCAACCTACCTTCCTTCTTGTACCTCTCTCTTCCTTCTCCCCTTTCCCTCCTGTATCACCCTCTGCGTGTATGTGTATTCTTGCCTTTGACGAGTTTAGATGATGAGGTCCAAGTATTAGTCAATTCTCTCTAACCTTTCCTCCTTTGTACAGATTTCTACTTTCACATCCTGATTATGTGCTGATTTTCTCTTTCTTTTCTCTCCCCCTTTCCAGGGTATTCCTCTTTCCTTCCCTTTCCATTCTTCTTTTAAGATTATCAAGATATAACAAAACCTTCAGTCTAATTAGACTCCTATGGCTCATCATGATGATAGGGTTCAGAAGTGACAAATGAATTATCTCCCCATATCTGAATGTAAAGTTTTGTACCTCTTATGCCAAGGTATTAATTCATTCCTTGTCCTATTCTCCCAAAGCTCTCATTAATTTCCCAATTTTTTTCTCTAGGGTTCTTATTTCACAAAAAAGTAATTTCCAACCCTTTCCCCAAAATTCTTGCTTCATCTCTTCTAGGAATTCTGAGTTTGTGCCCAAGCTGTGGGCTTTTCTTACAGCTGTTCTGCAGTCATTCTCTTCTTCTGGGTTCATTTCCTGAGCATTTCTGTCACCATAATAGTTTTTGTGGTAGGATTTTTATTTTGTTTGCTTATTCTTCCAGCCTACTTCCTGACTTAAGACTTTATGTTAGGGCCAGGTTCTACACTCTTTTGTATGGAATGTCTGGCTGGGTCCTGATGCTGCTTTCTTGAAGGCAGTGAGTATTGTGCTATTTCAGGATCTCAGGGTTGGCTTAGGCTGGAGACCTGTGAGCTTTAGTGCTTCCAAAACTGACCCAGGGCAAAGTCTCATTGCTGTCCCCTGGTCTGAGCTCTTCAAATTATTGCCCTGGGTTTTGGTCTGAACTACACACCTGTGAGCTTGCCCCATCTGAAGTATCAGTAAAGTGCTGCTGGATTCTGCCACTATCGAACACTTTACCTTTAGTCTAGAATTCCTGACTGCCTATTCCTCTGTAGGCTTCAGACTGTACTGTGTACTAGAGCTGACATCCGGCTCTGCTCCTCAGGTCTGAGCTACATAACTGCTATCTTTTTCTTCTTAATTTGTTCCTTGCTAGGTACACAGATTAGGGCCCATAATTATTTTAATACCTCGAATGCCACCCTTAGACACAGGTTCCCTCTTCAGTTCACCCTAGATCTATGACCCAGAACTGAAGAGGGAATGAAAGAGCTGCCAGGTGGTACCTATTCTTTTTTTATTAATTTATTCTGATTTATCAATAATCACTTCCATAAGCTTTTGAATTTAAATTTTTTCTCCCCCTTCCTTCCCACCTCCCTCCCCAAGATGGCAAACAATCTGATATAGGCTATACATATACATTCCTATTAAACATATTTTCACATTAGTCATATTGTAAGGAAGAATTAGAACCAATAGAAGGAACCACAAGAAAGAAAAAACGAAACAAGAAAAAAAAAAGAGCAAACAGTATGCTTCGATCTGCATTCAAACTCCATAGTTCTTTCTTTGGATGTGGATAGCATTTTCCATCATGAGACTTTTGGAGATATCCGAGATCCTTTCACTGCTGAGAAGGGCTAAGTCTATCAAAGTTAGTCATCACACAGTGTGGCTGCTATTGCAGGTGGCACCTATTCTTGCACCATATACAAACTTAGGACTCACTAGGCTAGATCTGGGAACTCTTCTTGCCCTGGAGTGCCTCTCCTGAGCTAGAATGCTCAGCACAACACAATCTTGGCTACATCCCATCCACAGAGGGCCCACAGACCTCTGTCCCCCTATGCCAACCTGCACTGGAAAAGTCTTTCTGTGATTTTTTTTTCCCTAGTATTTCCCAATCAAGATTCAGTTTGGTATGTTTTCTTATTTGTTTAGAAGAGTTGGTGGTAGGAGACAGAGCTAATAGGACAGAGCAAAGCCAGAGACTTGCTTAAGCTCTCCCAAATTCCCTCCAAACAACTTTAAAATGACGCCTCAAAATGAATTATGGAGTGGCAGAACCTACAAAAGGTTGGGGTGAACCAGCTCAAGATTACTTAGAAGACTGGCAGGAAAGACCTGTCTCATTGGGGTGTGAATAGAGCACAGAGCAGTAAGGATCCTACAAGTGCAGGCGCACCCTGGCAAGTGAGCAATAGGCCTGGAGAACAACTGAATTGGTGGCAGTGGCAGCTTCCAGAGCTTTATCCCACAGACAGTAAGGGGGTGGTCAGAAGGAGGTTACAGGAACCTTTGCTGTCTCTGGAAGCAAGATTCTGTTGCACTGACCATAAGCAGCTCTGAGTCACAGCCTCAGGGTGAAGAGGAACACTAGCAGGAGCAGGAACCCTGGTTATAGTTCCAGGACAGAAAAGAATGCTTGTGATCACTCAGATGAGAGCACAGGCCAGAAAAGTGGTGACCATACCTCTCCTTAGATCATGCTACCTAGGAAGAACTGAAAACAGACCCCCTGGAACTAGCTCTGAGAGCAGCAGCCTGAAAAAACCTGAAGGTTGGGACAGTAGCCCCTTCACCCCAGAAGCAGGGCCCAATTTTAATATAAAGTTCAAAGTCAAGAAATAAGCTAGAGAAATGAGCAAACAACAAAAAAAGAAACTGACCATAAAAAGTTACTATGGTGACAGGGAAGATCAAAAAGCAAACTCAGAAGACAACAAAATCAAAGCAGTTACATGCAGAACCTCAAAGAAAAATCCCAAAAAGAATTCCTGGAAGAGTTCATAAAGGATTTTAAAAACCAAATAGGACAGGCAGAGGAAAAAGTGAGAAAAGAAATGAAACTGGTACAAGAAAAACATGAAAAAAGTCAACAGCCTGATAAAAGAGGCACAAAAAATTACTGAAGAAAATAACACCATAAAAACAGGATAAACCAAATGGTAAAAAGTGGCACAAAAATCCACTGCAGAAAAAAATTCCTTAAAAAGCACAATTGGCCACATTGATAAGAAGGTACAAAAGTTACCTAAAAAAAAAAGTTTCTTAAAAATTAGAATTGGGGACATGGAAGCTAATGACTATGAGACATCAAGAAACAATAAAACAAAATTTTAAAAATCAGAAAAATAGAAGAAATTGTAGAAATACTTATTAGAAAAACAAATGGCCTGGAACGTAGATTGAGGAGAGACAATTTTTTATTAATTTTTAGTTTTCAACATTCACTTCCATAAGATTTTGAGTTTTAAATTTTCTTTCCCTCCCCAAGACAGTGTACAATCTGATATAGGCTCTACTTACACATTCATATTAAGCATATTTTCACATCAGTCATGATGTAAAGAATTAGAACTAATAGGAGGAAACATGAGAAAGAAGATAAACAAAACAAAACAACAAAAGAAAAGGAAAGCAAACAGTATGCTTCCATCTGCATTCAGAACCCCATAGTTTTTCTCTGGATGTGGATTACATTTTCCATCTTGAGTCTTATGGAATTGTCTTAGATCCTTGCATTGCTGAGAAGAGCTAAGTCTATCAAAGTCAGTCATCACACAATGTGGCTGTTACTGTGTACAATGTTCTCCTGGTTCTGCTCATTTCACTCAGCATCAGTTCATACAAGTCTTTCCAGGCTTTTCTGAAATCTGCCTGCTCATCATTTCTTATAGCACAATAATATTTCATTACATTCACATACCACAACTTGTTCAGCCATTCTCCAATTGATGGGCATCCCTTCAATTTCAAGTTCTTTGCCACCACAAAAGAGCTGCTGTAAATAATTTTGTACATGTGGGTCCTTTTCCCATATTTATGATCTCTTTGGGATATAGACCTAGAAGTGGTATTACAGGGTCAAAGGGGATACACATTTTTAGAGGAGAAATAATTTAAGAATTATTGGACTACCTAAAAGTCATGATTTTTAAAAAAGTCTAGACATCATCATTCAAATTATCAAGGAAAACTACCCTGATATCCTAGACCCAGACAGGAAATAGAAACTGAAAGACTCTGCCAATCACCTTCTTAAAGAGATCCCATAATGAAATTAAGGGGATGCCCATCAATTGGGCAATGGCTGGATAGTATATGAATGTAATGGAATACTACTGTTCCATAAGAAATGATGAGCAGGCAGATTTCAGAAAAACCTGGAAAGATTTGCATGAACTGATGCTGAGTGAAGTGAGCAGAACCAGGAGAACATTGTACACAGTAATAGCAACACTGTGTGATGACCAACTTTGATGGACTTAGCTATTCTTGGCAATGCAATGATCTAAGTCAATTCTAAAAAACTCATGATGGAAAATGCTATCTATACCCAGAGAAAGAACTATGGAGTCTGAATGAATACTATTTTCTTTTTTTTCTTTCTGGTAGTTTTTCCCTTTTGTTCCGATTCTTTTTCCACAACATGACAAATGTGGAAATACATTTAATATGATTGTACATGTACAGCCTATGCCAGATTGCATGCCAAGTTGGGGAGGGGGGAGAGGAAGGAAAGGGGAAAAATTTAGAACTCAACATCTTATAAAAGTGAATGTTGAAAACTAACAGTAAATAAATAAAAGAGATCCCAAAATGAAAGCACCCAGGAATATTATAGCCAAATTCCTGAGCTTCCAGGTCAAGGAGAAAATACTGCATGCAGCCAGAAAGAAACAATTCAAATATCATGGGGCCTCAGTCAGGATAACCCAAGACTTAGCAGCTTCTAAATTAAAGGATCAGAGTGATATGATATTCCAGAGGGCCATGGAGCTAGTATTACAACCAAGAATCATCTACTCAGCAAAAGTGAGCATAATCCTTCGGGGAAAAAATGTAAATTTAATGAAATTGAGGACTTCCAAGCATTCCTGATATAAAGAAAGGAAGAGGTAGGGGCAAATTATCTCACATTAAACAGACAAGAAAAGGCTCTTACAGTGGAGGGGATATGGGGGAAGGTGAGAGGGAATGAGTGAATCTTATTCTCATCAGATTTGGCTTAAGGAGGGAATAACAATTGAGTGTGTACTCAATTGGGTATGGAAATCTATCTTACCCTACAAGAAAATTGGGGGGGGGGGAAGGGGACAAAAGAGCAGGGGGATGATAGATTGGAGGGCAGACTGGGAGAGGGGGTACTCAGAAGCAAACATTTCTGAGGAGGGACAGGGTCAAAATAAAGATAGAATAAATGGGGGGCAGAATAGGATTAAGGGAAATAGAGTTAGTTTTTCACAACATGACTACTATGGAAGTGATTTGCATAACACAACTGCACATGTATAATCTGTACTGAGTTGCTTGTCTTTTCAATGAGGGTGGGAAGGGAGGAAGGGAGAAAATTTGGAACCCAAAGTTTTAAACACATGTTTAAAAAAAACGTTTTCACATGCAACTGGGAAATAAGAAATATAGGAAATGGGGTACAGAAATCTATCCTGCCCTGCAGGAAAATAGAAGGGGGAAGGGGTATTCAGAATGCATGCCATCTTGGGGTGGGGGGGGTGAGAGGGGTGAAAATCTGGAACTCAAAATCTTGTGGAAGTGAATGTTGAAAACTAAAAATAAATACATTTTTAAAAAAAGAACAAAGGACAAACAACAGTTCTTTCTTGTGAAAAGTAGTGATAATTAGCACAATATCTGATACATAGTATGTGCTTAATAAAGGCGTACTGACCATCAAAAAAAAATAAAATTTTGAAAACCCATACTGTATATTAGTGAAACAAGTTAATCTTTGGCCTGCTCTAATTTCAAAATGTCCTGGATTTTAGCCAATGAACAGTTGTTAGATATTTGTCAAAACTGTTGCATTCTCAAAAGTTCTAACCTAAATATCTAAGAGAAGACAAGACAAGCAAAAACAAAGCCTTTTTAATAAATGTAAAAACTTCATGTCATTTAAAAAAAAGAAATTTGCCACTAATGTCAGAAAATCGAAGGCACAATAGTCATGTCTTACAGTGCCAAGAACCACAAAACCCTTTTTTCTTTCAGTTTTTCTTCCAGGATATACTGTAACACTCAATTCAGAAAGTTCTAGGATGGATATTTTTCTTTAGATTTTCTCATATTGAGGCTTCCCAGGTCACCACAGCTTTGAACTGTTAATAGATGAACAAAGCAACATCCAAAAATAACTTGAGGAAAAACTTTGGGCAGACTGTTTTCAGACTCCTTTTCAGATGTGTTGCTATGCAAAAACGAGTATAAAGGGAGAGAAATGCTCCAAAAGGTTATCAGAATGTTAGACATTAGACAATCTAATTTATTTTTTTATTTTGTGGTATGAACCTCATATCCATAGATATTCACCAAGGTATTGCGATCCTCTATTAGTAGATTTTTTAGGAATACCAGCTATTTCCCCCCCTTTTCCTTATATTCCCACAGTGCCTGGCACATAAGAAGGGCTTAAAGTAGTTAGCAGAGTTCATAAAGGCACTAATTAGGGTGGTAGTCATGTGACTGGAGAGAAGAGGATACATGCAAGATACACTGGATGCCCTATAAGTCTTAGTGAAGTTTTAATAGCTTAATAATTTTAGCCTGGATGATCAAGGAAGGTACCATATGGGAGGTAAGGAAAGTAAGCTGCATTTACCAAACTGTACTTTATACCCCTCTGCCATCTTCCCTGTTACTGATCTCTCTGGACTATCCACTACCCTGGGGCTCTCCTGTCCTAACTGGTGAGTTAGTCCGCAAAAATGCACATGGTCCAATGATACATAGTTGGACCCAGACCATGCCATCATTCCTGACCTTTTGCTCTCTCTCACCATCCTCTTCCCACCCGACACCCCAAAGCTATTTAACAGCTATTAAATCCTGAGCAAGTCAGTCAACTCTGTTTGCCTCCACTTCCTCATCCGTAAAATGAGCTGGGGAAGGAAATGGCAAACCATTCCAGTATCTTTGCCAAGAAAACCCCAAATGGGGTTTTCATGAAGTGTCAAACATGATGGAAACAAAAGAACAACAATAACAACAAAGGCTTAAAACTGCACTAAGACTTTTTAGAATACCTTGTAGAGTTTCAACAAGATCTGACAACTCACTGAATTCAGGGTGGTTTTAGAAGGAGCAAAAATTTTTTAGAAAGACTAAGGTGACAAAGTCTGGGGTCAATTCTATATAGTCCAAGTTTGTTGGCTAACTCAACAATTAGGTCAACAGGGACCCAGGATAGTGGTTGGTCCAGAGGCATCAGCTAGAGGGAGGAGGGCAAGAAATCTGGGGTGTGAAATGTGGTCTATGGACTGGAACCTACATTCTCCACCTCCTATATGAAGCCTTCTTTGATTGTCCAGGAGTTGTGTCTGGATCTCTCCTTTGTCTCCCTCACATTCTACTTTCTATAATCGTTAGGCTTATTTGTCTCTGTCTCATATGCCAACTAACATTGTAAATTTTCATCTTTGAATCTTCAGGACCTTGTACAAAATCTGGCACACAATGGGCACTTTTTAAGTGTTTGCTGAATTGTTACATGAGAACAGGGTGAAAGAATACTAGACTAGGTAAAGATCTGAATTCTGATCTATTCTTGTCCATTTATTAGCTATGTAGCGAGAGTTAGCAATATGATTTCACTAATACAGAACTCAGACGAGAAAACCTTCAACAGAGTAACTGAGTAGCCTGATTTGCTCAGGGTCAGATAGCTAACATATGTCAGAAGCTAGACTTAAATAATGCATATCTTCCTGGCTTCAAGAACAGCCACCTATCCATACTACCTATGTGACCGTGGGTAAAACAATCTAAACACTTTTTACTTTTCAAAGTAAGAAGTTAAGGCTTTTCTTCTATTAAAAATAAGGGAGAAAAACTTCACAAAACCTCATTCTTTCACTATCAAGGTAGGTAATAAAATATCCATATAACAATTCTTGGATAATTTTAATTTTTTTAAAATTTAGGGCAAGGGTTCTTAATTTTTGTCATGGACACCTTTGGCAATGTGGTGATACTGTGGGCCCTTTTTGAGAATAATGTTTTTAAATGCATAAATATATATATACAGGATTTCAAAAGAGCCCAATTACCCTGAAATAGTTATCAAAATATTTTTAAAAAGGAGTATACAGATGCCAAGTTAAGAATCTCTGTTCTAGGAAACTGCATTTTTTCTAAAATATTAGTAAATAAGAATTGTCTCTTGGAGACTTGGTTTACTCATTCTTCCAGCCTTGTTTCCTTATTTGGATCTCTGTGTTAAAGCTAGGCTCTGGCCATTTCTGGAGGGAATACGGAAGCCTTTGTATGATCCTGATCTGTATCTGAGGTCCTTTTTACTGCATTCTCCTCATATTAAGTGTTATGTTCTTAAAAGATTTCAAGCACGGATTGGGCCAGGTTGCTGCAAACCTCTTGTGGGCCCTAAGTAGTCTCATCTAGGGTGCAGTGGTCTGTTTTATAGGCTCCAGACCCTGCTTTGTGTATGGGCAATACAACTGCTGGCTTGCTCCTAGATGTAGCTTCAGAGGACAGTTGCTAACTCTGTCAGCTAACTAGAAAACTGCAGGTTCAAAGTGAAAGCTAAAGGTTGCCTGCTGGCCTTAGCCCCTGCTCTGGTCACTGATCCCATGACATAGCTCTTGAGTCAGAGGGACAGGACTGCAGGCCCACCGCTGGTCTGTACCCCTGGGCTGAATCCATGATCCTGCTCCAGCATCAAAATAACAAATATTCCAGCCCATTCCTGATTTGTGCTTAGCACAGGGCCTGGCTCATAGCAGGAACTTAAAAATGTTTATTGACTAGCTGCCCTTGGGCTAAATCTACTCCATGTCTCTCTGTCTACCCCTGTCAGTGCCTACTGGCTGAACACCTGCTCTTGTTCTTATTCTGGGTCAGAACAACAGAACTTCAATCCCATCTATGGTACACTGAGACTCTTCCTTGGATTTCTCCATCAGTACTTAGTTAAGGCTCTTCCTCAATCTTTATTGGAGTAGTTGTGGGAAAGAGGTGGCTTCTACTGCTTCCTACTGCTCTACCATCATTGCTGATCTCTTTTCTTGGAGTTCTGGCAAATAAGTTGAATTTTCTCACGTTTGAAGGTCAGAGATCTAACTATGGACGTAAATTAGCAGCCCTCCATAATAACCACCCTCAAAGTAGGAGTTATTTTCTTTCTGAGTCACTTTAGGCTACCTGAAGTATAAGCATCGTAGGGACCTTACCTGACCATGATCTAAAATAAGGAATTAAGTAAGACGCTGATAATACAAATCAACTTTTTTGGGGGGAGAAGAGGGGTAGAAGGGTTTTATTCAACCATTTAGATGATCACATTAAAAAAATACGTGTGAAGGTGCTCATAGAAGTGTTTAGCACTTTGAGGGGGAAAAGAATACAAAGACTGAATAGAAGGTTCATTATTTCAATTTTTTCTTGATACTAAAATCATTAACATGGAACCTGATTCTCTGACCAATCACTTATTAAGTACTTACCAAATGCCAGTTACTATAATCATTGAATCTGATCACTTAATAGATAGAAAATTTAAAAGACGGGACCTGTAGAGATAAATTAACCCAGTAAAACAAATATTTATGAAGTGCTTACTGTGTATGAAAGAGTAACAGTAGTTAACATTTATGTATCACTTTAATGACTGCTAAGCATTTTACATACATTATCTCATTTGATCTTCAGGAGAACCCTGAGGTAGATTCTAACATTAACCACATTTTATAGATAATAATATCTAACATTTGTACAGAGCTTTGAAATTTGAAAAGTGTTTTACATGATTTGCCTCATTTGATCCCCAAAACCCCATGAGGCAGATACTACTATTATCCCCATTCTACAAATGAGGTTACTAGGATGAGAGACATGCATAGTTACACAGCTATTAAATACCTGAATTAGGATTTAAACTCGGGTGTTCATAACTATATCCAGCACTCCATCCACTATACAGCATTGTGCTAAACACTAGGTGACATTTGAATTTTAAATAAGAGATAGTTCTTGGCCTTATAAAGCTTAGAGTGTCCCAGTCGCCCAAGCTCACAATCTAGGTGTCATTTTCACCTCTTCCCTCTCGCACCCCGCCCTCAAACCAATATGTTGCTAAGACCTATCAATTTTATCTTTAAAAATATCTCTCAAATTTGTCCCTCTCTCTACTCTGACACTGCTGCCTCTCTGTGCAGTTATTCACCACTTCAGTTGACTTTCACAAAAGACTGCTAGTTGGTATGACTGTGCCAAGTCTCCGCCTACTCCAGCATGCACTCAGATGTCAAAGGTATCTTCCTAACATACGGGTCCAACCACATTCATTCACTACTTAATAAATGCCACCATCTCTCAGTCATTCCTAAGATCAAATATGAACTCCTCTGTTTGACATTCAAAAGCTGACATTTATAATCTCAACACCCCAACCTTTCTACTATTCTTATACCTTATACCATCGCACCCTACTCCTATACTCTGTGATCTAGTGACACTGGTCTCTTTGCTCTTCCTCAAACAACACACTACATCTTCTAATTCCAGATACTTTTGCTAACTACAAACCAAGCCTAGATTATTTCTCCAGCTGTTTCCAGGTCTACAATTCTGATTATATTATTATGACATTAATAGAAATAAACACATTATAAATAAAATATATTCACTTTACCTATCATATTATGGGGTATCATATTACGATATACCAGAGTTAAAAAAGAGAATATTAAAATAGATGTTTCAAGCATGCAGGATAATTACAAGGTTATTTGCAACCTTTTTTGACTCTGAAAGTTGGACGTCAGGACCCCTATGCACATAGAGGCTTGAAAACTGTTGCTGAAACAATCCCATTCCACATGACCAGCTGAACATAAACAATAAAGTACAATGGCCATAGTAAGTAAAACTATTATCTGTTTAGTAAAGACTACGTGCATTAAGCTACAGTTTATTTTTAGACTAGAAGGTCCAATGCCATAGGAATTGAAATGTAAGAGAATTCTAAGCCAATGTAGATTTGATGCTTTGGCCAATTATAACTCCTAATAGCTGAACCAATGGATTTTTAAATTGATCAATTCAATTCACATTGATTAAGTGACTACTATGTGCCGGGTGCTATGGTAAGCACTGGGGATATAAGTTAGAAAAAGGGACAGTCCCTTCCCTCAAGGAGTATACAATCTAATGGGGAAGTCAACATACAAAAAGAAAGTTGAAAATAAGGGTTCAGGGGGAATGTTCTTCAAGCAGAACAGCTAATGGAAAATGGAGTTACCAGGCAGGCTATGAGCCCACTATCAAGGAAGGATCTGGAAAAGTGTTTAATGCTCAGTACTCCAGAGGGGAGAGATAAAGAAGTGTAAGGTATCAAAAATGAGGAAATCTGTTTTGCTTGACTATTCCTGTTTATGTGCCTTTTTTTCTTCTTTCTCAATGGGGTGGGGGAAGGGGAGATTTCAAAGGTGTCAGAGCTGGAAATAAGACAAAAATTAAAAAATAAGAATTCATGAAGTGCTTAGTGTGTGCTAGGCCCTAGAGATACAAGATATAATTCCTGCTTAGAAGGAGCATTCTTTCAAGTAGGAGAGATAATAAGTACACACACACACACACACACACACACACACACACACACATTCATATACTAGTGAACAAATACAAAGATATACTGAATAGCTAAATATATGGGATAATTTCAGAGGGACAAGACTGGTAGTTGGGGAGGATGAAGAAAGGCTTCATGCAAGAGATGGTGCATAAGCTGCGTCTTAAAGAAAAAAAGGACTTTGTGAAGAGAGGTGGAGGTAATGATGCAGTGCACTGGATGGACAGCTAGTACAAAGAGACAGGGACAAAAGATGGAATGTCATGTATGAAGAAGAGAGAAGGCCAGTTTGATTGGAGTACTGAGTGTGGGAGGGAGCACAATGTCCAATGAAGCTGAAAAGACAAGTTGGGGCCAAGTTGTGAAGGGCTTTAAATGATAAATGAAGTTTATATTTTATCCTAGAGGCGAGGAAACCACTGGAGTTGACGGAGTAGGGGAGTCACATGGTCAGACCCTTGTTTAAGAAAAAAGTAAATTTAGTAACAATGTATAGACTGGATTTGAGCAGAGAAAGATGTGGCAGATGACAATTAGAAGGCTCTTCCAATCATCTAGGTGAGAGAGAGGTGATGAGGTTTTGAATTAAGGTAGTATCAGCCATCCAGTCAAACTGGCCTTCTCTTTCTTCTTCATACATGATATTCCATCTTTTGTCTTTGTACTAGCTAGCCCACGTGCCTGAAATACACTCCATCATTACCTCCATCTCTCTTCATAAAGTCCCCCTTTCTTTCTGCAGAGTACAGAGATGAGGTTGAATGTGAAAGGTGTTCCAGGCTGAGACAACAGTATGAGAAAGGTATGGTGTAGGCCAGAGAATTATTGTGGCACATGGAAGAAGGGGATTGTGAGAACTCTGGCCTAAGAGGAGTATGAAGAAAAGACCAGAGACTATGTTGAATACATTTTCAGTTGAGGCCAGGCGAGTTTTAAAATGTTCAGGAGTGAAAAAACCTTCCCCGCTTTAAGAAGTCTCTGAGAGAAGTAGTGAAAAGACAAGCACGTTAATGCACTGCTGAGGAAGTATAAACTGCCCCAACCATTTTGAAATTATGCTTACAAAGTAAAACATCCATACTCTTCTATACATACTAGATACCACTGCCAGGAATATAACCTAAGGAGGTCAATTACAAGAAGAAAGATCCCTCCAATATACAGCAAAATATTTACAGCAACACTTTTGCAGTAGCAAAGAAATGGAAATAAAAGATGCCCATCATCTTGGATAAATGAGCTGTGGTATATGAATATAACTTAATATTTCTGTCCTGTAAGAATAATGACTAGGATGTTAATAGTAATAGCTAGAGTTTATATAGTACTGTAAAATTTGCAAAATGCTTTACAAATTTTATTACATTTGATGAATAAAGAAGTATAAGAAGATTTATTATCAACTGATGTAAAGTACTTTTGCAGAATTAGGAAAACAAAAAAACACAATGACTACAACAACAGAGGTAAAAAGAACAAGAGAAATGAAATTGAATACTTTGAAATTATTACGACCAAGATTTAATTTGGTGGCCCCAAAAAAGAGATATGAGAATGCATTTACCTCCCTTCCTTCTTTGGAAAAGTAAACTATGCATGAATAAATCTTCATACAGCAGACTTAAATGATTTCTTGGTTAGTTTTGTTTTTCTTTTTTATTAATTCTTTATTATAAGGATGGCTTGAGAGAGGGGCTCTGGGAGAGGGATATATTGGGAAACATAGGTGATATACAAACAAAATAGAGTAATATAAGTCTCTGGGAAGAAGCCAAGGAGGATACCAGAGGCAGGAGTATAAAAGAAACCTGAAATCTTCACTTGGATAAAGAATTATCATGATAAACTAACACTATTGAAAGGATTTGTCAAAGTATACCCACTCTGAGGGCCTTTTGAGTGGACCATACACAGAGAAAAAAAAAAGAAATGTTCAGATGGCAGCCCAAGTATGATTTTTGCTGATTAAAATTAAAAATAGTGTCTCCATCAGGAAGACAGAACAAGGAATGTTAACCAAAAAAACCTGTTAGCTTAATCAAGAGTTATACTTTGGTAGAACATAAATGAACAAGTGGATTACCTGATTATCTATGCCAGAGGAAGGACTAAGACTCTTCACACTATTGTTCACAGGGTGGCATTCACTCTAAAAAAGGCACAGTGGTACCTAGGACTGTCAGATTCTAGACAGCTTACCTTCAACTCCAAACTTAATAAATGGGGTAGAAAAATCAGAAAAAGGTAAGCTTTAGTCACAAAGCAAAACTAAACAGCAATACATCGTGATGTAGGTTTAGCACTAAGTTAAATGTTAACATAACTGTTGAACAGGATTCCTAAAGATGTCTAAGAAAAAAGAATTATGACTCAGGTCCACAGTGAGGCAAGGAGCCAGGACCATGGGAAAGGAAACTAGGCCCCATGTCTGCCTGGGAATAAAGCCAAAGAGACCACAATACAATAGTGGATGGAGCTGGACCTATAAGGTTATAGGTTAATAAGCAGATTAGTTTTCAAATCTTCCACATGTCACTGATTTAATAAATGGACAATAAAAATCAGTTTCTGTAGCTGAAGAAGTCTAGTTCTAATCTCTCCAGTTTTGTGAAACAGTGGCCCATTGTGGATACTTTCTTAAACCATTAAGTAAGGGCTTATTCATGGGGATCATGAAATTGTTTTACATGGTAGCAATGATCCAGGATAGTCTTAGACATTTCTAGAAATAAAAAATGCAAAAAGACTCTGAAATAAGGCCATAGAACATGGGTTTGGGGGAAAATAGAAATCCTTCTTTTATAAAGTAAATAAATTTATATGCAAAAATAAAAATTAACCAGAAATAAAATACAGAGCTGTAACCTGGCCATTTCACCAAGCTAAGGCTACTTAGCTTGATTCTTATGCAGTTCAACAAACATTTATTACTGGCTTTAGAGTGCCTTCTAAACTGTTTCTCAAATTCTTTGTCTTTATTGTCTAGATTACAATGAATTCTGCTACATTTGGTGGACTCACTTGTTGGTTCTCTACTAGGGCATTTTTCCTTTTCTTTCCTTTCTTTTTTGTAGAGAACAACCTTACCAAAATTCACAGTTTGATATGCTTTTGGTGGGTGGAGGGCAGAGGAAAAGCGGCATTTTTTTTTCATCCTTTTATTCTTTGTGTGACTACAGGCAAGTAAATTTACTTTGTTGAGCCTTGACTTGCTTTGAAGGTCCTGTCTAGCTCTAAATTTTGTGAATGAATGATCTTTAGCACACGTCTATTCAGTGTTTAAAACAAAGTGTTTTAAAGAGTTTCAAGGTTTTCCATGACGAGATCATCAAGGGAGTGAATACAGAAGTGAGAAGAGGACAGAAAAAGGCCTTGGAGCATCCTTGCCCTTGCTGAGCAAGAGCATGATCGCGATCCAAAAGATGAGATCCTTCCTCAGACAGCTTAAGGTAAGATAAGAGAGAATAAACCAGAGGAGGGAAGTGTTTTCAGGAGGCTTTTAAAATCATTCCTCTCTATTTTAAGTATGAATGTCTATATTTTCATAATTCTTGTCTATAAATATGTGATGGATTTCTTTGGTTTTCTTTTTCCAGGATGCTGATCTTAATTATATTTTTATTATGCAGTGTATCACTACCAAATATTTACCATTCCCTGTGTACTGTTCAGAACCCAGACTTGAAATGTTTCTCTTCCTGTTCAATCATCTCTAGAACCATGAGGCAGCTAGGTAGCAGAGAGGCTACAGCCCTGAGCCTGCAGTCAGAAAGAACTGGGTTTAAATCCAGTCACAGACTCTTAGTAGTGCTGTGACCCTGGGCAAGTCACTTAACCTCTGTTTGACTCAGTTTCTTCAACTGTAAAATTGTGAGAACAGCAGTACCTACTTCCCAGGTTTTTGTGAAGATCAAACGAAACAAGATTTGTAAAGCACCTAGCACAGTACCTGCCCCTACATAAATATAAGTTCTGTATAAATGTTTATTCTCTCCCCCTTCCCATCAGATCTAGAAGGTTTGATTATGCCATATACAAATCTTACCACCACATCTAATCTCAGTGAAGTATTTTGTGTTTCTCTGTGTGAGGCACTGAAATCTCCTTATTATTTCTTAGCCTAATTTTGTAACTTTCTCAAATCTTATTTAAGATTTCCAGCTTAGTCTTATTATCCTGTTCAGGTGGTCTATAACATATCCTTAACACCACATTTTTATCATTTAAACTTATGCATCTATCAAGGTTACGATTTATTTTTTTAAGAATAGTTTAGAACTATTTGGTGTTTTTTTTATTTATATGTATACATAAATATGTGTGCATATGAAAAAATGCTGTACTTTTATGGAAACCTGCACTCTCAAAAAACCCCCATCATATCCTCTGTCATGTGTAACTACTTCTCTCATGTCCCTGACATATTTCACACTGCTACTTCCAAATCTTCCTCCCATTATAAAAACAAACCTGATCTGAGGTTAACTCCACTCTCAAAGTCAAATGATCAATCCTTGTACAAGTTATATTCCCTCCTTTCTAAAGGTATTCAGTATCTGACTCACATTTTTTCTTCCCTAACCTCGATGAATGGAGGCTTCCATATACATATTGAAATTCCCTTAAGTGCTATAGCTTCATTAACCTCCTCAATTCTCACTTATATTTTCATTCATGTTTGATCTCACCCATAACTGTGTCACCTCCATGGTAAATTTTCTTCTGAAATTCTCTTCTCTGATAATCTGTTCTTCCTGTCCTCTTTTGCTCTACTTCTAAACTATTCTTTAGTCTCACTGTGGATTCTGGCTCTGACGACTCAAAGGGACCCTTCCTGTTCTCTCGGTCCATCACTCCTCCTCCAGCTTTGTTTTCTCCTTTTGTAATCTTGATCCTGTAGTGGAAGTCCATTCAAACTTAAAAGCCAGAGGCACTGGGGGGAACTAAGTGGGGCAGAGTTGTACAAAGTCGTCAGCCTGACTCTCTCTTCCTGAGTCATCAAAGTCCAATAGCAGGACAAAAGTCAAAATGACTGATGATGACCCAGGATGCAGTGGATGACCTTGTGTTCCTAGACAAGTCATTTAACCTTTGCTCAGTTTCCTCATTTGTAAAATTGAAATGATAGTAACACCCATCTCCCAGGGTGTTGTCTACGGATAGATCCAATCTACCAAGTTTTTATGGTAACAGTTTTGAAGGAGAGGATCTGCACTAGGTCAAGGTCTATATAAATATACGTGTGTGTGTGTGTGTGTGTGTGTGTGTGTGTGTGTGTGTGTGCGCGCGCACGCACGCACGTTTTAAGGGTAAGAACTATTTAGTTTTTTTCACTTTGGATTCCCAGAGAGTAGCACAGCTTTACATGAGGTATATGAAGTGGTCAGGAGGACTAGCACCTCTGGCGTGAGGGCTTGCTGAGCCCTTTTCAGGGTTGCTCAGCC
The DNA here is from genome assembly GCF_003287225.1 of Phascolarctos cinereus. Taxonomy (NCBI): domain Eukaryota; kingdom Metazoa; phylum Chordata; class Mammalia; order Diprotodontia; family Phascolarctidae; genus Phascolarctos; species Phascolarctos cinereus. The sequence continues at coordinate 78,445,779 of NW_027555736.1, forward strand.
ACCTTCAGTGTCCACCTGAACCACCCAACTTTTCACCTGTGGCTCCAAGAAGTTGTTTTATGCTAAATCCTCTCTTATGTTCTGCTGTGTACATGGAATTGTTCTCCTTTTTTCCTTTTATTTTGTATTTTAGTTTAAAATGAATAACAAAATTTTTTAAAGTTGTAGCATGCTCACTGACCACACCTAGTAAAACCATCTTGTTAGATGGGTTCAACCAGGATGAAGTTAACCAACAGGCTTCAAACCCATCAGTGAGTTAGGGGGATGTCTACCCAAGAAGACTTTCCCTGGCAGAATGGGTGGATGAGAACAATCTGTTCCAACAGCCATGAAGGCAGATGAAGTAGGCACCGTGGAGTGCTCAGAGCTTGGTCAGGTATCAAAGACACCAAGGTTAGCATCAACTGCATCCTGGGCCATCGCCAGTTGTCTTGACCTTTGTCCTGCCACTGGACTTCAATGATTCAGAAAAAGAGAATAAGGATGACTTTCTGCCTCACTTAAATCTAATTTTACACACAAGTCAAGGTCATCACCCATGATTCATTGGTCCTGTTCAAAAACAAGGGATAAACAACAACAGCTTAATAAATAATAACAATCTTAAAATTTCTATAGTATTTTATGGTTTGCAAAATCCTGAAATTATTTCATTTTAGCTTCACAATACCCTGGAAGATGGATGTTATTATCATATCAATTTTACAAATGAAGAAACTGAGGCAGAGGTTAAATGACTTGTCCAGGATTACATTGTGCTGAATTCGAACTCAGGTTTTCTTGACTATAAATCTAGCACTCTATTCATACAAACAAGAATTTAATTCTTGTTACGGGGTTTTCCTCTTTTCATTTTTTTTTTTTGTCTAGGCAATGGGGTTAAGTGACTTGCCCAGGGTCACACAGCTAGTAAGTGTTATGTGTCTGAGGTCGAATTTGAACTCAGGCCCTCCTGAATCCAGGGTCGGTGCTGGTTTTCCTCTTTTAAACAGTCGTTAGAGAATCAAAATACAGTAACCACAAGCATTCTGACTCGTCTACATTACATTTTAGGTCATTACATTTGATTAGGAATATTCATATATTCTGGCTCAGCTTTTCTGTCATTTTTTAGACCTATTAGTTTTCTGGGTTTGAGTTTTATCATTGCTCTTCTTAAAATATGTCATTAAGTGTCCTCCTGGTCATTCTATAATCTCATCATTTTCTATTTTCTTTGTCCTCTTAATTTTTAGTTTAAAAACTGCTCTGTTGCATTTAAAATTTTTTACCACCAGCAGTCTAATGATATTTTGGCTGAAGTAGAGAATATCCCTCCACTATAGATCCCACCTCCTACAAAGTGTACCTGAATTTATGAAAAATTAAAACCTTTCATTGTCCCCCTGAAAACTTGGGAATTTTGCCTAAATTGAAGCCATCTGTCCAAACAACCCAGACTCCAGTTTCTTGTTTAACAACCTAAATTTGGCCTTCAGAATCTTTCTACAATGCTTCAATGGGCCTTCCTGTGCCTTGACTGCATATAACTTACATGTCCTATGAAGTCCATTACCTTTGAACTCTATAGGTTGAAAGGCTATCAAAGAATGCTACTTCGCTAATTTAATCTCTTCTCTCTGAGAAGCATGGTGCAAGGGGACAGTAGTAAGAGCTGGTAACTTGTTCCCATCAACAGATCTGTTTACATGCTTGTCTAAAACTTTTTGTCTCTAGCAGGCTGAGGGACATTTTGCTGAAAATGGGCTGTTTTACACCGACACTCAAACCTTACTGATGAACTTAACTCTTCCTGTTCTACTGTTCTTGCCTTCAAAGAATATTATAAATAATATGTATATGTACATATACAAGTATGTTATATAATACCCTATAATACATATACATATTATACCCTAAGGTAAAAACTGGATAATTCCCACCTGACCTAATTTCTACCTGGAACTTCTACTTACAACTGACTGTACAACACAATTCTACCTGACCTTTGAGCAACTTCCTCTGTAGACTGCCGCTTAAACTCTCCAATTCCACTGCAGCTCCCAGAGTCCTTGCTCCCTAGAATGCACATGGGTTAAGACTAGCTATATCCTGTCCCTTCCAGCAACTTCCCCCTCAGGTATAAGATCTGTTGACCTAAAAGGTGTGCTTAAGCATCTGACCCTATTCAGCTTCTTGACCAACAGTCCTTAACATTGGGTCCACAGATTCCTAACTATGATTAGATTTCTGGGGGCTCAAGAATTTGGGTGGGAAAAAATTACACCTTTATTTGAGTAGCCTGTAACCAAAATTTAGCATTTCCTTCAATTATGAACACAGGCAACAAACCACTATTATATTTGGCTTTGCCAGATGGCCAAAAGGTTCATGACACAAAAAAGTTAACGAACTCCTATTCCAGACCAAGCTTATATCAAACTCCAAACCATACCCTCTCCCCCTCCCCAAAACCTACAATTTAGAAACAAGACTCCCCAGAAAAAACCAACTTTTACCACACATATGACACACACACAAATACGATCAACAGTCTCTTATCTATACTCTTAATTCTTGTATTCCCTTACACTTCATGATTATTATCAGACGTATATACAGGTTAAATTTAATGGTCATCTGTGGAATTCTACAATACTGAAAGTATGAAATTAATCCTAAATTAGCTGTCTCTCCTTTTGTCACCAACTATTATTCTTACAATTCCAATTCTAGTTCAGAAATTATAATGGAAAAGAAGATGAGCAAGTAATTTTTATGTGACTACACGTATTATCTACCCAGCAAGGGAATACACATAGTGAAGTGAAAAGAATCTGAGACCAGAGGTCAGGAGACTTGGATTCGAGTCCTTTCTCTACTATTTACTAGCTGTGTGATTGTGTTGCCTCCTGGGATTTAGGATTCTCCTCTACAAAACAAAAGGGTTGGACCAGATGATTATAAGGTCCCTTTCAGCCCTGCATCCTATATGATTCTATGGGTTAAACCTATGATTCTCAGCTTTTGTTTGGCACCACTCAGAATAGCTCCAATGATCACTAGAAGTTTCCTAAAATTATTTTAAAATTTTCTCCAAAATGTATTTAATTTTGCTTTAATGTTTTAAAATCATGCAATACAGAAATTATGTCAAAGATACAAAGAAACAAATAGTAGTGGTATTATGCATACCCTTTAACTCATAATACCACTACTAGGTCTATACCAAAAACAACACACACACACACACACACACAATTTTTTGGATGACTTTGGAAATCAAGGCTATCCAAAGTGACCTTGATAAACGGAAGGGTGATCAGTTGTCCCATACATCAGCAATAAAAGACTCTGTAAGAGGGTGCTCTGCTCAAATGAATCAAATACCCATTCTCAATCAACAAACAATAAGCATAATGGGATCTCATACTTTCTATATCCCTCATTTACTGTAAAATGGCAAAGATGCAATCCATTGCTAAACACTGCCTTCAAAAACTTGCCTGTTCCATACCAATACCCCTATCACAAATATCCACAATTTGTTAACTCTCATAAAGACTTCATATAAATGAGAGAGCAAGCTTTAGGTTGGCAAATGCCTTTTTTGGTATTTAAAGTCTGAGATTCCTTTTATGCCCTTGGCATTCCACCCTCATTCAGATGCTCTATACCACCAGCCTCCAAACATTTCCACAAATACAATAATTAATGTATCTCGGTATAATCAATATAAATTAATTTTCACAACAAGGAAACCAAAAGAGCCCAGAAAGTGCTTTAGACGGCAAATATCTGGCTTACTTGCCAGAGAAAGATGGTTAGATTAAGTTAGAATATAAACTCATTTGTACACTCAATGAAAAATTATGATGGATAATAATGAATAGTAGCATACTGGCAGCACAGCAGTATAAAGCCATTTTAAAAGAAGGTTGGAAAGATACTCACCTATGCAAAATTATCCTAAGAGCATTTCAAAATAAAAATGGAAGGAAAACTAAAACAGAAGAAGATGGAAGAGATTTGTAAAATCACACCAAATCGTCTTCTCCATCAAAAACAATGAGTGAAACCACCATACTCATACCCTAACATCACAATTCTGAACGTCCTTATAGTAGAGGTGTAAATGGCACTAAAGAGAACAAAGATAAAAAAATGCAGCTGGATTAAGTCCAGAGTTATGCCATGATAGTCTAAGAAATTGCAAACTTTAATTAGAGACAAACACTGATAGAAAGCTAAATTCAACCCCTTCCCTTCTAGGTCTCCCTTTTAAAATTCTGTGCTTATTCCTTACTCCTCTCTTCCTCCTGCTTCCCCTCCCCACCATTAAAAAATAGCCCAAATATATAAAGGTACCTAATGGTCAGGGTTGCCACTAATATTTTTCCCTGTAGTATTGTCCTCTATAATAGCCACAAAAAGCCATGAAAATGTACTATCCTCGCTCTTGAGGCAACTACAATCATAAATGGTTCCTAGGACACCATGGTATACACATCAACAGCAAATAGAAGCCACTTAAGCCACTTCATACTGCACCGCCTACAGCAAAAGCTTAGACGTTAAACCAATGCTTCCTAATAAAATGTCTGAGCAATAATAACTGCTATATTGACAATTCACAGAATAATAACACTTATAGAGCACTTTAATGGTTTAAAAAGTACTTTTCTCATAATACCATGAGGTAAATGAGTATTATTATTATTCCCATTTGATAGGTGAGGAAACAGGCTGAGAGGTCAAATGATTAGTTTAGGGTCACATAGCTAGCAGTTGTTGGAACTCTGACCCAAACCTGGATTTTTTCCGACAAAGACTAGTGTTTTGTTTTGTTCAACTAATACTGTCCTTTTTAAGGTGGAAAACATAAAAGACACTAGCTTTAGGAATCAGAAGACTATTTGAATGCTAGCTCCTTATTCACCTGGGTGACTTTGGGCAAGCTCTCCTGCACCTCACTTTCCTCATTCACAATGTAAGAGATTAGACTAGATAATTCTGAATATCCTTTCAGCCCTAAATTCTATGATTTGATTTAAAAAAAATTAAACTGTTCTATGGAGCAGTAAGAGATTTGCTCTCTCACCTCAATTGAGCATCTGAAACCTTAGGCTCTATTATCACCCTCCTCTGTGTGTCCCCCCGGCTCCCAAACAGAACTCATGTGATTCAATTAGCAAGAGTCTTATCATCATTACTGTCACTACCTCTTCCTCCAATATTATAACCATTCTCAGTCAATTTAAAATAGTCAAGAGTCAAACATCTCTTAAGTAAAGCTATCTAGGACCTCAAATAATACCTTAAATCTCTTAAAAATAATTTTCACTCCAAAATAGAGCAAAGCATGTGATAGGAGTACATATTATGGATCTCTTCCTACTATCCCAAATAAGGGGGGGAAGCAAGAGGAAAAGAAGCCAAAGACTAATCTGAACCATTAAAATTCATTAAAACGAAAATAACAAGAACTGGATTAATAGACTTCCTCTCATTTGAAGGATCAACAGGAGGCCATGGCTTAATCCAAATGTAGAACCTTTTGATGATCTGAAAAATTAGGGAAAGCTCTTACCAGGGTTTGTGCCCCTCTGTGTCATAAGGGGTACACTGGCATAAGACCTATAGCTCAAAACCAGTCAAATTGTACTTCTGATTTTTTTCCTATCTTGTTTCTTTGCCAGCCTCATTTTATTCAGGGGGAGAGGAGAGGAAAAATGAACTTTCTTCAACAACTTTTCAGTTTTTCATATCATTTTCATTACATTTGCCAGCCATCTCACATGGTTGGAAGGGAAACTGGTACTTTAAAATTTTAAGGCAAATAGACATAAAATACTGTATGCCTTTGAAAGGCCAGAGGGGCATAGGAATTTGTAATAAGAAAGATAGAATTGTCTGAGCCATTTTAAGAGTAGTCTTCATAGCTTAAATTCCTTAAACACAGTACTTTGCTATGAAGTTAGCCAAATACAGAGAAACAAAACAGTTTTCAAGTTTTATTCTGAGTTATTTTTAACTCTAGTTTAAAAAAAAAAGGAAAAGAATTTGTAAGAGACTTAGTGGTAAGCAGAAGATCATTCTTATAATAATCCTTCCATTAACGCAATCAGACCTAAAATAATCTTAATATTTATAAGTAAAAAGTTTATCAACTTAAGTGTCCTATACGAAATAAAGGAGAAATGACACAGGCTATATTCACAATGACTGAAAAATTAACAGATTTCATGTCAATTAGGAATACTATTCAATTCATTTGCATGCAACAAAATGTAATTTTTTCTTTATTTTCCAAAGTATTCATATTAAATTACATTTCAAGTGCTTTGTCCCTAAAGTAATGACAAAACACAAAATAAAAGGGAAATAAGACTACATTCAAATTGCTGCATTGTTGTATTAATATTTTGAAGATTTAAAAATAACAAATTTTAATTAAATTTATAATACGTTATAGTACAAAGCAGATAACTGTTTAATGAATTAAAGTAAAACCTAATATCATCATTGTCTTTTCCAACATTTAATGAAAATACAATAAGGCTATTTTAAAGTTGTTACTTTAAGAAAAAAAAATTCTTTTAAAATCAGTAGAATTATATAGTTTGGACTAAAAAACAAAAACCAAACAAATAAAAAACCCTAGACTCTTTTATACAGGAAAAACTCCTCTGATTCTGTTTTAAATTTCTCAAAGGTATTATATTTTGGTTTATCACTGCACTGTAGTGCTTGGAAAAGAAAGCTTCTCCAAAAGCACACAGTAAATCTTTTTGCTCTTTGATAACAGCACAAATACTTACATACCTTGTCTACTCCAAGTTCATAGCATCCACATCCATAGTTTAACAATGTAAGATTAGGTAATATAGAGAGGGGAAAAAAAGCAAACACCTAAAGCAAGCTAAGATTATTCAGCTCTACAGCATGACAGTCTGCCTTCCTCACCAGCAGCTCCGCTTAAAAGGCTGCAGAAAGAAGATCAGTGCCAAATCTTAATCTCTTTGCAGAATTTCACATGGCGCTGCCTTACCTCCTTCATCTCTGTAAAGTCCCTTTCTTCTTCTTTCCAAAACTAGTCACTGGAGAAAATAAAATACAAAAGATGAAGGAAGTCTAAAGTTTTGGTGAAAAGTGCCGGATTGTTCATGATGATTATTTATAAGGGCACAAACAAAACAGTGCAGCATTAACAAATAGAGAGGAATATCTCAGATTTATGGCATTTCAATAATTGCTTATTACATAATAAAACTTTCCTGAATTAAAATTATCTTAAGACTCTAATTTTTTTTCTTGAAACTTCTAACACAGCAATTCTGGCCTTTCCTCTTCTAATCCAAGCAAAGACTAGCCAATGGAAACCATAGGATGAAATAGGAGGTGAAATATGCATGGGTCCAGTGCTGGTCAATAAGTATAGTGATCATCAATATCACTCAAGATAGAAAAAAGCAAAATGTCCACATTCTACCATTCTGCTACAAGTGGTATCTCTACATTAGATTGCCACAATTCTTCATGGAAGTCCCATAACAGAATCTTCTAAGTATGAGAAGGCCTTAAAGGGGAAAAAAGGGGCAATTCAAACTAACCCTCTAAATTCTCAAAAACAGTAGAAAGATGGGAGATCCCCCTTCCTGATCTCTTTACACACAAAATATGCCAGGTTTCCCTAACCTGTTCCCAGTAAGCTACGTGCTGTTCCAAAATCTCATATGATCACCATGGTACAGGATACAATAAGAATACAAGTTAGTTTGAAGACAGCATGGTAGCAGGACAAATAGCTTAGAGACCTGTCAAAAAATTTTTCAACATCAATTGTTGAAGACCCCTAGAATAGACTAAATCCTCTTGACATGCTTTAGGTATCTGTTAACCAAAAAGCTGAAAAAATGTAAATAACATCAAAAGATCCCTTCCAACTTCAGGATTCTTGTCATTTACGTCATTCATTTGATTTTTAGTTCAAGGTGTAAGTAGGTATTTCTTCTCAATATGCAGGCAGTGTTTGCTAACTGCCCCAACAATACATAAATAAGCATGTACCAAAATCTTTTACATTATGGGAGGGTATTTCATACTCTTTTTTTTTGTTAACAGAAATGCTCAATAGCAGCATCTCTCTGCCCTATAAGGATGCCACTCATGTTCTAATTCTCAGATCTTTGGAGTCTAGTTAGGCTTCTAAAAGTAAGAGGGTAACTCAAACAATAAGAAGGCATGACATTAAAAAAAAACAAACCACATCAGAATGTATATATCCAAAAGAGTACTCTGCTCTTCACAATCACTTTACAGTGTTATATGTTTATTCTACCAATGCCGGCATTGCTCCAAAGAGTTTCTGAACACCTCTTTTGGAACTGACTTCAAAGCCTGTATATTCTTTTAAATATTCTCAATGATAGCAAATGTTTGACCTTTCAGAATGAATTTAATTTTGGCTAAAGCTGAAAATAATTTAGAGCTGTGCTTGGTTAAAAAAAAAGATGCTGTCAAATTGGATGATCTTTATTTGATCAGAAATAAAGTACAACTATGTAAAATAATGGGACTGATGTTCTTGTGATGCTTGTATACAGATTTTGAAAGCAAATTCAACAGAAGAGTTTCAGAAAACAACTAGTAATATCAGAATCAGCATATAGCTTCCCAAAGTAACTATTTTAAAGTACAGCTCTCATTTAGATGTATAAGCTAATGTTTTTCAAATATAAATCAATCTCACTACTTTATAGTCATACTCATATAGAGATGCCCATGGATATTATGATTATGAATATATTCTCAGGTGGGCCTCACAATGGATTTAGGATAGAAAACTTACAAATCATCACACAGACCAGTCAGGTGAGAAACTTAAGAAGTCTAAATTCCAGCCCCTTCATGAGATCCTATTTCTAATGCCTATTTTAAAATATTTAAAATTTTGGTCTCCATGAAAGGTGTGTGAAAGAATTATATTTTCAACAGTTACATGTTCAGTCACCACCAAACAATGCTATAGCAATCTCTCTGAGCCTTAGTTTCCCCATCTGTAGAATTAGAAAGATTGTTATTAGATGATCAATCTATAAGGTTCTTTCTAGCCATAATATTCTATGGCATAACTCTATAGAGTATTGAGAACACAAAGCTTTCTTCTCTGGGCAAGGTTGACTCTTTCCAATTGTTGTGATGGGAGCTGCCACTAGCAGCTACCCCCACCCCTCTCTTCTGGTGTTCTGTTCAGAAACAGCCTAGGGTAATTTAATAAACTCGTTCAGGGGTCCTAGAGAGAGACAGAAAAATAGAAAGACAAGCAGAAAGCATAAGTGTCTCTTCTGAGCCCCAAGTTATTGATGCTAGTGGGAGGTACACCCCTTTGGAACTGGGGACAGGAGAAAACTGACTGACAGCTTCATCCTGAAGCAATCCAGATTGGAAAAAAAAAAGAGGAGCCATTCCCTCAGCCATCTGAAGAGACCCTTTGTGTGGAGATTAGGACTCAGGTGGGGAGAAAAAAAAAATGAAGGTTCAAAAATCCAGTGGCTATATGGACTAAAGGAATACAGGAATTATCACTTGATCATTTTCCCCAAAACCTGCTTTTAAAGAGCTGGACTCCTGGAAAGAAAAAAGTGAGCACCATCTGCTGGAGAAAAGCTAAAGTGAGGGTGAAGGTAAAGGATAACAATCTAAGAGAAATCTGTCTGGAAGCAGAGGACAGTGACAGGGAAGGTATGACGGAGACACATCACCAGAGGTGAGTTGCTGGTGAAAGCCAAAATGATACTGATCAAGTGACCTGGGGTGGGAGTGAGGGGGAGCATCAAGGTGAAAGAATAAATCCAGGCCTTCCTCCCTTGTGAAGTAAGGCTCCAGCCAAAGCAGAACCATCGGTCATAGAGAGTGTACAAGGCTTTGGAGAGCCTGCAGGGGAAAGAGTGAAAAGTGGGTCTTTTAAGTTTCTATTGGCCCAGAGGCAAGTCTTTCTTGTGCTATTTACCAGAAAAATAAAAATGACTTAGGTGGAGCCTGGTAAGCCTGGGTGCTTCCATGGGAATTCTACGGCTACTTTGAGGAAGTGCAAATACTGAAATTCCTCAACTCTACCTGGGTGGAGACAACAAAACAGACAAGGGAGAGATACCAAAAGGGTACTTAGGGCCTTTCTTTAAAAAAGGACTCTCTATAGCTGTGTGACCCCAGGCAAGTCACTGAAACCCAATTGCCTTTAAAAAAAAAAAAGGATTCTCTAACACAAAAGCTACAATGATTTTAGGTTTATAATTAAAATAATATTGTTAAATCCACAAGAAAATATCAATACATTCCGAACTGAAAAACAGCAAAACTTTGTTATGCTTAAATACCTTTAGTCTTTTTCAAGGCATTTTCACCAATAAGGGCAAGAATAATTCCATCTACTTAAAAATGCTTTCCCTTTCTTCTGACTTCACTTTCCTCCCTTCCTGTTCTTGACCATAAGTTAAACATTTCAATTCTACATTATCCTCTACTCTTGAATACCTTGCTCCTTAACCCCATCAATGTTCATCCCTTGCCAAATCCAACACATCTACCTCCTCCACTCATACTCAAGTGCTGCTCACCAAAGCTGAAAGTCAGTGCAACCAAGTCTTCTGAGTCCACTACAAATCAGGCAAGCAATCAACAGGTAATTATGAATCATTTCAGCTATGTCACTGCGCTATGTGGTAGGGACACAAAGACAAGCAAAAACCACCCCTACTCTTATGCAAGTTAAATTGTATAAGGCAAAACAACATATAAAAATAACCATACACAGAACAGATAGAAGGCATCTCAAAGAGAAAAGCACTAGCAACTGGGAGGATCAGAAAATCTCTTCCTGGATCAACATTCCTGGATCCTGGATTGACATTCAAAGCCATCCCTAACGTAGCACTCCCCAGTCTTCATTTAGCACTTTTCCGGTCTTCTAGCACCTCATTCCCCGCTACCTCCACTGACACTGACCTGCTTGCTGTTCCATTCACAGGACACTCCATCTTCCTACTCTGGGCATTTTTACTAGCTGTGCTGTTGCTGTTCTTCAGTCATTTCAAGTCAGTCTGACTCTGTAACCCCATTTGGGGTTTTCTTGGCAAAGATACTGGAGTGGGTTGTGATTTCTTTCTCCAGCTCATTTTACATATGAGGAAACTGGGGCAAACAGGATTAAGTGACTTGCCCAGGGTCACACAGCTGCCAGTAAATGTTTGAGGCCACATTTGAACTCAGAAAGATGAGTCTTCCTGACTCCAGGCCCAGTGCTCTGTGCACTATGGCGCCACCTAGCTGCCCCCTTATTCATGGACTATTCTCCCTCATCACCATTTCCTGGCTTCCTTCAAGGGCCAGCTCAAACTCCACCTTCTACAGGAAGCCTTTCCCAATCCCCCTTAATTCTGCTGCCTTCCTTCTCTAATACTTTCCATCTCTTTGTCAACTGAATGCATGGATTAGAATGGGGACACATGTGAGACAAGAAGACCAATTAGAAGGCTATTTTAATAGTCCAGGGGTGAGATGACTAGAGTCTGTACTAGTATGACAACTTTGTAAATATAGTTATCCCTTCCACACCACGACTTTGCCCATTAAAGCTTTGATATATTGCAGGGTCGGCATAAGAAATTAAATGGGAATTTGGAGGGAGTTTTGCAGAAGCTGCAGATGACACACAAAAGCCAGTAGATGACACAGAGCCTATGACCAAATAGTTAACACAAATTTTACAATAAGGCACTGTAAACATTTCACAAAAGAGAGAGAAAAAATTCGGACTTCTCTGGCACAAAGGGAGGGCCAAAAAATTTTACACGGATTTTCCAGATCATGGGAGCGCCACACCCCTACCACCTGTAAAGAGAAGGTACATATAAGGCAGATGTGAAGGTAGGAACAGCAAGACGTGGCAACAGATTGTATATGTGAAGTGAGAAAGAGAAGATGGGAATGACACCAGGACTGTGAACCTGGATGACTGGAAGGATGGTACTGCCCTCAAAAGAAACAGGAAAGTTCAGAGGAGGAATGGATTTGTATAGAAAGATAATGAGTTCCTTTTTGGACATGCTGAGTTTGAGACATCCAAAAGGCAGCTTGTGATATGGGACTGTGACTCAGGAGAAGGACTAGGGCAAAATATACAGGCCTGGGAATGATGTTATCCAGTCTCAACTGGGCCCTCACTTCTTTAAACCCCTCTAATTCATCCTATAACCTATTCCCCAGAAAGCTTTTTTATAGCCTCCTCTTCTCTCCACCATGGTTCCCTATCACACCCCATCCGCTACTCTCTGAGCAGAGAACCTCGCTTCACATTTTACTGAAAAAATAAAGAGATTATTCATTATGGTCCGTCTCTTCTCCCCTTTTCTACCTCTCACAACCGTCTGACATAATCCTTCCTTCTCTTTTACTTTACCTCAGTCTATGACAACTGCTACTCCCTTTATGTGTGCCCTTGACCCCAACCCCTCCCATACTTTCCAGAGATTGCCCCACAATCATTCTCCCTCTCTCTCCAATCTTCAACCTCTATTTCCTGGTTTCTTACACACCTAAATATACCCTCATCCTTAAAAAAAAAACCTTCCCTTGACCGAGCGTGCTATATCTCTTCTCCTTTTCTTAGCTAAATTCCTAAATAAAATTGTCTATCATCATTGCTTCAACTCTTCTTCCTCATTTCTCAACCCTTTTAAATTTGGCTTCCAACTTCAACTCAACTGAAACTACTCTTACCAATAATTTCTTAATGATCAAATCTAAAGTTCTTTTCTTTAATGATCATAATTTCTATACTTCTCTTGACCTCTCTGTAGCATTTAATACAGCTGATCATTCTCTTCTCCTGGACACTCTCTACTCTTTGGGTTTAATTGATAATGCTTTCTCTTGGTTCCCCTTCACGTATGACTGCTCCTTTTCAGTGACCTTTGCTTCCCTGTAAATGCCCATGGGTGTACCGCCAAGACAATTCTGTGGGCCTTCTTCTCTTCACTCTCTCACTCTCTCTCTCTCTCTCTCTCTCTCTCTCTCTCTCTCTCTCTCTCTCTCTCTCTCTCTCTCCAGTCTCTTATCTGGTGATCTCATCAACTCAGATGGCTTTCAATGTCCTTCCTAAGCAGATGACTCCCAGATCGAGCCTCAGTAGCTTTCCTGAGTTCCATTATCATATCACCAGTTGCCTATGGGAAATTACCAAATCTTAACCACCATGTGTCTAAAACAGAACTCATCATCTTTCCTCCCAAAATCCACACTTCCAAATCTCCCTATTTCTTTTAAGAGTAGCACTTTCAGGCTCCCAGGCTCAAAATCTGGATGCTATTCTTAACTCCTCACCTTTTTATACTAATAAGTTGCCAAATCCTTTTATATCTACTTCCATCACACCTTTCCATTCACATAGCCGTCATTACTCTCAATAGCCTCCTAATTTATCTCTGCCTCATCTTGCCCCATTCCAATTCATCTTTCAAATAGTTGCCAAAGTGGTTTTCCTAAAGCACTTCCCTATTTCATAAACTCCAGTGGCCCCCTATTCTAGAATCAAATATAAAATACTCTGGCATTTAAAGATCTTCACAATCTGTCCCCAGTCCATCTTTCCATTGTTATTTCATAGAATTTCCTTCTCACACTCTTCACATTTCTGTTAAATTGGCCTTTTCATTGTTTGTCACACACAGAACTCTATTTCCCATCTCTGTGCTTTTGTATTGATTGTCCATTACGTGTAGAATGCCCTCCCTCCTTTCTTCTGCATCTAAGACCCCCTAGTTTCCTTTAAGACCCAGCTTAAGCCCTTCCTTCAATATGGGGCCTTTTCTGATCTCCTCAGCTGTCAGTACCCTTCACCATCTAAATTACTTTTACCCATTTTGTAAATGCATGTCTACATACATATATAGATATATACACATTTTCTCTTCTTCCCTCATGGAATGGAAACTCCTCAAAGGCAGGTACTGCATCATTTTTGTCCTTGTATTCCCAGTGTCTGTTATACAGTAAGCACTTAATAAATGCTCACTGACTGACTGATTGAAATAAGATTTATAAAGCAACAGTAAAGGAATTAAATACCAAAATATCAATAAAATATCAAGCAGTCCAATGATTAGAATTAAAAACTAGAATTATTAAGATAAAAAATAAAATTTAGTCTTCAAGCTACTAAAAAATGTATTTGTGAATTAGTCCTGATAGACTTCTGAGAATCTAAATTTTATACATGTTCCAGTTTTATTCTATTCACATATTTTGTGATTACCTAAGTTCCTAGTTATAAAAACTCTACATCTCAGTATCTTCTTTTCCAAATGAACTTTATCTTTCAGTTCTGAAGGCTCAGAAAGATGTGACTATATTATCTGAGTGAATCCTGATACCATCTGGAACAAGAACTACATCATTCTTGTAAGATTCTTCAATATCCTATTTGAACTACCTTGCAGTGAAGGATTCCACAGCTGCTCTTGGCAGCTATAAACTAAACAAAGTCTATTAGATTTGCTCCGATAGACTGTAAGTACTCTTCTGGAATCTTCACAGTAAAATTTCCTGTTCTTTTTAGGACCAAAACATCTCGGCAAAATGAATACAAGTTGGGAGGAGCACCTTGCCCCAAGTTATTTAGGGACAAGTCTTACTAGTACCAGAATAATCAAGATGTAGTTAGATTTGGGAAGGGAGGAAGGCACAGTGGCTAGAGCACTGGGCCTAAAGTTAGAAAGACTGGAGTTCAAATCTGGCCTCAGACACTTATTAGCTGTGTGACCCTAAGCAAGTCATTTAACCCTGTTTGCCTCAGTTCCCTCACCTGTCAAATGAGCTGGAGAAAGAAATGGCAAACCACTCCAGTATCTTTGCCAAGAAAACCCCAAATATGGTTACGAAGAGTTGGACATGACTGAAAAACAACTCAACCACAGATAGGTTTTAGGGATGCTAATGCTTATATTGTAACTGAGATTAATCATAATTTATATTTATGTGACTCTTTACAAGTTTACTAAATACTTTCCTCTCAATCACCCTGTCACCCTAAAAGATAGGTAATATAAGTAATGTTTTTCTTTTTACCAAATAAGGAGGCTCAGAAAGTGATTATCATATCTGTTTTACATGCAGACCATCTTGAGTTCAAATTATGATTTGTTCGTTAAGACCCAATGTGGTACAGAGCAAAGTCTGCTGAATTAGGAGTCAGAGGACATGAGTTCAAATCTTAGCTCTGCTACTTTCTATCTGTGTGAACGTGGGAAAGAAAGTCATTAAACATCCATGAGGAAGAAGGCAAGGGGAAGAGAATAAGCATTTATATAGCACCTTCTATATGCCATGCACTGTTCTAATTTATTCTGTTCTCATTTATTCCTCACAACAACCTTGTAAGGTAGATGCTATTATCATCCACAGTTTACAGCTGAGAAAGCTGAGGCAATCAGAGGGTAACTTGCTCAGGGTCACACAGCTAGTAAATGTCTGAGGCTGAATTTGAACTCGTTTTCCTGAGTCCAGGTCCAGCACTCTACCACTAGGCCTCAGTTTCCTCATGTGTAAAGTGTATGATTTTTAACATGTGTTCTAATTCTAAATCTGTAATCTTGTGATTGTGAGTAATTTGTCTACTGTGGTAAGCCAGTATTCAAATCCACATGCTGTGTATGATTCCACATGTAATGCTCAGGTCACTCTGGTATACTTGTTTTCCTGAGAAGAGACAAGAATCCAATAAAGTTTAGAAGTGTCAAAGTGATTCTGTGTTTGGAAATGGGCAAAAAGAAACAAGAGAAGGAAAACCATAGTTTGGGAAGTTTTGAAGAACAGAATGAAGACAGCTAAGATAGAAAGCAATTTTGGACCTGGGTCAAAGATGAAAAAGACTTCCCTAGTGACCTCAGGAATTGAGACACTACTAGGGGACAGCTAGGTGGTGCAGTAGATAGAGCACCAGCCCTGGTATCAAGAGGACCTGAGTTCAAATCTGAAGTCAGACACTTGATATTTACTAGCTGCGTGACCCTGGGCAAGTCACTTAACCCCACTGCCTAGCCAAAAAAAAAAAAAGGAACTGAGACACTACGTAAAAAGTAATGGTAAAATGCAAAAGAGAAGTAAATAGAAAGCCTATAAAAGGCAGAACAATGGTGTTTATAGGTGAACCTATTACAAACTCAACTAATATAAGTACTTGTAGCTTCGTATGGAGTTTGCATTTTTAAACAAGTATATTGCAAAAGAAAGATGTGGTAGAGGAAGGGGGATGGAGCACAGGGGATGGACTATATGAGCTTAAGCTACTCATAATCTTTAGAAAAGAAATCCTTAGTCACAAAAGAAAGTTACCCAAGGAACAGCTAAAATTAGCTGGAGAGCCTTGTATTGGAGGGTTACCTTCTATCACATCAAACAAACGCCACAGTTTTGAAATTCTATGTCATCTCAGAGCAGCAGTTTTACTCAGTATCCTCTGGATTGCTTCTCCATCCTTTGTGCCTACAATCTATATAATGAAAACATATTTTCCAGGGAACAAAACATGAGAAATGCATATCACTTAATTCCTAAGTGTCATTATCAAATGCTATAGGGAGGGCATCACTATCTTCTTTAAGTGATGTTCAGTGCTAAAAAGAATTATTTTTTCATAAAGATCTGAATTCATTCAAAACTGTTACAATGATTTTTCCTTGAAGTTCTGAAGAAAATACAGATGCTCTTTTATTTATCCTAAAATCTACGGTCCCTTGAATAGAAAAGAATGTCTTAAAACTTTTGAATCATGCTTTCTTTTCCTTTTTTTAAAAAAATATAACTATCACTATATTATCACGGAAGGAGTTTAACAATTCTTATCCATAAAGATAAATAGTAACTAATATATATCAAAGACTTTCAGAAATGAGATTAGCAAGCCAAGATACTTATTTTAAATGTCACTCTTCCCTTTTGCCTGAAGGATAAAAGTAATAATAAGATCTATTTAATGGTTACAAAATGTATTATCTCATTTGATTCTCATAACACATCTGTGAGGTGGGTAATGCAGAAAGTATTAACCCCATTTTATTAATGAGGAAACAGTATCAGAGAATAACTTTCCCACGTACACAGAGCCTGTAGTAAACGGCAGAGCTAGGACTCAAACCCAGTTCTTCTGATAAAAAAATCGAGGGTCTTTCCACTATATCACACTGTGTCTTAAAACAAGACTTTTTAACTTAAATTACCACTTTTTTCTGTCTTATAAAACCATAGACTACCTTTGAATGGGTCAATAAAAATGTATTCAGTACCTACTATGTGCTGGGATTTTGCTAAGCACTAGGGATACAAAAAGAGGCAAAAGATAATCTCTGCCCTTGAAAAGCTCACAATCTAATGGGGTAAACAACTAGCAAAGAAATGTGTAAAAAACAAGCTACATACAAGATAAACAGGAAATAGTTAACAGAGGAAAGGCATGAGAATTACAAGGGAATGGGAAAATCCTCCTGTAGAAGATGAAATTTTAGCTAGCACTTAAAGGAAACTAGGGAAGCCAGGCAGTGATGAAGAACATTCCAGGCCTGAGAATCAGCCTGAGAAAATGTCTGCTTTTAAAACAGGGCAGCTGAGTGGCGCAGTGGATAGAGCATCAGCCCTTAACTCAAGAGGACCTGAAGAGGACCTGAGTTCAAATCCGTCCTCAGACCAAACACTGGACATTTACTAGCTGTGTGACCCTGGGCAAGTCACTTAACCCCAATTGCCTAAAAAAAAAAAAAGAGTTCAGGCATGAGTGATAACAGCTTACACCAGAATGGTGGTAGTATCAGAGGAGAAAAGGGGCTTATTTGAGAGATGTTGCAAAGGTGAAATCAACAGGCCGTAACAACTAGATTAGGTGGGGGTGGGGGAGAGGTACAATGAGGAGTCAAAAATGGCATTTAGGTTGCCAGCCTGAGGGACTAAGAGGGTGGTGTTGCCCTTTATAGTAATACAGAAGTAGGCTGGGTGGCTGGGGATGGTTTTAAGGCAAAAGATAATTCAGTTCTGAGCAGATTGCATTTAAGGTGTCAGCTGGACATCCAGTTCAAGATTTCTGAAAGGCAATTGGAGATGAGATCAGTAATGAGGTCAGGGTGGGAAACACAGATTTGAAATGTTATTTGTTTATTCTAACATAGAACTGGAACTACCTAATAGCGATACATTTTACTTCACCGCTAAATTCTTGCAACTAGTTGTTTTATTATTCTTTAATTCTATTATTCTATTAATTCAAATAAATCTCAAGTGCCTTTGCTTATCAAAACACTGAAAAGAACTGAGAATGGGGCAATCAGATGAAATCTTTATTTCTCTGGATCTGAAACCTTGAATAAAACATGTTCCATGTGTGATCATTTATTTATCATTGTAATTATCCTTGGAAAAACTAGCATTTAAGACTCTAGCACAGCCTTAAGGTCAGTTATAATGAACACTGTTAGTCAGATGTGGAAAATGTTCCTGTTTATTAATTTTGAAATAACATAATTTAACTACCAAGCATTATTTGAAAATATGTTCTGCACTGTTACTGGGCCATTTGGGATTTAGAGAAGAATTATGAAGCTGCAAAAATTCAATCACAATGGTTTACACACAGCCTTCTCTAACCAACCTTTCCTGAATGAAGTTCCAGCTTCAAAAATGCATGCCAGATGTTATCTTAAGCCACCTAAGGGGTTTTAATTAATATCTGATAATCAGACAAGAAATAATTCTACCTGATAGTTAACAATCCTAAAAATTCAATTCTCTTTCCACCTACTGGTAAGAAAAAGAAAACATAATAATCTTCAAGAAAGACCACCCACAGTCAATGCATTGTAAATAATTCTCCTAACCTTTATAAAAATTTCATTTTCTTTTCTGTGAATTTGCATTACACACGAAAAGAAGAAGAAGAAAAAAAGATCAGGCTCTCAAAGGTGGAAACAATCTCAGCAGTGAGGTCAAACTTAAATAGAACTGATGCCACTACACCACACAGAAGGATCCCTGTTGGCTTCGTATTGACTAAAAAGGCCACCTATCAACATTATCTATGCTTACTGCATTTTTATTTATTTTGTTAAATAGCTCCCAAATACATTTTAATCTGGTTTAGCAGTACTTAGGAGTGTTGTGGGAAGGATTCGGGCTGCATGGTTGATACCTCAGTTTTAAAGCATACCTTACAAGTGTTCAGAGGATCTCTGTGTTGGTGTGGTAGGAGGGATATGGCACTGCTGCCCCCTCTTCATCCCTTCCTCTAGTCACTCCAGAGGAGCACCAGACCCAGATCCAATGCCTTCTGCCAGCCAGGTGGTACCCCAGCTGCAACAACACCTAATTCCTCACACAAAGGATCAAAAGGTGAGAGTAAGACCCCACACTCCTAGTCCTTGCCAAGCAACAGCACCTCTTGGAGGCTATGAACTTTATTTTTCATCTACTACCTACTACTTCTCCCTAAGGCTAACAATTTCACTGTTCCTGTTTGTCTCACAGTCACATAGAGAAATCTATCTCTGCCTGTTACTTTCTGGTCTCTCATCGCCACCCTCATCCAAACCCATGTCTCATTCTAACCTACCTACCCCTTCCATTCTGCCCTATGGAATACCTGTTCCATAGTGAACAGACTTCCCCTGTGCCCTGGAATTCTTTCTCTAAAACTCCTTTTATCTACTAGATCTCACTGAGATGTGGCACCCACTGATGACACTACATCCCAAACCGTCCAATCGATACCATCCAACCCACTTGTTCTGGAGGAAGAGCAGGAATATTCCTTCTCCACTGACAGCTTCAGATTCTCTATCACTAAATACCATCTCTTCCTTTGAAGTTCACAATGTCAACATTTTCCACCCAATACAAATTACGGTGATTGTTATATGCCAGCTCCAGTATAACTCTGCCTCCTTTCTCAAGGGAATTCAGTACCTGGCTCACTTCCTTTCTTCCCCAACGATTGCCCTGACACTTCAACACCTATGTTGATGCTCCTTCAAATTCTCAACTCCTGTCTCTTTAAATCTCAAGTCTCTGGTATTCCTTCACTCCACTTCACCCATGCACAGGGAGAGTCACACAGTAACAGCATCTCACTGTTAACGACAAATGTTCCACCTCCCTAAATAAAAACCCTGACATATCTCCATCTCATCACAACCTCTTATCATTTGTGTCACTTTCTATGCCTTATGCTAACGCCATTCTTCCTGCATTTCCCCCCTTTATTAAGGCCTCCAATCCCTCCACCTATTGGTACATTCTCAGGTCATCATCCTTTCCTTTCCAATCACAACCTTATAGTTATCCCTAATCACTGAACTATCTTCTATTCTACCAGCCCTTGTCCTATCACCAATCATCCCTTAGCAAACCTCAGTCCCGTATTACTGTCACCACCTGCCTCCTCCACTCCTAGTCACCAGCTACTGAACACAGCTAGAAGAAGTAACAAAACTGTTACCATCATCAAAGGTTACCAGCTTCAAAACAAACCCTCAAAAATCAACTGCATTTCTATGTAATAATAATAAAATCCAAGAGGCAAAAATTGAAAGAAATTCCATTCCAAATAACTATGAAATGCATAAAGCTTCTGGTAATCAACCTAAATACATTATAAATAAATTATATGATTATCATTCAACTTCAACTAGGCCCCTCACTACCTCAAGGTAATCCTTTATTCTTCCCTAATTGATTCCCCATTTTACTCTCCACAAAGCTTCTCTAAATCTTCTCTCCTCAAGCCTCCACATCCTCTTTCACCCTTTACTTTACTGAGAAAATTGAGATTATTCAACATAAGCTCTCTCTTCTCCCTTTCTCTTTATCTTAAAACCCACGGATGAAAGCTACAGGCCAATAGCATTCATGAATATCAATTCAAAAGTTTTAAACAAAATCCTGTCAAATATGCTATAGCAATTTATCCAAGAAATCATTCGTTGTAAGCAATTTGGATTTATACCAGGGATGCAAGGATGGTTCAATGTTAGGAAAACAATAAACATAATGAGCCATATGAAAAACTGAAATCATAAAAAAGTGATTATCAATAGAGAAAAAAATCCTCAACAAAGTACAGCATTCTTTTATGCTAAAAAAAAACTCTACAAAGTATAGCCACAGAGGAACCTTTTTCACAAAAGAAATCATCAAAAGCATCTAAGACTAAAAGTAAGCATTATATGCCACGGATATATACTAAAATGGAAGTATCCAAATTCTCAGGCAGTAGGCAGCCTGAGCTAGATTGAAATGTAATTGCGAAAACCCCAAATGGGGTCACAGACAGTTAGAAAGGACTCAACACCACTTTTGGATTTCTTTGGAACTCTATCATACGCCAGCACTGAGCACTTTCTCCCCATTCCCCTTTTCAGCTTTCTTTTGTGCACTGTGTTCCCCTTACTCCTTAAGGGCAAGGACTATCTTCATTTTTTATTTGTATTTCTATTCTCAGTGATCAGCACAGTACCTGGCACATAGTGGACACTTAATAAATATTTATTGAGTGGCTGACTGGTCAGTGTTAGAAGAGTTATTAGATGATAAACACATTAATACACGGTTGGAAGGGCTGTGAATTGGTACACTATTTAAAAAAGCAATTTGCAATTATGCAAATAAAATGACTAAAATGTCCATACCCTTTGGACCAAACACTTTTACTGGGTTTATATCCCAAAGAAACCATTGATAACAAGAAAGCCTCCATATATACCAAAATATTTATGGCAGCACTCTCTGTAATGGTAAAAAAAAAATTTGGAAAAAGGTAGATACCCATTAATTGTGGAATGGCTAAACAAACTGTGGTATATAGATATAAAATAATATTGCAATACTGTAAGAAATGATGAATGTGATGAATAAGAAGCATGGAAAGACCTACATGAACTAATAATACAGAGTAAAGTAAGCTAAGCCAAGAAAACAATATATACAATAATTGCAGCAATATAAAAGGAATGAACACACACACAAATCAAAAATGAATTAAGCAAAATTACAATAAATTAAGCATAATTCAAATGATGAGATATAAGAGGATACCCTTAATTCACTCACAAGGGATACTTACAGGTGTTGCACATGACACATTGAAATGTTTCAATATGTCAATGCATCTTTTTCAATGTATCTTTTTATTTTTCAGTCTTTAAAAAATATTATTTGTTATATGGGGGCAACTAGGTGGCACAATGGACAGGGCACTGGGCCTGGATTCAGGAGGTCCTGAGTTCAAATCCAGCCTCAGATACCTACTAGCTGTGCGACCCTGGGCAAATCGCTTAACTCTGTTGGCCTCAGTTTCTTCATCTGTAAAATAAGCTGAAGAAGGAAATGGCAAACCACTCCAGTATTTTTGCCAAGAAAACCCCAAATAGGGTCATGAAGGGTAGAACGTGACTGAAATGACCAAACAACGACAACAAAGTTGTTATATGAGATGGCTCCCTAGGAAGGGTATTTGGAGGGATATCCTCTAGCAACGTGGTAGCTCTTCTCTGGGCTAGGGTCAAAACCTCCCCATGTACATACTTGCTCCCATTCTTTCTCACTCTGGCAGCTATATCAAGTGTAGACTGGAGAGGGAGAGAAGAAGCAGGGAGAACAATATGAAGGCTATTATAACAGTTCAGATGAGAGGTGATAAGGTGAACTAGGGCAGTGCTTACGTCAATGGAAGGAAAGGGTTGGATGCAAGATGTTGTGGAGGAAAAAAAAAGATACGGCAATAAAAATTATAACAGCATTTATAGAACACTTTAAAATTGGCAAAGTGCTTGACACAGATTATTTCATTTGATCCACCCACCAATCATGTAAGGTCAGTGCTATTACTATCCTCATTCTACTACAGATGAAGAAACTAGAGGTGAAGTGTCCTTCACAAGGTCACACACCTAATAAGCATCTGAGGCAACATTTGAACTCAGGTCTTCTGACTCCAAGTCTAGTGCTCTATGCACCGTGCTACACAGATCTCTAACAGACTGGATACATGATGTGAAAGAGGATGGGAAGCCAATTATGACACTGGATGGTCGGAAGGATGGTGATGCCTTCAACAGAAACGGGAAAATTCAGAAGAGCAGTAGATTTTTTGGGGTAAGACAACGCGCTCAGTTTTACACTTACTGGATTCAAGATGTCTATGGCATTCCAACTCAAAATGTCTAGAGGGCAGTCAATGATGCAGGAAATCAGGAGACAGACTAAGGTTGTTAATGTAGGTATGACAATTGTGATAATTAAATTTAAAAAACACAAGTTACCAAGATAGAGTCTATAGAGAGAAGAGGGCCTAGAATACAGCCTTGGTGAACATCCATAGTTGAGGTTATGTTGTGGATCATGGTGTACAGCAAAGAAGATTGGGAGGCGATCAAGCAGATGATTCACAGAAACCTAGAGAAGAGAGAGCATCTAGGAGGACAGCATAGTGAACAGCGGCAAATGCTGCAGAGAGGTCAAGAACAAGGACTGAGGAAATGCCATTAGATGCCAATTAAGACGTCATCTATGGCTTTTGCAAAGAGTGATGACACTGAAAGCCACACTGTGGAAGATTTAGAAGTGAGGGGAAAGGAACTGAAAGCAACAAGCATGTAAAGCTTTTTCAAGAAGTTTAAATGCTATCATAGGATATGGGGATGGGGACTAGGTTTAGATTTGAGCTGTCACCAATGTAGAGGACTCACTGGTAAGAAACTTCCCTTAACCAATGGAGAAGAGGATCTTCTCTACAACTGATAGTATTAAAGAGTTTCCCTGAGTATTGAAAGGTTAAGTGACTTGTCCAGAGTCATACTGCCAGTATATGTCACAGGCAGGAATACTGTGGTGTGAAATACTGCATATTCTGTCAAACATAGTTGTTATGTTGGTTATTTTTTATGAACTGCTTTTCCCCATCTTTTCATTTTTGCTACAAAGAATGACATTTCCTAGAGGAGGAAGAAAATATTCAGAAATTAATGTGATGCAAAAACAAGAGACATCAATGTTAAAAAAAGGTGCAATTTTGAAAAAAAAATAGCATCAAAAGATTTTAGAACTAGAAGGGACCATAGAGATCACTGAGTCCAATTCCTTTATTGTACAGAGAAAGCAAATGAGATCTCAAGAAGTGAAAGGACTTTTAGGATTATAGGACTTAGATTGGGAAGGAACCTAGATTTTACAGATGCAGTCTAGAGTGCTTAAGAGACAAAGCCAAGGTCACACGTGTGGAATTCAAACCTAAGTGCACTAAATCCAAATCCATCATACCCTTCTGCATTAGATTTTGCTTTGTAGATTTATTAGCTAGTAAGTAGCGACAAAATATTTGAACTTAGATCTTCTGACTACAGATCCAGTGTTTTTCAAATGTTAGCAATCTGTTCAGCAGAAAACCCAAAATTCGTACTTTTCACCTAAATTTAAACTGTTATTGTTAACATATTGTAATAGCACAACTTTCTATAACAGAAATGTGCCTCAATATTACACATTCTATTTAAATAAATCAATAATGCAGTAGAACTTATGCACATATCTATATTACTTAGTAAAACCACCACAAAAATTTATGCAGAAAAAAAGAACACATTTAGGAAACTTTCAAAGAATATCTAGAATGTCAGTAGCATCAAAGTAATGAACTTTAAGATGCCTTCCACCTATAAATCCTATGATCTAATTTTTATCAACCTCTGTGACTTTACTTTTTCAAAATTATTAACTAGTAAGAATTACTTTTAAAATTTTTATTTTCCATTAATAAGCATTTCTTTTTTCTCCCCATTTTAAAACCAAACCAAACCATTGTAATAAATATTCATAGTAAACAAATTTTAAAACTTTACAGAAACCTGAGGATAAATGAAAAACTATAATTAATCAATCAATAATTTATTAAATACCTATTCCTCAACATTTTCTTTCTGCTCTAGTTAGTCTGTCCTTGTTGTCCCATTAATATACTACACTCATTCTTGTTTCTGGGCCTTGGTTTATATTCCCTTCACCTAGAATGTTCTATATTCTTTAATCCATTTAACTACATCCTACACATCTATCATAACTATATTCTGCTCACCTTAAGTCTTATCCAACTCCATAATGTCTTATTTTCTGACTACTCTGCCATCACTGAGTTCCTTTCTCCCCTTAATCATAAGGACCTAATAGTATTTAATGCAATAAAATGCACACTGTCCTGCATTGTTAATTGTCTTTGGGTACAGAATCATGATTTAGACATCTGTGGTACCCCATCTTCCAACAACTAACACCAATATGGACACATATTATGTGCTTTATAAGTACCTGTTGATAATAAAGTAATAAATTGTATAGGACAAACAATTACAGAACAGGACACATAGGACATCAATGTATAAATAATATTCCAAAAGACTTTTAGCTATTTAACTATTTTCACACAGAAACAAGTTACACATTTTGAGTAAGTTATGTGGCTAGTCTACCAAAGCTTATTTAACTTATATTACAGCCACCTAATTGTACATTTACAATTTAAAATGGATAACATTTGCAATACAGTAACTAAACAAAGCAAAAAGATAAAATTGAATAAGATTAGGTCTTTATCTTGAATCCTACTGAAAAAAAAAGTCAGGTTTATTGAGAAGGGAAAAACATAAATGAAGACTTTGGCAGAGAATCTGACGGGGATATTCTAACGTTTTGAAAGGCTTTAGAAATTGATGACACTAATTCTTTATTCCTAATTTCACTTTACCATTTTCTTTTTTTATTAATACAGATCTATCACCAACACTATTGAAACTTAACAGTTACGTACACTTAACAGAGAGTTGAGATTTTTGCTTCACAAATGGACTGAAGTGAAGCTGGAAAAGAGGAGTAATGAAAGGGAAAGCAAGGAGAGAATCGAGACACTTCTGGTAAAGATGGCCAAAGAGTTTAAAAAAAAAGCTAGGAGTAGCTCCTTCCAGAATCTGTCATGAAATATTACTTAAACCTCTCCTCATCATACCAAGAATAATAATGGAAGAAGAACAGAAATACCAAGAAAATTAACGTTGAGAGAACAACCTTGAGATAGAGAGAGGCTGTGATAACAGAAGCTACTTTGAGAGCCACAGTCAATTAGCTGACCTAGCCCCTTGGTGCACTGCCCACCCTTGCTACTGTCTCCTTAACTGACCAGGACAGGAAAACAGGAGATGCCAGCAGGACCCTTTTCCACTCAGTCCCCTGCCTCAATCTCTCCTTATTCCAAACCATCTTCCATTTAGCTTCCAAGGTAACTTTCCTAAAGCACACATCTGACCATGTCATCTCACTACCCAGTAAGTTCCTGTGGCTCCCTATTATTTCCAGTATCAAATATAAAATTCTTTGGCATTTAAAGCCCTTCATAGCCCCTCCCTTGCTTTCCTTTACTATTCTTCACTTACTCTGCAATCTAGCTACATTGGCCTACTGTGCCTCACACACAACAGTCCATCTTTCCATTTCTGACCTTCACACATATCTATACCTGCCATCCCCAGTAACTGGAATGTTTTCCCTCTAGCTTCCAATTACACTAGCTTTATATGCACACGTAGTTTTTCCATGTTGTTTCTCTCCATTAAAATGTAAGGCCCCTGAAGGCAAGGATTGTACTGTAAAGGCCTTTCTTTGTATCCTCAGTACTCAGCATATAAAAAACACTATAAATTCACGTGGACTGACTGACTAACTCAGGCTTATGGAAGCTCATCAGGTCCAATGGGACAAAAACTCAGAGAATGTGGCTGGCTTAACTTTTAAGGGACCCCACTCCCTACCCTAGATTGACGAAGCACTAAGGCTCCAGAAGTCCAGGAACTTCCCAATGCCATCCCAGAGCAACCAAACATAAGGGAAGACATAGTTCTTCCTCTCCCCTGCACTACACTGACTAAAGCCTGAGGAATCAGCAGACCACTTTCTCCCACACTTTAGTAAAGGCTGGCAATGACTTTCGCTCCTCAGAGCAGATTGATTGGGATCTTAGAAGTTACTGAAAAAGAAAAAAAAAAGTTATGAACGCAAATGCGAAGAAGGGGCCTAGCAGAACCAATCTCAAAGTACGCTACAAAGCAATCATCATATCAAAATAATTTCATACTGGTTAAATAAATAGAAAAGTTAGTAAATAATATATATCAGATAACATCCAGAAGCAATTAGGCATAGTAGCATAATGCTTGATAAACCCAAAGACACCAAACTAATGTAGAAAGAACTCACTATTCGACAAAGATTGCTGGGAAAACTAGAAAGCAATCTGGCAAAAATTAGGTTTAGACTAACATTTCATACCATATACCGTGATAAGTCCCAGTGGATATATGACTGAGATATAAAAAGTCACATTATAAACAACTGAGAAGAAAAGGAAAAGAGATATCTTCCACAACTACAGCTAAGGAAGCTGTTCTTGACCAAATAAGGGACAATCATAAAAGATAAAATGGAAAATTTTGATTACATCAAAATTAAAAGCCTGTACAAAAATCAATGCCATTAGAATATGATCTGCAACAGTTATCCTGGGAAAATCTTCACAATGAATTTTTCTGATAAAAGCCTCTAGGATTAAATACAAAATCCTCTGTTTGGCATTCAAAGGCATTCCTAACCTAGCCCCCTCTGACGCTTCTGGTCTTCTTACACCTTACTCCTCAATATGTACTCTTTAATCCAGTGACACTGGCTTCCTGGTTGTTCCACAAACAAGATATTCCATCTCTCAACACAAGGCATTTTCTCCGGCTATCCCTCAAGCCTCAAATGTTTTTGCTCCTCCACTCCACCTCAGTTAACAATAGACATTAGATTCAAAGATTTCATTTTTATTTTTTGCTTAGGTGTCAATAGGGAATACAGATTGGAGGCTTACAGCGGACAGCATTTTTCTGGAGTTGTGAGGGACCCATCATGTATTCACTGAATGTGTGAAACTCCAGAATATGGTTATTCTAAGTTTATAAATGAAGGATAAATAAGATGTTTTATATGTGTTCATTGTTAACTATTTTTGCAATGTGAGAAAAGTAATAATAACCTAGTCCTAAATTGTGATGAATGAAATTTTTGCTATTTGAGGTAAAATCTCTTAGATTATAATTTGATATTGTTCTGAGTTTTGATTTCAGGTATATTTTTCTGAACTGTCATTAAGCCAATAATCCACCATTCAAGGGAATGCCATGTACTCTGCCCAAAAGGGAGTGCAGTCTGAGAACTGCTACAGGTAGAGATGTCTGTGCCTGGAAAGTCAGTCACTCCCTTAGTTTCCTTCATGTCCAAGCTAAAAATCCTTTCTATTACTGGAAGCCTTCCCCAACCCCTCTTAACTCTAGCATCTTCCCTCTATGTATCCTGCATAGTGCTTGCTTTGTATGTTTGTTTCACGTTTTCTCTCCCATTACATTACATCCCTTGACAGGAGGGGCTGTCTTTTGCCTCTTTTTGCACATACAGCACTTAGCGTAGTGTTTGGTACACAATAGGCACTTAGTAAATGCTTACTGATTAGCTGAACTGGCACAAAAAGAGCCACTGACAAACAGGTAAATGGTCAAAGAATATGAATAGTCAGTTTTCAAAAAAAGAAATACATGCTACCAACAACCACATTAAAAAAATTACAAATGACCAAAAATAGGATACAAATTAAAACCATGAAGTTCTACCTCATAACTACCATATTAACAAAGGTGACCAAAAAAAAGGAAAATAACAATTTTGGAGGGGTTTTAGGAAAGGTACATTAATATGCTCAATGTTAGTGGAACTATGAACTGGTCCAATCATTCTGGAGAGCAATTTCAAATTATATCCTCAAAGTCACTAAATTGTGTCTAAGCTTTGTCAAATCTATACCATACTAAGCACAGTCCCCAAATAGGTTTTTAAAAAAAGGAAAAAACCCATATGAATAAAAATCTTTATAGCAGTTACTTTTTATTTTTAACAAAGAATTAGAAATAAAGTTAGTGCTACTCAACAGGATACAGCTTAACAAATTATGATATACGAATGTAATGAAATATCAGAGTGCCATAAGAAATAATGAACAGGATGGAATTAGAAAAACCTGAGAAGACCTGTATGTACTACTATAAAGTGAAATGAGAACAGTATATACAAAGAGATTAATG
This sequence comes from Phascolarctos cinereus, assembly GCF_003287225.1. Taxonomy (NCBI): domain Eukaryota; kingdom Metazoa; phylum Chordata; class Mammalia; order Diprotodontia; family Phascolarctidae; genus Phascolarctos; species Phascolarctos cinereus. Next base: position 78,475,010 of record NW_027555736.1, read on the forward strand.
ATGAAAAGGAACGCAGTGCATAATTCCTTATCTCTTGCTAGAGAGGTAACAGACTAGACATGTGAAGTTAGATATGTCTATTTTCAGACATGGCCAATGTGTGAATTTGTTTTCTTCCACTATGTTTGGTACAAGAGAGGACTTTTATTTGAAGGCAGTGGGTCAGAAGGAAACTGTGAAAGGTGGGTTTGGGTGGTTGTGATAGTCATGCAAAAAATAAAAAGGTCAATGAAACATTTAAAGATATAAAGAGCAATTCTGTTACTGTAATGTTAAATTTGGAATATATTTTTAAAACTTCATAATAGAAATTCACAGGTTCATACATACCTTTTTTCTGTCCTTTGATTATTAAGATGTTTATATTTGTGTGTGTTAAGTTCATAGAAAAAATATTTTTAAAAGGGAATAAGACTTGACCCAATCCTAATATGATGGGCAGGTTTTAGCAAGTAGTTTTTCACATCAGATCACAGATTTAAAGTCATATATCTGTCTGAGAGGTATAGAGAATGTAACAATCTCATCATATTCGTTGATTAAAAGCTACATGCAAATAAATAAAAGTACAAATAAATAAATAGGTTAGACTAACTTACTGGTTAATTCACTATATAACATTAATGTTATTACATTAAATCTATAAAAGGTAGTTTGAGAATAATCCATATTTTTTACTATATTTCTCAACTTACCTATGAGTGAGGGATATCTCTATTTGTTTAGTTCTTCCTTGATTTCTGTCAAAATAATTTTCAAGTTGTCTTTGTACAAGTCTTTTTGTATGTCACGATATATGAATGCCTAAATTTTTTTTTGCATTCTGTAGCTATTGTATAGGATGCAGATGATTTTTTAAAAAAATATTATAATAACCCTTTACTAAAGTCACTTACTACCTTCGCTAACTTCTCTGTTAATTGTCTTGGGTTTTTGGAATGTAAATATAATTTGTCCCATTCTAGGAATAGAGAGAGACTCATGTGAGTTTTAATTCTGGCCATACAGTGGCCAGCCCTGTTCTCCCAGCTCACCTGTCCAGTCAGGTCCAGTGGTTCCTAAATGAAAGCAATAAGGATAGGGACTGACTGACCCTCCTACATGAAAACATCAGGATATTTCCCACTTCTAATTAGTCAGTTTCATATTCTATCCTTTGCACCAACATCCAGACAATTTGGCTAGGACAACAGAGAAGAATACATAAGAAGAAAACACTGATTACACAAGGCAGCTGAGAAAACCCAGCAAAGAAGCACAAAAAAAACAACCAAAAGGTAGTAAGGAAAGCAGGAGATGTTCTTGCAGGAAAAATAGTAGAGGGGGAAAGATAAATATAGAATTTATTGAGGAGTCTCAACAATTCAAGTCAGCAGATATGTAGTAAACAACCTATTATACTAAAACTACTACATTAGACACAAGGAAGATACGAAGATTAATAAAACGTGCTTCATGCCCTCATCATGGGTGATGAGACATGGTACACACAAATAAGTATAATGTAAAATAAGTGCCAGGAAAGATGCAAAGTGCTATTGCAGGGCTAAATAGAAGTTCAATTTCAATTGAGGGGTTCTGGGAATACTTCATAACTTTCCTGTAGATAATCAATATGCTGAGAATTGAAAACTGGCTACTCATAATTTTGCACTCACAACCTAATATGAAAAAATTAGGAACTCAAGTGAATGAACTTTGATAGAGTCTTTCACCGGCCACTAAAATCCTGTTCTGATGCCAATTCTGCTCTCTGCCATGATGCCATGGCTCTGAAGTGACCTTGGATATTTGAAAGCTAAATAAAGTGAAAATTCTGCCACAAACTATCAAACAGCAAAGGCATTGCATACAGGCCCAGAGGTGGCCTGGATGGGTGCCCTTATCTAATGACAGTTCTACCTAGGTTAGTAAAGACTCCTCACCAGGAAAGCTTCCCATAAACTGAGGAGTTTTTAGGGTCAAAGAACCTCAAAAAACTATTTACTGAGGATTTATATTTTGTTTTGGTGGAGAGAGTATACATATTGTTTTAAAAATCTGATTTGAACAATACTAAAATATTGCTTATCAACTAGAATTCCTAGGCCCCCTTAACTACGTTCATGAGGCCCACGAAGGAGGCTGTAATTATGTCTTCTCTCAGAGGCTGTAGTTATGTCTTCTCTCAGAGGCTGTAGGAAAGCACTACTTTACTCCAATCACCTCACCATGGTTGACTAGTGGGGGGAAAGAGAGAAAGGTTTCATTGTCTCCGCCCAATATCACTGCTACTGTTATGAAGTGCCAGGGAGGGAAAATGAAGCAGGAGTTAAGAGTTTTCCCTGAGCGTTTGTTTAAAACTGACTGACAACAACAGTAGTTGGCAGAACAAATAATGATATTCGAGTTAGGGAGATTGTTCCAACTTCAAATTTGGTTTAACTAAACTTTTGCCAGCAAGTACACTTTGGACACCCTGCCAACAGAAAGTATATTTGTATATGAATACCTGTGTAATTTCCAATATCTTCCAGCCACAATTTCATTTTTGGTCCAGGAGGTTTAGGGTCAAGAAAATATAAAGGCATAGAAATGTTAGATCTGGAAAAGACCTGGTAGGTGAGGAAACTAAGAAAGATATTTTATAAAGGAAGATAGGGACATTACAATGGGTATAATCTGTAGGGATTTGGTGCTTAGAAAGACCACTCTTCTGCCTCAGGAGAAAAATCAGAACTCCTGGGGGCAACTGACAAATAAAAGAGTGAGAGGGTACGGACCCAAAGAGGTTTCACAGGAAATTAGGGAGGAAAGAGTGACCATGGAGAAAACAAATGTTAACAATAAACTGCACAAAATCAGGGATATAGGAAATTCCTACCATGGGATAACAGCCTATCTATCACTTGCAGAAATTGCTATTTCTAAGAGCGAGGAATAATATGGAACATAAAGTATGTTAAAAGGTATGTAAAAGGAAGGCTGGTGCTAGGTTGGGGATTAAAATGCCAAAGGCAATACGGAGCCAGTGGTGTTTACTGAGTAGGGGAGTGACAAAGTCAGACTTGCGCTTTAGGAATATCACTTTGGCAGTTGTGTGGAGGATGGATTGAAGAAGGGAGAGACTGGAAGCAGGGGGGCTATTGCAATACTCTAGATGAAATGTGAGGGGTCCTCAACTAGGGTGCCAAATGTGTGAGCAGAAAAAAAGGGGATGGATGTAAGAGATTATGAAGGTGGAATCAACCTGGGTGACTGGAAGGATGGTAGTGCCCTTGACAGAAACAGGAGAGGTCAGAAGAGAGGCAGGTTTAAGGGAAAGAAATAACAAGTTCTGCTTTCGGACATGCTAAGTTTGAGATCTTTACGAGATACCCATTTGTAAATGTCCAATAAGCAGCTGAAAATTAGAGAAAGGGGATGGTGATGTGGGTAATCTGCTGAAAGGTGTGAGAGGGTTCATGTAGAGGGACTGGCTTTGGCCAGGAGAAAGGCCACTTTGTCATTAGAACTCAAGTAAAGTAGAAGAGAATGGGAGATAACATCAAGGGGTTCTGAGATGTAAAGAAAGGAAAAAGAAGGAAGCTTTTGGCAAATGACTTCTGTTTTCTCAGCAAAGTATGAGACAAGTTCCTCACCCATCCATCAGTCAAAAAATCTCCTTCAGTCAAAAAGCATGTATTAATAAGTACTTACCATGTCCCAGTTACTGTGCTAAATGTTAGTAATATAAAAAATGGTTAAGGGCAGCTAGGTGGCACAGTGGATAGAGCACCGGCCCTGGATTCAGGAGGACCTGAGTTCAAATCTAACCTTAGATGCATAACACTTACTAACTGTGTGACCCTGGGCAAGTCACTTAATCCCATTGCCTACCCCCTACCCCCCAAAAATAAAATAAAATAAAAAATGGTTAAACAAAAAACCAAAACTAAACACTATCTCTGCCCTCAAGTAGCTCATATTCTAATTGGGGAAACAACCACGTGCATACAATGTATGTATATAGGGTAAAGTGTTAGTAATCTCAGAGGTAAGGCACTAGCAGTTGGGGGAGGAGGATGGGGGGGCACTGGGAAAGGCCTCTTGCAGAAGGTGAGATTTGAGTTGAGTCTCAAAGGATTTCAGAAAAACCAGGAGGTGGAGGTGATGAGGGAGGGCATTTTAGACACAGGGGAAAGTCACTGAAAAGATAAGGAGGTCGGAGATGGAATTTTTACAGCAAGAAAGCCAGTGTCACTGGATCATTTAGAGTACTTGGAGAGGAGTACAATATAAGCAGATCAGAAAGATAGAAAGGGACTTCATTCCTTCTGTTCAGTTACCAGCAAAAACTGAATAAGCACATAAAAGTCAAATCCAGTAAAATGCACACCTTAATTAGGAATTGTTGAATATTCAGAACAGCAACATTTAAGGCAGCAAAAAACCCAGAAACTGACTGTATTACTATTTGACTAGATAAATGCTATTTCTACATCCATTTGCAACAGTTTTAGCAGAAGCAGAGGGACCAGTAAACAAAGTGCATATATAAAACCAATTTCTCTGCAATTAGGAGGAAGGAATATGAGCAGCAACACAAGGTAGATAAGGCAGACATGAGTAGAACCTACTTTATTTCAAGGTACATAGACTCTCCCATACAGCTATTCTTACTCATTCGAAATTAGATGGTTTAAAATACAGTCAACTACCAACACCATGCATGCCAGGAAATTGAATCAATGAAGCTTTCTGAACTTCATCTGTAAAATGGGAACAAATCCTAGTCTTGTCACCCCAAATTTAGTATTCTTTCCACTGCACCTCACTGCCTCTAAATAAATGGGAGCAAGTGGCAGGGAGATTTGAAGAGACATTGACAATGGTGGTTTGTAACTAACAGGTTCCATGTGGTAAGGCAGATTTGAAAAGAAAAAAAATCACTAATAATAGATATGACAACACAAATCAGCATACAAGGTTGCACAGAAATAACCTTTGTTTAAAAAAAATGACCTGTTACTACTACATGGCAGATTAGACTAACAAAACTTTTAAGTGCTTTTAAATGATGAAGATAGTGAGCCCCAATCAATTCAACTCTCCTACCCTAGTGGTTGTCTTTCATTCTCAAAGAGGACCAAAATGACATCACTATATTGGCATCCAACTGTAGCTGATCAGACTAATACAAGCTCAGAATGCTCTCCCACAGATCAGACACAAATAAATTTGCTCATCTCATATTTCTTTTGAGCTACTTCAATTCAGCTTTGCTTACGGAGCACAGCACCTTCTCTGATGAGGGCACGCCCTGCTGGTTGGTCCTGTACCAGTGTTTCCCACCTCACATAATTAATTCCAAAGTTCTTAAGAGAGACCTTGAGAGTGTCCTTGTATCGCTTTTTCTCACTACCATGTGAACGCTTGCCCTGTGTAAGATTTTTTTGACAAGCGTACATTTGTTATCCAAACAACGTGGCCCATTGTGGTTGCACTCTCTCCAGTAGAGTTTGAATGCTTGGCATTTTAACTCAAGAAAAAACCTCAATGTCTGGTACCTTATCCTGCTGGGTGATCTTCAGAATTTTCCTAAGACAATTCATATGGAAACAATTCAGTTTCCTGGCATGGTGCTAGTATACTGTCCAGGTTTCCTAAAGACTCAAACAAATACAATCTAGCTCTTCCACTGTGCCCTCTGACACCTGTTTCACATGCAACAAATTCATTTTCTTTGGTTCACTGGTCAAGGAGGGGGAATTAGAATGCTCCTTTCACTGAATTGCCACTTCCTGGCTCTCCCCTTATCTCCATCACTCAATAAACTTCACTTCTTTTGAGGTTTGTGCTATTCATATCTACCACCCTATCAAAATCTTGGTAGCTGCTGTCAACAGAACCCTAGGTCACACCTCTTCTTTCCTCAATGAGTTTGGTATATGGCTCATAATTTTTTTTCCTCTTCCCCAACTTCTGCCCTATACTTGGGGACTTCCACATACAAACTGACTGTCCTTTAAATATTCTAATCACTCAGGTCCTCAATCTACTCACATCCCATCACCTACTCCTCTACCCCACCTCAGCCACACACAAAGATGGTCATACTCTTAAATTTGCCATTTACTCACAAATGTACCACTTCCACGTTCAAGAATTCTTGACCTTTCCCTTGGTGAACCAATTCAACTCTCTACTGTCCTCTCTTGAATCGCTAACCCTCTTATTATATCACCAATTCCTCTCTGTCAAGTCTCAGACCTGGATCACTCAACAATCTACTGCCTTCACTCCTACACACATGCTGATGAAGAAAATCACACAATCATTCTAAATGGGTCCACTACAAATTTATGTTGTACAACCTCAACTGGGCCCTCACTGTTGCTAGGTAATTCTTATACCTCCTTTATCAACTCACTATCTCACTCTCCACAGTGGCTCTTCCAAACCTTTTCAACCCTCCTCAAATTTTCCATGACTCCCCCACCCTCCACCCTCTCAGCTGAAGTCCTTGCTTCATGTTACAGGAAAAAAAATGAGGCCATTTTCCGTGAACTCCCTCTTCTCCCCCTCTTCCTCATGTCCTATCACTCAGATACCTTCGGCCACCATCTCCTCCTTTTAACCCTGTCTCACATGTTCAGGTGGCTTTACTCCTTACCAGAGAGGAGGCTAACTCCTCTAGCAATCTCATTCCATCCTGTTGCCTCCAATAGATTGCCCCTTGTGTTATCCCACTGTATCACTTATTTCTAGTTTCTCCCTATTCACTGGCTCATTCCCTACTGAAGACAAACATGCCCATGTCTCCCCCATGAAAAAAACTCTCACTTGATACTTCCATCTCTACTAGCTATTGTCCTATATCTTCTGCTCTTTGTAGGTTAAACTCCTCACAAAGGCCATCTGTAATACATGCTTCCATGGACTTTCTCTCCTCTTATTCTCTTGTTTAGCCCTTACAATCCAGCTTCTGACTTTATTACACCACTTAAACTGCTCTCTCCAAAAATCTCTTAGTTGCCAAATCCAATGACCTTCTCTTAATCCTCATTCTCCTTGATCTTTCTGCATTTTTTGACACTGTTGATCAACAATGTGAGTGATCTCCTGCTTGATATTCTCTTCTCTCTCTTGGTTTCCTGGTTCTCCTCCTACCTAACTGACTGCTCCTTCTCAGTCTCTTGCTGGTTTCTCACCCAGATGATGCCCTCTAACTATAGGTGTCCCTCAGGATTCTGTCCTGGGTCCTCTTCTCTTCTCCCTCTATATCATTTCACTAGATGATCTCATCAGCTCCCATGGATTTAATTACCATCTCTATGCTGAAGATTTTTAAATCTACCATCCAGTCCCGAATTCTCTGCTGACCTACAATCTAACATCTCCAACTGCCTTTTGATGTCTCAATCTGGATGTCCAGTAAACTCTCATACTAAATATGTCCAAAACAGGACTCATTATCTTTCCCCCTAAACTCTCTCCTCCTCCTCCCTTCCCTATTATTGTAGCAGGTAACACCATCCTCCTGGTCCTTCACGTTCACAACCTAGGAGTCATCCTGGACTCCTCACTATCTCTCTTACCTCCCCATATCCAATCTGTTGCCAAGGCCTGTCAATTTCACTGATTTCCACATCGTAACATCTCTTAAATACACTCCCTTCCCCCCTCTGACACCTGTCATCTGTCTGGTACAGACTCTCATCACCTCACTCTTGGATTACTGCAATGGCCTGCTGGTGGGTCTGCTGCCTCAACTCTGTCCCCACTTCCCACATCTTCTATTCAGCTACTAAAGTGATCTTCCTAAAGCACAGGTCAGATCATGTCATATCCCCTCTTCCAAATCAATAAACTCCAGTGGCTCCCTATTGCCTCCAGGATTAAATACAAAATGCTCTCTTTGGCATTCAAACCCCTTCGTGACCTAGCCTGTTCCTACCTTTCCAATCTTTTTACACCTTACTACTCCCCATCATATACTCTTTGATCCAGTGATGCTGGCCTCCTAGCTGTTCCAGGAACAAGATAACTGTTGATGAATTGATTGATTCTTAATTACTGCTATCATTATAAATGGGATCTGGTCCAATAATACATTTATGCCATTATGGTATAATGTAAAGAACACTGACTTTGGAGTCAGAGGCCTGATTTCAAATCCCACCTCTAACAGTACCTGTGTGATCCTGGGCAAGTTACTTAATCCCCTGGGTCTTAGGTTTTTTTGTAAATTGAGGCCTCTAAAGTCCCTTCCAGTTCTACCTTGTTGAGTTGTTCCAGGTGTGTCTGACTCTTTATGACCCTGTTTGGGGTTTTCTTGGCAGATATACTGGAGTGGTGTGCCATTTCCTTCTCCAGCTCATTTTACTAGAAACTGAGGCAACCAGAGATAAGTGACTTGCCCAGAGTCTCTGAAGGCAGATTTGAACTAATGTAGATGAATCTTTCTGACTCTAGGCTTAGTGCTCTATTCACTGCACCATCTAGTTACTCCACTAGCTCTAGCTAGCTAGCATTTATACAGTAAGGTTTATAATGTGTGTTACAATGTTATCTTTTTTTTTTTTTTGAGACAACGGCGGTTAAGTGATTCGCCCAGAGTCACACAGTTAGTGAATGTTATGTGTCTGAGGCCAGATTTGAACTCAGGTCCTCCTGACTCCAGGGCTGTTGCCCTATCCAGCTAGGTGGCACAGTGGGCCCAAGATCACTAATCTATGATCCAAATCAGCCCTCACTCAAAGCCCACCAGGGAGGAGGAATCCACTAATTCCTAACACAGCTTGTTCCATTTCTTGGAGTTCTGACTACAAGAATACAGAAGAGATTTTTCCTTACATGGAATCTAAATCTGACTGTCTGTAACTTCCAGGCACCACTAACTTGTACTGTCCTCTGGGAGTCAACAATTCAGTCCAACAAGCTTTACAACTACCATGTGCCAGACACTGAAGAGACAAACATAAAGATAAAACAATCCCTGCCCTCAAAGACCTTATATTCTACTGGATGTCTAAGCCCCCTTCCGTATGACAACCCTTCAAATACTTGATGACAGCTCTCATTCCCCTCCTAGGCCTTTTCTTCTCCAGGCCAAACTTCCTCAGGTTTTTTAACTGTTCCTCATATGGCATGGTCTCAAGGTCCTTCACTTTTATGGATAATCTCTAGCTTGTCAATGTTCTTTCTGAAATGCAGCACCCTGAACTAAACACTATGCACTTCTCTTAATTAAGCCTCAGACTGCACAAATTTTTGGCTGATACAATACACCACTTACTCATATTGAACACACGCTCATCAAGAGAAACATGAAAATTCCCAGATATTTTCCAGATTAACTATTATCTAGCCACATCTTCCCTATCTTCTATTTGTAAACCTATTTTCTTGAATCCACATATAAGCCTTTATATTTACTACTATTAAAGCTCACCTTATGAAATTTAGTGGATCATTCTAACTTTGAATCCTGACTCTACCATCCAGCGACTATCAAACACCTTGTGTCATCTGCAAGGACGCAAGTAGCTAGTTTAAACTGTACCTAAGACCCACCAATGCTAAAACACGGCCCACTCTAGAATCAGTTTTCTCTGACTATTCTAATTATTAGGCAGCAGGAAAGTTCTAAGCACTCTGACTCCTTTATTTCCTATTCCCTGATTCCAGCCATTGGAGAAAGGCAGAGGGATATTTTCAAGCAGATAAAGGCCACTGAATTGAAGAAACAAGTCTCTCCCTTTACAGATGGAACAAAGTTACTGTCTGCCATCAATAAGTAACAAAGAATAAAACAGGGCAACCAACACAAAAGGTTATGCTGATTTCATCCCTTAATTTGATGCCTATGCCTCTACCTATCAATTTAGTAGTTAGACTGACAGTATTTTAATGTGATTATTACATTTTGACTATTAGTGTAAAGCAGAAGTTCTTAACTTCGATTCTATAAACTTTATTTTGATAACCATATTTTATCTAACACAATTAAATACCTTTGTAATCCTACATATTTTAATTTATGTATTGAAAACGTTATTCTAAGAAAGGTCCACTGAGACTTCACCAGGCCACCAAAGGGATCCATGATACAAAAATGGTTTAAAAACCCCTGGTATAGAAAGTAATTACAAAATAACAATAAATTCTTACAATGCTTTATAACATATTACAATTTTTTGTATTTTTCTTCTCCATCACAACATCCCTGATAAAGGTAGCACATTATGCTTACTTGACAAATTAAGAAACTAAAATATAAAAAGGAGATTAAATGACTTACCCAAAGTCACACAGCCAATTAGTGACGAGGCTGGAAGTAAAACTTAACAGTGAAATGACAAAGTACATATTATTTCTCTCAAACAAAGGAACAAAGATACCTAGGTATTTTTTACTCACTGATTCTCAACTTTTCCAATATTCAATGAGCTCAGATTCTAAGACAAAAAAAATCCCACTAGAACACATTATTTTTTCAAAAATTAATTTTTAGTTTTCAACATTCATTTCCATAAGATTTTGAGTTCCAAATTTTCTCACCATCTTGCCCCTCCCCCCACCCCAAGATGGTATGCATTCTGAATATCCCTTCCCCTAATCTGCCCTCCCTTCTATCACTCCCCTTCTCTTATCCCCTTCCCCTTCTACTTACCTATAGGGCAGGATAGATTTCTATACCCCATTATCTGTATATCTTATTTCCCAGTTGCATGTAAAAATAATTTTTAACATTTGTTTTTAAAGCTTTGGATTCCAAATTCTCTCCCTTCCTCCCTCCCCACCCACCCTCACTGAGATGTCAAGCAACTCAACAGAAGTTATACATACATGTGCAGTCATGCAAAAACACTTCCATAGTAGTCATGTGAAAAACTAAGTATATTTCCCTTCATCCTATCCCACCTCCCATTTATTCTATTCTCTCTTTTGACCCTGTACCTCCTCAGAAATGTTTGCTTCTATCTCCTCCCCCTTCCATCATCCTCCCTTATTCCCTTCCCCCCTATTTTCCTGTAGGGTAAGATAGATTTCCATACGCAACTGAGTATATATGTTATTCCCTCCTTAAGTGAAGTCCGATGAGAATAAGTTTCACTCATTCCCTCTCACCTTCCCCCACTTCCCCTCGACTGTAAAAAGCTTTTTCTTGTAAACTGTTTTATGTGAGATAATTTACCCCATTCTACCTCTCCCTTTCTCGTTCTCCTAGTATAATCCTCTTACCCCTTAATTTTATTTTTTAGATATCACCCCTTCATCTTCAACTCACCCTGTGCCTGCCATCCATCCATCCATCTATCTATCTATCTATCTATCTATCTATCTATCTATCTATCTATCTATCTACCTATCTACCTATCTTCCCTCCAACTATCCTAATACTGACAAAGATCTCATGAGTTACAAATATCATCTTTTCACATAGGAATGTAAACAGTTCAACTTTAATAAGTCCCTTATGATTTCTCTTTCCTGTTTACCTTCTCATGCTTCTCTTGAATCTTGTATTTGAAAGTCAAATTTTCTATTCAGCTCTAGTCCTTCCATCAAGAATGCTTGAAAGTCCTCTATTTCACTGAATGTCCATTTTTTCCTCTGAAGGATTATACTCAGTTTTGCTGGGTAAGTGATTCTTGGTTGTAATCCTATCTCCTCTGCCCTCTGGAATATCATATTCCAAGCCCTCCAATCTCTTAATGTAGAAGCTGCTAAATCTTGTGTTATCCTGACCATGTTTCCACAAAACTTGAACTGTTTCTTTCTGGCTGCTTGTGGGAACTCTGGAACGTGGCTATAATATTCCTAGGGGTTTTCCTTTGAGGATCTCTTTCAAGAGGTGATCAATAGATTCTTTCAATTTCTATTTTACCCTCTGGTTCTAGAATATCAGGGCAGTTTTCCCTAATAATTTCTTGAAAGATGATATCTAGGGTCTTTTTTTTTTATCATGGCTTTCAGGTAGTTCAATAATTTTTAAATTATCTCTCCTGGATCTACTTTCCAGGTCAGTTGTTTTTCCAATGAGATATTTTACAATGTCTTCTATTTTTTCATGTTTTTTTTCAAAACCAAAAGAGGTTTTGTCTTACAGTGCCTTGATTTCTCATAAAGTAACTAGCTTCCAATTGCTCCACTCTAATTGTTAAGGAAGTATTTTCTTCAGTGAGCTTTTGGATTTCCTTTTCCATTTGGCCAATTCTGGTTTTTAAAGCATTCTTCTCCTCATTGGCTTTTTGGACCTCTTTTGCCATTTGGGTTAGGCTATTTTTTAAGGCGTTATTTTCTTCAGTATTTTTTGGGTCTCCTTTAGCAAGCTGTTGACTTGTTTTTCATGATTTTCTTGCATCACTCTCATTTCTCTTCCCAATTTTTCCTCTACTTCTCTTACTTGCTTTTCAGAATCCTTTTTGAGTTCTTCCATGGCCTGGGACCAATTCATATTTTTCTTGGAGCCTTTGGATGTAGGAGTTTTGACTTTGTTGTCTTCTGGTTGTATGTTTTGATCTTTTCTGTCACCAGAGTAAGATTCTATGGTCTAACTCTTTTTGCCCTGTTTGCCCATGACCCCAGCCAATTATTTGACTTTTAAACTCTTTGTTAAGGTAGGGGTCTGCTTCCAGTGTGGAGAACGTACTGTTTCAAGCCTCAGGGGTTTTGTGCAGCTATTTTCAGAGATACTTCTAGGGATCTGTAAATTTTCAGTTCTTCCAAGGTGGTATGATAAGGGTCGAAGTGTTTACCTGTGCTCTGCTCTATGAGTGACCACAAGCACTCTTTTCTGCCTTGGAATTGTGAGGATTTTCTCTTCACCACCACCACAAGCTCCACCATACCAGCACTCCTCCTTGCCCCAGGACCACTGCCCAGAACTATGACCCAAATCTAAGCACAGGCAAAGCAAGAGAATCCTGTCTCAGTACCAACAAAGGGATCCCTGCAGTCCCTCTCTGATCAGCTTCTTGATCCCTCCTCTGTCTGTGGGCTGAGCTCCAGAAGCAGCCGCTGCCCTGAGGCTGCACCGGGACTGGGGCCAGACCTACCTCCTCTCTCACCCTGGTCTATCAGACCTTTCCTACTGACCTTCTAAGTTGTCTTTCATGCTTGTGTGTTGAGAAGTATAGAAACCACCACAGCTCCTGTGATTCAGTCCCCAGAGGCCTGCTCCAGGTTTGCTGAGGACTGGTCTTTGCCTTCATGGCCACGCTGAACTGCGCTCCTCTCCCAGCCTGGCATAACAGACCTTTCCAATCAATCATCTAGGTTGTCCTGGGCTGGAAATTTGTTTCACTCTGTCTGTTCATGGGTTCTGCTGCTTTAGAATTTGTTTAGAGCCATTTTTTACAGGTATCTGGAAGGGTTTGGGGGAGAGCCCAAGCAGGTCACTGCTTTTATTCTACCATCTTGGCTCCGCCCCAAGGACATATTAATTTAAAGTCAGAATCATTGAATCTCAGAGTTGGAAGAGACTCCAAAGACTTCCTACTCCAACTAATTCCTAAACAATAATACTTTCTAAAATTTACCCAACAAACGGTCATCTAGTTTTTGCAGAAAGACCTCCAGTGAAGCCAAGCTTATACCCTAAGGAGGTTGGTCAATGACATACACTAAAATATTTATAATGGCACTTTTGGGCTTTGCCACCACCTTTTTTTGTGGTAGGAAAGAACAGAAAACAAACCTATTGATTGGGCAAAGGTTAAACAGATTGTGATACATCAATATGATGGAATATTACTATACTCTAAGAAATGACAAACATGATGATTACAGAACATGGAAAGAGTTACATGATCTGAAGCAAAGTGAAGTATAGTCAAGAAAAAAATATATACAATAATTACAGCAATGTAAATGAAAATAACAATGACAAAGCAATCAAAAGTGAATTCAGGCATACCTCAGAGATACTGTGGGTTCAGTTCCAAATCACCACAATAAAGTGAATATTGCCATAAAGTTAAGTCATACAAATTTTTTGGTTTCTCAGTGCAGGTAAAAGTTATATGTACACTATACTGTGGTCTATTAAGTGTGCAATAGTATTAAGTAAAAAAACAACAACAATGTACATACCTTAATTTAAAAATACATTATTGCTACCACCTTCTCCACTATAGTCCCTCTCCTATATGGATAGACATGACACTGTGCTAACCCTAACCAGTACTCGGTTTCTTTTATTGTTCATTATCCATGTCAAACATACTAACTTCAGGCATACCTCAAGGCTCTAGTGTAGGTTCGGTTCTCTTTTTACATAGGAAGGATGGGCTTGTACACAGTTAGCAAATGTCTGAGGCTAGATCTGAACTCAGATCTTCCTGACTCCAAGCCCAGTACTCTATTCATGAGCCATCTAGCTGCCCCATAGTGGGGAGTAATGTTAGAGAGGTAAGAGATAAAGAAGGGGGAAAAAAGAGCTCTTAGTTAATGGACTCAATTTTTTTTTCTGAAGTATGAGGAAATATTCTGAGCTGAGAGGAGAGAGGAAGAAGGATGTGTAGGAGGCTTGAGGAGAGAAGAGATAGTTTAGAATAGCAGTTGTTGTGTGTTAGAGAATTAAATAAGGCTGAAAAAATTGCCTTGGTGCATTGAGAGTCCAGTTGAAGTCAACAGTTTTGTGTCCCTCTCCTTCCATTCAGTAGCATGTACACAGGAGTAATGGTGGCAGAGGGTAGGAGTAATCCAGGATTGACATTTGGCAAGATGTGATAAGTTATGAGAAAAGAGAACAAGAGAACCAAGAATAAAACAATACTTAAGAGCTGAACTGGTTTGTCCAGAGATCAAGATTAGGAAGAGAAGAGAATGTAGAAAGAATAGGATGAAAGTACTGAGGAATGGAAGAATTAGAGATCATGGTGAAGAAGAGGAGTCAGTTTAGGAGGAGTAAGGCGTAAGGTGTGCTAGAGCTAAATGAAACAGGCTCACAAGAGATAACTGTTAAATTTTCAGCATGAACATTTACTCTTCAGAATAACGCAAACACTAAAAGTCAGCTTGATTTATTTTTGTTGTTGTTATTGTTGATTTTCTAGGCTTCAGAAAGTGATGGAGAAAGTGTTAATGCAGATTCAACGTAAAAGTATGTCGTGTGTACTTTTTTTTCCCCCAGACAGCCAGCTGGTAAACATCTAACAGCATACTTTCAAATGAGGTCCAGGGGAAGATGGAAGGATAAAAATGTTTTGATCAGATAAAGGCATTTCAAAGCTCTTGAACATGGAATGGCTGATTGATGGTGGCTAGATCAAGGGAGTGAATATCCCTGTGTGTGGCTGAGGTAGAGTAGAGAAGTAGGTTACAGGAGTTAAGTACACTGAGTAACTAGAAGTTAAGGGCATTTAAGGGAACATCAGTACTGGATGCTGAAGTTCCTATTGTGAAGGCAGGAGCTGGGGTGGAAAGGGAGACTGCAAGCCAGGCACCAGATCCTTCGAGAAAGAAAGGAAAATAATGCAGAGCTCAGGAGATGGTGGCTACAAAAATTTAACTGAGTCATGAATTTGGATTTCATGACTCTCAGAGGACAAAGGACTGCTGAATGATGGTAGAAAAGGGAGAAACTGTAGTGTCCATGAAGAGCAAGAAATATTTTTACTCTCTCACCATGAGCAGTGAGTCAGGATCTGATTGAAAATGGAGTTGTCCCTGGAAAAGATGGCCAGGAACACACTCAGTACCATCCAGAGGAAACCAAGTCTCCCTAAGTACCAGAAGATAGAAGAAGCAAGAAAGAAAGTGGTATGAGGTGATTTCCCCAAAGCACAGGCCTGATTATATCACCTTCCCGGTTTTCTTAACACATCATTTCCTCCCACGCATTCAGCAACCTAACTATACTGTTCTATTCGCTGTCCTTGCACATGACACTCTATCTCCCTTTGATCTGTGCAAGTCACCTATCTGCTTCAGTTTCCTCATCTGTAAAGTGGGGATAATAATAGCACTTAACTCAGGGTTTTTGTGAGGACCAAATGAGACGATGTTTGTAAAGTGTTTGGCACAGTACTTGGCACACAGTAGGTGCTTAATAAATACCTATTTCCTTTTTTCCTTGACTGGAAAAAAAACCACATTATTGCTAAGAAATGTTAACTACCATCTGAGCCTTCAGCGAGTTATAATCTTTTTGTTAGTGGAGGGTCTTGCCTCAGTGTTGATGGCTGCTGAGTGATCAAGGTGGTGGTTGCTGGAGGTTGGGGTAGCTGTGGCAATTAATTATTAAGACGACAATGAAGTCCACCACATCAACCGATTCTTCCTTTTACTTGAACACTTAGAACCATTATAGGGTTATTAACTGGCCTAATTTCAATATTGTTGTGTCTCAGAGAATAGGAAGGCCCAAGAAGAGGGGAAGAGAAGAAAAGAACAGAGGAGCAGTCAGAACACACATTTATCAATGAAGCGCACTGTCTTACATGGAGGCCATTTGTGGCTCCCTAAAATAATTACAATAGTAACATCAAAGATCACTGATCACAGATCACCATAACAGATATAATAATGAAAAGCTTGAAGTATTGAAACAATTACCAAAATGTAACATGGAGACACAATATGAACATACGCTGTTAGAAAAATGGCACTGACAGACTTGCTTGACTTAAGGTTGCCACAAACCTTCAATTTGTTAAAAAAAAAAAAAAGGAATACCTGCAAATCACAATAAAGCAAAGTGCAATAAAGTGAGGTATGCCTGTACTGCAAAATTATAAAGAGCAAGCATGGAGCCAAATAAGAGATGTGAGAAGACACTTCTACCCCACTTCTTTGCTGAGGTAGAAAGTCCAAGGGTGTGGAGCACTGCATATACTTTCAGACTTTTCCTATTTATTGATTGGTTGTGTTGATTTTTTTTCTCTTCCTATTTTTCTTTGAAAACATTTTTATATGGATGGCTCTCTGGAAGAGGGAAAGGGACACAGAGAGAATTTAAAAAACAAAGAATATCAATAAATATTTTAAAAAGACCTTCAATAAGGGGAACCCACACCTTACACCCACTGCTCCACACAATGATGCCCTATGAAACTAAGAAGTCACTAGGACTGGTCCGTGAACTTCAGTCACCCTTCTTGCATCTTCATTTGTTATTCTGACTCTGGAATACATCTCAGAAATATCTTAGTCTACTGTCTTGTCAAAAGAGAAATAATAATGCTAATGCCATGAATCAACTTCCTAAAAATAAACTGCAGTTTAATAAATAAACTGCAATCTACTATGGCCAAATTATCAACACAAAACTAAATTCTTTAAAACAAACCTCAAAGATGACAAAGCCTTTTGGGCCATTTGGCATTAAAAAATCTATATCTGGAGCTGTCAACTATTTTTACTACTTCCCTTCTGAATTCCACAACACCTTCAGGAGAAAACTAAAATCCAATTAAACTTCCTTCTTTCTAAAGAGTGTCTTATCACCATTTACTTAACAATATGTACCCAGCTACCATGTGAATGGCAATATATAGTTTTCAAAGCACTTTCACATATGTGTGTATATGTAGTTTCATTTGATCCTTACAAATGCTATGAAGTAGAAAGGAGGGTTACATGCTTAGAAGGAACCTCAGAAATCATCCAATCTAATTCATGCATTTTACAGATAAGGAAATGGACGCCCAGAGGGTATTTTAAAAGGAATACAGGTGGCAAAGCCAAAATTCAAAACCAGGGTTACAGACTCAAAATCTAAGCTCTTTCCACCCACTGCATAATTTCTATAGCAAGAAAGGTAAGAAGTTCCATTTTATAGGTACTGATCACACCACATCTGAAGTACTACATCCAGTTCTGAGTGACACTATTAAAAAGGATACTGACCAACTGGAATACAGATCAGAGGTCCACAACTAGTATAATAACATGGCATGGCTTGGACTAGCCACAAAGACCTGGGAAGAGAGGAAGCTAACACAAGATCAGGAATTGAGAGTGTTCTTTGTTTGTCTTTTCCCTATATATATGGAGGTTTTTTAGGATCTTTTGAAAGGAGACAAAGAGAAGAGGTGGACAAGCTTCCAATGGACATGAGAAACAGTAACATCTGTAGTTGCTTCCTTCAAACTCAAGCTTCCTTTACAGACCATGAAAAGTGACTTCTAAATGGACAAAATGAAAGGTATATAACAATATTTTTACTTTTTTAATCATAGGGTGCTAGGAGGCTGAGGAAAAACAGACATGAGAAAGTGACAATCCTTATCCTCACCAATGTCCTCCATTCCACCCCTGCACTTGGACAGCCAGTCTTTATTTCTCTTCTATCATCTACAAAAATACTCTTCCAACCCCTATAACAAAATACATATATGTACATATACATATGTATATTTATAAATTATCTTGCAGTGCTGATCCAGCTCCAACTGTCAACTGTAAAAGAACTTCTCCATCTTTCAGAAGCCCTCTAGGGGTCACTTAAATTATTACATTCTTTTAAAGATTTTAGACAGTCAGCACTATGTTAAATTAATTGAAGACTGCATTGTGTCAGTCCACCAATATCAAGTTATGACTTACATAAGTTTGAAGCTTTCTGGCAGTTAAGTAAAAGGAGATTAAGACAGGAAAAAGAATAAAATTAAACAAGTTTTTCAAAAGAAATATTAAAGTCTTACCAAATACCAATGGGATTTTCTAAGACAGACATTCACATCTTGCCTAATCTGTACTCTTGCTATATGCTCTGCTGAACTGTTAAAGTTCTTAATTTCATGATTTCTTTTCTGTTCAATATAACTCCAAGCTCCAGGCCCTATGTGCCCAGAAGGCAGGGTTCTCATAATTGCTCTGGTTCCAGTATAAACAGATTTCTTAACTTCCTTATCATTTTTGCAAAATCTTCTAATTAACAAAGTGGACCGCTCCCTTTTGTTTTTAAAAAAATCCTCCTCCATGTCTTCTTCAAAATGATCAGTACAATCTTCCAAATGACTCAAAAAGGGCTTGGTGGGCATTCTTCCAGGAAAATTATCACCACAGCAGCTTTTATTTGAACATACCATTTTAACCTTCTGGCAAGATCTTTCTAAGCATAAATATTTATCACTTAAGGTATCATAGTTATCATATCTCTTCAGTCCATTCTTTTTGTCACAGTCATTTGCCAGTTCCATTAAACTACAAGTATATGCTGAGTAATCGCCCTTTTGATCATTTCCAATATCTGGTAGTTGTACACAGTTGCCACAATCATCTAAAATTAAGCCATCAGATATGGTACAAAAAGTCTTTGATACATTTCTCTCAACTGCATAATGAAAATGAAATATAGCCATGTTATCAGTATGACCTCTGCTAGTTTGAATAATTGCTGATTGACTTCTAATAGGATTTGTTTCTCCTGGAGGTTCATCTACTTCCAGTTTAATTCCAGCAAACATGTTTCTTTCCAGTGAAGATGAAATTCCAGTATCCAAACACAGGTTTTCTTCTGATACAGATTCACATGACTTAGACAACTGGCTATGTGAACTCTGACAGTTCTTATGCATGTTGTTACAGTTAACGTTAATATACTCCACTGAATCTGGCACACTTCTCTCCCCAAAGTTTTCACGGCTATTCGTATCATTCATTGCGTCTTTACTTGAGACTGAGAAAATCTTGGGCAATGGACTTTCAATACGTTCTTCTCTAAATATGTTCAAGCATGAGAGAGTATGAGGAATTTCTTTGTTTGGTTTATTAGTACGTCTTTTTATAACACTGGTGTCTGAGGCATTTTCACCACTTTCATCTGTAGCTGAGTGAGCAGCTATCACTTTCTTCTGTGTCACAGGAACAAGAACAGAAGCTACCATTTCTTCAGAGGTCATCTTGACACACATGGACTTCAGTTGTTGGGGGTTTTTCTCTCTCTAATGATCATATCATGATTTCTATGAAATAACAATTTGCTAGAAAAATAATCTAACATATATAAGTCCTGTTTTAATGTAGCAGTTATTCTCTTCACAGTTGCAATAGGTCAAAAAGAAGTTATTCCTTCAGTAACTTAGTAACATGAAATGTTTTTCCAGGAGACTTTTGTAAATATAGTAATTTTGTAGTTTACTTTTGCAAAAACCGTAATTTTCCACCCCCTGTCTGTTCTATGAGGTGTAATGGAATTATTTTATTTAATTTTTAGCAGAGGGGGCATTCTGGAATAGCTGCTCCATCACTTAGCTGCATTTCATTTGACTTCGGTAGCCAATTCAGGAGTTTCCTGCAAGGGGAAAAAAAAAAGAAAAAGAAAATATTATACTATGCTACAAACTAGATTCTTAAAAAAATTTTAAAATCTTTGAAAATATTACCAAGTTATTAGATCTACTTTTAATAATCAGAAATGTATTTACTTTTTAAAAATAATACTAACCAACATAGTTATGGATTTCATTTACAATACAGACTTTATTTTGGAATCATTATATCTACAATATCAGTAAGATGCTATTAATAGTGCAATAACTATAAAATTCTAAATTTTTATAGATAAATATGTTCTATAAAAATAATTGGATTTAGTCTTATTTAATTTAGCTTTCTTTGTCTATGGAAGTAACATTATGGGCTGTGATTATTTCATTTACTCAAGCTAATATATGTTCTGGAATTTTAATAACAAATTTTATCTGTCCTAAATTTTTACGGATACAAATGTGAACTTTTTTGTCTTCCTGCCTTTATATTTTATCCCTCACGCTCCTTTTTACCTCCCCTTTCACTTAATTTGCATTAGTTACACATCCTCTCTCAAACACAAACACAATCTCTCACCCACTCCCAAGCACAAAGAAACTGTCACACACATATTGAACAATAATAGCTAATAAAAGCTAACACTTATATAATACTTACTATGTACCAGGAAATGTGCTAAACATTTTTCAATGATTATCTCACTTGATCCTCAGAACAAGGTGCTCTTATTATCATCATTTTGCAGATGAGGAAACTGAGGCAAATAGGTTAAGTAATTTGCCCAAGGTCACATAGGCAGTAAGTGTCTGAAGCCAAATCTGAACTCAGGTCCTCTTGATTCCTGGCCCAGAACTCTACTCACTGAGCCACCTACCTGCCAAGGGTCAAAAAAAGGCAAAAATATGTTCTGATGGGAATTTGTTGTGAATACCAGCGTTCCCTACCATGAATGAGAGATAGCAGGGTCATGATGGCATTTTTTGTGTCATAGGCCTCTCTGACAGTGTGATGGACCTTTCTCACAATAATGTTTTTGAACGCATAAAAATACAAAGAATTACAAAGGAATTCAATTTTATTGAAATACAGTTACCAAAAATTTTAAGTTAAGAAGCTCTGTTAAGGGCCTCAGTTTCTCACATGTCCCTTCCAGGATCATAGAGATGTGGAGCTAGAAGGGACCTTGGAGATCATTTAGCACATGTCCCTAATTTTTACAGCTGAAGGAACTGAGGCCCAGAATAGCAGACTGATTTGTTTATGGATCTACAGGTAGCAAGCGACAGAAATATAATGCAAATTCAGACCACCGTCTCACTTTCTCTAAAATAATAAGATACCTTCCCCCCCCAAAAGGGACAGTATTACACTGTGCTACAAAGTACAATTTAAAAACACATGAAAACACTGCCAAGTTATTAGATCTAATTTTTATAACCAGAAACATATTTACTTTTTTAAAACCATACTAGCCAGCCTACTTATAAATTTCACTTAAAATATAAATTACATTTTGGAATAATTGCATCTACAATTTCAGTAAGATTCTGAAGTCTCTTATGCCTGGGTTCCTGTGACCCTGGTTGCAAAGGTCAATTACTTTAGGGAGGCTTTTGTGTCTCCTCCATACTATGTTAGAATTTGGCATACCAGCTACTAAAGAGATTTTAATCATCCCCAAATGCTTTAAGGAACAGGTGTTTTTAAGTGTGGTTATTTTGCTTTGGCATGCTCTTTGGGAAGGAGTTTGTTTTTAGGAGAGAAAGTGGTAGTATTCCATCTTGGCTGAAGTAGGTGAGACTCACTAGTGTAACTGGTGTAGGGTTGTCTTGACTTGTTGTTAGATCGTTTTTGCTGGTAAAGAAAGGTGTTTGCTTTTTTACACTTTCCTCTGACCGAGTGTTGTCCTTCCTACCACACACTACATGACGAGCCCTGTGAAAATTTAAGGTAGTGGTGTTGGCTGGACAAAACGTAATTCATGAGACACTGGATTTTACAGCCTGAAGGGGAAGGGATAAAACAAGGGGGTTCAGGAAGCCTCAGGCTAGTCAAAGCAAATGGGAAGGTTGGGAAGAAAGGCCAACCTGAAGGAAGATAAGGGTAGTTTAGGCCAAGCTCCAGGGCTAGAACAGGGAGAAGTGGCAGTGGGACAGGGAATAGCCATGCAGTAAAGGACAAAAGGAAGTCAGAGTAAGGAAATAACCATTCAGCTTCAGATTCAAAATACAGGTGGATCTGAGGTAGAAGTAATTTTGAAGATGGGTAATCATTAATTAGAAAACCAATAAGTCAATGAAATGCCAAAGCAGGAAATGTTTTCAAATATTTGAAACGATTTCATATAGAGGGTTGAGTAGACTTGTTCTGTGTTAATACAAAAGGCAGACCCAGAATGAAAGAAAGAAAGTTACAGGAAGATTTCAGCTCAATGCTAAAGCAAGACAGGGCTAGCAATTCTAGTTGGCCAACAATGGAATGGCTTTGAAGCACAAGGACTACTTCACTGCCTTCTCAGAAGGAGAGAGGAGAAGGCTGTTGGCCGCACTTCTTTTTTTTTTTTAATAATTAATTTATTTATTTTTAGCTATCAACATTCACTTTCATAAGATTTGAGTTTTAAATTTTCTCCCCCTCCTACTTCTCCCCCACCAAGACAGTGTACAATCTGATATAGACTCTACATACACATGATGAGCCCTGTGAAAATTTAAGGTAGTGGTGTTGGCTGGACAAAACGTAATTCATGAGACACTGGATTTTACAGCCTGAAGGGGAAGGGATAAAACAAGGGGGTTCAGGAAGCCTCAGGCTAGTCAAAGCAAATGGGAAGGTTGGGAAGAAAGGCCAACCTGAAGGAAGATAAGGGCCCTGGGGGGGGGGGAAGCTGCTTCCCAAGCTTCTGGCCCACAGACTGAAGGAGAATTCAGTGGCTGATCAGAGAGGGATTGCAGGGATCTCTTTGCCAGTGCTCAGGCAGGAATCTCTTGCTTTGCCCATATGTGGATCTGGGTCACAGTTCTGGGCAGCAGTGCTGGGGGTGAGGAGGAACGCTGGTGTGGTGGAGCTTGTAGTGGCTGTGGACAGGAACCCCTCCTCACAGTTACAGGACAGAAAGGAATACTTGTGGTCACAGGCCAGGAAAGGAGTAAACACCTCGCCCCTTATCATACCACCTTGGAAGAACTGAAAATTTACAGGTCCAAAAAGCCAATGAGGAGAAAAATGCCCTAAAAAGAAAAATTGGCCAGATGGAAAAGGAAGTCCAAAAGATTACTGAAGAAAATACTTCCTTAAAAATTAGAATAGAGCAATTCGAATGACTTTATGAGAAATCAAGACACTAAAACAAATCCAAAAGAATGAAAAATTAGAAAACAATGTGAAATATCTCATTGGAAAAACAACTGACCTGGAAAATAGATCCAGGAGAGAGAATTTAAAAATTATTGGACTATCTGAAAGCCATGATCAAAAAAAGAGCCTAGACACCATCTTTCAAGAAATTATCAAGGAAAACTGCCCTGATATTTTAGAACCAGAGGGCAAAATAGAAATTGAAAGAATCCACAGATCTCCTCCTGAAAGAGATCCCCAAAGGAAAACTCCTAGGAATATTGTATTCCAGAGTTCCCAGGTCAAGGAGAAAAAATATTACAAGTTGCCAGAAGGAAACAATTCAAGTACTGTGGAAACACAATCAGGATAACACAAGATTTAGCAGCTTCTACATTAAAGGACCACAGAGCATGGAATATAATATTCCAGAGGGCAAAGGAGACAGGATTACAACCAAGAATCACCTACCCAGCAAAACTGAGTATAATCCTTCAGGGGAAAAAATGGTCATTCAGTGAAATAGAGGACTTTCAAGCATTCCTGATGAAAAGACCAGAGCTAAACAGAAAATTTGACTTTCAAATACAGGACTCCAGTGGAACATGAAGAGGTAAACAGGAAAGAGAAATCATAAGAGACTTATTAAGATTGAACTGTTTACATTCCTGCATGGAAAGATATCTGTAACTCATGAGAACTTTGTCGGTATTAGGGTAGCTGAAGGAAAAAAAAAATTGTATGTATGTATATATAGATAGAGGGCACAGGGTGAGTTGAAGATTAAGGGGTCATATCTGGAGAATAAAATTAAGGGATGAGAGAGGATGATACTCGGAGAAGAAAGGGAGAGGTAGAATGGGGTAAATTATCTCACACAAAAAAAAAACAGAAAAGAAAAGTCTCTCACAGTGGAGGGGAAACAGGGGAAGGTGAGAGGGAATGAGGGAATCTTATTCTCATAGGATTTGGCTTAAGGAGAGAATAACATACACATTCAATTGGGTATGGAAATCTGTCTTACCCTACAGGAAAATAGGGGGAGAAGGGGACAAGAGAGCAGGGGGGTGATAGAGAGGACGGCAGATTGGAAAGAGGGTAATCAGAAGCAAATACTTCTGAGGAGGGACAGGGTCAAAAGAAAGAATAGAATAAATGGGAGGGCAGGATAGGATTAAGGGAAATAGAGTTAGTTTTTCACATGTCTACTAAGGAAGTGTTTCGCATAACTGCACATGTACAACCTATATTGAGTTGCTTGCGTTTTCCATGAGGGTGGGTGGGGAGGGAGGAAGGGAGAAAATTTGGAACTCAAAGTTTTAAAAACACATGTTTAAAAAAAATGTTTTCACATGCAACTGGGAAATAAGAAATACAGGAAATGGGGTACAGAAGTCTATCCTGCTCTACAGGAAAAATAGAAGGAGAAGGGGATAAGAGAAGGGAGGGGGGAGAGATAGAAGAGAAAGCAGACCAGGGGAAGGGGTATTCAGAATGCATGCCATCTTGGGGTGGGGGGAGGGGTGAGAAATTTGGAACTCAAAAACTTGTGGAAAATAAAAAAAATAAATTCTATTATCTTTAAAAAAAATTACTCATTCCATTGTCTCCTTTACTCCAATGCTGTAGAAATAATTGGATGTTCTGTTTGCTGGGGTCAAACTTTCAGCTTGTGTTTTTTATCTCATTCTTTCCTGTCCACTCCAGGAACTTGCCCATTTGATCCCCTCTTCTCTCTCCCATTTTCAATCTCTTTTTATACATAATCTTTTTATCCTTGTTACCTACAAACTTGCCCAGATCTCTATCACACTTTAAAAAAAAACCCTTTCATTTGACCTTGTCATCCCCTCTAGCTATAATTACTGTCATTCTCCTACCATTTCAGTTAACTCCTAGAAAAAGCAATATTCACTATTCATTGCCTTCACTTTTTCACCACTTAATTCTCGCCCCCTTACCATCTACCACTAGACTGAACTGGAACTCTCCAAGATTCTATATGATCTCAATCACTAAAGCCAATGACTGTTTCTTAATTGCCATGCTTCTTGAACTCTCTGCATCTTCTGCTACGCCCTCCTCTCTCTACCACCATGACAATGTTCTCTGGGAATCCTCCTATTTGTCTGACTATTCTTCTTCAACCTGCTCTTCTGGATCATCATCCATGTGCCTCCTCCTATGCCTAGGTATATCCCAGGACTCTGCGTTTGGCCTTTTATGGTCATTCTACACCCATTCTTTTTGGTGATCCCATCATCTTCCACGGGTTCAAATACGATCTCTAAGCAGATGACTCCCAAATCTACAAGAGTCCCTCTGCTCTCCTCTCCTCCTTTCTCTCTCTTCCATCTCTCACTCCTCCTCCTCTTCAGCTCCAGTTCCATATCAACAACTGCCTGCTTTGGTTCTTAAGTTGTTTAATATGTTTATGTTTAATAGTAGCCTCCTCAAAGCCAGGAATTGCGTTCTGTTTTTCTTATATCTTCCCATGGCACTAACTACAGTGCTTTGCAAACAGCAGGTGCTCAAAAACAGTTGCTGGCTGACCACACACACACACACACACACACACACACACACACACACACACACATATGCATATATACGTATACATACACACATACTAATATGTAATCAGTTTTTTAATCATCAAGACTCATAATATCAGAGTTGAAAGGGGCCTCATCTTAACGTCTACCTAAACAGAGAGTACTACCAAGTTAATATATCTAAGATATGTTTTTAAAATTCTAAGTTATACAATTGATCTAGCAATTACTGAATGGTTTCATATATACCAATAAATAAACCAACAAGTATTTATTGGGCACCTATATGTCATAATATATACAATCTAAGCATGGTATAATAGATAAAAACTTGGACTAAAAGCCAGAGAACTGGGGTTTAAATCCTGGCCCTGTGTAATACTGGGCAAGCAACTTACCTTCTCTAGCTTTTAATTTCTTTATTTATAAAATAAGGGAAGAGGGTGTTGGATCAGATGACTTTTAAAGTCTCTTCCAGCTATGTCTTTTTTAAAATTATTCGAACATAAAGAAATTTCAAAACAATGGAGAGAAAAGAAATTCATATATGAAAAAAGCAGTGAATGATATATTTTTACATATAACCATTATATATAGATGTAATAATACTCCACAGAGTCCTAATCTAATCCCTCACTGTGCCCTGGTAGTTTCTTTGGGTTCTTAAAGGCTGATGCAAATGAAGCGCATGTTCTGGCAGAATCTACAATGCTACAAAGATTTTTGAGTATGGCCCCAGCACTAGAGTGTGTCTGCTTTCCAAAGACTGGCTAAACCAAATACAGAGAGAGACTAATTCACCAAAAAGCTGTCCACTTAATAATGGTGATGCCCTACCCCCACGTGACTGTATTTTTTGGAAGTAATTTACTTCTCTTTTTTTCCATTTTTTAATTTCTAAAACTTAAATACCAAATGAGAAAAGAAAAAGAAACATATTACAAACTTAAGTATCAAATTAGAAAAGAAAAATAAAGCATTGCCATATGCACAGCGGAATGTAAAAAAGGATTCAAAATATACAGCAATAAATTTCCATTTCAAGAAAGCTTATATAATACTACACACTGTGTTCAGAGCTATTTTTGTTTTGCTTCCTTGTAACTTTTCTTTTGTTCTCTACTGTGCACTTTTTACTTTGTTCTTTTTCTCCTCATACTACCCCCTCCACCAAGGCTATAATTAAGCGCAGAAACATACACACATATACACACAAACATATACACACACACTTATATACATATACATATACTTAGATATTTATAGCCATACTCACATATAGACATATACATCTATATGCATCTATGTATGACTGTACCTATGTATATGACATATGTACAGACATATGACATATACATCTACATGCATCTATGTATGACTTCTTTGTCCTCTGTTTCTCTGAGGGTGGATAACCTCTTTCTTCAAAAGTCCAAGTCTTGGGGGCAGCGAGGTGGCACAGTGCATACAGCACCCACCCTGAAGTCAGGAGGACCTGAGTTCAAATCCAGCCTCAGACCAAACACTTCACACTTACTAGCTGTGTGACCCTGGGCAAGTCACTTAACCCCAACTGCCTAGAAACAAACAAACAAACAAAATCCAAGTCTTTCCACATTTTACTAAGTCTACTAACTCATCATTTCTCACACCACAGCAATAGTCCAACCTTATACTGCCTAGTTATTTTAAATAGTCTAAAATAATATTGATTAATATGGCTGACATATAGTATAGTTTTCCTATTTTTCTCTTTTGATTTAATCATTTTAGCTTTAACTTTGTTGGAGATCATGATTACTAACCCTGCTTTCTTTCCTAATAAATTCTACTCCTGATTTTTATTTTGTTTGCACATATCTTATTTTCTATCCCTCTTGACTCCTCTACTTTACTTCTACCTACTACCTTGCCCTCCTATTACTTAATCTACCCCCTCCATACATCCTTCTCTTATTCCCTCCCCTGTTAATCTAGACACTCTTCTATACCTCCCTTATGCTATTTCCTTGCCCTCTTCCCTCTAAAAATCTCTCCCCCCTCCCTATCCTTTTAGCCTTTTATTTGTCTCTGAATTTATAAGACTTTTCTACCATACTCTCTCTCTCTCTCTCTCTCTCTCTCTCTCTCTCTCTCTCTCTCTCTCTCTATATATATATATATATATATATATATATATATATGTATGTAAACATATGTATGTGTGTGTGTGTGTGTATTGTTTCCTCCTTAACTCATTCCCAATGAGAGCAAGGTTCCAGAACTACCAGACCTCCTCCCCCATCTAATTCCTCTATGTCAGTTCTTCCTCTCACACCTCATTTGTATAAGATAATTACTCTTTTCCTAGCAGTGCTTCTTAAACTGTGGGTCACAATCCCATACGGGGTTTTGACCCACAGTTTAAGAAGTGCTGGAAAAAGTTTAAGAAGCCCTTTCCTAGATGGTATATTTTTCAGAATCATATCATACTCAGCTCTACCCCAACCTTTCTCATGAACTACCCAATTACTAACTACAATCTCAGACATATGGTTTACATTTCCTTGTATAAAAAGTAAAGTTTGTCCTTATTAAGTCCATTGTAATTAGTCTTTGATGTTTCTACCTTATATTTCTCTTGGATCTTATATGTCAAATGTTCTATTGAGCTCAGGTCTTTTTGCAATAAAATCCTGAAAAGTCTGGCAATTCATTGAACATCATTTATTTTTGTTCAGGATTATGCTTAACTTTGCTGGGTACAATATTTTTGGCTACAAACTTAATTCTTTTGCTCTTCAATATATAGTGTTCCAAGAACTGCAATCTTAAGTATAGCTGCTGCTAGGTCTTGTGTGATTCTAACTGTGGCTCTGCCATATTTGAATTTGTTCTTCTTTCTCATAATATTTTCTCCTTGAGCTGGGGATTTTGGAATTTAACTGATATTCCTGTAGGTTTTCCTCGTACCATCTCTTTCAGGTCATGATCAGTGTATTTTTTCTATTTCTATTTTCCCCTCTTGTTCTAACATTTCAGAACAATTTTCTTGAATTATCTCTTGTATCAAGATTCTTTTTCTTGATCATAGCTTTCAGGCAGTCCAATTATTCTCATGTTTTCTCTTCTTAATCTGTTCTCTAGATCAGTTGTTTTCTTTTATGAGATGTTTCACATTCCCTTCTATTTTTTTTCATTCTTTACATTTTGTAATTTATTTCTCTATGAACATGTTGCTAGACCTGAAGGCTTTTCTCAGTCTTCATCCTTCTTTACTTCTCTGGAGCATTTGACATAGCTTAACACTCCTCTTGTATAATCTCTTCCTCTCCATGTTTTCCTGTCATTGCTCTTTCCTGGTTCTCCTACTACCTATTAGTTCATCATTCACTTTCTACCTCCTAACAACGAACATACTTTAAAGTTCTGTCCTGGGTCCTCTTACCCGTTTTAACACACTCTCTTGGTGACCTTATGAGTTCCTATGGGTTTAATTTTTATCTACATACAGATGACTCTCAGTTTCTAGCCCTAGTTTCTCCCCTTAGAGCCAGACATCTGAAACTCAAAATGTCCAAAACTAATTATCTTTACCACAAACCTATCCTTCCTCCAAAGTTACCTCTTTATGTCAAGAGCACCATTATTCTTCCAGTCACCCAGATTTGCAACCTCACAGACATCTTCAACTCTATCCCAGATATCTTGCCAATTTTATCACTACATCTCTAACACATTAGTTCTTCTCCTCTATTCACCTTTTATTTCAACCACTCTAGTTCAATCAATCACAAAACATTTATTAAGCACTTACTACATGTTGACACTGTGCTAAGCAATGGAGATTTAAAAAAAAGAAAGGTAAAAAAAGAGTCCCTGTTCTCAAGGAGCTCACATTCTAATGGAGGAGACAACATAAAAACAACTATGTACATACAAAATATACAGAGACCATCCCCAGAAGTCTTAGTCTTTAAGATATTAAAGCTTAAAACTACACTGAGAATTTTGGAACACCCTGAATAATGTAAATGGCAGGTAGCTGCAGAGGGAAGGCACTAGCAGCGGGGTGGACTGGGAAAAAGCCTCTTACAAAGGTGGGATTTCAGGTGAGTATTAAAGGAGGCCAGGGGAGCCAGGAGAAAGTGGTAAAAAGGAAGTAGCATTCTAGACATGAGAGCAGCCAGTGAAAAGGTACAGAATTGGGAGATGTAGTGTCATGTGTGAGAAAGAGTAAGAAGGCCAGTTTGGGAGTTATGTGGTACACATATTAGAACTGGGAGAGACTCAAGAATAGGAGTACAATTAGAATATTATTTCAATAGTCCAAGCAATGATGAGGGCCTGACCTAGGGGGATTAGGGGTGTTGAGGGAGTGACTATGTGAATGGAGAAAATGGAATATTTGCAAGAGATGAGGTGAAATAAACTACAAGATCTGGCAACTGATTCGATATACGGAATGAGTAAGAGTGAGGAATTAAGGGTGGCACTGAGGTTACAAACTTGGGTAACTAGAAGGAAGTCTGGTACCCTGGACAGTAATGGAGAAGTCCAGAATAAGAGTAGATTTGTGGGGAAGGATAATGAGTTCAATTTTGAATATGTTGAGCTTTAAAATGTCTGTGGAACATCCAGTTTAAAATGTCTGATAAGCAACTGGTATGATACAAGACTGTACGCCAGGACAGAGCTTAGAGCCGATATGAGGATCTGGGAAACATCTGCATACATATGACAACTGAATCCAAGAGAGCTGATAAGTTCACCAGGTGAGAGAGTATAAAGAGAAAAAAAAGTCCTAAGACAGAGCTGTGAGGAACACCATAGTCAATGGGCAATATATGGATGAAAACCCAGCAAAGACTTAGAGTAGTCAGAGAACCAAGAGAAAGCAGTGTCACAAAAACCCAGAGAAGAGAGAGTATCCTGGAGGAAAAAGTGGTCAACCATGTCAAATGCTACAGACAGGTCAAGAAGGTTAAGGAATAAGAAAAGTCTATTAGATTGGACAATTAAGAAATGAGTGGTAATACTGGAGAGGGCAGTTTTCAGTTGAGTGAAGCTGGAAGCCAGATTGTAAAGGGTTTGGAAGTGAGTGAAAGGAAGGGAAGCAGAGGCACTGAGTGTAGTTATGCACCAAATGCCACCAGTTCTAACTCTACCACATCTCCCACATCTGGTGCCTTCTCTCTACTCACATAGTCATCACCCAAATTCAAATACTCAATGTTTTTTGCCTCAGCTACTACAATGGCCTCCTAATGGGTCATCCTGCTTCAGGTATCTCCTCTAATCCATCCTTTGCAAAGCTGCCAAAGTTATATACCTACACCACAGGTCTGACCATATCATTTCCTTACTCAATAAACTCCAATGGCTTCTTACAACCAAAAGGCTCAAATATAAACTGCTTTCCTGGGCATTTTAGCTCCTACAGCCTGACACCAACCTACAATTTCTAACCTCATTATTTATTACAACCTCTACAACACTCCTCCCTCTAGTCCAATTACCTTTCTCTCTGTTCTTCACACACAAAACTCCATTCCCATCTCTATGTCTTTGTATTCACCATGTCCTATACCTGGAATGTTCTCCCTTCTCATCTTTACCTCATAGAATCCCTCTATTCCTTTAAGTCATAATTTTGCTTCATCAACTCTACATTCCATCCAAGCTGACCTTCTTGCTATTCCTCATACTTGACATTTCATCTCCCATCTCCATGCCTTTGTCCTGCTTTTTGTCTATGCTTAGAATGTTCTCCTTCTTCTAGAAGACCTAGTCTTCCTCAAGGCTCATGCACAACTCTGTACTTTGTGAAGCTTTTGTGCATTCCCCAGCTGCTACTATGCCAGACCCCCCCATCTTATACTTATGAATTTATTTTGCATATATTTTAATATACGTCTATAAGCACATGTTGCCTCCCCAGATTGAAATAAGCTCCCTGAGGTTAGGAACTATTTAATTTTTGTCTTTGCATACCTAGGGCCTAGCATAGTGCCTGGAAAACAGCAGTTATTAATAAATGCCTATTGGTTGATAGATGGTGTATCTTCCCAAGTAATGAAAGCTATCTGCCAGCAGGGGCTTTCTCATACTTTTGCATTAGTATCTCTTGTGCTTAGTACAGTGCCTGGCACTGGCATTTAATAAATGCTTGCCAATTGCACTATTTGGCTAACCCAATCCATGAAAGGAGCAAAAACAAAAAAGTGTCTTTGGCTCTGTGTGGTGCCCTCTACTGCAATAATAGTGGCAAAGTGGGAGGAAAGGGTCTTAGAAATGAATCTATAAATATTACCTTAACAGCTAGCATCCTAAATATAAGCTCTGACCAACAACTGAAAAAATACTGTTGGAAAAGAATGATATCTATCATTACATTATCACTACAAATTAAATTGGAAGACAAAAGGAAAACAAAGCTAAATTGAAGAATAGCAGACAGGTTTTCATTGAGTAAATGGTAATTTTACATTACTGTGGTAATAACAGCATAGTGCTTGGCAAATATTAAGTGCTTAATAAATGCTTGTTGACTGACTGATAACTATTTGCAAAAAGACCACCATGAGGGAGTGCCTACACACTGATGAGGTCACAAATCTAATGAAGTGTAGCATCAAAGTATAATCAAGTATGGAATTTTACAGTATAAACAGATTACATGAACTGTTCTATAAAAATGAAGAGGTAGAATGGTATGGTTTTTAAAATCCCCTGAATTTGGAGTCAGACAACCTGGGCTAAAATTTGTTCTTGGCTGTTTACCATTTCCTTATCTAAGTCTCATTTTCCTTAGCCATAAAATGAAAGAACTGGATTAGATGATAAGCTCCTTTCTTCCAGTTCTAAATCCTATAGCAATAAACACAAAAAGAAATAGAGAAGGGAAAGATGAATGTGGACTGGAAGAAATAACATCCTCCAAGAGGGCTGTGACTTGGAAGACAAGATCAAAGAAGATATTAACAGGACTGACAACGCCCTGGGTCTCCAAGGTAAGAGACTATGTTATATTTGGTAAAAAGGAAGCTATTGTAGCCTGAGTAAAGGCACCATCAATATAAATAAAAGGCCCAGGGGATAGAGCACCGGCCTGAAGTCAGCAGGACCTGAGTTCAAATCTGGCCTCAGACCAAACATTTGACACTTACTAGTTGTGTGACCCTGGGCAAGTCACTTAACCCCAACTGCCTAAAAATAAATAAATAAATGAATGAATGAATATGTGTGTGTGTGTGTGTGTGTGTGTATAAATACATATGTATGTATGTATGTATATGTGTATATGCATATATGTATATGCATGCATGTGTATATATATGTGTATACACACACACACATATACATACACAAAAGACCCTAAAGGAGAGAATTTAAGAGAGAATTGGCTTTAGGGAGTTCACACAACCAATATAGATAGCATATTTTAGAAGCTTAGGAGTGATGGAAAGAAAAAGATGTGCTGGATTTGAGTGCAGTGTATGTTACCTGAGTGAAAAAGTTAATGCTTCCCTAAGTATCCAATTTACTATACAGATAGTATGAAGAGCTGATATTTATGTCTAAGTTTACAAAGCACTTTCATTACCTAACATTTACAAAAGTAAATACATTATTATTTTATCACATTATTACAAAAGTAAATACAAACCTGAGGTTGATACCACAGTCATCATTATCCTTTTTACAGGTAAAGAAACTGAAGCTTAAAGTGATTAAATGACCCATCAACACACAGCTGGTGTCAGAGGCAGAATTCGAAGGCTTGTCTGTCCTACTCCATGTCCAGCCCTCTTTCCACTCCACTACCAAGAAGTTAATAAACACTAAGAGAAATACAACTTGTGCAATGTAATATTTGAAATTAATAATAACTATTGTAACATTTTCAAAAAAGTACTGTTCAATTCATTCTTCAATTATTGCAATTAAATTTCCAATGCATTAAAAATATATGTGATGAAAGTTAACTTACTCTTGAATGGATAAACACAATAAACTGTTCTACTGCCCTAACACATTCTCACATTACAGTCTATTGGTAAAATGATACTAATTTAATAAAAACAAGGCATGATTCAGTCTTTGCAAAATGTTTTCTTCTTTGTTTCACCCTTATACATACACACACACACACTACTTAATTTATGTCATCATCATCCCTGATAAAACATTTTGCGAGGCAAATTATCGTGAAGATCATCAATAATCCACTGAAAAAATACATGATGTGGCAATTATAATGCCCCTTAAATTCACCTACCCTGTTCATAAAAGTGCTCATTTATGATACATTCATATGAGAATATATGATCAACAAGCTCAAATTATTAGCCCCTTGTTCCTTTAATGGGAATTAAATCAAATTCTAAATGGAAGCCCAAACCAACATCAAACTTTAATAGATTGTTTTAATTCCTAACATTTGGTTTTTGCCAAAATTAAAAGTGAAAATAGTCTGGGTTAAAACAAAGTATTTCTAATTGTGTTTCAAATGCCCTCTAATTTACTTTAAGAACTCACTCTAGCCCTGCTCCTCCCCCCCAAGAATAACAATTTTTTCTTATCTGATAAAATCAAAATACAAGGCATGTTTTTATTCAAATATTAACAAAGAACTAGTCGTAACACCTCCCCTGAATAAGCTGGAAAAAAAATTCAGCTTTTGGGAAGTTCATACAGCCAATACAGACAGCTCATTTTAGAAGCTTAAGAGTGATGGAAAGAAAAAGATGTGTCACATTCAAGTGTATGTTACCTGAGTGAAAAAATTAATGTGTTTCCCTAAGTATCCAGTTTACTATACTGATAGTACAAATAGCTGATATTTATGTCTAAAATTTATAAAACACTGTCATCATCTGACATTTACAAAGTACATACATTGTTTTATGTAGTAAAGCCTATCCCAAATGATTTCAAGCTATTTTTCCATACCCACAACTTGGAGCAAATTCAGTTGGTTGTAATTCAGGTTGCAAAACAAGTTTCAGACCATTTCTGAATCTCTGGAAAAGGCTTTCTCTCTGGAGATACAGAAGCTAAATTGAATCTTAGAAGAAAAATACATGTATTGATTTCTCAAGGTTATTGTAGTCTCGATTAGAATCCATATCTTTTGTTCTCAGTGAGGTTACAGTATAGTAAGGAAACAAGATGCAAAAAATTCACTCTATTACATGAGATTTAATTATTGTTATTTCATTACTGGGGACCCAGTTATTGGTTCTAATATCAGGATAAAAGTATTAACACTCGGCAAAGGGGAGATAAATTGATCCCTATTTGATGGCTAACACATGGTTTACTTAGAAAACCTCAGAGAAATAACAAAGAAATAGAAACAATAGCTCTAGTAAAGTGTAGGATAAAAATAAATCCATTAAAATCATCAGCATTTCTATGTAGCAAAGATCCAGGGGAAAATGACAAAAAGAAAAATCCTATTCAAAATAACTTGAAAATGGATCAAATATATGTCAATCAAGATATACTCAAGATATATTAATACAATTATAAAACATTTCTCAGAAATGACAAAAAGGGGACACTATTCAGTACTAATGGCTAGGTCACAAATAAAATAAAAATACTATCTAAATTAATCTACAGATTTAATTCTATACTAATCAAAACACTAAGGAGTAACTTATAGTGCTAGACAAAATAAAAAATTTCAATTACAGAAACAAACCATTTGGAATCTCAAGGAAAATAATGAAAAAAGGATAGAAGTAAATGCCACATGACAGTATATAGTTAAATAGATTCTGGCCCAGATGTAAAGAATAATAACATTAATGGCAACACAGAAGGAGGTCTCTACTGGAGTGACCCCAGGATCTGCTTGGCCCTGTGCTGTTTAACATTTTCATCTATGAATTGAATAAAGACATAGATGGCACACTAATCAAATTTATGTTTGACAAACTGGGGAAGAAGTAACAGATACATTTTACATCTTGCACTTGGGTTCAAAAATCAACTTCATAAGTACAAGATGGGGGAAGATATAGCTAAACAGCAGTTTATGTAAAAATGATCTGGAAGTTTTAGTGGATTGCAAACTCAATTAAGAATTAAGAGGGTGTGAAATGGCAGCCAAAAATACCCTATTGCAATCTTAGGTTACATTGAGACACACTGCATGCAGGAAGAAGGCAGTGCTAGTCCTGTTGTACTCTGCACTGAGGTCAGCTCAAATCTGGAATATTGTGTTTACTTCTGGATGCCACAGTTTAGGAAGGATAGTGAAAAGGTGGGAAGCATCCAGACGAAGGCAAATAGAATGGTGAAGAATCCTGTGTCCATGCCATGAGAACTGACTGAAGTAAATAGGGATGCTCAGCCTAGAAAAGAGAAGGCTTAGTCAGGATTATGATAGCTGTCTTCAAAGTATTTGATGGGCTTTCATGGATAAAAGGAATATGAATTACTCTACTTAGCCCAGCATAGCAAAGAATGAGGAGCGAGAAACAGAAAATATTATCAAATTTAGGGCTGATGTAAGTGTCCAGCAAACGTAAAAGGGGCTGCTTCAAGAGACAGTGGGATCCCTTACCTAGAGGTCTTCAAAAAAGCAATAGATGTGTTTAATGTCACACCAAAATACCAAAACGCTATTTTATAAAGCTAGATATAACTACAAAATTCTTTTGGAGAAACAAAGGGCCTAATGTCTCAAGTTTAATCATAAAAAATGCAGAAGTGAAGGGGAATAAATCTGACGTATACTTGAAAAACAGATGTACTGTACCTGGTAGATTCATGGTTTCACATGTAATACTTTTTTTTTACTGTCCTTTGTCTACAGAAATGCTCATGCTTGATAGATATCAAGTTCATAATAAAAATTTTCAAAGAAAAAAGGGGAATGTGGGGGAATAGCACTTTCAGACCTAAAATTATGTTATTAAGCAGTAATCATCAGTACTATTTGATATTGGATAAAAGGAAATCAACAGAACAGACTAGATAAGCAACAATCAGAAATAATCTAGCTGAATAGCTCCATGTTTATTAAACCCAAGAGCATAAAGTACTTGGGGCAAGGACTCCATATTTAACAAAAACTGCTGGGAAAACTAGAAAGCAGTTTGACAAAGGAAAAAAATAGACAAATAGCTTACAATACGTACCACAAAAAGCTGCAAATGGATATTCAACTTGAATAGAAGAGGTCATATCATTAAAATTTGGAGGAAATTAAAGAAGTTATATTTTACACCATGGCTTGGGGGAGAATTAGTTACATAAGGGACAAAAGAGATCACAAAGGATAAAATAGATCATTTCAATTATATAAACAAAATCAATTAAACTAGAATAGGAAAAGAAATTACCAACTAGGAAAAAAGATCTTTGCATCACACGTCTCTGATAAAAGTCTGATATTAAAGATGTATAGGTGATTAGCACAAACACAAAAGACCAAGAGGCATTCATCAATGGACAAATGGTCTAGGCAGATATGAACAAACTGTTCTCAAAAGAATTGCAAATTATTAACCATATGAGTGTTCAAAATCATAAATAATCAGATTTGCAAATCAAAACAATTCTTAAGTTTTATATCATATTCAGTAAATCAACAATGACATAAAAAGGAAATAGTCAAGGCTAAAAGAAGTGAAAGAAGACAGGCACACTAATAAACTGATGGTGAGCTGTGAATTGGTACAACCACTCTAGAAAACAATTTGGAATTAAATTAAGAAAATTATCAAAATTTAAAAAAACAAACCCTCCCCTTTATCCCAGATATCCCACTGTTAAGCATATATCCTAAAGAGGGAACAAACAGGTACATATACCAAAATATCTATACTATCTATACTAAATAATTATATTCTTTTTGTGGTATCACAAACAGGTGACACAGTAGAAAGAGCTCCTGGAGTCAAGGAAGCCCTGAGTTCAAATCAAGCCTCATATATTCACTAGCTGTGTAACCCTGAGTAAGTTAACCTCTGGTTTGTCTCAGTCTCCTCATCTGTAAAATGGGAATCACATCTACCTTGCAGGGTTGTCAAGAGAATCAAATGAGATGACATTTGTAACAAAGCATTCAGCATAGCTGCTTTGAAAGCAAAGCTGTTGGTGGTTTGCGTCAGGTGGCTTATTTACCTATGCTGGCTTTGCTGGTAGCCCACTTTCCTATTGCTCATGGGTTTCTCCCTGACTTTATATGCAGTTCTAGGACAGAAGAAGTCACTTAACGTAATTCCTCATTGGATTTCTTGATCATTATTCAGTCTGGTGCAATTTTTACATTTTTGCTTTAGTAGCTATGGGAGAACTGGGCTACATGCCTCCATTCAGGCAACAGTCTAGGCCAGAAGTCTTCAGACTATCTGCGACTGTGTCTACCATACATGCTGGAAAGGAAGTGATGTGGTGAATGGAAGAGAATCACTTATGTGTATATGCATAAATATGCATATAATATACACATCTGATGGAGTGTGTGTGTGTGTGTGTGTGTGTGTGTATGTGTGTGTGTATACACAAAGGGTGTCCCAAATCTTATGCAGTTTAATAGCTTGATACCACTAAGATTTCTGAATATACTATATGTGTATGTATACATATATGTATCATCTAAGAATATATTAGAACAGATTTGTTTATCATATTAGCTAGTTGACATATTAGCTATTAGGCTGAGGAGATGAGACACAGGAAAGAGATGCTTCTGTATGTTTGAGGAAGTATTCCAGAATATGAAGTCATAAAGAATAGAAGGCCAGGTCTGTAGTGGAGGATGGTGCCAATGCAAATTTCACATAGGACTTACTCTAATTTTTAATATTCTTCAGTGTCTCTCCATATATATATGTAAGGCTGACCACTCTAATGTGCTTATCTACAAACAGGATCCAATTTGTTCATCAGGACAACTCCCTCTACCTGTGCAGATTGAACCCCATATTACACAGTGGTCTTCATGTGGTTTTGTGCTTCAAGGGTGGAACCTGACACTTCTCGTAACTGGTGCCCATGAGAAGAGTATATAAGCACAGAGAAAGGGTAGTGGGTGGGGTAGGGAGAACTGGTCATCAACTGAATTTCACTTTTATCTGAAACAGACACTGGAGGGTTGAATACATATACATACACACTTTGGTATAGAAATACATCAAACTCAACTGGGAAGCAGATGGAAAGGTGTTAAGAAAGGATAAATACCAAGGAGGGAATAGTCACAAAGCAAAACAAATTTCAAAGGGGAAGGAGATTAAAAGGGAGCAATAGGGGAATATAAGGAAATTACCAAAGAGCGTAGGAGGGAAAACATTCAGTTAAAGATCTTGACCAAAAATAAATAAATAAAAATAAAGACCTTGATCATAAGCAGGTGAACTAACAGGTAAGATATTAATACAGAAGAAAATATATAGCCTCCAGATCAGCTAAAAGAGTCTAGACATCTTTGAATAAATAGTGCAAGAGAAAGTAAAATGAATCAACACCTGATGAGGCAAAGAACCCAGCAGATCTCTAAGACAGCATGGAACCATTATGCAGGATGTTCCTGAATGTTCCAGAATTTAAAAGCAATATAAGAATTTTGAAAGCAGAATTTTATGGCCCGCACAATAGAAATAGTCAGAATAGAAAACCTGATCCATGGTGGCAAGTCGCACTAATGAAGCAAAAAAAAACCAGAATAGCTGATTGGGAATGCAAATATACAGAACTGAAAGACAATCTGGAAGAAGAGTAGAAAAAATTAATAACATTATGAGAAAACATGATCATACAAGCAAAATATATCTCAAAGATAAGATGTCGAGACAACTTAAAGATTAATATTCTCAAGAATATAACAAGTCAAAAAACCCAAATACCATGATGCAAGAAATAATACAAGAAAACTACCCCAAACTTCTAAACACAGAAAACTAAATACCAATCAAAAGAATCAACAGAGCACCATAAGAGGAAGAAAAAAAAAAGCCCAGACCGCAAACTACAAGACATACAGTGCTAGATTTAACAATTCCAATGACACATTCTTTTTTTTTAGTTTCCACATTAGTTGTAAAAGAAGAAACAGAACAAAAGCAAAAAACCATGAGAAAGAAAAGAGAGAGAAAATAGTATGCTTTGATCTGCATTCAGACTCCATAGTTCTTTCTCTGGATGTAGACAGCATTTTCCATCATGAGTCTTTGGAACTGTCTTCGATCATTGTATTGCTGAGAAGAGCTAAGTCTATCAAAGGTCCAATGACAAATTCTACAAACAATCCATAACCCAAATATAAAGGAAAGTTGAATAACACAAGAGTATTCCACATCCACAGAAACTGCAGGAGGCAAAAGAAAAATGTGTTCCAAAAAACAAAGAAGCTCAAGATGCAACCCAGGAGGAACAATCCCTGCAAACCTGAACTTAACCATTAAAGAAAAAAAAATGGATATTAAATTAAAAGGCGTTCAAAGCATTCCTACAAAGAAAACCAGACCTAAAGAAATTATTTGCTTTTCAAACACCCTGGGGCCTAGGCAATGGAAAAACAGGAAAGGATCTCATTCCATTCCATCTACTCTAGCAGGTTGCCTCCCCTTCATCCCCATTCTTTCATTTATCTTCCATCTCTACCTGTCTACTGACTGCTTCCTTAAAGCCTATAAACAAGCCTATGTCTTTCCATCCTCAAAAAACTCTCACTTGATCCATCCATCCTCACCATCTATAATCTCCTTATCTCTCCTCCATTTTGTGACTAAACTTCTTGAGAAAGTCATCTATAATAGATGTTTCCAATTCTCTTCCTCTCACTCTTTTAACTCTGTACAATCTGGCTCCCTATTTCATCATTAACCAAAACTAGTCTCTCTGAAATTACCAACAGTCTCTTAATTGCCAAATCTAATGTCCTTTTCTCAAACCTCATCCTTCTTGAACATTGTCTTTGACAATGTTGATCAACCTCTTTTTCTTGTTACTTTCTCTCCAAGTTTTTGAGACAGTACTCTCTCGGTTCTCTACCTATCTGTATAAACACCTCTCAGTCTCCTTTGATAGATCTTCATATAGCTAACTATCCCCACTAATTTTGGGTATCCCACAGGGATACACTATTTTACTTGATGATCATCAACTCCCATGGATTCAATTATAATCTCTATGCTGATGATTCTTCAATATACTTATCTAGCCCTAACCTTTCTGCTGACTTCCAGTCTCTAATTGCCTACTGGACATCTCCCACTACCTTGTACACATCTTAAATTCAACATGTCCATAACTGAACTATTTCCCCCACATATACTTTCTTTTTCCTAACCTTCCTATTACTTTTGAGGGCGTCACCATCTTCTCAGTCACCCAGGCTTTCAACCTAGGCACCACCTAGACTCCTCACTCTCTTTCACCCCCCATGTCCAACCTGTTGCAAAGGCCTATTGATTTAACCTCCATAACATCTCTCCCTTATGTCCTCTTCTCTCCTCTGATACTGCTACCACCCTTGTGGAAGCCCTCTTAGCCTCATACCTAGACAACTGCAATAGTCTGATGGTTGGTCTCTCTGCCAACATTCTCTCCACCCCAGTCTGTTCTCCCCTCAGCTGTCAAAAGTAATGTTCCTAAAGTGCAGGTTTTACAATGTCATACACACCCCTCAATAGACTCCAGTGGCTCCCTGTTTCCTCCAGGATCAAACATAAAATCATTGGCATTTAAAGCCCTTTCCCCACCTTTCCAGTCTTCTTACATCTTACACCATGACCTCACATTCTTTGCAATCCAGTGACACTGACCTCTTTCTTGTCCCTTGCACAAGATACATTATATCTTGACTCTGGGCATTTTCACTGGCTGTCCCTCACACCTTGAATGCTTCTACCTCTCCCTTTCTCTCCATCTCTATCTATGGCTTCCCTGGACTCCTTTAAGTCTCAGCTAAAAGTCCATGTTCTATTGCAAGCTTGTCCTAACCTCCCTTAATTCTACTGCCTTCCTTCTGTTGGTTATTTTCAATTTATCCTGTACATAGCTTGTTTGCACACAGTTGTTTGAATGCTGTCTCCCCCATTACATTGAAAGGTCCTTGAGTACACAAACTATATTTTGCTTTTTTTGTATTCTCAGAACTTAGTACAGCCTGGCAATAATAGGCACCTAACAAATCTTTATTAACTGAGCTGCTGAAATATACAGCAATCAAGGACAACAACAATAAAGTTAAAAGAAAGAGCCCATTAAAAGATTTCTTTCAAAAAGTACATAA
Organism: Phascolarctos cinereus; assembly: GCF_003287225.1. Taxonomy (NCBI): domain Eukaryota; kingdom Metazoa; phylum Chordata; class Mammalia; order Diprotodontia; family Phascolarctidae; genus Phascolarctos; species Phascolarctos cinereus. The sequence continues at coordinate 78,517,322 of NW_027555736.1, forward strand.
GGAGGACATGGTGAAAGCAGAAGGCAAACAGAAATGATCATGGAGAAAATGGTCTAAAACACGGGCTAAACTTCACAATACCCCACTTAAAAATAAGTCAGTGTTTTTATAGAACTTAATGAGAGGGCAATAAAAAGCAAAGAAAATAAAGGATAATATATGATCATCCTAATCAAGTTAAAGCTTAACAATGAAATGAAATCGACTCCTGTCATCTCTCTGGAAGAAAAGAACCTACAGAATAGGTGAAGAGGAAAAGAGGGATTGAAAAGGAGAGAAAGGAGAAATTCTTGTTTCATTGATGGGAGGGGGAACCACTGAAGATCACTCTAGGGGGAGAAAAGAGATACTATACAGAGGGAAATGGGGACCTTATGATAAGTATAATATGTAGGTATTTGATGCTTAGAGAATCTACTCACCTTGACTCAGAGCTCTTGGGGGTAAATAACACCAAGTAAAGGGGAAGCCTCGCACCCATGGACGAGACAGCATTGCAAAGGGTAGAAAGAAACAATGATGGGGATGATTTATAATGAATTGCATAAAAAAAAAATAATGAATTACATGATCAGGGACATAGGAAAATTTCTGCCATGGAACAATATCCTCTCTACCAGCTAACTACAAAGACTGGTGTTTCTAAGAGTGGGATACCACAGAAAAATGAGATGTAGGGGGCAAGATCTACAAGGTAATAACTCAGAAACTGTTTAGGAGAGAGAACCCAAAATCGGTATTTTGGAAATTATAATTCCATGAACAACACAGAAACTAAAGAAAGACTAAATGAGTACAAGGCCATGAATCAAAGATTAAAAATCTAAATGACAAAAAGGGAGAAAAATAATAAAGAATTTGAAAGAAATATTTTTTTTAAAGCAAAAGAAGTGAAACTAACAAAATCAAACAATTCAAAGTGAGGAAAGAAGGGGAATTGTACTTAACTTCTTAACTGAGAGGGGGGGAAAATGACAAGAATTAAATAATTAGATAAAAGAAAAAAAGAAAAAGGAACTAACAAGTTAAGCAAAACTCCAAGGTAACAAATGGAGGAGTGGAGAAGATGGTGTTGAATATATAGGAAGAGAGCCAATGGGAATAGGGTTTCTTTAAAAAGTAGGGGGAAATGGATAAGGGAATAATAACACAGCAACTACCATGTGCCAAGCACTATGTTAAGCACATTTTTACAAATACCATCTCATTTGATCCTCACAACAACTATGCAAAATAGGTGCTATTATTATCCCCATTTTAAAGCTGAAGAAACCGAGAAAAAGATTAAGTGACTTGTCCAGAGTCATACAGATATTAAGTGTCTGAGGCTAGAAGAAACCGAGAAAAAGATTAAGTGACTTGCCCAGAGTCATACAGATATTAAGTGTCTGAGGCTAGATCTGAGGCTAGATTTAAATTCCAGACTTCTTGAATCCAGGTCCAGCACTCTATCCACTACACCATCAGCTGCCTTTAAGTAGAATAAACAGAGAGATCAAGATAGATAAAGTAGATTAAGCTAAAATAATTGAAGAGACAAAGACCCTGAGGAAGAGGGGGGGAAAAACCCCTAATTTGGAAAGAAAATATTAGAGACAAAGAAAGGAAATACAAACCTAACTCTTATAACTTTAAATGTGAAAAAATCCAATAAAAAGTGACACATTACATAAGAAACAAAACATGCAATGTGTTGTTCATAAACACATTTTAAAAACAAGTATATGTATATATGTATGTGTGTTTCTATACACATGCATACATACCTATATAGGTATACATATACACGGAGAGAGAGAAAGAGAGAAAGTAGAGAGGAAGGAAAGAAAATAAGAGATACGCACAAATAAAATAACAAAGATCAGAAGTAGAATTTATTTGGGGAAAGTATGTGTCTATATATGCAAGCATGTACGTATATTTATATTTGTGTGTGTATATATATCTATATCTAAATATATCCGCACTTAATTGTAGCCTTTTGTGGAGGGAGGGAAGGAGGAAAAAAGAACAAAATAAAAAGTGCACAATAGAGAATGAAAAAGAAAAAAAACTTACAAGGAAGCAAAGAAAAGATGGACAGCTCTCAACACGATGTGTAGTATTTATTATACAGGCTTTCTTGAAATGGAAATTTATTGCTATATATTTTGAATCCTCTCTTATGTTCTGCTGTGCCCATGTTTTTTTCTTTTCTTATTTTGTATTTAAGTTCCAATATTTAAGTTTATAATGTTTCTTTTCCTTTTTTTATTGTGTATTTAAGTTTTAGTAATAAAAAAGGAAAGGAAGGAAATGATGTTTAAAAAAAACCACCCCTCATTTGATCCCACCAACCCCTCTAACTATCCCTCTGTATTTCATCTTCCTTTCTCTGCTTATGAAAAGCCACCTATGCTTGTTGCCTCTACTTTGTCTCCTCTCGCTTACTTCTAAGCTTTAGATTTCATAATTCAACAGAAAATGCTGATTCCAAATGCTATTAATGACTTCTTAACTGTAAATTTTAATTGTTTTTTCTAAATCTTCAGCTGTACTGATCTCTGTATTATCTGACACTACTGATAACTTTCTCAAATGGAGACTCCCTTCCCTTTGGATTTCTAGACATTGCTCTCTCCCAGTGCTCCCTACTGCTCCTTCCAAGTCATCTTTGCTGGTTCTTCAACCATGTTGTACCCACTTATCATGCGTGCCTCTCAAGGATCTATCCTGTGTGTGCTATCTTATATTTTCATCAGCTTCTATAGGTTCAATTATTATCTCTGTATATGATTCCCAGATCTCTATATCCAGACTTAGTCTCTCTCCTGAGTACAGCCACACAATGTCTTTTGGACATCTCAAACTTGATATCCCATGGACATCTCAAACATGCCCAAAACTGAACTTATTATTTCCCCTCTAAAACCTACTTCCTTTGGGTTGGCACTACCATCTTCTTAAGTCACCCACAATCACATTCTTAGTGTCAGCCTCAACTTCTTATTGAACCCACATATCCAATTAGCTGCCAAATCTTTCCATTTCTTCCTTTGCAACATCTCTTATGTGTCCCCTTGTCACCACTCACAACAGCCAGAACCCTAAATCAGGCCTTCATCATCTTTAGACTATTATTAAAGCCTTCTAATTCGTTTCTCTGCCTCATATATCTCCTCACTCCAATCTATCCTCCACATGGGCTGTCAAAGATTTTCCTAACATGCAGTACTCTTTCCTTCTTTTGTCCTTGTACTCAAAGAACTTATATTTAAAGTAAACTTTCAGGTTGCTTCTCTCAAGCTTAGGTGTTGGACATTCAGAAATTACACAATATTTTTAATACCATTAGCCTATAGAAAAGAAAAGTAAGGTACTAGTCAAGGGGGCACAGAGTAGGAGGAAGCAGAACATCCTAGTTCCCACCTCAGAACTACTCCACAGGGACCTAGAAAATACAAGAGTTAGTCCTGATTGGGAAATACAAGGGAAAAAATCCCAGTGAATAATTTTTCCAATCCAGGTTGTCATTGGGATTCTGAGGTTTGCAGAGATGGCCAGAAGGGTACGTATAGACTTAACCAGTGCTTGGGCCTGTGCACTAGGGCCAGAAGGGATCCCAGATCCAACATGTAGGGACCTGATGCTTTGCAGGGAGCAGAAAGAGGTGCCACTTTCAGTTCTATCCCCTTAGGCTCCCCAAGCTAAGTGGCAAATCTACTGTGGACTGAGGAAGGGTACTGAAACTAGATGTGACAGACCACAGCAAGGAGTGGTCGTAGTCCTGAGGCTGTGTACTGCACAAGAAACAGGCACAGAGGCAAGCAACATCTGTGTGTCTCTGACCCTAGGAACAGATGAGGCACTCAGATCCAGCCCCCAGCCCACAATGAAGTCTACAACTGAATAACCAGGGCAGGGAGCTTTAAGTAAGGGAGAAACAGCACTTCTATCATTCTGACCCTTCAGAGACTTCTAGCTTGCTGACAACAGTTCCAGCAGTAATCTATTAGAATTCCAATGAAGAGCAAGCCCACAGCTATGTTGCTCAAATACAAGCCCCGGTCAGTGGCTTGCAAAGTTCAGATAAGGAGGGCAGAAATCATACTTTACTTTAGCTCAGATCTCTTTAGGTACACTGAAAATGTGCGAGATCCCAGCCCTCAACATACTGTTCCTGAGATCCTTAAAGAACACAGAAATCAATACCCTCCCCCAAAAAATAACAGCATGACCCAAAAGAAAACAAAACTGACCAAACAATGCCTACACATTCCTTCCAGAAGTATTCAGAGCCAGGCCCTAATACAAAGTCCAAAGTCAGAAATTAAGGCTGTATGAGTAAACAAAAAAAGAATCTCATCAGTGATCAAATTTGTGGTGATAAGGATGCCAAAAATACGACCCTAGAAGAAAATAATGACCCTAAAACATGTATGAGCAATGCCTTAAAAAATATATTCCTTGAAATAGAATTTCTGGAGAAATGAACAGTTTTTAAAAAGAGTTTTGGAAAGATTTTATAAAAGAAATGGAAAAGAGAACTATGGAGGAAAGACCTAGAAAAAAAGTTAACAATTTAGCACAAGGATTCCCTTACCTAAATAATAACTCTTTGAAAATTAGAGTGGATCAAAGAGTGGTCAATGACTCCATGAGACACCAAGAATTAACACAAATTTTTTTAAATGAAAAAGCAGAAAAAAATAAGAGTTCTCAAACTGAGAAAACTAAGTGACCTGGAACACAGATCAAAGAGAGAAGTAAGAATCACTGTATAACTGAAAGCCATACCTCCAAAACAGAGTCTCAATATAATAACTCATGAAATTAGAAAACTACCCAAATCTCTTAGAACCAGAGGGCAAAATAGGAGCTGAAAGTCTCAGTCAGTCACCTCCTGAAAAAAACACCAAAATGAAAACTCCTGGGAATAACATAGTTAAAGTGTAGCATTTCCTAATCAAAGAAGGGGAAAAAAATACTATAAGCCAACAGAGAGAATTCAAGTACTGAAGAGTCACGGTCAGGAGACCAAGATTTAGCAGCCAACAACATAAAGGAGTACAGAGAATATATTATTACTAGAATATATTATTACTAAAGGCAAAAAATACAGGCTTGCAACCAAAAATAACTGACCTAGCAAAACTGGGTATAATTCTACAGGGGGGAAGATGGGCCGTTAATGAAAGGTGACTTCCAAGCATTTCTGATGAAAAGACCAAAGCTGATTAGAAACTCTGACCAAGAGTTAAGAAAAACATAAAAGAATAAATACGAGTGAGTAATCATAAGGAATTAAACAAGAATGAAGTGTTTACATTCCAATATGAGGCAACAATACAAATATCTCCTCAAAACCTTAATAGTATCAAGGGTCACTGAGAGAATTAAGTAAAACACAAGGCCTTTTGCTATGTTTTGATGATCTCAAAAGTAGAAAGGAAAAGGAAGGAAAGTGAACATACTAAAGGGGGGAGGGAAGAGAGCAAAAGGGTAAGGGAAACTATCTCACATAATTGGAGTATGCAAACAGAAAACTAAACAAACAAGGAGAACGGTGTGGAGAAAACAAGGAACACTTAAATCTCACTTTCATCTGAACTGGTAAAAGGAAGGAAGAAGATACAAACAGATGGGTGCACAAATACATTTCACTTAACAGGGAAACAGGAGGGAAAGGAGAGAAAGGAAATGGCAAAATAGAGAGAAGGTAGAGTAAAGAGGATGAATCTCAAAGAAGGGTTAAAACTAAAAGGATAAGAACCTGTCATTGGGTCCCAAGTTAGGGGCAGAAAAGAGGGAAAGGAGAGTTGAAGCCGTTTGGTCTTTGAGCACTAGTGCTCTCACCACCCTCTTCTTCTTTATAAAGAGGAGACAGGAAATAGGTCAAAAAAAATAACAGAAAAAGGTAGAGAGATTTTACCTTCTTTAGTACGTCACACATATGTCTCCCCTTCTCTCCTCCAAAACTGCCACCACCTTGGTACAGAACCACTTTCATTAGACTTGTCTTAAGATTTGAAAGATTACCTGGCAAGATAAGGTACTAGACACTGAGGTTCTTTCTCAAGCTGAACTGCCAAGCATTCAAACTCTACTGCAAAGAACACAACTCTGATGAGTTGAGTTGCCTCAAAGCCAGAATGCCAAACATAGGTTTACATTTTTAGGTAAACTATTCTATGGAGAACTTGCATGAGGCACACACTCACACTGAGGTCAGAAGAATCTGTACATGGACACTCTCAAGGTCTCTCTGAAGAACTTTAATATCAATTGTGAAACATGGGAGATACTGACACATAACCCGCCCAGCATGGTGTACCTGCATCAAAGAAGGTGCTGTGCTCTATAAGCAAAGCAGAATCACAGTAGAACAAAGGAAACATGAGATGCACAAATCTAGAGACATCTCCATCACAAATATTCAAACAGACTATTTGTGCTCGACTTGTGGTAGAGCCTTCTAGGCTTGTATTGGACCAATCAACCACAGTTAAACACACTGTACCTTGACCCCAACACTGTGATATCATTGGTGCTCTGCAAGTACGAAGAACAAACAACAGGCCCTTCCTGCCTCACATCTGGACTGCTGCGATAGCCTGCTGATTAGTTTCCCTGCCACATCTCTTCTTATTCCAGGCTATCATCCACTCAGCTGTCAAAGTGATCTTCCTGAAGCGGTGATCTGATGATGTCACCCTGCCTCCCCATAAACTCCACTGGCTCCCCATAACCTTCCTGCTCCCCCATCATCTGAGATTTCTTATACGTTACCCACTTTGCCTCCATGCACTGACACCGGCTTCCTCGCTGTTCCTCAAAAAAGATAGTATCTCACTACTCTAAGCATTTTCACTGGATGTCCCTCATGCTCGGGAAGTTCTCCCTCACCATCTCTGCCTCCCAACTTCCTTAAGGCCAACCTTCTACAAGAAGCTTTGCTAGATCATCCTTAATTCTAGCACCTTCCCCTTTACTCTCCATTGATTATTTCCCATTTATCACATACAGTTGTTTTCATGTTGTCTCCACCATTAGACAGTGAGCTCCTTGAGAGCAGGGCTGTCTTTTACATTTCTTTCTATCCCAGTACCTAGAACGGTGCCCAGCAAATAGCAGGTAGTTAATAAATGTTTACTGACTGACTGGGAAAACACAATTAACAATAATTACTGTATATGTCAATGGGATGAACTGATCCATAAAGTGAATGAGAAGAGTAAAATAGATTAGAAAGCAGAATCCAGCATATGTAGCTTATAAAAAACAAACAAACAAAAAACACTTAAAACTTAAAGTTTCATATGGAACTAAAATAAAAGGCTGGAGCAAAATCTATTATGCTTTAGCTAAGTTTTAAAAAGCAGGAATAGTAATCATGATCTTAGATAATGCAACAGTAAAAATATTCTAGATTAAAAGATATAAACAGGGAAATTACATTTTGCTGAAAGGTATCATGGACAAAGAATTAAAATCAATATTAAACACATATTCACTAATGGCATAGCATATAAATACCTAAAGGAAAAATTAAATGAGTTACAGGAAAAAAAGATAGTAAGGCTTTAGTAATGTGGAACCTCGATGTACCCCCTTTCAGCCTAAGCAAATCCAACAAAAAAATAAACACTTAAAGACCTCAACAGAATTTTAGAAAAGTTAGTTATGATAGATTTCTGGTGAAAAGAAGTGAGTATGTATCTTCCTCAGATTAAATATCACCTTTACAAAAAGCTCACAAATAAACGTAGAAAAGGAGAAATACTAAATGTATCTTCTGCAGGCCAGAATAAGAAATAATTTAATAAAGAAGCAAGCTGAAGAAACAAATAAAAATTAATTGGTGATTAAATAACTCAATCCTAAAGTACCTGGGAAGGTTTGAAGAACTAATCACAGAAACAATAGACAATTTCATCAAAGATAATAACAACAGTGAGACAAATTAATCAATGCAATGACCATCTACCATTCCAGAGCATCTATGATGAAACATGCCACCCATTTCCTGACAGCTCTTAACCAAAAGGAAAAATAACGTTATATTCCAAAACTAAATATAAATGATTTTTTGACTATCCCACTATTCTAGGTGATTTGCATTACTTCTTCCTTCCTTAATACTAACAACTTATAATTAATTGTTCAAAGTATGTAGGAGAAAGGGCAATGGTGTATAGTTAGGACATATGGATTCTAATTCTGGCCTTTCACAGTTGTGGGACCTGGCCCAAGTGCCTTATCTTCTGCAGGTCTCATTTTCCTTTTCTGAAAATGAGAGTATTAGACTAAATGATCTCTGACATCTTCTTTCCTGCTCTGAAATTCTATGATTCTATGAAACAGCATACATTCATGAGTAAATAGACTACATAAAAACAGGCATTATAAAAATATATTTTGGATTACATATATATTTTTTTAAATAGCCTACAGTCTCTCTTAAAAACTGAGTATGGTACACTCCTTACTTCTTAACTTGGTCTAGCCCATTCTATAAAAATACACTGGATTGCTAATAATTCTATAGCTAGAAATGTGAGCCATCTCTTTTCATCCCTCTGTAACACATCTGATCTGAGCCTGCCAGCTTCTGAATAACATACACATCACCTGTTGTCAGCCAGTCCACAACTTCATTATAGTGAAGCACTATGTTCAAAATACAATTTTCAGTTAGTGTGCTGTAGACATATACTTAATTTATTTAATATGCTAATATATTTATACCAAAATAAGTTACTTTAATTTGCTACTATAAGGTCAGGCAAAGTAAATATATTTTACATCATCACATGAAATTACATTGTTACTTTACCAATATTATATCACATCATGTTATATTATATTGTATATTACAATAGTGTCATATTGGTTAAATGTTTTCACTTTGTTATTTTAAAATTATTTTCTGAGGCATTTATTTGCATGAAACTCTTTATTTTTTTCTTTTCTGGGCAAAAATAATTGTTATTATTTCTTTTACATCTCCTTCCTTCACTTCCTGCCAATGGTTTCACCATTACCTACCACTATGAATTTTCAATCTGTCACATCCTTGACAAAAAGAATGGAAGCATAATAAACTAGGATCATTCAGGTACAAATTAGTTTCCAGTAGCTGACATTTCACCACATCTTACACAAGTCAAAATCAAAATTCATACCACTTTTGAAATAGTCACTTATTTCATACATGAGTGTTAAATCTTATGTCAAAAGTTTACTAGGTATCTATTATTTTAATTTAGTTGCAACTATCATCTATGAAACAAACACATAAGTTCACGTATAAAGCTATTAAAATACCCTACTTAGTATTTCCATGAAACATTTCATAGTGTGAAATTGTTTTATATTTACTTTACACACACACACACACACATATTTGTTCTCCCCCAATAGAATGTACATTCCTTGAAGTAAGGGTCTTTTTGTCTTCACGGTAACAACTCCTATCAAACAGTAATGGTTTCATAAGTATTTTTTGAATTGGATTTAATTATATGACAGACTCTTTGATGGGAAATAGGGATACAAAAATTTTTTAAAGACTCAATCTCTGCTATTAATCAATGTCTGAAGTTCTCTGAGATGGTTGGAAGAAATTATGATCATCAATTGAACTGCAATCATTAAATTTAAAATAATGTGGTTTCAATATCTGTTTTGGAAGAAATAGTAGCTTGGAACAGCTCCAACAACATAGTTTATACTGTTGCAAACCATAATATGCTGCCATACTGAAGTATGTTTGCTTAATTCAATACCTAACGCTCATAATATGTAGGATATGAATTTTCACACTGAATTTTTCCACTCCCTGGGATTTTCCAAAGTCCTTGATATTATATACTTTGAGTTTAAAATGAAGTAATCAAAAAAGAGGTGACTTTTACCTCCAACATTTCCTTAATTCTGAACACTATGGTTTCTCTATATTAGCTGCATATGATACAAAGCATCACAAACAGAAAGCATAAAATTAACCTCAGTTTCAATTTAAAACTGGATGATCCCAAATACTACTGGACAGAAATGAACTATTCAACTCTTAATTTATATCACATGAGAAATTATTCATCTCATTGGATATTAAGTAAGCATGGAATCAAATTACTATGAAATTGTTTAATGTGACTGTTATCTTCCATTAATTTATTGGGCACTTGCTTTATGCCAAGTACTGTGCTAATGAAAATTTTACACAATTTACAGAAGCAAATCTTATTCTAATGATCAGAATTCATGACATTTGAGAAATATCACCTATTTCATTCACAAAGCATTTAAATATTAGACATTTCAAATGTTTACAAAGTACATATCATGTTATTATAGTTGCAGCTTTCATCTAGGAAAAAAATTCAAAACAAAGTTCATGTGTAAACTAATAAAAGGTCCTCCCTCACCATCTTCCTGCAGGATTGTATAATGTGAAATTGTTTTTATCTGCATGTATTTGGTCTAAGTCAACTGTCCATTATTGGCACAGGTAAAATTTAAGCACTGAAAAGACATCAAGATATTTAAATCTCAGAATTTTAAACCAAAATTATTCTAAAATCATGTTCTTGAAAAAGGCAACAGTAACAAAACTACAAAATCAACATCCAAAAGCAAAACCACAGCAGAACTCCACATTTTGGATCTCCAATTTATTTTAGCTTTGGACCCAGAAGGAAGTGGCCAAGAGCAAAGTCACTGAGTAGATAGCAAAGAGTGCATCAAAGCCAGTAAAGCAATAGAGGTGAAAAAGTGAAGCCAAAATGGAATTAGGGCCAAGAGCATGTGGTGAGAGAATGAGGCTATTGCAGGAACAAGGGTGGAAACTGCAAGTGAGGCCAGGACAGACATTCCTTCTACACCCAGTTCAGTCTCAGTCTCAGGAACTCAGATATGTTCCACTACATAGAGGTAACAAAAGCTTACCAGGCTTCTCACATCTTATTTTTGAAAACAATTTTGAACATAACACATAATCCAATGTTCTTTTTGGTAGCTGTAAATTCTATTCAAGATATAACACAAATAATCTTTCTTTACTTCTCCTCTACCTTCCCAAAACCTAAAATGGTAGGTAGGAGGAGCTTAATTAGAATTGATGAAGGAAAAGCACTTCAATTGCCCCTTTCTCCATCTCGGGTACTGATATTTCAATATTTCAATGATCTGTCATCTCACTGAAGTGGGTACTCCAACAAAGTGGATTACAATTCATTCACATTTTGTTGTCCTATGCAACAACTGTCCATGTTTTCCAGGAAATACTCTACAGGTAGCCCATGCAAAGTGCTGGGACCCTTCCTGTAAATCTCTTGACTTGATGGTTCACACAACCTATCAGTTATCCCTTGCTCTCATTACATGAACAGCCCATCTCCTTTCCCATCACAAATCTCTCCTTCATACCACTGCCATGCACAATTCTTCAATGGTAATATTATTACATCCTAACTCACACCCAACATGTACCTCCTCTCCCTTGAATACAAATAACTAATCTTCAGGGTCAGGCCCCAGCATAATCAGTTTATTTCATGATGGATGTTAACATGTATCTGAAAAGGTAGTACTCTGTCAAGTGGATCCTCCAGAAATTATCTACATTCCTTTTTATGACATACACACACACACACACACACACACATACATGTATACATATAAATGTATATATGTAGACATAGGTTGATTTAGGTTCCAATGACAAAAGAAACAATGGAAGCAAGATATCCCTAGTCCTTGTTTTCATGTCCCAAGAAGACGTTGTGATTCCCCCAGGGTGCAGGTTTGGACTACAGTGTAAAAGAAAGTAAATTAAGCCCATTACACTATCTCCTCTGTGATCTTGAGGTTCTTCCAGGAGAGTAACCCTCTAATATCCTGGAATCCCAAAAGAATTCAATAATTTTCCTAATTATTTAACCACAACTGAGATAATTCCCATCCCCATCTCTGAAGGTATACAAAAAGAAGCTTAGAATCCCTTACCCTCTCACAGAAATGGGATAAAAAATAAAATAGTTGACAAAGTAAAAAACTAATCACTAAGCATGGATATATTATAATATTCTTAATTCATTTCCTAACTACCTTTAAGCAATCTACCCACACTTTTCTTCAAAACATCTAATGCTGAAATTGTATAAAGACATACAAATTCCACAAGTCAAAATAACTGTAATTTGTTTTATAAGATACAATTAAAAAATCACTATCCTTGCAACAACTGTCTACACAGAGAGGCAATATGGCATAGTGGGTGGAGAAAGCACAGGCCTCTAAGGCAAGTCCTGCCTCAGAGACATACTATGACTCTGGTAAAGTCACTTACCTCTCAGTGTCCCAGACTAACACTACACAGAAAAGAAAAGATGCAAATCTGCCTTGGTAGAAGACATTCAGCTCCGTACCCAGATAAATTCAAGTCATTTTTTAAACAGCATCTGTCTATAGGCAACACCTAGGAACATTTTTTCCTATATAAATATTATAATTGATGGAGGGTTCCCAGGATAGGTCACATTGCAACCGAATTAAATTATTAATAGTACCAGACTGAATTCTGGGTTCTATGATTTATATACATATGATACAAGAAGGAGGAAGTCATAGACTCTCAGGACTGAAACAGACCTTAAAGATCCCACTCACTCCTTTTATTGAAGAGGAAACTGAAGTAAAAGAGGCTATAATTACTTTCCTAAGGACATTTCTCTAATTAAAGACAGAACCACCACCAGGACAAAGTTTCTTGACGAAAAGAAGGGCAAGGAACCCTTTTCTCTCCCCTTTCCTGAGTTTGTTAGACCCTATGAAAAATTCTGAAATAGGTAGTCTGTTTTTGGCATCTCTTCATCCATATTTTTATACCCCTTCAGTGGGCTAGGAATAGTTTCCATGTTGCCCTAAATTCCCCAATGTGGCATTTCAACTAAGTCTACCCAATCCCCCAAAGTCTCCATACTTCAAAATTACCTACCTCTCAGTTTCTGTGACTAGGTGTTAGGAAGCAATCTCACTGAATTAATTCAGACCAGTGTGTGAATGACTGAAAGCCCTGCCTATAACCTAAGATTACTTGCATAAAATAAGTGAATTATCAAAATCTATTAGTAAGTTTTCAGGCAGGATAACAATATCAAGTAAAAATTTTCAGACAGTAAGTCCATGGGGACAGGCAGTCCACCATCTAGGCAAGTCAGCTTTGCCCAAAGGTTATTGGGCTGACTGTGTGAGTCAGTTACCCTAAGCCATTCCTGCTTTCACTTCACAACTGCTCCTAAAGCAGCAGCAGTGAGAAATCTGGCAGGCATGGGAGACAGTAGGGACGGAAGAGTGAGAGACAGGGCAGAAGCTATGACAGGTTTTTAGCATGGCCTGCTTGTAAGTGAAGGACTGCCAGTCTATACATATAACAGAACTAACTCTGAATACGGCTCCTCTAACCTACACATGGGAAAATGTTCCCTTTACTTCCATACATGCCTCCAAAGGAACAATCTTTCTTAAAAAAACTATTCTACAATACCATTGTACATTTGTTTTTATTTTTCTTTTTAATTGCTTTTTAGAATACAAAGTCCAAACTCACTATGGATTTTAAAAGAAAGTAATTCAAGTAAATACAAGATTTTCACACTAATAACTCTAAGCACAAAGAAAAGTGCAACCCCCTATACTGCAGAATTTGGAACATCATCTCAGATTCCATCCAAGGAGTTACTAGAAATACTGGAAGGGCTTCATTCTAGTACAGTCTCACCTATTTCATGGCCCCATGGCACAGATGCCAAGACTGATGAACTTTAGCAAGTCTCAAGTTTTTAAAGGAGAATTCCTCTTTGTGACAGCAAATAGACAAACTTTGTAGTTCCACTAGTAAATATGCATTTCCTTGAATAATCCTAACCATATTCTTTCTTTCTCTAAAGTACAGTGCACTATGAAATCAAAGTCTCTTCAAAAAAATAAACATGATAGCAGAATCTTATACCCAGGATAAGATTATTACAGCAGGACATCCATTAGCTCTAGTGGGATATGGCATGACCTCTATATCATGTTCCTTTCAGGACAAGAGTTCGACAATGTCCTAGGATACTAAGGCACTCTACACAAATGTCTTGACCTTAAGAAAAGTTGCCAGGCCTCCTTGGTTCAGGCAGTCTAACCCTTCCAAGGGCCATTTGGAAAGCAGCTTTCAGAATTTTCAGAAAACTGGCACTGGAACATCCAGATAAAACAGAAGGGAGATTCCCATGATCAATGTGTTACTGAAAAACCATGTTTAAATCAATGTTTCTCTAAACACAATTCTATTTCAAATGGATTCTGTAAGTTATTTCTCCTACCTTCCCCCTCCCTCCAACATTCATCATACTACCTGTTCACTTTTTGCTAAACCAAATATTTGACAATCCTTATTTTGTTGGGGGGGTGGGGTAGACAAGCTTACTTTTTACACTTTGAATTTAACCCTAGCTACAGATTTCACATTGATAACAACTTCTACTTCAGAAATGGAAATGTGTGTGTATGTATGTGTATATATATGTATATATACACACACACACATACATATAATATGAGGTAGGTAGCTAGCTGCCTATAGCACTAAAGAACTTCAAAGGTGGGAAAAATCCTTCAGCTAGTCTTCTAGCCACACAACATTATATTTCCTGGGTCCTGATGTAAGTAAAGTTCTCCAGAAACTAGCCTCCCCACCTCCCCCAGACTTTTTCCTTGAAATACTCAAAGTGGCCATAGTCTCTACCAACCTTGCCTATTTCTTTTCCCCAACAGACCAATCTCACATAGAAAAAGAAATCAAGGAGTGAGGGTAGGTAGTTGTGTCATTCAAAAAGCAAGCACCTGCACCCACACGGGGTTACCTCTGTGACCAGGTGGTCCTTAATTACCAGGATCATTCCCTGTTGAGCTCAAATTTCTCCACTTCACTCGGGTTGACCCAGCCCCCACTACACATACACACACACACACACACACACACACACACACACACACACACACACACGCGCGCGCGCGCGCGCGTAAATAATGGTTGGCACCTACGGATCTGGTGAAGAACCACGACCCCCAGCTTCTGTTCCTTCCACGGGATTGGGCCGGGCCCCGCGCGAGGGACCCCGGCGGGGAGGAACGGTCTCGTGGGTTCGATCGATGGATCGTTGTCCTGCAGCCTGTGGCCAGCGATGCCGCGGGTGGGGGAAGGGAGTGTGAACGTGCGCGTGAGTGTGGTGTTGTGTATGTGCACCTAAGTTTCGCTGGCTAGTTCGCTGTTCCCCAGAGTGTCTCTGCGTGTGCGTGTGCTCAGTGTGTGTGCGAGTGTGTTGTGTATGTTGCAACTAAGTTTCGCTGGCTTGTTCGTGGTCTCCTGGTGCGTGTGTGTGCTGAGTGTGTACTTGAGCGTGACACCTAAGTTTCTTTGGCTTGTTCTTGTCTCCTGGAGTGTGTGTGAGAGTGTGTGTGTGTGTGCTCAGAATGCGTGTTGCGTGTGGCACCTAAGTTTCGCTGGCTTGTTCGCGGTCGCCCAGTGTGTGTGTGTGTGTGTGTGTGTGTGTGTGTGTGTGTGTGTGTGTGTGTGTGTGTGTGTGTGTGTGTGTGTGTGTGTGCGCGCGCGCGAGTGTTGCACCGGGGCGGGGGCGGGAGTTTCTTTAGCTGGTGCCTCCTCAGCTGAGGTGCCCATCGGGTGTGCCCGCGGGGGGTGGGTGGGCCAGGCCCCTCCCCTCCCGGGGGCTGCCTCGGGCCACGCCGCCAGCACCAGGAGCGGAGCGCCTCGGGGCCGAGCTGGACTGGGTGCCCGCTCCGCCGGAGCCGCCTCGGTCCAGTCCGGTTCCGTCGATTCCGGTCCACGCTTTCCCTCCCCTCGGGAGCTACCTGCCCGCCCTAGCCTCCTCCGGGCCCCTAGCTTTCCCGCCCACGCGCTGCTCCACTTGCCTGGGGGCGGGGGAGGGGGCGCCGTGAGGGTCTCCTCCTCCTTCTGCTCCTACTCCTTCCCTCCTCTGCAGTCTCGGCCGCCAGGCGGTCCGGTCCGGTCGGGACGGGAAGCGGCCGAGGCGCTGGCGGCAGCTCTAGGCGGCCCCCGCCCTGGGGCTGGGATTTCCCAGAACTCTGCTGCGGCCGCCCCGGGGCGAGCAGGCGGGCTGGCGGCCGGAGGGCCCGCCCCGGGCGGAGCGAGCCGTGGGGCCCCGGGGGCAGTGGGGGGCGCAGTGACCCTGGCCTGCCGCGGCCTCGCTTCGGAGCCCCGGCCCCTCCCCCGGGCGCAGCCCCGGAGGGACCCCGCGGGGAAACCCCTGCCCTCCCACCCCCGCCCAGGCTGGAGCGAGAGAGAGCGGGGCTCCCCATTGCTTCCCCTTCCTCCGGGGCCCCCCACCGCAGCTCCGGCTAGCTCGGTCAGCTTTCCATCTTCCGCCCTGTGTACAGGGTGCCCCGGCGCCAACTGCCCCCTCCCGTGCCCCCCCCACCCACCCCCAGACTCCTCTGCAGGAGAGAGCTTGCTGGGATTGTTTGGGGACAGTGGTCTTTGGGCATCACAGCTTTGAGAACTTCATCCGCCTAGAAAGAGACTAGGGCCCAAGACAAGTCAAGTGACCTGGCCTGGGTCGCATAGCCAGGAAGCGGCAGGATCTGGATTCGAACCCCAGACCTCCGATGCCAAAGCCGGTGCCAAACATGACTCGATATTCGTATTCCAGGACCCACTGGGCCCATAGCACCCCAACCAACTGAAATGACCAGTTACTGACCGGAAAAAAACCTCCCCAATTATGGATCCAAATCGTTTGATCTTATAGTCATTCATTCCTCAGTGTTAATGGGTATAAAATACTTTTCTGAGAATAGGTTTTGTAAAACGGAGTTTGAGAAAAATGTTTAAACAGTAGGGTCCAAAGATCCTAGGACGCCCTAGGCTTTCCTAAGCTGTTTTTGGATTCTAGTATCATAAACAAGAACTAGAAGGAAGCTTAGAGGTAATAGAGTAGACCCACCTCATTTTACAGATGAGGAAACTGAGGCTAACAGGTAAAATGATTTGCCCAAGGTCACGTGTCTAGTGAATGTCTGAGGCAGGATTTTAACTCAGATAGTCCAGACTCCAAGCCCTATTCAAGATCTACTGTAACCAAAAGGATAAGGGACCAATCACCTAAGATTAACTACCTTTGCCTCCTTTAAGATTTTGAGTGACATCGTCCTGATAATGTTACTTACTCACTCTTCTGTTTTGTCCTCTCTGCTTGATTTTACTTCACTGGCCAGGGAACAGGCATTTCTCCACTCCTATGATTCTCTGATGTCATCTGTGTTTATTCCCAAGGCAAGGCAGATTGTAAGCCATCCATGCCTGCTGACCATCCTCTGCGACTTTCCATCCATGTCCTTTTAGAAGTTGTCCAAAAAGAGTCCACTTAGTGTGCTGGGGGCCTTTCTCCTGGCTTTTTGTTTTGGTTTTTTTTTTTTGACATTACAAGGATACCAGTGGTGTTTGAAAACTGTCCATAGCTCTCCCTCTATGGCTTATAAGTTTATTTGATTCCTATACCTCTCTACTGGTAAGGAAATTGGCACTTTATTTTCATCTTCTAGAAACTTTTAGAAAGTTCTGTCCCTAAATGGTTGATGCTCTGAGGAAGCTGCTTAATAGAATCCGAAAACTGAAGAAATGAGAGATTATGTTCCAGCCTCCCTGCACCTAAACCATATGGAAAGTTGAGTAACCAAAATAAATATTAGTTTAGAATCTGAGGCTTCTCTGACGCTAAATTCAATTTAAGGAAAATAGTTATTAAGCATCTACTATGTGCAAAGCACTGTAGGAGAAGGATGTGTAACGTTCATATTCATGCAAAAAGTACCATTTTTTTCTATTATGCCTTCTTATTAACTGGATTGGTCTAAAAAGAATAAGCATCATTCCTGCTCCATGGCCTAAATGAGTTAATAGTAAAAGAAAGAAAAAGGACAAAAAAAGAAAATGGAAATGTATGTACTTTAAGCTTGTGTTCCCTTAAAAATTATTTAATGGCACTATTTTTATTACAAGAAAATCAATCTTCAGTTCTACTGAGAACATATATATGTATGTGTGTAATATATATTACATATATGTATGTGTATATATACATACACATACACACAAGTATATAAAATGCAATATAAGAGTATTACTGGGTCACTGGAAAAGGGAGACTTTACCGGATCTTCATAAAATTATTGGTATGGATCCATGTTCATTCTTGCTCTCTCTAAATTAGACTGTAGAGTCGAACTGTGTCCCTAGTGCTGCCTCACAGCATTGGAATGTCTGAGCTAACTGTGCTTCCAAAGAGCTCAATGCTACTCAGAACAGCACTGCCCAGACTTTCTGGAGATTTTAATTCGCTTCCAAACCTTGCCAACAATTGTACACAAGGTGCCTTTTTACACCCTGCTCTCTGTTCAGTAAAAAATGCAGGCTATCTCAGGGGGAAACAATGGTTCAATTCAAGACTTTTTCAGAAATACAGCACACAAACTTGACAGAGTGTACTTCTGCCAACAATTATCTGTAGGAAGAAAGACTGTTAGATAAAGAGCCTGTGAACTGGAAATATTGTACAATTTCCATGGAAAAATTCTGTTTCAATAAACTTGGTTGGGCATCTTTGCTTATAAGACTACTCTGCACGGCTGAAAACAAAAACAGTTCCACTAAATCCTGTGGAGAATTCACTTTAAATATGAAGCACACACATGTTCTAAAATACACATTTTCATAACAAACTTAATTCTTTTCAACTTTTTGAATTCATGAATTAAGTTGCAAAGTAACATCGCGGACATACCCACCCTCCAATTTACAAAATGTATGGGTTCTCCTATTTGGGTGTTCTATTACAGCCAGCTGGAATGCTGAACTCCTATAGCTTGTACTATAGCTAAACAGATTGGCACGTTGCCAGGCTCAACAAACCAGCCGTCAGTTAACCCATTTATAAACAAACCATTAGTTTGGAAACAAAATGGCCAACACAGGCACAGTCTACTCATTTATTAATCCTTGCTGAATGTTAACCTAATTGCCAGGCTACTAAATATACTGGCAGAGGTTGAAGCTGCCTAAATTGCTGAAGAAGGATTGACTAGTTCAGTCCTTAGCTTTTATATGCTACTGTTTCTCCTGTTAAAGGACACTGTAGAAAAAAACAAAACAAAAAACAACAATACAAGAATTACTAGAAGAAATTGTTTGGAAAGTGGGCAGCAAGGTCAAGTGATAGGGAAAATGTGGAATGAGGACAAACAGGGCAACCCTCCCTAATCTGCAGAAGCTTTTGCTATCTCTAGTGGGCCATGTGTATTCTGGCTCAGCCATGAAGGATTTGGGGTGACTGCAAACTCAGGGAAGTACTTTGGTCTGCTTCCTGGATAAGATAGGAGGGCTGGTCCTCCATTGGTTTAAAAGGAGACCCTCCTTTCCTCCCCATCCCTTTTCTCACTCTTCTGAAGTGTGGCTTAGAACTACCTCTCTCTGAATTTTCCTCTGAAGCATGGAAGGGGTACACAAAACTCCCCTCGCCGCAGAATGGTGACCTGTTCACACACAGTCACTAGAACAGATACTTATCCTGGTAAACAAGAATCAGGACCTCAAGGCCCTGGCTGCCGCTTCTGCTTTGGATTTTTTTTAAATTTTTTAAATTTCTTTGTCTAAGTGTAAGTGACCTGAGGTGGATGTTTCCAGAACTGGAGGCAACTTGTGAGTCTGAGAGATCAGGGGAATTCCTGGGTCCCTCAGTCACTGGCAAGATGGCATTATCCTCAATAGCAAAGGCAAAGTTTGAAAAAGATATGAGTTGGGGAAATTTATGTTTTCTTCAAGACATGTTAAGTTTGAGAGCTCTATAGGAGATCCATTTGGAGTTGTCTGGCAAGCAATTGGTAATGAGGGACTAGAATTCATGAGAGAGTTTAGAGTTGTATATATAAATTTGGAAGTCACTTGTATAGAGATAATTCAGGAAAGAACCATTTAGTGAGATGATGAGCCAAAAAGGGACCGAGAAGAAGCTGTCAAACAGGTAAAAGGGCACCAAAAAAGAGTTATACTATGGAAGCCAGCAGAGGAGAACATGTCCATGGTATGGGGTGGTTGCCAGTTGTAAGGTAAAGTAGAATGAAACTTGAGAAAAGAGTACTAGATTTTTAGCCATGAAGAGATCAAAGGAAACCTGGGGAAGAGTGATTTCAGTCAAGTGGTATTGATCAAAAACCACACCGAAAAAGACTGAAAAATTAGTGAGAGGTAAGGAAATGAGGCAACAAGTAGAGATTACCCTTTCCAGGAGTTTGGCTCTGAAAGGGAAATGAAGCACAGAAGAGCTTGAAGGAATGGTAGGGGAAAATAAAGGATTTTTAAGGATGCGGGAGACCTGTGTGTGTGTTTATGGTGGGTAGAAAAGGAGCCAGTGTCAGTAGACAGGGAGAAATTGAAGATAAATGAAATAAACAGGAATTTTCTAGGGGCCGAATTCCTGAATAAGGTAAGAGGGGAGGAAAAAAGAAGGCAAGATTAAGAGCCAAAGCAGAGATGTTGACTCTGGTGAGAAGGACTGCCTTTTCATCAAAAACCAGAAAAAAGAAGGCAAGAATGAATGATAATAAAGAGGAATTGAGTTATAGAATAGGGAAGAAAAAGGAGCTCTCAATTTTCTCAGTAGAGTAGGAGGCAAGGGTTTCTGCCAAGAGGAAGGAGGAAGGAAACAGCATAGAAGATCTGAGGAGACAGGAGAGGTTTTGTATAGATCCTGGAGAATGTAAGAGAGAAGAAAAAAGGGTTGCCACACAACAGTGAGGGCCCAATTGAAATTAGATTACAGGCATACCTTGGAGATATTGTAGGTTCAGTTCTAGATTCCAATAAAAGCAAGTCACAAGTTATGTTTACACTAGACTGTAGTCTACCGAGTGTATAATAGTGTTATGTCTAAGAAAATGTATATCCCTTAATTTAAAAATACTTTATTGCTAAAAAAAAATATTAACCATCATCTGAGCCTTCAGAGAGTCACAATCTTTTTGCTGGTGGAGAGTCTTGCCTCAATGCTGATGACTGCTGGGTGATCAGGGTAGTGGTTGCTAAAGGCTGGGGTAGCTGTGGCAATTTCTTAAAATAAGACAACAATGAAGTTTGCTGTATCGATTGACCCTACCTTTCATGAAAGATTTCTCTGTAGCATTGTGATTTACCCACAGTAAAACTTCTTTCAAAATTGGAGTCAATTCTCAAAAACTCTGCCCCTGCTTTATCAACTAAGTTTATGTAATACTCTTCAATATTGTGTCTCGGGGAATAGGAAGGCCTGAAGATAGGGACAGAGGGGCTGGTTGGTGGAACAGTCAGAACACACAAAACATTTATGGCTTAAGTTTACTGTTTTATATGGGCATACTTTATGGTGCCCTAAAACAATAACAATAGTAACATCAAAAATCACTGACCACAGATCACCTCTCAGAGTTGCTTTAACACTCTAGTTCATCCAATGGATCATCAGAGATCTCTAAAATGATCACAGCCTTTTCAGACATAGTTGGAATGCTTTTGCCTAATTAAGGGACCAGAGCATTGCTTTTTTATCATTTATTTTAGCTAGGGTGGAAGTAATTGATTGGCTTACTCACATGGAAACTAAGGATTTTTCAGTGTTTTGGAGTATTGTATGGAGGAAAGGGTAGCTGAATATGTAGGCATGATTACTCAAAGCAACAAGGTAACAAACATTTATTAAATATTTATTGTACCCAGGCACTGTGCTCCTATCTTTGTAATAATAATAAAAATAGCTAACATTTATATAGGGCCTACTATGTGCCAGGCACTGTGCTAAGTGCTTTACAAATATTATCTCATTTGATCCTCACAACAACCTCATTTTACAATTGAGGAAACTGAGGTGAAGTGACTTGTCAGTGGTCTCATAGCTGGTGAGTGTTTGAGGGTGGATTTGAACTTATATCTTCCTGACTCCAATTCCTAACTCTATCCGCTGCATCACCACCTAGCTGCCTTTGTGACAGATATGTCCCTAGAGTAGAGGAGGGTTTGGGGAAACATCACTAAATGGGCCAGAGAAGGATAAATCTTCCTTATTTATACTATTGGGATTTGGCGCGGGAGGGGGAGGGTATCCAGATCTATGATTTCATTTGTGTAAGGAACTCCCATCATGGAAACTTGTCAATATAGATTAGCGACTCATCAATAATGTATAGTGTTTGACAATTCCATTCCATTTGGTAAGCATTAATTGTCTATTATGTTCCAGGCACCATGGTGCTAGATACTGAATAAAACAAAAACAAAACAAAACAGCCCTTGACCTCAAAGTAATTGATGACACATCAATGATACAACAAATATATCTTAGAGATAAGGCTTAAGTCAGATCTTTCTGATTGATCTTCCTAAAACACATGTTGCCTCTTGCACCTGTGAAATAAACTCCAGTGGCTCCCCATCATCTCTAAGATCAGATATAAAATCCTCTGCTTGACATTCAAAGTTCTTCACAACCTTGATCCTTCTTGCCTTTCCACCTTTCTTACACCTTATTCACCCACACATACTCTACAATCCAGTAACCCTGTCCTCTTTACCATTCCTGATATAAGACATGTCCCAACTCGGGGCATTTTCACTGGTGCCAAATATTTCACTGGCATTTTCACTGATTGTCCCCTCATACCTGGTAATCTCTCCCTCTTTGTCTTCTCCTCCTGACTTTCTTCAAATCTCAGGTTAAATCTCACATTTTACACAATTCCCCTTAATATTACTGCCTTTTTGTTGTTGATCTAATTTATCCTGTATATAGTTTGTGCGTACTTGGTAGTCTCCATGTTGTCTCCCTCAGTAGACTATAAACTCCTTGAGGGAAGGGACTGGTTTGTTTTGCTTTGTAGCCATAAGTTCTTGTAGGCTCTTATAATGGAGCAAAAGTTCTGACACGTTCTACCAAGCTAAAAGGGCTTTCAGTATTATCCTAAATCAGACTCTATTGTTCAATTGTCATCCTAGTCAAATCCAGAGAAGCTCTTTACTTTACTAAAATAGCTAGAGAATGATTGTTTTCACTAAAGCAACCACATAGCCATCCATTGAGTTGTAGAGAGATTGATTTTTGTTGGTAGAAAGAATAGTAATACCGATGAAATCCCAGATCCCTGAAGTAAGTCTTGTAATGTATATATCAAATTATTACAGTGAAATAGGAGCTTAATTGTCCTGTTGCCAACAACAAACGCCCATTGCTTCAATGAACTATAAAACCATAAGGATGGTGTTCTAGGCTAGGCCTGACTCAGACCATTCCCCTGGTAGTTTAGGGTTCATATTGGAACAAAATGAGTCACTGGAATGTCATTCAACAGTTAACAAAAGGAGATACTTAAAGCAGGAAAAGGATATTTAGGAAGGATGGGCATTAAAAACCCCTTGAACTGATTCAGCTGAGTGAAGCTCCTTTCAGGATTCACCAGCCTAGCATCTAAGGGTTCCTGGAACTCCTTATGGTTGCTTTGTACTCAGGCAATAAGAGGTTGACATCAACAATCTGAGCTTTTACTCCTCTGAGCCAAACAAGTCTTGAGGAATGTCTCTTTATCTTTTAAGTAAAAACCTGCATGGAGAGAAGGGTTAGGATATTGCTTATATCATAAATGTGTTGAATGAAAGAACAGGTAATAGGATTATAATCTCCAGGTAAATGAGCTGGTACCATTGAGTATTCAATCAATCAACAAGTATCTATTAAGCTCTTACTATTTTCCAAGCACAGTGTCCTTGGATGCTAAGAGTACAAATTGTCATTAGTCCTTCATTTTCAAAGAGGACCAATGATATTATAGGATGATGTATTGACTTATGTGTGAATTAGATTTAATGAGGCAAGTTGCACAATGTCATCAGCTTCATTCTCTTCCACAGTCATCAAAGTCCAGTGGCAAGACAAAAGTCAAGATGACTGGTGATGGCCCAGAATGCAATGGATGATCTTTGTGTCTTTAATGGCTGACCAAGCTCTAAGGACTCCCAGCACCTGTTGAAGCTGCCTTTTGTGGCCATTGGAACAAATTGTTCTTAAATGACCATTCCACCAGGGCAGTCTTTACATGCTTTGGGTTGACACCCCCAACTCACTGATGGTTTTGAGGCCTGTTTATTACCCTCAACAGTTAGCCTGTCTGCTGAGATGGTTTATTGGGGTGTGGCCACTGCACATGCTATAGCTTCTTGGAGCCACAGGCAAGAGTTGGGTGAATCAGGTGGACACCAAAGGTGGATAAGCAGCCCTGAGAAGGACTCAGCAAGCCCTCACACCAGAGGTGCTGGTAGTCTGTGAACACCCCATACACATATACAACTACCATGAATGAAATGGTCCCTAATTTCAATGAGATTGTATTCTAATCAGGGAGACAGGAAGTATATGTAGAAATAGGTATAGCAAATATAAATTTAATAATTACACATACACACATATACACACACAAATGCAAAGTAGTTAAATAAAGGAGAGACTAGTAGTAGGTGCTGGGATCGAGAAAAGCCTCATGAAAGAGATGGTGTCTGAGCTTCCTCTTAAAGAAGGAGAGTATCTTTGTGGGGTGGGGGTAAGGAGGGAGTGCTTTCCAGGCATGGGGGTGGCTAATTCAAGGGCACAGAGACAGGAGATGGAATGTTATGAGTAAAGAATAGAGAGAAGGCCAATTTGGGAAAGTACATGATCAGATTCATGCTTAAGGAAAATTATTTTGGCAGCAGTATATATGATAGATTAGAGTTTTAGAAGATTTGAGGTAAGGAGACTAATTAGGAGTCATTTATTTACAATAATCTAGGAGGAGATGATGGGGGCTTGAACTAAGGTGGTAGCTGTGTGAGTAGAGAAATGGGTCAGAATCAAGATATGTGAGGGTAGAAACAGCAAATTGTTGGATAGGGTGAGGAATGAGAATGATGTCAAGATAATCAATCTGAGATGCTGGAAGGATAGTGGTGTTTTTGACAGAAGTAAGGAGAATTTGGAAGAAGGGAGGGTTTAGGAGAATGATAATGAATTTAATTAAATATGTTGAGTTTAAGATGTCTTCAGAATATGCAGTTTGAAATATCCAATAGGTAATTGGTGATATAGGACTAAAGTGTAGGGGAGAGACTAGGGCTGGATATGTAGACCTAGGGGATCATTTGCATAGAAATGATAATGAAACCATAGGAGATGGTGATTTAACCAAGAGAGAAAATATTGAGAGGGGTAGAATGGGGGTGAAGAGCCAGCAAAATACATTGAGGAGAAGCAATCAGATAGGCAGGAGATGAACAAGGAGACATCAATGTCCTAAAAACCTAGGGCGTAGAGAGTATCTTGGAAAGAGAAGGGAGTCAATAATGTCAAATGCAAACAGATAGCCCAGGAAGGATTAGGACTAAAAAAAGACAGATTTAGCAATTAGAAGATCATTGACAATTTTGGAAGCAGTTTCAGTTGAATGATTAGGTAGAAAGACAGATTGCCAAGGGTTGAGGAGTGGGATATGAGGGAGGCAGAGACACGAACTTTAATGGAATACATAAATGAATTCATTTTAAAGATATATTTTTATTGATAAGTAACAGTGATATTAGAGTCCACCTGTCACTGCTGACTTAACTGTCCCTCTGTGGCATTTAATTAGACAACTCAAAGAGGAAGAGGAAAGGAAGGATCAGAGAAGAGCAAATCCCTGATTAATCCTAGCACAGTAGCATCTGTGGTAATGGGATTAAATTTAGGGGTAGAGACTAGGCTCCAGCTTTAGTTCCTCAATTTTTAAAATCCTTAAAATTAATTGATTTATCCATAACAAACATCCATGACAATTTCGATAAGAAAATCGCATAAGTCATGTAAAGGCAAAACACATTTATTGGGATTCTTTGAATATAAAAATATCTTTAGGATAAAATGATGTGTTGATTTATTATACACTTAAAGAAAAGAAAGTCCTATATAATCAGAGATCTAGAGCTTCATGTATAATCTTCTCCTCTTTCACATAATATATGGAAATACTCATTTTATTTGGTATTTGCTAAGTTTAGAATAAAGACAAAAGATGAAAAAAATACATAATGGTGAATTAAAGAAAGAACAATATGGTGTGGAAGAATGAATAAATGAATGCATGTAGCATTTATTAAGGCTTGCTATGTACAAAGCACTATTTAAGCAATGGGGATACAAAAAGAAAAATAAGACTGTCCCTTCTTTCAAAGAGCTTGTACTCTAACAGAGGAGACAATGGAAGGTTTCAGCTGCAAGTAATATGGAAAAGTCCTATGGTCCTCAGGGTGAAGTGGCAAAGCAATTCTTAATTCTTCTTCCTCAATGTCATTTCCACTGATAACATAATTTAAGTTTCTGTTGTTGAACTCTTTGACAGGGCTAAGGATATTGGTGGCAAGAATTTTCTTTCCTAAGTCGTCAGTAGATATGGCTGTAGCACCTTCAGGAGCAGTTGTTGGACTGTATCTTCCCAGGATGATGTCTGAGGCTACTGAGCTGGAACCATTGTTATTCCCACAATTCTTGGTTTCAGGGTTCTGGGCAGTCTCCATGAAAGTCTGAAGGGAAATTGTGATCAATGGGTGGAAATAATTAGGTTTGCCTGGCCCTGCAGCTGTCCTTTAGGAAGAAACCCAAAGGAAACTAGGATGCCCTGGATATTACTCCTCTGCTTGAAGGGGGGAGGGTTGGGTAATCAAGGAGAGAAGGAAAGGGCTAAGGGGAGAGATTGTGAGAAAGACAGAGCTTAACAGGAGATGACAACAGAAATCTGGAGTCTTAAACTCTACTTGCTACTTCCATTCTAGTCAGATCACGTACTAGAGGCCCCTAGTTCCACGCAGCTCTTCTCCACTGAGGATTGAAGGAAACACTGTACTTTCTGCATTCCAAACTCTAAACATCAGGAGTGTCCTGCCTTATTAATAACAAAACGCCGTCTCCTCCATTCAGTCAGGTGACTTGCTTTAAGACCCATTTCCCTCAGCCCTTCTGGCTAGAGCAGAGTGAGAAAACAGGTTATGTCCCTACCTCCAGCTAGGAGGTAACTGGATGTAAGTTGATAATTTATGACCTTGTCAATGATAGCTGAACAGTCAAATTCTTAACACTATGTTTTAATTACCTTTGTATCTCCCCCACTGTGCTTTAAATATAGTAAATGATTAATAAATTTTTGATGTATTATTTTATTTAGTAAGAATTAGTAATTTATGTCTAAAACATTACACATTCTGAACTGAGGATAGAATATTGTGAAAATTTCCCCTTCAGTGTAGTACAGATTAATTTATTTCTCTACTGCCTATCTGGAATTCCATTTCATCGAAACCAATGTGTAATGCTGATTTATAGAGCTCCTTGTCTCCAGTATAAAACTGCACCCACTTCCACCCCCTCCCAACCTCTCCTGGGGAATCATTCTACATAGCACTGCCAGAATATTTTGAACCAAAGGTAAGTTGGGACATAGCCTTGTGGGAGTAGTTAGAAAGTAATTAGAGAAAAGGAATTGAGCTAAGCTCCCTTGGCTATCCGTGTCAGGAAGGAGAATTGAGAACATAAATCTCTGGAATAGAATCACGTGGTAGAAAGTGCCTAACATAAGGCTTGTTTGATTGTAATAAATAGTAATAATCCTCATTAGGAGAAAAAGGAGGTGGACATGAAATCATGCTTTACTCACCATTTGGCATTCACTACTCTGTACTACTTTTAGGCCTCAGTCACTCTGCACGTTATGTTGTCTTTCAGCCTTTGCAATGTCTCTTCCTTTCATTCTGTTAATGTTAGCAAAAATTGCTCAAACTCTTGAGTCACTAGGTGACCTGAATTAATTAAATATTTCAACCCATATCGTGACTATTCAAGGTAATACCTGTATGATAGTCACTAATCAGAGTGCCAGGTAGCTGAAATGAACTGAGTGCAATATTTATTGCATTTTGTTATTTTAATAGATTATTCAACAAGGAAGGAAACAAGTATTTATTAAGCACTCACTATGTACCAGGCACATTCTGTTTCTTCCTCCTAGCTCTTAAAGTAATATACTGAAATAGGGTTGATTTTGCAGTCTGAACATCTCTTAAATCTATCAATTATGTCATTTAGTTTCTTTGTTTATTTCCTAGGATTTTTTAAGTAAACCATGATGTCATCAGCAAACAGTTATAGTTTTCCCTTCTCTTTGCTTATATTTATATCTTTAATTCCATTTACTCGTCTTACTGTTGTTGCTAGCTCCTCTTGAATTAGGTTAAATAGTATCGGGGAAAAGAATAATGCTTGCTTTACTTCTGTATTTATTAAGAAAGCTTCTAGTGTTTTCCCATTGCATGTACTGCTAACTTTGGGGTTTAAATAGATACTTTTTACCATATTAAAAATATTCTTCTACAGGAAGCCAAGATGGTGGAGTGAAAGCAGTGACTTGCTTGAGCTGTCCCCCAAACCCCTCCAAAAACCTATAAACATGTCTCTAAACAAATTCTAAAGCAGCAGAACCCACAAAAAGACAGAGTGGAACAAATTTCCAGCCCAAGACAACCTGGATGGTTGATCAGAAAGGTGTATCTGGGCAGTGAGAGGAGTGCAGTTTGGCATGGGCTTGCAGGCCACAGCGAACCTGGAGCGGTCCTCAGAGGACTGAATCACAGGCAGCTGTGCTGGTTTCTAGACCTCTCAACCCATGAATGCCAAAGACAACTTAAAAGGTCGCTGGGAAAAGTCCGTTTCTGCGGTGCTGAGAGAAAAGTGAGGTGGTCTCAGCTCCATTCTCCCAGTGTGGCCGGGGGGGGGGGCTGCCTCCTGAGCTTCCAGCCCACAGACTGAGGGGAAATCAAGTGGCTGATCAGAGAGGTATAGGATTCTCTTGCTTTGCCTGTGCTTGGGTCTGGGTCACAGTTCTGGGTGGTGGTCCTAGGATGAGGAGGAGCACTGGCGCTGTGGAGCTTGTAGTGGCTGTAAAGAGGAAATCTTCCTCACAGTTCCAAGGCAGAAAAGAGTGCTTGTGGCCCACTTATAGACCAGAGCACAGGCCAGGAAAGGAGTAAACACTTTGCCCTTGATCAGAGCACCTTGGAAGAACTGAAAATTTACAGGTTCCTACAAGTATCTCTGAAAACAGCTACACAAAACCCCTGAAGCCTGGGACAGTACATTCTCCACACTGGAAACAGACTCCTACCCTAACAAAGAGTTTATAACTCTAGTAATCGGCCAGGATCATGAGCAAGCAGTGCAAAAAGAGTCAGACTATATTATCTTACTTTGGTGCCAAAGAAGATCAAAACACATAACCAGAAGACAACGAAGCCAAAGCTCGTATATTAAAAGCCTCCAAGAAAAAATATGAATTAGTCCTAGGCCATGGAAGAGCTCAAAAAAGATTTTGAGAAGCAAGTAAGAGAAGTAGAGGAAAAACTGGGAGTGATGCTAAAGGAGACCCAAAAAAATAACACCTTAAAAAATAGCCTAACCCAAACGGCAAAAGAGGTCCAAAAAGCCAATGAGGAGAAGAATGCCCTGAAAAGCAAAATTGGCCAAATGGAAAAGGAAGTCCAAAAGATTACTGAAGAAAATACTTCCTTAAAAGTTAGAATAGAGCAATTGGAAGCTAGTGACTTTATGAGAAATCAAGACACTATATAAAACAAATCCAAAAGAATGAAAAATTAGAAAACAATGTAAAATATCTCATTGGAAAAACAACTGACCTGGAAAATAGATCCAGGAGAGATAATTTTAAAATTACTGGACTATCTGAAAGCCATGATCAAAAAAAGAGCCTAGACATCATCTTTCAAGAAATTATCAAGGAAAACTGCCCTGATATTTTAGAACCAGAGGGCAAAATAGAAATTGAAAGAATCCACAGATCTCCTCCTGAAAGAGATCCCCAAAGGAAAACTCCTAGGAATATTGTAGCCAAATTCCAGAGTTCCCAGGTCAAGGAGAAAATATTACAAGCAGCCAGAAGAAACAATTCAAGTATTGTGGAAACACAATCAGGATAACACAAGATTTAGCAGCTTCTACATTAAGGGACCAGGGCATGGAATATAATATTCCAGAGGGCAAAGGAGATAGGATTACAACCAAGAATCACCTACCCAGCAAAACTGAGTATAATCCTTCAGGGGAAAAAATGGTCATTCAGTGAAATAGAGGACTTTCAAGCATTCTTGAAAAGACCAGAACTGAATAGAAAATTTGACTTTCAAATACAAGACTCAAGTGGAACATGAAGAGGTAAACAGGAAAGAGAAATCATAAGAGACTTATTAAGAGAACTGTTTACATTCCTGCATGGAAAGATGATATTTATAATCATGAGACCTTTGTCAGTATTAGGGTAGTTGGAGGAAAAAATTATATGTATGTATATAGATATAGATATAGATATTGATATAGATATATGGAAGGGGTCATATCTGGAGAATAAAAATAAGGGGCAAAAGAGGATTATACTGGGAGAAGGAGAAAGGGAGAGGTAGAAAGGGGTAAATTATCTCACAAAAAAACAGAAAAGAAAAGGCTCTTACAGTGGAGGGGAAACAGGGAAGGTGAGAGGGAATGAGTGAATCTTATTCTCATAGGATTTGGCTTAAGGGGGGAATAAGATACACACTCAATTGGTATGGAAAGCTGTCTTACCCTACAGAAAATAAGGGGAAAGGGGACAAGAGAGCAGGGGAATGATAGAGAGGAGGGCAGATTGGGAAAGGGGTAATCAGAAGCAATCAGTTCTGAGGAGGGACATGGTCAAAAGAAAGAATAGAATAAATGGGAGGGGCGGGATAGGATTAAGGGAAATACAGTTAGTTTTTCACAACCTGACTACTATGGAAGTGCTTTGAATAACTTCACATGTATAACCTATATTGAGTTGCTTACCTTTTCAATGAGGGTGGGTGGGGAGGGAGGAAGGGAGAAAATTTGGAACCCAAAGTTTTAAAAACACATATTTTAAAAAAAGTGTTTTCACATCCAACTGGGAAATAAAAAATACAATGGGAAATGGGGTATAGAAATCTATCCTGCCCTACAGGAAAGCAGAAGGGGAAGGGGATAAGAGAAGAGGTGGAGAGAAAGAAGGGAGGGCAGACTAAGGGAATGGATATTCAGAATGCATGCCATCTTGAGGTGGGGGAGGGGTGAGATGGGGTGAAAATTTGGAACTCAAAATCTTGTGGAAGTAAAAGTTGAAAACTAAAAATAAACAAATTTTAAAAAATATTCTTCCATATCTATATTTATCTGTTTTTAGACACAAAGTATTTTCTGAATTAATGCTATCATCATTTTTTCATTGCTTTGTCATTAATATGATTACCATGCATAACATTTTTTCTTAATGTTAAACCATCTTTACATTCTTGGTAAATTATCCATGTTGTTCTTAATTGAATAATTTTAGATATATTATTGTTGCTTCTTTGCTAATATTTTATTTAATATTATTGCTTCTGGCCTGTCTCTGACATGAACTAACTTTATGACTCTGGAAAGTCACTTAGGTGCTAGGCAACTCTATCAGTTTCCAGTAAGCATTAGTAGAGGGAGTTTTCTCACCAGGGAGCTCCCTACACAGATAAAATCATAAGTTCAAACCAAATAAAATTTTCCAACAATATTAATTGGCAGTTGTGTGCTAGTAAATATTTAACTACTGGCTCTCAAGGGTGAGGGTGGTGGAGCAAGGAATATACTCACAACGTACTTTTAACTTTAATATTCATTATTAACATTTTCTCTATCATTCTCTTAAGACTAGGCAATCAATAAAAATAATCACGTGTTGGTTTGTAGCATTTGCTGATTTCTGAGGTGTAAATACTCACAGTGAAAATTTAACAATCAGCTCTCCTTAACTATTCAAGCTGGCTTCAGTCCACCTCTGGATATTAGTCTCTAGGTCACTTTCTCAGCTTTTTCCTTCTCTGGTTTGGGGGTCAAAGCTACAGTCCTCTCATTGAAGGAGTTTGGTGGGTGGTTTCTCTGTTTCTGTTATAAAGCACAAGGATTATGTTCTTTAAATGGTTGTTGGAATTCCCTTGTTGTTGTTGTTGTTTGCCCTTTATTTTCAAAGAGGACCAATGACATCACAGGATGATGTCTTGACTCATGTATGAATCTGCTTTAGGTGAGACAGAGATGCACAAAGCAGTCAGCCTTACTGTCTCTTCCAGAGTCATCAACAGTCCAGACAAAAAAAGTCCAGACAAAAGTCAAGATAACTGGTGATGGCCCAAATGCAGTAAATGACCTTGATGTCTTCAAGGCCTGACCAAGCTCTAAGTGATGCACAGTACCTGCTTCAGCCACCTTCAACAGTTATCCTGTCTGCTGAGATGGTTTACTGAGGTGTGGCCACTGCACACCTATAGCTTCTTGGAGCCACAGGTGAGAATTGGGTGAATCTGGTTGACACCAAAGATAGATAAGCAACCCTGAAAAGTGCTTGGCAAACCCTCACACCAGGGGTGCTAGTCCTCCCCAAACACCTTATAAGTCAGCTATTATTGTCACAAAGGAGGCTGTCCTACACAACATCCTCCAAATAAGAGATGAATTCACTAGCCAAAGCAAAGTTCACCAGATGCTCCTTTTTATACAAAACATTGTGTTGATCTTCAGGTCTTCATTGAGAATTCTCTTGTAAATAAATATGTCTGGATCAGATTTTTTTTCATTAGAAATTTGTTTCTAGCTTGTTCAATATCTCTTTCTTAGTTTGTGCTATTTAGATTCTCTGTTTCCTATTTTATCCATTTGAAGGGTTTTTTTATATTTTTGTAGATATTTGCTAATTTTGTTTGCAGTTTTGTTGACATGTAATTAGGTATGGCCATTTCTTATTTTCTTTACTTCCTATATTTGTTGTGGATTTCCACTTCTCATTTTTTTTATCTTAGTAGTTTGGTTTTCCTCCCTCATATTTTTATTAGATTAGCTAATAACATTGATTTTGGTACTTTTTGGAAAAAGCTCTTGGTTTTGTTTAATAGATAGATTTTTGTTTATTTCTCCTTTAATAAAAGTTTCTGCTTTTGTGTTTGTTTTGGAGTTATCTGTTGGTTTTCTAGGGTGTTTTAAATGGCATACTTAATCCATTAGTGCTCTCTTTTTCTTTTTTTGTTAATGTGTTCAAAGTTGTAAATTTTTAAATTGTTTTAGGTGTACTCCATACATTTTGCTTTTCTCACTGTCACTATTGTCCTTAATGTAATTATTTATTGATTCTATGATCTGTTCTTTGAACCACTCATATTTAGGCTATTGTCACTTAGTCTCTATTTAGGTCTTTGTCTTTTGTTCATATTTCAATTATTGATTACTTTTAAGAATTATGGTCTGACTTACATGAACTGGTGCTGAATGAAGTGATCAGAACCACAAGAACATTGTACACAGTAATAGCAACACAGTGTAATGATCAACTGTGAGAGACTTAGCTCTTCTTAGTAATACAATGATCCAAGACAATTCCAAAAAACTCATGATAGAAAATGCTATTCACATCCAGAGAAAGAATGAACTATGGAGTCGGAATGCAGATTGACGCATATTATTTTCACTTTTTTTGTTTTTTCTTTCTTGTGCTTTTTTTCCCTTTTGTTCTGATTCTTCTTTCACAACATGAGTAATGTGGAAATATGTTTAATATGTTTGCACATGTATAACCTAGATCAGATTGCTTGCTCTCTTGGGGAAGGAAAAGGAGTGAGGGAGGGAGGGAAGGAGAAAAATTTGGCACTCAAAATCTTATAAAAATGAATGCTGATAACTGTCTTGAAATGTAATTGGAAAAACTAAAATACCATTTTTAAAAACCAGTAAAAGCACAAAAAAAGAATTATAGTCTAAAATGAGGGGTAGCATAGTTTAGTGGCTAGGGAGCCACCCTTAGTTCCTGCTAACGTATACTAACTGTATGTCCCTGGACAACCCACTTACTTAGTGCCCCAGGCAACTCTCTAAGACTAGAAGTTAAGGAACAGTTATTAATCTGCATTAAAAGAAGTTCCCTATCCCAATTAAATTCTAAGACTGAACTAAAAAAAATGGTCAATAAAAGATATGTGTAATAGTTGTCTTTCTGCATTTAGTAATGAGTTCACTATATCCTATCATGTTATCAGATTTTGTAAAAGTGCTGTATGATGCTAAAAAATAAGTATACTTTTTAAGATTCCCATTTTAAAAATTAAATAGATCTATCAGATCTAGTGTTTACAACATTCTGTTGAGATCCATAATTTCCTTCTTGTTTATCTGTTCAATTTTTAAAAGTCCTAAAAAGGCACAGTAAAGTAACCTATAATTATCTTACAATTCAACTCTTATTCCAGTTTTGGTTAAGTTTTCCTTTAAATGTTTCATTTCAGTGCCACTCAGTGCATACAGAATATTGAGCTTCTATTCTCATCTGGGGAAGTCTAATAGTTGTTTTTACAACCTTATTCTTTTCTTCTGGATTTACCTCTCATTCTTTACTCCGTAGTAATCATTATGTTAAAGCCCTTTTTTTTCTTTATACATTTCTTATTTCTGATAGTTTCCTTATGAGAATTTCTTTTTTTTCTTTTTTGCTTCAGTTATCATTCTTTTAATTTATCTGGTGAAGACTAGACATTCAGCCATCTTACCAAAAGTATCCCCAGTATTCTTTGCACTGCATCATATTACTTCCAAGTGTGGAAAATGAGGCCAGGACTCTAGGAGAAGTTTTTTTTTTTTTTAAATGGACCTGGAATTAGCAATTTGCAAGAAATAGAATGTGGGAACAGAGGCATTTTAATAGTGTACAACTATTTTTAAGGTCCCCCCCCAATTCTTTTTAACATGTAGATACATATAAGAGGATATATAGAGTTTTTCAGTGTAAAATATGGCTAAGTGGCAATAGCATTATCCTGCTGAGCCATTTGGGGGAAATTTTCTTCTATTCTTTGATTTTTTATTTCTCTTTGGTGCCAAGTTCAGTCTTCTGCAAACAGTGGGTGTTCCCAAAATGTTTTAGAGGGATTGGCAGAGCAACGAATTTAGCAGTCCGTGAATGACATAGGAAGCCAAGACTGTAAACAGGCTCAGTGATTGTTCTTTGGACTTGTTGCTCTTCCTGCTATATGCCTTGAAGGGCTGTAAAGGATAGCTTATGCTGAAGAAGAAAAGAAGGGCAAAAAAGCAGATGGGGTCTTTTTTTTTTTTAGATAGACTTTTTCCATGAAAATGGAGACAAAGATTGAATAATCTGCTCATTTTCCCCAGTGTTACATTTGGGCAAAATTCATTGTAAAACGAACAGTTTTTCAAAATTAAATGCCTTTTCATTTCATTCACTGAATTAAAGTTTTTTGGCACTAGAGTTAGATTAAGGCACTTAACAGGCAGCACTTTTTATTTTAAAATGTCTGTAGAAAATAGTTTCTAAGTGAGATTAGTTCCAAGAGTTTCATTGGTGTAAAATCCAAGTCTTTCCTATGATTCACTTGATCTAAACCTGTTGAACTCTATCCCAATTTTACCTAAGCTCTGTTCCCCAGAAAAAAATGAGACAAATAAGATATAGCAAATGAATTAAATCTAAAATATAGTATTAAAATAACAAGGACATGAGCTGGGAGAGTTGAAATGTGTTTTCTTCCTTAAATTTTAGAGGGAAGTTGATTCCAATACATTTAACTTCTATATCCATTTTTTACTGGTGAGGTCAAGTAGGTTTCAGTTCCAAAGAAATGAACAAAACCTTATCCTCACACACCTAAAAAAGCACACACTTTTAAAAAAATCCCAAACATATCCTCTGTTGTCCTTTTCATTACAAACTAAAACTCTCTCTAAAGGACTCCATGATTATAGATGAATCATATTAGCCCAAGTGGTTGTTTTGGATTTGTCTATCCCAGCAAATATATTAACTGGACCTTCCCAGACTTTACTCAGATTCTGTGTCTGAAATGTCTCCTCATCCCTCCTCTTTGAAATCCTACCCATCCCTCAATGCTCACCCGAAAAGTTTCTTTTTCCATGAAGTCCTCTTTCTTCGAACTTCCTACTCCAATCTTTTTTCTTTCTTGGAACTTTTATAGCACTTTGTTGCTATATCTCTCATACACATCTTTCATTTTATATTATAGTTGTTAGTTTATTTGTCTTCC
The DNA here is from genome assembly GCF_003287225.1 of Phascolarctos cinereus. Classification (NCBI taxonomy): domain Eukaryota; kingdom Metazoa; phylum Chordata; class Mammalia; order Diprotodontia; family Phascolarctidae; genus Phascolarctos; species Phascolarctos cinereus. The sequence goes on from NW_027555736.1 coordinate 78,553,596, forward strand.
TTACTAGATTGTGTCACTTTATAACTGGATCATGTTTGATTTATTTGGGTATGAATCATCAGAGTAAGTCACATTTAGATACCATTTTAAGCATATTAAGACTTCTTCAGAAGTCATGTGAGGTGGGTAGTATACTAGCAAACCCAGTTTATAGATAAGGACACTAAGGCTCAGGGAAGTAGTGATTTGCCTATAATCATGAAATCTAAGACTTGAGACACAGGTTCACGGATTCCAAATCCAGTGTCCTTTCAACTAAGTCTAGAACAAAGAAAGAGATATGAAGAGGGAAAGAAGGAAAGAATCCTATTAATCTTCAAAAACAAGATACTTTGATATTTCAGTGGACCTGTGATTTCATCAGTGTGGTTACTCCTTCCAACCATGAAACCCGCAGTCCACCCATGCTTTCTCATTGTGTGTTACTCTTTTCTATGTCTTCCCATAAATCCTGCGCAGGAAGTCCAGCTAACATGCTCACTTTCCTCTAGATTTCTTGACATTGCATGGATATCAAGGGAGCGCACAGGCTGTCCATTGCTTATCCCTACTTCTTGCTCTACAACCAGTCTGCTTACATTTCCGGTTACACATCTTTTTGATGACATTCTTTATGCTATTTATGCTCAGTTTTCCCCTGATGATATGTAACGGCCTACTCATACTCATCATGCACTTCTCTCTTGCCCTTTGAGTGACCCTCAGCTTTAATTCTTCAGAGACTGTGGTATTCATGACTCGTAGTAATACCTCATCAACAAAAGACTCTTAATTTTCTGGAAGCAGCCATTTTTTTCCCAAGGAAAAACATGGAATTAATAAACTCACAAGTCAATCCAACTTCACATCATTGCTGGACAATCCATAAGACAAAGAACATTCAAAATGGAAACCCAGAGGAAATGAGTGTGTGTCCCTCTTCCTCATCCTCACCCCCAACACCTTCCAAAGAGACCCTCAGAAGGAAAGTGAAACTAATTTCAAGGAGAAAGCTGGGTTGAACTTAAAAGAATGAGAATAGGAAAAAGACAGCAACTAATGGAATGGTGTCAGCTGCCATTTTAACACAATTATTTCCATGGAATAATACACGTATGACAATAGGAGCTGTCTTGCTGCCATACCTGCATTATTCCATGGAAACCTACTGCCGTGCTTGTATTAGCCAATTTAGAAAGAGTTGCAAGGTGGGACCAGCCACTAATGGTTGGGCATTCATGCATCCCCAGAAAACTGAATAGAGCAAATTGAGAAAGCCCTTTGTAAAGCCCAGACTTCTATAGTGCACTAACATTTAGTTCAGCAGCCTGACCTTAGATCTTTACTTACTTACCCCTCTCTCCCCAACCCCTCACACACATACACTCTCTTTTTGATCCTGGTACTGATCCTGTTTCTGATCTTGATTTTATTTTATTTTTCTAGACCTTCAGCTTAGACCTCACATCCTTAACTGGCAACTCCTATTTATATTACTACCATTAGAAACTTCTGGCCCCTGTTTTAGTAAGGATTTCCTGGCAGCAACAGTATAAGAGAGTTATCATCATGCTCCAGAGAGCACTCTAGGCCTTCACCTCTGGGAGGGCCTGTCCCCATCTCCACACAGGGTGGGTGATACTGGATAGGGCAGTACAGGATAATAACCTAATCTAATCTCACACTTATATAGAGAGTTTACCAAATATTCTCCCCCCAACTACCTCATAAGGTAGTGTTGTTCAGTCATTTCAGCTGTGTCTGAATCTTCATGACCCCATTTGGAGTTTTCTTGGCAAAGATACTGGAGTGTTTGCCAATTCCTTCTCCAGATCATTTACAGATGAGGAAACTGAGGCAAACAAGGTAAAGTGACTTGCCCAGGGTCACACAGTTAGTAAGTATCTGAGACCAGAAATGTATGTATCTATACACATATATATCTTTGTATAAATGTCCAATATATATGTATACAACTCTTTTATTTACCAGCTTTTCATTTAGCTGCAACTTCCTTCTAGCTTGATTTTGTTTATTGCAAGGATGTAAATAATAACATAAATAATCAACAAGGTATTTAGGTGACTCCTGGATTTGGAGTCAGAAAGACCTGACTTAAATCTAGCCCAGATACTTACTAGCTGTCTGACCTAAATTGGTGGAATAAATTGGTGGAATCTAAACTATGCCACTTAGCTGTAATCCTGCAGGAGGGGAGAGGGGAAATCAAACATTTATTAAGTGTCTATTCTGTGCCAGGCACTGTGCTAAGTGCTTTACAAATATTATCTCATTTGATCCTCATAAGAACCCTGGAAGATAGGTGTCCTTTTTACAGCTGAGAAAACTGAGACAGACAGGGGTTAAGTGATCTGCCCCAAGCAGCTAGTAAGTGTCTGAAGCTGGATTTGAACTCAAATGTTCCTGACCCCAGGCCCTGTGCCACCTAGCTGCCTTTGGATACCTTTATTTTGTTCCATTACTTTTCTATCTGAGAAGTCAGAATTTGTCATTTCAAGAGTTCATAGTATTCACACCAGTCCAAATTTTCTTCTTTTACAGAACCATGAGATTATGTTTAATAACTGTACTTTGGTAGTAGTTTTATATTCGATCCTTTGCAATATTTCCATATTCCATATTTCCATATCCCACAGCCTTAATAGCTAGAAAAGAAAATCACATGATGGATCAAATTAGTCATGGGGAAAATAATAATTCAGATTTATATAGTGATTGATGGAAAGTACTTCATATATGTAGAGAGTATACCATCTTGACAAATTTTACTGTTTATGAGGATGTAGGACACATTCTCTACGAATGGTGAAGGTCTCATATAGTTATATAATTGCAAATCAACAGCACTATTTTGTGTCTTTCTGTCTTCCCTCCCAAATAAAAACAAAATAACCTGTGGGTTTTATTACTTATATGCCATTACAGGTGCCTTACATTTTTTCCTTCCACATCTGCTAAGCAGCTTTGAGCTCCTATAATCAAAATATTTCTGTGCAATGCTTTCTTTTATGGAAACTAATATAGCAAGTACTTTAAATCTTACCAGGTGTGACTATAAAATACAAGAATGATTTTTAAATAAATGTTCTAGAACTTAAACATCCGTGAGTGTTATCCACTAAAGTAGTCACCTTTAGAAGACCAAACTTTTATTTCAGTGATACTGACATGGTTCACAACACTTTTGCATCTTCTCTTCTAGAAACAACTTCAGGGTCAATTCATAAGCCATGCAAAACAAAACATTCTTCTTGCGTGATAGTCACACCTCATTTGTGACCTAATCCAGAATTCCCCACCTTACTCTCAAGACTTTCCTCCAAATGACTTTTGGCTGTTTCCAAAATTCACATTCATCCTGAAAGGGTAAATGAAGAATCTGAAGAGATTAAAAAAGATATGCTATATTCAATTCAAGAAATTCAATGCAATGAATATTTTTAAGTACTTACTGTGTGCAGAGCACTAGATAGGTATTAGGGGAGATAGAAAATTCACAGAAAACTTCTTGGAAGGATGTAACATTTGAGTTGGATTTTAAAGAAGGAGTAGTTTAGCAGGCGAAGGAAGTATATTCCAAACATAGGGAATGAAATTACAAAAGTACAAAGCAGAGATAATGTAGGAACAGAAAATGGTACCACTTGGCTATAGCATAGAATATGCCCATAGGAGAAATATGAGATAAAGTTGAAAAGGTGGAAGAAATCCAGGTTATGAAGGGCCTTGATTACAAAAGAAATTTGAACTTTATTTTCTGGGTAGTAGTGAACCACTAACAATTTTAAAGGAAAGGAGAGACATGACCAGGTCTGTGTATAAAGATTAGTCTGGCAGGGGGTGTGTAGGAAGGATTAGAACATGTTATTCCATTCCCTCTTGTGTTTTCTTGTGGGTATGGAATAGTCTTGTCTTATTCCAATTTCCTTCCCTTTGTATTTGAAGGCCTTTCTCCTGATCCATTGCAGAATTTGTTGTTTTTCAATGAAATTATTTAATCACTATGTGCCTTGGAGTTTATTTATAGCCTTAGATTTTTTTTTCCTCTAGAGGAGAGCTATGGATGCTTTTAATGGGCATTTTGTTTTCTGTGTTCAGAAGTTGTAAGCAGTTTTCTCGTACTGTTTCTTGTATTATGGTGTTCAGATTTGAGGCTTGTCATGTTCTTCTGGGAGATCTAAAATCCTTAAATAGTGTCTATCTATTCTCTCTATCTAAGAACAAAATGTTTTGCTTGATGGAGAACATGCTTTCTTTTAATGTTATTCCTTTTCCTTCTCATTTTCCAGGTTGTCCTCCGCTTCTGTGCATTCACCTTCTCAATCAGTTGTCTTCTCTTTTGTTTATTTGCTGAGATTTGGCATGTTGGATTCAACCTACCCTATTCTGCCGATTATTTCTGACGTACAGGCCTTAAATTGTCTAAATCTTCCTTTCCTCTACGTCTTACTTTCTTACACCACCATGCTACTTTGCCTCTCCATACTATCCTCTATGTGCTCTTATCAAAAGAACATTCTCTTAAGACTTTCACTTCTTGTGAAATTAATTTTTTTCTTGTAAAAAAACCTTTTTTGTCAATATTCTAAGGGAAAATGTTGAATTCCTGCTCATTTTTGAAAACGGGAGCTTTTAATCTTTTGAATGCATGTGTATGTCTGGTGGGAGGGGGGAAGGTAGGAGACAGAAAGAAAGAGAGAGAGAGAGAGAGGAGAGAGAGAGAGAGAGGGAGGGAGGGAGAGGTGGCCCCTTTTGGCTGTCTGTTGAAACCTATGAACCCCTTTTCAGAATAATGGTTTTTAAATGCATAAAATAAAATACATTAGATTATAGAGAAAGTCAACTATATTGGCAAAGATTTATTGAAACGTGAAGAAACAAATTAATGGACTCTCTGAAATTTATCCACATTCCAAAAAGGAGTCCTCAGATTAAGAATCCCCATTTTAAAGCCCAATTCAGATGCTGTTTACCCCATGAAGCCTTCCTTGATCCCCACTGTTTTCAAGAGTGATGAAAAACAAAGTGTTATAAGTTATTCATGAAACAAATATGTTATTTACTTCTCTAATATATTTGTGGAAGAAAAATGACACTATGCTCTGTATTTTAGATACAAGCCTGCCAGAGACAAATTTCTTAATTAAAGTATTCTAATTCTAAGCATTTCTGCTTAAGGAGAGAGAAAATCCAAAGAGACAGAAATCTGTACTGCCTTTGAAAAATCTTTCACTGTGCCATTTTTGAGGTATAATTTTTATTATTCCTAAACAACAGATAAAATTCTATAATAAGATAAAACATGTAACAAAATTCAAGTAACAATTTGATTCAACAAATAGAATGTTTGTCACTAAAACTGTCAGTTATAGTTACTACTAATAATGTCGTGGATTAGGTAGAATAGTGGATAGGGCACTGGACCTAGAATCAGAAAGACCTGAGTTCAAAACTAGCCTCAGATAACTTACTAGCTCTGTGATTCTGGGCAAGCCAACTAACCTCTGTCTGCCTCAGTTTTTTCACATGTAAAATGAAGATAAAAATAGCACCTTCCTCCCAAGGTTGTTAAAAGGATCTAATGAGATAATATTTATAAGGTGCTTTGCAAACATCAAAGTGCTATATAAATGCCAGCTGCTAGCTGTTATTATTATCCTTATCCTTGTATCTATTTATGTCTTACCCTTCTTTTAGACTGTAAGCTCCATTAGAGCTTACCTAATGTCTTACCTAAATAATATATTATAATAATAATAGATAGCATTTATATACAGTACTTTAAGGTTTGATTGATTGAATGAATGATTGAATGAATGAATGAATTGAAAAGCAAAGATGTATTTTGTTACCACAGTTTGTCCTAAATAGACCTATAGTACCTGCCTACCCCACCTCGCCTAAGATGGCCTGCTGGATGTGAGTCCTTCCCTGCCTAGACTTGTTTCAGTCAGAACTCTCTTGCTTTTTTTGACTTCCAGTCTTGTCCACCCTGACCAGCCTCGTTCCATTGCTGCCCCTATGTGGCATAAGGAAGGAGAATGAAAGGGGAAAAAGCTCTTAGGCTAGGAAAGATTTTTATGCTGAACATTGGTAAAGCCTTTGTTTTCAACAGCTCTCCCTTTCCCTTTTTCCCTCTATCTCTCTGTTTCTGTCTCTGTCTTTCCCTCTCCCTTTCTCTCCCTCTCTCTCTCCTTCCCTCCCTCCCCCTCATCTGTCTCTCCCTCTCTCTCTATCTCTTTCTCTCTCTTCCTCTCTCCTTCTATTTCTCTCCCTTTCTCTCTTTTCCTATCTCTGTCTCTCCTCTCCTTTCTTTTTCTCTTCTCTCCTCTTCCCTTCTCTTCTCTTTTCTCTTTCTGATTCTGCATGGCTGGTGGCTATTGTCCACCACACATTCCATTCAACTGAACATGTGACACATTCTCAAAATGGGCAGCTGGATGAAGTATGTAACAGAAAATACAGTACAGCTGCCAGAAGCCCAGACCTTCAGATCTTCTTGTCAATCCCTTGCCAGGTCTCAGCCCTGCTCCTGTCCTGGATCTCAGTCTGGATTCTAAATTTGTTTTCAGATCTGTGCACAGTGCTGTATCCTTTCTTAGATTTATTCAGTACCAGTAATCCTTTGATGGGTAGTGAAAGGTGGAGTTTCTAATCTGGTGTTTTGTCATTTGACTTTAGGATTAGGATCCAACATAGCCATTTTAGACACTAGAAATTTTGTTCTTTTCTGAAGCCTATGCAAAATGATTTTCCAAGGCTAACATAAGTAAAGATGGATGTATGCCTCCTATCTACCTGTTGGTCTATAAATCTGGAGACCTGTAAATCTTGAGTCCCATCCCTGATACTCTATGCAAACCTTTGCAAAGCATTTAACCTCTCTGGGCCTCAGTTTCGTCACTTATAAAAGGAAGAGGTTGGACCAGATGATATCTAAAGTCCTTTTCAGTTCTAAATCCATGATCCTATGATTTTAAGTATAAATGAAAGGGAAAGAGTGTGAGGAAGATCACAGGTGAAAGTACTCTAGAAATACATAAAGAGAGAGCACATACTAACATCTGGGAGATGAGTGAATAATATTAATCACTAACATACATTGCTTTGAAGTTTGCAAAATGCTTCACAAACATTATCTTATTTGAGTCTTCCAACAATAGGTATTATTCCCATTTTACAGCTGAGAAAACTAAGTCTCAAAAAGCTTAAATGATTTACTTAGGAGAGGGAGGAAAGGAACAGGCCTTTATTAAGTGCCTCCCATGTTCCAGGCATTGTACTAAGTGCTTTACAAAATAGTATTTCATTTGGTCCTCACGACACTGTGAGGTAGGTGCTACTTAGGATCATGCAGCTGTGTCACATATAGGATTTGATGCTGTATCAAGTCCTGTCTACTGAGCCACCTGCTAAATTTAGGACCCTCCACTATCTGGTTTCATTCTCTTTCCTGCCTCATTTTATGCCATTCCCCACCATGAACTTTATATTCCAGCCTTTTCCTGCTTTTATGCATTCACACAAGCAATCCTCCCGGCCTAGAGCACACCCCTACCTTATCTCCATATTTTTCAGTTCTTTCCTATCTTCATCACTCAATTCAGGTGCCATTTTGTCCATAAAGCTTTAGGACTCCAAAAACGGAGAGATAAGGAGAAAATCCATTCCAGGCATAGTTGTTGTTCATCTTTCATTTTTGAAGATGAGTGATATCACATATGAGTGGTATCTTGACTCACATGTGGATTGGATTTAAATGAGGCAGAGTGGCTCAAAGTGATCAGCCTCACTCTCTTTTCCAGAGTCACTGACGTCAATGGTAAGACAAAAGTTAGGATGACTGGTGATGGTCCGGGATGTATAGTTAAAGGCATAACTAAAGCCTGAGTGAATACATGGAAATGGGAGGTGGCCTCTTGAGTCTAACATGGTAGAGTGGAAAAGGTCCTAGATTTGAAGTCAGAAGATCTGGGTCTGAGCTGAATCCCAGCTCTTTGAATTACTACATGTATGACCCTGTTGGGGAGGAGGGGGAGGAAATAAGCATTTATTAAAACTTCTGGGGTAGGTAGGTGGTGCAGTGGATAAATCATTGGCCCTGGAGTCAGCAGGACCTGACTCATGATACTCACTAGCTGTGTGACCCTGGGCAAGTCACTTAACCCCAATTGCCTTGCCAAAAATAAATAAATAAATGAATGAAAAATTAAAAATTTTAAAAATTTAAAAAAAAACTTCTACTATGTGAGGGACACTATACTAGGTACTGTGCATATATTATCCCAGTTATTGACAAGTCATTAAACTTTTCTGAGCTATTATCTTTCCTGTGAAATGAGGGAGCTGGATTAAATGACCTCCGAGTTGCTTTCTATCTCCAAACCTATGATCTTGTAATCCTATATATGTTAAACTCACCTAGGAAGAGGACAGGGATTGAGATAGAGAGGAATACCTTAGCCAGGTATAGAACTCATTGAAAAAGAAGGTGATGGACTAGAGGTGCAGAATGAGATCTGTATTTTAAGACATGGCTAATGTGTAATTTGTTTTACTTGACTAGGCTTATTTGTTTTAATGAATGGGTTTGTTTTGTTTATTTGTTTGTTTTGTGAGGTGGGGGGAATCAAGAGAAGGGAGGGGCTGTTGATAGTGAGGTCAAAAAAAAAAGAAGAAAAAGATATGAGTGTCAAGGAAGCATTGAAAAATTCACAGAACAGAACATAAGAAAGTTCAGAGTGATATACAAACAAGCAAGACAGTTGTGAAAGTAATGTGTTGAACTTGTGTTATGTAGAATTATGTACTTCTTATAATTTCATTTGATCTTGACAACACTTGGAGGTATGCGCTATTATTATCCCCATTTTACAGTGAAGGAAACTACTAAGACTCAGAGAGGTTAAATGACTTGCCCAGAGTCACACACCTTGCAAATGTTGGAAGCTGTACATAATATAGATTTGTAGTTTCACATACAGTCTTCTTTTTCTATTATTCTTTGCATATGCATATGTAAATGTGTATTAGTATTAGTCAATTGCAGAATAGCCAAAAATATATTTTAAAGAAAAAGAAGACCTGGAGGTCTACAGATAACAGCAACGAGGATCTAAACAGTATGATATAGACAGATGAAGTGGATCTCAAAGAGCAAAAGCTGATGAATGATGATGGCTAAGGGAGTTTGGAAGTGGCAAGACTAACTCTTCCACCTGGGAAGGTAAATCAGGGGCCACAAAGGAAGAAACAACCAACACTAGAGAGGGTGACAAGGGCTAAGGCTTCTTTTAGAGAAAGTTAGTTTTCTGATAGCAACAGAAAATGCAGAGGATAGAAAAAAGAGATACAGGGTGAAGAAGAGTTTGTTTACAATAGAACAAATTCCAGAAAGCACATTGAAAAGTAAGGGTAAAAAAAAAACCAATAGGGACTTAGAAGGTTAGAGATGAAAATAAGAGAAAAATATTTCTGTATTGACAGACTGTGATTGGAATCACCAAGACAAGGGATCATGTGGTCAGAATTTCTTAGCTATAGAATGGCGGATGTCCTAGTTGATCTCAGGACATACTGGAGGGGAGCAGTGTTTAGGAGGGTAATACAGTGATGGCATCTCCATATGGGTCAGGTAGAACCTTTTTATTCTTCAGCCCCTTACCGAACAGTAGTGATAGTAGTAATGTACAGTTCTTCACCTTAGTTCAAACTGCTCTTACCTTCCTGGGTCATGTAGTAAAGGAGTAGGAAATAAGTGCTGTATGTCTAACTGCAAATCCCTTGCCCCGTATTCTCCTGAAGTTCACACCTTGACAAGCACCAACCTTGGATTATTCTTACCTTCTACTTCCTATGCTCTTACTCATGTTTCTAAATGTAACTGGAGAAAATCATGCCCCAAGTGGACTAAGACCTTTACAAGTGCATGTCATCTCATCTCAACTGAGTTCTCAAGATAGCAAGAAGTTTTACTTCTCTATAACCAATTCTCTATCCCCCTTCCCACAGAGGATATTCCAAATCTTCTTTTTTCTACTCAAGTCTCTCACCCCAGTTCCTCCTCCCACCATCAGAGATGAGGACAACACACCATACTTTACTAAGAAAATAGAGACTATTTGTCAGGAGCTCTCTCAACTTTCCTTATACACATGTCAAAACCCTGAGACACCATTCCCCATTCTCTCCTTTACTCTCGTCTTTGATGAAGAACATCTGACTCTTCTCCTCACGAAGGCTAGCCCCTCTACATATACACTTGATCTCATTCCCTCCTATCTTCTCCAACATATTGCCTCACAATCATACCGCATCTCATTTTCAACCTCTTCCTATTTGTTCCTTCCTTGATGACTACAAACATGCCAACATCTCTCCCCTCTTAAACAACTTTCACTACGTCCTACCTTGTCCTCAAGATATCATTCCTTCCTTTCATAGCCAAAGTTCTAGAAAAAGCTATCTGCACTCACCTTCTCCACTTTCTTTCTTTTCACTTACTAATCAATCTTTTTCAGTCTGGTTTCCAACCTTACCATTCAACTGAAACTGTTCTCTTCAAAGTTCCAGCTGATCTCTTAATTGCCACATCTAATGGCTTTTTCTCACTCTTCATGTTTTTTGGTCTCGTTAATATTTGACACCATTGACTGCTCTTTCCTCCTGCATATTTTCTCCTCTCTGGGTTTCCATGACACTGTTCTGTCTGGGTGCTCCTGTTATCTGTCGGATTACCCAGAAGTGTCCCTTGTTGATTCATTATCCACATCATGCCCTGTAACTGTGGGTCTGCTTAAAGGCTCTGAGTTAGGCCCTCTACTCTCTTTCCTCTTTGTCTATTGCTTGGTGATATCATCTCCCATGGGTTTAATTATTATACCTATTAATTTAATTATTATATTTAGATAGACTCCCAGATTTACATATCCAGTCCCAGTCCGTCTCCTAAATTCCAGGTGCATATCTCAGAGGCCTATGAGACATTTACTAGTTGTTCTTTAAGCATCTCAACTCAGCATATCCAGACATGAACTCAGTATCTTTTCCTCCAAACTCATCCCTCTTTCACTTCTTTAATTTTGTTGAATGCATCGCCATCCTTCTAGTTGCCCACAGTCTTGCAACCTTGACATTGTCCTGGACTCTTCACTCTTCCTCATCCCACATATCCAAACTGTTGCCAGATGTTGTTATTTCAATCTTCACAATATTTCTTATATCTGTCCCTTTCTACCTAATCATATAGCCACCAATTTAATTCAGGCCTTTACAACTTCTTCCCTGAATTACTTCAACGGCCTTCTAATTCATCTTGTCTTGTTTCTCCTCAATTCAATTCATTCTCCACAAAGCTACTTAGGTGATTTCCGTGATGTGCAAGTCTGCACCCCATTTAGGTTCAAATATATACTTATGTGTTTGACATTTAAGACTTCCCAAATTTTTACCCTAACCTACCTTCTAATCTTGTCATATATTACTATTCTTCTATACTCTTTGGCCTTCCTACCATTCCTCACCCCCAACATTCCATCTCTTATTTTTCTGTCATTATTCTTTTCCTCCTTATGTAGACTCCTTTCCTTCCTTACCTCTGTCCCTTGGAATCCCTTGTTTCCTTCAAAACTCAACCACAGCTCCATCTTCTATATAAAGCCCGATCTTCCAATTGGTAGTACCCTCTCTCCCCATTTACCTTGTATTTATATAACTATATTTCACATGTTGCTATATAGGTACATATGTTTCCCCTATTAGAATATAAAGTCCTTGAGGAAGGGACTGTTTGTTTTGTGTCTTTGTATGCCCAGCACCTAGCACAATGCCTGGCACTTAGTAGGTGCTTATTAAATACTTGTTGACTAATTAGTTTATGTCTGAGGTGGAAGTCCTTGGGTTGATCAGAGTGTGAGACAGGAAGGTAGACAGAAGTGGTGTCAGAGAAGTTCTGAGGGTAAAGGAGGACTCTAGCCCTGGGATGCAGAGGCTGCCAAGTCCTTGCCCACCATAATCCCCAGGAGGGGCTAGGGGGCAGCAGTGCTCTGGTCTTCCAAATGAGGGACAGAAGAGGGCTCTATTTTCCATAGGCCATTTCCTCTTTTCCTGGCTTCCGTGATGTTCCCCTCATTCTTTCCAAGGCAAGGGCAGCCTTATACTTCTGAGGATACATTGGCTCTTTGCCCAGCCTTGGTCCAAGATTACCTACCTGGTAGACCAGAGTAGCTAAGATTTGAACACAGATCTCCTGACTCCAAATCCATTCCTCTTCCACACTGCAGCATTATCATAACTGAACAAGGAAGAATTTAGTCAGAATGACAATTTTCTACCAAAAAATTTCATTATTTAAGTTGATTACAATTTAATACTAAGCAAGCCTAGTGTTAGCTATTCTGAACTGGGGGTAGGGTGGGGTAGAGAGCAAAGTTTTCATTCTATTTCATTTAATGCTTAGCCTCATTACAGTAGAACATTTCATATACACATACACATACATACAGAGTAGTTTGATTTGGGTCTCGACCCATGATTTCATCAGCATAGGGAATTCCCTTCAAAGAAGCTGATTAGGAACTCCCCTATAATTTATAGGCTTGGTCTCCTGTGGGTAATAAGAGGTTAAGTGATTTGCATGTGGTCACAAAGTAGTGATGTTCACCCAGGTCTTCCTGACTCCTAGGCCAGTCTTCTCTCTGCTTCACCATGTTGCCCTTCAATGACTTGGTGATAGCAATAACAACAATAACAGATATTTATATAATAGTTATAGTTTGTGTTTTTTATTTTTAACAAAGAGGCGGTTTACAAAGCACTTTCTTCACCACAGCCCTGTGATTTAGGTAGCACAGGCATTACTGTACCAATTTTATAGAGAAATAAACTGTTTCAGAGGGGTTAAGTGCCTTCCCCAAAGCCATAGATGCCAGAAGATCTGGAATCATGACCCATATCTTCTGTCTTTAGATCTGACCCAATTCTCTTTCCACCCAACCATATTGCATAGCATTTTAGGGCTTGCAAAGCTCATTTCTCATAGCAATCTTGTTAGGCAGGTAATGCCAGTATGATGAGCCACATTTCACAGATGAGGAAATTGAGCTTTACTAAGGGGTAGTGACTTTATTCCTCCACCCATTTTTATGCCACCATTGACCTCTCCCTTATAACTATAGAACACATGTGTGGTAAAGGTAGTTATACTGAATGGCTAGATAGATACCTTATCTGAAACCTGGCCCACCCTGAGAAGGAAAGAAGAACAGAAACTACAATTTCCACCTTTGCAGAGAGTCCTCTTTTAGAACAAAGGACAAACAACAGTCTATTAGGGCTCCAGAATAAAAAGTATTGTCCCCAATCACTATCAACAAAGAGGGTGACACTTAGTTTATACTTGCTATCTTCTAGTTCCTTATCTTAAAAGCTGGTTATGCAAATGAAGTCTAGAATATTTAGTATATCTCTTTATCAAGATAAGCAGTAAATAGAAATCAGGGAAGTAATAGAGATTAGAATATGCAGAAGAATACCAATGGTCTGTGAGCTCCTTGGGACCTGAATAAGACCTTAGTTCTCAAGGAAAGAGAATAATTTCACTGATGGGAGAGTGATGGAGAAGAATAGTTCAGGCTCTTAGCAGAATCTAGGGATGAAGATGATGGAAGTCAATGGAAACATTGGTGACAGTGACCAAGGAGTGGTCACTTTTCTCGTATATTTCAAACTCATCTCAATCTGAAGAAAGTTCTTTCTCCTTGCTCACACAGGCATCACATCAAGCTCATAAATCCCATTTCCCTCTGTGCATGTAGCTGAGTCACAGTTCTCCCTCTCAGGAAAATTGCCCCAGACTTGAGCAGAAGTAAGGTTATATAACAAGGAACTTATATAACAAGGAACAATAGTTAAGCAAAACGGACTCACAGACTAATCCCATCAGGCAGCCATTTGCAGCATTCCACAACTGAGAGAAGGAATATCCTCTGTTCATCCTCTGCTCTCTATAGCCAAGGCTATACACTTCAGTTGATCTGAATTCACCTGCTTTTGTATATTGTTATTTTCATTTACATTCTTTTAGTCATCCTGTGTATTGTTCTCTGAATTTTGCTTTCTTTGCTCTGTATCACTTCATTCCTCATAAATGTTGTAACAGATGGTATAGCCTGTGAGGGAATATTCAGCTATACTTGGCTCTTTATCCTGCTTCGGCAATACCATTTAATGTATATCTAGCACACACCAAGAGCTATTCCACAAAGATATGAACAGTTTTCTAGAAAGGAAATGCAAATGATCAATAATCATATACAAATGCTTCAAATCACTAGTAATAAGAGAAACGCAAGTTAAAACAACCTTAAAGCTTCACCTCTCACTACATCAAATTGGCAAAGATAATAAAAAATAATCAGGCAGCTAGGTGGTGCAATGGATAGAGTGCTAGGCCTGAAGTCCTGAAGATCTGAGTTCAAATCTGACCTCAGATACTTACTAGCTGTGTGACCTTGAGCAAGTCACTTCACCCTGTTTGCCTCAGTTTCCTCATCTGTAAAATGAGCTAGAGAAGGAAATAGCAAACAACTCCAGTATCTCTTCCAAGAAAACCCCAATGGGGTCACAAAGAGTCAGACACAACTGAAGAATGACTGAACAAAATAAAAAATGGAATAATGAATATTGGAGGAACTGTATAAAGATAGTCTGACATATTGTTGGTAGTGTTGTGAACAGGTCCAACTGTTCTGAAAGTCAATTGGAAAATTACTGGAAAAGTCACTAAATGATGGAGAGGCCTTGTCTACAAAGCTCCACTCCCTATACTCCCATCCCCACCTAGGCCATATGTTGCGTTCCCAAATGGTCTGCCTGTTTTTTTGGTAGACTTTCTTTTTTCTTCTTTGTGTCTATCTCTTCATCTTTGTATGTTGAAATATTTTATTTTTGTAGACAATTGTTAAGTTTACAATAAAAAAGAAGCAGAAGAAAAATAAAGAAAGCTCACAGCAGATGGTCACTTTATCCATTAAACATCAAGGGAATATAACATATATTTTGCCCACCAAGTGGAGATCTAGTCTAGTCAGTGACCAAGGGGTGGTCATTTTTCTCATATATTTCAAATTGGTTTTCTCTAAAATTGTTGGAAGTATTCCACCAATTTCATAATTCTACCATTATTTCACAATCCCCTCAACTTTGACTTTTCTATTATTTATTTCCTTTCCAGGCTGCCCTGCAGGTTTATTTATCCTAGACTTTCATTACTGTGTCATAGAAAACTTTTCACCCTGGAAGTTCATTCCATCCCTGGACTCATTCTCTTTATTTATTTATTTTAGGCAATTGGGGTTAAGTGACTCGCCCAGGGTCACACAGCTCTGGATTCATTCTTAATACTCTCTCTTTGTAACCTTTGAACTCTTCCTCGGATTGGCTGGTTCTTCCAAGAGTCTCCATTTTAAGGAGGAACAAGTCAATCATGCTCTCATTCCTCTAGGTTGTACTGCTGACTCACCTCCACTGGCCTTCCTCTACTGTACCTCCACTAGACACTTCCCATCCTGCCCTCTTTCAGCTCCCTTTAATGTGCTGTCTTCCCTCTTTAGAATATAAGTTCCTATAAAATAATTTTTTGGTAGTTTGATTGGTATGGCACTGAATAAGTAAATTAGCTTAGGTAGAATTGTCATTTTTATTATGTTAGCTCAGCCTACCCATGAGCAATTGGTGTTTTTCGATTATTTAGATCTGACTGTATTTGTGTGAAAAGTGTTTTGTAATCATATTCATATAAATCCTGGGTTTGTTTTGGTAGGTAGACTCTAAAATATTTCATAATGTCTACAGTAACTTTAAATGGAATATCTCTCTTTATCTCTTGCTGTTGGGCTTTTTTAGTAATACATAGAAATGCCAATGATTTATGTGGGTTTATTTTATAGCCTGCAACTTTGTTAAAGTTGTTTATTATTTCAAGTAGTTTTTTACTTAATTCTCTAGGATTCTCTAAGTATATCATCATATCACCTGCAAAGAGTGATAGCTTTGTTTCTTCTTTGCCTATTCTAATACCTTCAATTTCTTTTTCTTCTCTTATTGCTAAAGCTAACGTTTCCAGTACCATATTGAACAACAGTGGTGATAGTGGACATCCTTTTTTCACCCTCTGATCTTATTGGAAATGCTTCTAGCTTGTCCCCATTACATATGATGTTTGCTGAAGGTTTTAAGTAAATGCTACTTATTATTTTAAGGAAGACTCCATACCAAAAAATTATTTTATAGAGCTAGAAAAATAATAACAAGATTCATTTGGAATAACAAAAGGTCCAGAATATCAAGGGAACTAATGAAAAGAAATGCAGGGGAAGGTGGCCTAGCCATTCCAGATCTTAAATTGTATTATAAAGCATCAATCATCAAAACTACTTGGTACTGGCTAAGAAATAGAGTTGGTGGATCAGCGGAATAGGTTAGGTATGCAAGACACAGTATTCAATGACTATAGTAATCTACTATTTGATAAACCCAAAGACCCCAGCTTCTGGGATAAGAACTCACTATTTAACAAAAATTTCCGGGAAGACTGGAAAGCAGTATGGCAGAAACTAGGCATAGACCAAAATCTCACACCACATGCCAAAATAAAGTCAAAATGGGTTCATGATTTAGATATAAAGGCCAATACTATAAGCAAACTGGGAAAGCAAGGAATAGTTTACCTGTCAGATTTATGGAGAACAGAAAAATTCATGACCAAACAGGAGATAGAGAACATTATGAAATGCAAAATGGATAATTTTGATTATATTAAATTGAAAAGTTTTTGCACAAACAAAGCCAATGCAACCAAGATTAAGAGGGAAGTAGAAAACTGGGAAAGAATTTTTACAACCAGTGTCTCTAAGAGCCTCATTTCTAACATATATAGAGAATTAAGTCAAATTTATAAGAATATAAGTCATTCCTCAATTGATAAATGGTCAAAGGATATAAACAGACAGTTCTCAGATGAAGAAATTAAAGCCATCTATAGTCATATGAAAAAAATGCTCTAAATCACTATTAATTAGAGAAATGCAAATCAAAACAACTCTGAGGTACCACATCACACCTATCAGATTGGCCAACATGACAAAACAGGAAAATGATAGATGTTGGAGAAGATGTGGAAAAAGTGGAACACTAATGCATTGTTGGAGTTGTGAAATGATCCAACCATTTGGAACTATGCCCAAAGGGCTGTAAAAATGTGCACACCCTTTGACCCAGCAATAGCACTTCTAGGGCTATATCCCAAAGAGATCATAAAAAATGGGAAAAGGACCCACATGTACAAAAATATTTATAGCAGCTCTTTTTCGTGGTGGCAAAGAATTGGAAATTGAGGGGATGCCCATCAATTGAGGAATGGCCAAACAAGTTGTGGTATGTGAATGTGATGGAATACTATTGTGCTATAAGAAATGATGAGCAGGCAGACTTCAGAAAAACCTAGAAAGACTCATATGGACTGATGCTGAGTGAAGTCAGCAAAACCAGGAGAACATTGTACACAGTAACAACCACATTGCACGATGACTAATGTTGATAGACTTAGCCCTTTTCAGCAATGCAAGGATCTAAGACATCTCCGAAGGTCTCATGATGGAAAATGCTATCCACATCGAAAGAAAGAACTATGGAGTTTGAATGCAGATCGAAGCATACTATTTGCTCTTTTTTTTTCCTTCTGTTGTGTTTTGTTTCCTCTTTCTGGTGGTTCCTCCTATTGGTTCTAATTCTTACCTACAACATGACTAAGGTGAAAATATGTTTAATAGGAATGTATATGTATAGCCTATATAAGATCGTGCATCATCTTGGGGAGGATGGGGGGTGGGTGGGAGGGGAAGAAAATTTAAAACTCAAAAGCTTATGGAAGTGATTGTTGATAAATCAAAATAAATTAATAAAAAATAAATAAATAGATAGAATATAAGTTCCTTGAGGGCAGGTTCTATCTTTCTGCTTGTGTTAATATTTCACTTAGCACAGTGCCTAGCATATACAAATAGTAAATGCTTAATAAATGTGTCTTGACTGTTATCATCTTTACCAATCTGATGGGCATAAAGTGAAACCTGGAAGCTGTTTTGATGTTCATTTCTATTATTACTAGTTACTTAGAGCATTTTAATTTGATTGAGTATTTGCATTTCTTCTTCCAAAAAGTGTCTTTTTTTTCCTTATCCTTTGGCTACTTATCTATTAGAGAACCGTTCTTGGTCTTACATATAGGTCGTGCTGAAAGTCTTAGTGTAGTATTAAACTACTAAAACTTTAATAGCTTAAAACTGTACTAAGATTTGTGGGATATCCTGTATTTATGTCATTTCCTCATATTAGATATCAGATTTTTATGAACTATTTGCGAAGATTTTTTCCCTAGTTAACAACTGCATAGATTTTCTTCAGGCAAAAAATCTTTTAATTTTATGTAATTGAAATTTTCCATTTTTTAAAAAAATAATCTCCTTGATTACTTGCTTAGTTAAAAAATCTCCTACTAAACATTGATCTGAAGGGCATCTCCTTCAGTTTTTAATCTAAGTTCATGGTGATGTGACCTTTTATTTTTTAGTCATATATCCATTTGGAGCTTATTAGGTCACGTTCTCAGTGCCTTTGTGTGAATGGTCTTCCCATGCCTGGAATCCCTTGCATCCTTACTTCCATCTTTTAGAATGCCTGTCTTCTTTCAAAGCTCAGCTCAACTGCTATCTCCTCCATGAGGCCTTCCTGATGCCTGCCCCCCACCAGTGCTTCTCTCCTGAAATTAACTTGTATTTACTACATATACATTTTATATATGCTTATACACGTACATGTCATTTCCAGTGATGATATATAAACTCCTTGAGGTAACGGGCTATTTCTTTTTTTTTTTTTTTGTATCCACAGAACTTAGGATAGCGCCTGGCACATAGTAGATACTTAATACATGATTGTGAATTGACTAGTTGATTAATATGGTGTAAGATGTCAATTTCCAGCCAGTTGCATTCCAGTTTTTCCTAACTTTTTTTTAAATAGTGACTCCTTCCTCTCAGTGGTCTGTATTGGAAGTGACTTTCTCTTTTTTTTTTTTTAGTAAGTAACAGAACTGGATCAAACCCAAGTCTCCTGCTTCCAAATCCAGTGTATTTATTTATTTATTTGGTGAGGTTAAGAGATTTGCCCAGGTTCACACACCTAGTATCAAGTGTCTGGTCTGAGATCATATTTGAACTCAAGTCCTCCTGACTCCAGGGCTGGTGCTCTATCCACTATGCCACCTAGCTGCCCCAATGTATGCTTTATTCTGCACCTACAGTCTATCTCTTCTTTGCCAAGAGTCAAACCATGGGAGACATGCTTTCCTATTTTTTTTTTTTTTTGGTGAGGCAGTTGGGGTTAAGTAAGTGACTTGCAGCTAGTGTCTAGTATGTGAGGCCAGATTTGAACTCAGATCCTCCTGACTCCAGGGCTGGTGCTCTAACCACAGCACCACCGAGCTGCCCCTCTCATTTTCACATAACTAAAAAGTGGTAGGACCAGGTCTGAATTTCAAGTTCATTGCTCTTTTTCCTACACTAATTTGCCCTTAGTCACAAAAAAGCTCTCCCCAGCCTAACAGTAGGTTTTACATAAATCGTTTGTTTTTAAACCTATCTGTAAAAAAAAAAAATCAAAGTCACTCTCCCAGCCTCCTTCATAATACATACCTCACCATTTCCATCACAAGAATGCAAATTGAAAAGACTTAAGATATAAGGGGGCAGCTAGGTGGTACAATTGAAAGAGTGCCAGGCCTGAAGTCAGGAAGACCTGAATTCAAATCCAGCTTCCAATGCTTACTAGCTGTGTGATCTTGGGCAAATCACTTAACCCTTTTTGCCTCAGTTTCCTCATTTGTGAAATAAGCTAGAGAAGAAAATGGCAAACCGGTCTAGTATCTTTGCCAAGAAAACCCCAAATGGAATCAGTAAGAGTCAGACATGGCTGAAAGGACTGAACAACAATAAGGAAGAGAGGACATGATTATTGCCCTCAGTTATTTGAAAAATTGTCATGTAGGAGCGGCTAGCTGGCACCGTGGATAGAGGACCCGCCCTTGATTCAGGAAGACCTGAGTTCAAATGTAGACTCAGGCACTTGACACTTACTTGCTATGTGACCCTGGGCAAGTCACTTTACCCCATTGCCTTGCAAAAAAAAAAAGATAAAAAAAAGAAAAATTGTCATGTAGAAGAGGGAATAGACTTATTCAGGGAGGTACATATTTGTTCAATAAAAGAAAGAGCTAGAAATATTCAACTGTAGAATAAACTGCCTTGTAAGATAGTGAATCCCCTGTCTGTAGAAGCATTCAAACAGCCTGGATTCATCAAAAATGTTGTAGAAAGGATTCCTGAATCAGATAGCCACTTGAACAAGAAGACTTCTAAGAACTCTTCAAACTGTTAAATTTTATGATTTTAAGTAAAAATGAAGGAATTAACATAGTTTTTGATAAAGACCTCCAGTATTTAATTTAGTAAAGGAGGCCACATAGATCTCATTTTCTTGACCTGGAAGTATCTAAGTATCTCTCACAAATTATAAAGTGAACATATGCATATAAATACACATACATGCATGTATGTACATGTGTGTGATAAAGAGATATAAATTATAAATTTTCATTATGTCCAACAAAATCTTGTTGTCTTTTACACACAAGATTATTCCACTGGCCCATGTTCTTGGGTTGTACTGAGACAGTTACACTTTTTCTTTTTTAAATAGCATTTTATTTTTTCCAATTACATGTAAAGACAATTTTAACACGAATTTTTTTTTAATTTGAGTTTTAAATTTTCTACCTCTCTCCCTCACCTCCCCCCACCCTAAGACAGTAAGCAATTTGATATAGGTTATATATGTGCAATCATGTAAAACACATTTCCATATTAATCATATTGTGAAAGAAGAATAAAAACATGAAAAAAATTTCAGAAAGTGAAAAATGGAATGCTTTGATCTGCATTTAATTCTTTCTCTGGATGTGGATGGTATTTTCCATCATGAATCCTTTGAAATTGTCTTGGATTATTGTATTGCTAAGAAGAGCTAAGTCATTCATAGTTTATCATCACATAATATTGCTGTCACTGACTCACACTTTTTCCACTGATTTCTTCTGTAGTTACTTCTCCTTGTTACTGGCCAAGGGGAAGGGAAATTGTTATCTCTATGCAAAACTGACTGATGCATATCAAATTAGACCCAAGTCCTGAAAACCCATGGGAAAGTCAGAAAAATTTGTTCTTTTTTCCTAAAGGTCTTTTTCTCCGAAAAGTTGAAAAATATCAATATGTTTTGGATTGAGGAACTGTTTTTTTTTTTAAGAAAAATGCTGGTCATTAACAGTGGATAAAATGTTTTAAAATAAGGTGTTTTTTGTTCTTGGTCTTCATTCTTTAAGGATTATTCCGGAACATATTCAATTGGAGGATTTTTATGTAAAACTTAGGATTTGATGAGAGAAAACATTGCTGAATACAGGACATTTTCAAGTATTTGGTCTGGGAATATAGCCTGGTATTCCTCCAAGGATATCCCTAATGCAACATGGGAGCAAGGTCTTTGCGTAACAGAGCCCTTATATTCCTTCCTAGACTTTAGCCTACTTCATTCTACCCTTTATCCTAATGAGAGAAACTTAGCCTGACCCTTCTCCAGAATGTTCTGAGTCAGAGGAGCCTGGGGCCAGATATTTTCACAGGCTGATTCTCATGGTGACCTGAGAAAACCTAGTCTAACCTGGCCTGCTCCCAGCATCCATGAGCAGACACAACAAACAGATGTATGACCAGTTTAATCCTTGACTGTCTCAAATACAGACAGACAGGATTTATCCTTTGAGTCAAAATTCCATAGAAGAAAACTCAAGGAAATGATACACACTCATATATAAAAATATTTGGGAATGGAAACTCAAGCCCATCCTGAGAACAAAACCCCATCCACTCCTCCATTCCAGATCTATATTTCACTCTACTGTATAAAAAATTGTAATTCCTGTGGCATCTCCTCCTTCAAAGGACGCCCAGAATAGCTACCCCATGTGGGTTCAGTATACTTTGTGGGTCCATACACACTCCAACTAATAGTTTACAAACCTTCACTGATATGTTTATTTTTTCCTCTTGTCCGCCAGAGGAAGCAATTAGTTCAAAGCAAAGGCACTGAATGAAATATGATAAGAATCCATCAATCAACCAGCATTGATTAAGCAGCTGCCATGTGCCACACTGTGCAAGGTACTGGTGATACAAAGACAAAAATGAACAGTTCTTGGCTGTAAGGAGCTTGTATCACAAAAGAGGAGACAAAATGCACATTTGTATCTATTTACAAATTGTATACAAAGCAGAGACAAGGTAACATCAGAGGGGAAGCCATGGAGATGCTTGGGAACCTGAAAACACTGCGCAAAAGGTGTCCCTTAAACATTAGAACATCCCTCCCATAAACTTAGAATAAACACACTCTCCCACAAACATACTCACTATATATAGAGAGTCAGCATGTTTGAGGATCATTCAGAGGATAAGAATGGGAAATGACAACTCACTCTTCTATTGCTACAGTGTCCTTTGCTGTTTGATGGCATGGGTGTATCTAGTACATGCAAATATCTTCAACGTGTATGTTTATGCATGATTATGTAGATGAGTATATGTATACATACAAAAGGACAGCTCGGTGGCACAGTGGATAGAGTGCTAGGCCTGGAGTCAGGAAGATTCATCTTCCTGAGTTCAAGTCTGGCCTCAGACACTTACTAGCTGTGTGACCCTGGGCAAGTCACTTAACCCTGTTTGCCTCAATTTCTTTATCTGTAAAATGAGGTGGAGAAGAAAATGGCAAACCACTCCAGCATCTATGTCAAGAAAACCGCAAGAGTCAGACACAACTGAAGACAACTGAACAATAAATATATGCAAACTTGTGTACAGTGCATACATATTTGTATATGTGTCTGTGTATACATGCTTGTAGCTGAGTATATGTCTTCTTTCCTTTTCATATATCTTCCAGTTTTTTTTCCTGGTAACCCTGCCCACACTTCTCTTTTCCTGCCTTTAAAGATGCATGTTTCTTCGCTTTGTTTATATCCTATCTCCTTGGTATCAGGACACAGGTTTACCATTGATTTCCTCCTTCCCCCGTCTAGGCTTTGCTGTAGGCAGCTCTCTTTGAGGTAATTATGGACTTAATGGAGGAGATCAAGTAACTGCTGGATGGTTTTTGCTTTTAGACCCTTCCAGCCTCCTCGTGATGGTGCTTTGTGGCAGTTAATCTGCTCTAAGAAATGGCATGATGGTCTTTGCTTTTGTCTATTCCTCCCCACCCCCCACTTTTTTTTTGTAATTGCATGTAATATCTTCTTCTCATGTTGGTCTTTTCATTAAATTTGATATTTATTTTTACCTTTGCTTTAATTAGTGGATGATCTGATTGTACATGGACAACTGATTATGAAATAACTCTCATATCAGCAACCAGTCATTTCCTGGCTGTTAATATGGTTGATTTTGTTTTTTGCAATGATGCTCAGTGATTGTTCCATTTAGTGCCTTCTAATTCTTTTTTTCCCCAATTTTTAAACATTTTATTTACAGTTTTGCATTCCAAATTCTATCCCTCCCTCCTCCCATTCCTTTCCTCCCCCTTCCTTGAAACAGAAAGCTATCAGATATAGGTTATATATGTGCAATTATGTAAAACATGTCCATGTTAGTTATTTTGTGCAAGAAGACTCTAATAAAAGAAAAAAATGAAAGAAGAAAGTGAAAAATAGCATGCTTTAGTCTGTATTTAATCAATATCAGTTCTTTTTCTGGAGACAGATAGTGTGCTTCATCATTAGTCCTTTGGGATTGTCTTAGAGCATTGTATTTCTGAGGATAGCTAAGTCATTCACAGTTCTTAATTGAACAATGTTGCTAGTATTGTGTACAACCTTCTCCTGGTTCTGTTCACTTCACTATGTATCAGTTCATATAAATCTTTCCAGGGTTTTCTGAAATCATCCTACTTGTCATTTCTTATAATATTCCATTACAATCATATACCATAGCTTGTTTAGCCATTCCCTCAATGGATGGGCATCCCTTCAATTTCCAATTCATAGCCACCACAAAAAAGAGCTGCTATAAATATTTTTGTATAAATAGATCCTTTTCCCCTTTTTAGATGTCTTTGGAATGTAGACCTAGCAGTGGTATTACTGGATCAGAGGGTATGTGCAGTTTTATTGCCTTTTGGGCATAGTTCCAAATTGCTCTACAGAATGGTTGGATCAGTTCACAACTCCACCAACATCACATTAGTGTCCCAGTTTTCCCACATCCCCTACACCATCCAACATTTTCCTTTTTTGTTATATTAGCCACTCTGCTGGTGTGAGATGTTACCTCAGAGTTGTTTTAATTTGCATTTCTCTGATCAATAGTGATTTAGAGCATTTTTTTCATATGACTATAGACAGCTTTGATTTCTTTGTCTGAAAACTACCATTCACATCTTATGATCATTTATCAATTGGAAAATGACTTGTATCTTTATAAATATAACTTAGTTCTCTATATAGTTGAGAAATGAGACCTTTATCAGAGCTACTTGTTGCAAAAATTTCCCTCCAGTTTTCTGCTTTCCTTATAATTTTGGTTGTGTTGGTTTTATATAAAAACTTTTTAGTTTTATATAATCAAAATTATCTATTTTACATTTTATAATGCTCTCTATTTCTTTTTTGGTCCTAAATTCTTCCCTTATCCATAAATCTGACAGATAACTATTCCATACTCTCTTAAATTGCTTATGTGTAATTCATGTACCCATTTTGATCTTAGCTTGGTATATACCACGTGAGAGGTTGGTCTATACCTGGTTTCTGCCATACCATTTCCAAGTTTTCCTAGCAGTTTGGGTCAAATAATGAGTTTTTGTTCCAAAAGCTTGGATCTTTGGGTTTATCATGTATTAGATTACTATGGTTATTTACTATGATGTAATGTGTACCTATTCCACTGATTCACCACTCTTTCTTAGCTAGTACCAGATTGAAGAAAATATTCATGATATGCCTGAGTAAGTCTTCTGAGTACTCTATCAGCCTCTTTGGCTTTTTCATTTCTTGAACCCAATTCATAATTTCCAGTGTAGTTTTCCCCCACTCTTCCTTGTGTCCACTTTGGCATTGAAAGTCAAAAGGATCAAAAATATATACTGATTTAGTTTGAAGAATTTTTTCAGGTTTTTGATATGGTGTCTTCATAATTTCTTTATTTCATCCTCTGCAATTGTTGTTCACACAGAAGTTGAAACTATCTTTAAGGTGATCTGTTTTCTGCACCTATTATGAATACTGCAAGGTGAGCTGACCTAGTATTAGGTGGTATTGGTATTAGAAACCAACTCAGCCAACTACTCCATTCATTTCTTGGAGGAGAACCTGTGAGTCATCATTCCATTTGCCTATGCTATTTATATATCTTCCTGCTTTATTTATAGTTAAAATGTTCAGTTCTCTCGTAGTACATCAACTTGTTATTGATCATATTTAAGAGTGCCAACAGTTTTATTAATGTTTGCATTTTTATCGGCTAGCCCCCACTGCTGTAATACTCTCCTTCTTCCTCTCTGCCTTCTGGCTTCCCTGGCTTCCTTTAAGGCCCAGCTAAAATCCCACCTGTTTCAGGAAGCCTTTCCCAATCCTTCTTAATTCTGTTGCCTTCCCTCTGTTGATTATTTCCAATTTATCCTCTATATAGCATGCTTATATATGGCTATTTGCATGTTGTCTTCCCCATTAGATTGTAAGCTTGTTAAGAGCAGGGATTTTTACCTTTGTATCTATAACATTTAGCACAGTATCTGGCACATAGTGGAAGGTTAGTGAATGTTTATTGACTGAATTGACTGAATTTGATTCTTAGTCCCTTCTGTCCTTTTTCTTTCTGACACTGAGGAAATAGAAGGGAGCCACAGAGGACTGAATGCCATTTTGTAATTTTATCTGTTTCATTAATTAGAAGTTTTGCCAGCTGCAATATGAATGTTGTACTAGCATTCAGGAAATATCAATAGACCTAGAGGAAGGTTTCTAGCTTTTTGGGTAGATCTTGTTTGGAGAGTTTATGCACAGACATGGATAAACATCATGCAGGAGGAAAAGACATTGGATGTATTGCAAAATCTGGACAAAAATACCTATATCAACGAATGACATTGAGGATACATCACAGTGTCTGTTTTATGAATTGTTTTGGCTAAAAAATAGTTACCTAGTGGTCACCCTTTGGTGATTGTTCTCTCTGTACTTAGGCTGGTCCTTAGGAAGTAGACATGGTCTACTGGTGGAACTCTACTTGAAAGCTCACTATTTGAGTAGAATCTACCAGAGAGTGAATTCTGTTGGCATAACTTTCAAGAACCCAGGATCATCTTCATGCTATAATCAGGCCCTGGAGTAGGACTTTCGTGGAGGGTGGTACTGAAGAACATTTAAAAAAAATCATTTGTTTTAGTTTTTGAATGCTGTGTTCTGAGTCATTATTTTTTATTCATTTTTGGCTACTATCATACACTGTTGTATAAATTCCTTAAAGATAAAAAAGAGAACCCCAACCAATTCTATAGTTTTAAAATGGCTATTGCAAAGAGAAAAAAAAAGTTGCTTTTTACTTGTGGTCCCTGAATGATTTTTTTCCCCCTCTGTGGATGAGTGTCCTCTGGAAGAAAAGAGGTTCCCCACCTTGGCTCCAAAACCTACCCAAGAAGTTCAGACAAATAAGTGCTTTGTCCTGACTGCCTAATAATGAAAGGAATGGTGAGGTATATAAAAGGGAATGGGGGGAGAAGAGAATCATTTTTAGGTTGTGTAATACCCAGACATTGATTTTAGGTACTGAGGCAAGCAGCTGCAACTGTCAAAGTTTAGCTTGCATGAGAAAAGGGGGATTGTCTATTTTGGAGTTCCTGCCACAGTTGAACAGGTGCTGATTTCTAAGAATACCACTATTTACCTCCCAGGAATCTACTGAAGCCTACTATAAGGATGGGGATCAAGAGACTTGTGAATGTTATTAGGACAGGGAAGGGGATGATACTAGCTTGATGCCCTAAAACAATTCCAAAAGAACTTTCTGAAATAGTTGATGAGAAGGGCTCCCACCCATATTAAAATTAGAATTGCACCTGCCATATGGAACATGTGTTATGCTTCTGAAAATACTAGAGAAGTAAGAAGACAAAAAATTCACACCAGTGTCCTTTTGAGAAAATGGTTCTGCAACCACAGTTTGAGGGTATTGTAGATGAATGGTAATGGTGACATGAATGCTATCAGTTTATCTTTTATTTAGCAACAATATATTTGATCTATGTCTATTTGTTTGATTTGTGATTATGTGAGTTCCCCAGTGAAATCATAGGTCTGTACTATACTTGCATACAATTAAATGTGTCTGTATAATAAATACATGTATATACATATAGTATTTTTTTTAAGTTAAAGATTTTGGAAAGTGACAATTTATCTTTTATTTTTACATTACTTCAATGCTCAGTTTAATTCATTTGAACACTTTGGTCTCTTTTACTTACTTTGGGGAAGTTTCCTTGAGTATATGAACTTAATTAGAAGGTTCCCCCTATAAATAGCAGTTCTGAAATGAAGGTATGGTATGAAATTTTGAGAAATTTATATGGCAATGAGATGAACTAGAGCACATGTTCCAACATCCTGATATACTTGTATTTAGTGAAGCACTATATTTGATTATTGTTAGAAGGGAGTGCCACCATCCTAACTAGCCAATCCTGAACATGTGGTAAATGCTAACAAGAGAGGGAAACTATGGTAATTTAAAAAAATAAAATGCATCAATAAAATTCATTTTAAACAATTTTTAAAATGTTGACAAGCGGCCTAGGAGTAGGCTTAGGCCAACACTTTACATCATATTCCACAATACATTCTAAATGGATAAGTGACCTAAATATTAAATATTATAATGCCAAATATTAGAAATAATTGTAAATAACATAATATAAAATTGTATGTATAATACAAATAAATAAATAAATAAATAAATAAAATGAAGAATTATAAATAATAAAAATAAAACTAAACATTAAATACTATAAAAAATTAAAAGAGAAACTTTATATACCTCTCACAGATATGGGTAAGAGATATATTCATAACCAAATAAGGGAGAGAGGTAATTACAAAAGATAAAATAGATAGCGTTGATTACATGAAACTGAAAAAGCTTGTGCACAGACAAAATTAATGTACCTAAGATAAGAAGGAAAGCACTCATTTGGGAAAAAAAAAATCTTTGTATCAAATATCTCAAATAAGGGTTTGATATCAAAGATATATGAACAATTCATATACACATATATATGTACATACATATATGTGTATATAATACATTTTATGTGTATACATTTATACACACACACACACACATACATACATATATATAATACCAATAGCCATTCCCCATTAGATAAGTGGTCAAAGGATATGAACAAAACTTCTCAAAAGAAGAATTGCAAAGTTGTGCGTACACAACCACATGAAAAGATGTTCCAAATTACTAATAATAAGGGAAATGCAAATTAAAATAGTTCTGAGGTTTCATCTCGCATCCTATAAATTGGCAAAGGTGAAAAAATGGCAACAATCCACATTGGAGGAGTTGTGTGGGAAGGTAGCTACCCTGCTGTATTGTTAGTGGAGTTGTGGATTGGTACAATCACTTTGAAAAATGATTTGGAATTATGCAAGTACAGTGACTAAATATCCATAACCTTCGACCCAGAGATTCCATTACTGGGCCTACATCCAAGGAAACCACTGATAAGAAGACATATACCAAATATTTGTAGCAGCACTTTTTGTGGATACAAAGAAATGGAAACAAAGTAAGTGCCTGTTGATAGGGAAATGACTAAACAAATTATGGTATACGAATATAATGGAATATTACGGGGCTGTAAGAAACTGCAGTGCTGAATACCAAGAAGCACAGAAAGATCTACATGAACTGATGCAGAGTGGAGCAATCAGTCAAGAAAACAATATACACAATGACTACAACAATGTAAACTGAAAGAACAATTGTGCACACATGTGAGCATGCACACACACACACACACACACACATACACACACAATCAAAAGTGAATGTTGCAAATGAAACGATATGAGAGGATATTTCCAACCCATACCTTCATGGAAGTGGAAGGTCCATAGGTGTTGCACATGGTATATCTTTTCAGACTCCTTCAATGCATTGATTGATTGTGCTTATTTTCTCTCTCTCTCTCTCTCTTTTTTTTTGTCTTTAAAAATATTATTTGTTATATGCGATGGCTCTCTTGAAGGGGTATGGGGAGGGACAATGAGAAAAACTATGTTGACATAAAAAAGAGAGTAATAAAAACATAAACAACAATAACAAAAAACCTCCCAAAAACCAAGAGGTTGCTCAGAGATGATAAAGAATAGGATACAGAAAAGGGAAAGAGAAAGAAATACTGGGAGAAGCAAAGAAAAACAGGTTCTCCAGGCGAGATAGACAGAAGAGGAAGAAGGAAGCTCCTAAGGACAGAGCTGGGCAAAGGAGAAAGGGCACAGGTGGGTACATAAGGTCATTCCTGCTACCACCCAGAAAATGTCCCCAGGAATGTGTTATTAGCACATTAAATTATCTAACCTAGGGAAAATACCAGTTGCCCTGCCCCACTTACAAGATTCTGACCTTTAAAAATTACCATGTATTGTTATTGCTCTCCAAAATTGTAGAGGCCTTTCTCTCTTGCTAATCATTTTGTCTGTTTTCCCTCCCCCCCCCTTTTCAAATTACAAAGATTGTTTTGGGAAAAGGTTTATTTTCTTAAGGAAGGAATGACTTAAATTTTAGAAATTTACTATGGGATCTTGGAGATGTTAATCAGTTGACATTGTTCTCAGGGTGAAAGTCCCTTTGACATTCCAAAGCTAGTTTGCCTTCAAGATAAGGACTGCCCCAGGCTTGAAGGTTAAGCTTTAGCGTAGCATATCACCCCTGTATTTGCTTTGGCTGGAGGAAATTTAAGTGGGCAGCCTTTGGACAGGCTGTTACACACCTCTGATTTGACCCAACCCTAAGCTATATGCTTATGTAACATCCCATGTTCCTTCTTTTCCTTCTTTTTCATAGCTATGATGCTGTATTTCATATCAACATGTACAATAAATTATAATAGGTAAATTAGCTTTCCTTCTCATACACCTAGTTCTTATTTCTTCTACTAGAGTCCCCTTGCCATCTTGCACCATCTTAATTAATGCCTTTATTTAGCTTCTACTATGCTAGCACTGAATGAGAAACCAGAAGAAAAAAAACTCACTCAAGTATTTAGGTTTTTCTTGTATTCACCAATGCACTTAACATTTCTGGCTACAACCAGGGAATTAGTTAGCCCCTAGAGCATCTAAAGGGAAGGTTCTTATCCTTTTTTATGGCATGGGCTCCTTTGGCAATCTGTCAAATCTATGGCCCCTTCTCACAATAATGTTTTAAGATAATTGCTAAATTTCAGGTAGAAGTTAATGAAAATAAAGATGTGTATTTTTCCCCATCCAAGTTTCTAGAACTTTTGAAATCAATCCTCAGGAACCCTAGGTTAATAACTCCTAGTCTGAAGCTAAATATCCCTCCTAAATGGTGCCTTATTCTCTGTCTGCATGAAAATGGATGCAGTAAGAACCTCTGGAAATTACAGAGTGACTGGTCAGTGGAATATGTAAGATCGTGGGTGACTGCCCTGACTAGAGAGAGCATTGTACTAAAAGAGGCCAAGATAACAAGTTTGATCTCTGTGTGGCCTCTATTTTGGGGAGCCAGTCCTGTCAAATCATAGGATCTTGACTTTATAACCAGAAGGGACCTTGGAGATCATCTAAATCCAAACTTCCTCTTTTTGCAGATGAGGAAACCAAGGCCCAGAGAGGTTAAATGACTCACCCAAGGTCACACAAGTAGTACATAGCAACACCAAAATTTAAACCCAGGTCCTCTGACTTACATTCAGAAACCCCTTCCATTCTACCACTGCCTCTGCATAGTTACTCCTAGTTATGGGGA
Organism: Phascolarctos cinereus; assembly: GCF_003287225.1. Taxonomy (NCBI): domain Eukaryota; kingdom Metazoa; phylum Chordata; class Mammalia; order Diprotodontia; family Phascolarctidae; genus Phascolarctos; species Phascolarctos cinereus. The sequence continues at coordinate 78,584,819 of NW_027555736.1, forward strand.
TCTCAACAAAAAGGTTGTATCAGTCATTTTTGGTGAGTGACTAGTTTTGAGTCAGTCAGTCAACAAGCATTTATTAAACACAGTGGGAATACAAATATAAGCAGAAGGACAATCCTTATGCTCACAGAGCTTACATTCTAAGAGGGAAAGACAACATGTTAAAGGGGATGAGTGAGATGAACGTACCCAGCACAGCATGGGAGAGAAAATCTGGAGTCAAGAGTACAGCCTGGAAAGGAATGAAGTCATAACTGGTCTGGGCAACCACCCTCACTCAGCGGTTTTAGGAGGAGCCATCCAATTAGAGGGAAAGGCCACTGGGTGGAAGGTGCTTTCAATGTGAGAAGTACAGGAGTTAAATGAACTTTGCAGTGAAGAAGGAAAGTCTCCAGAGTCAGGGGTGTGGCCTAAAGGTGAAAACCATTGCATGATAAGAACAGTGGTAGCAAAGCTTATAATTGTTTTTCCATTTTCACATTATACTAGAAAGCAAAGACAGAAAAGAGGTGATCTGGCTCAGAATGTAGTTGAATGTGTGATCTCATGCTGCATAGATGCAAAATGACTCTGGCCAGCTTTGTGCAAAACCAGAAGTTGTGTGGGGGTTTTTTTTGTTCATTTGTTTTGTTTTTTTGTTTTGTTTTGGGTTGGGCAATGGAAGTTAGGTGACTTGCCCAGGGTCACACAGCTAGTGTTATGTGTCTGAGGCTGGATTTGAACTCAGGTCTTCCTAAATCTAGGGCCAGTGCTCTAGCCACTGCGCCACCTAGCTGCCCCCTTGTGTGGGTTTTTAAATGCATTTTTAGATATGCACATATATGTTTATAGACCTATAGACATGTATAGATAGGTATAGTTATATGCATACATATTTACAAGATAAATGAGAGACTGTGGAGTAGTCCATAGTGGGCTGGCTCCGGAGTCAAAAAGCACTCAGTTTACCTCCTGCTTCTAACACATACAGACTAGGTGACCTTGGGCAAGTCATTTAATTTCTCAGTGGCCCAGGTAACTCTCTAAGACTATAAATTTCAGACAACTTACAAATTTCCATCACTGGAGAGGGTTTCTACACTGGGAATACCTGACATGAATGAAATTGCAGAACCCTACTGCCCCACCCCCACCAAAAAGAAAAGAAAAGAAAGAAAGAAATACAATTTGTTGATGGCTACACTACATTCTGTGACTTCTTCAGACCAGAATTTTCTACTCACACTGCTATAAAGTGTATGGGTGGGGGACTGAGTCAAAAGAATTTCACTAGTAATTAACACCAATGCAGATTCACCTCCCCAGGCAGGAGCAAAAATGGAATGTCTAAACAAGCTGCAATGAGATAATTTCAAATTTAAAAACTTTAAAGAGGGTGGAGGCAGAAGTAAAAACATTTTGGAGAAGCCAGAAAACATCTAAAAACTTATTAAGGATACTAAAATAGCAGAATGATATTTACAGAAGCTTGGATACTTAGATCAAGTCACATAATTTATATAGGTTTGGAATTTTAGAAAATAAAACCATTTCTGGTACAGAAGTCTATCCTGCCCTACAGGAAAATAGAAGGGGAAGGGGATAAGAGAAGGGGGGAGAGAAAGAAAAGAGGACAGACTAGGGGAAGGGATATTCAGAATGCATGCCATCTTGGGGTGGGGGGAGGGTGAGACGGTGTGAAACTGAAACTCAAAAACTTGCGGAAATGAATGTTGAAAACTACAAATAAATAAATTTATATTTAAAAAAAGAAATAAAAAAAGAAGTAAAAAAAAGAAAAGAAAACCATTTCTAATATTTTATTTTATAATTTCAATTTACAGTACTAAAAATGTTTCTAACTTGTTTGTGTTCCCATTTCAGAAACTGGCATTCAAGTGTCAAGTAGATAATCTGGCAACACTGAAAACTTATTAACAGTATTTAAGCTTCATTTTTCTGAATTAAAATTATAATTGATCGTCTATATAACTGATTTCCATTCTATGCTTCATTTTTTTGCTGTCCAAAATCCCCTTCCCTCCAACCTAATTCTCAATTGAAAATTTTCTAGCTTGAACTTTGTTTACCCAAAGGTGAATTTAGGAACATTCAAGTCAAATAAGTTCATTTAATTTTGAAGAGTAGAAAGAAGAATCCCGAAAAAAAAAAACAACCCTTCCATATATTTGTTTATCCTAGCACACTCCCTATAGCAGCTGTTCCAAATCTTTCTCACTCCCTTCCCCACTTTATTCTCTACGTATAATCTTTCTTTTAAGGCTGAGGAACTGGGTCCTCAGAGCAGAATCTGGCAGTGGTGGTGAGATCGGAAATAGAAGAAATTCTGTATAGAAGGCTTTCAACTTACAAATGGTTTGTTTCGAACATTTGTCTTTAACCCTGTTTAGAACTTAGAACTTTTTTTTTTTGCATATAAAGAGTGGCATAATGATAGGTATATTCCCAATCTAGCCCACAAAAACCTATTTAAATGTTAGAGTTAGAAGGACCCTAGAAATCCTCTAGTCCAATTCCCTTCATTTTACATAAAGATAGACACAAAATTTCAAAGACCGGAAGCGGTTTAGTGCACTTGACATGAGCTATTTATGATGAAAAATGGTAAAACAAAAACAAAAAAAAAGCCATGCTATTTGGCATACTAATAAATTAAACAAAAAAAACGAGTCATTATTCTGTTTTTTTATTTATGGCAGTATGGAAAAATTATGTTTAATAACAGTTTGCTAAGTTGATAAAATGTTAAAAATACTAAGAGGAATGCAGATTTAGTAAAAAAAACCAACAACTCATTGTTAGGGAAGTAAAGAGATCCCCATCATGGAGTTGGAAGAGAATAAGATTGGCTAAGTAACTTAGTGGATAAAGTGGTATAAGTGGAATAAGTAAAAGTGGACAGAGTGTTGGGCTTACAGTCAGGAAGACCTGAATTAAAATCCAGCCTCAGACACTAGCTGTGTGACCCTGGGCAAGTTACTTAACCCTGTTTCCCTCAGTTTCCTCATCTGTAAAATGAGCTGGGGAAGGAATTGACAAACCACTCCAGTGTTTCTGCCATGAAAACCCCAAATGGAGTCACGGAGAGTCAGACACAACAGAAAATGACTAAAAAAAACCCCCCAGCAAAATGTGGCTTTTAAAGTTTGACTCCATCCTGCCTTTACAGGTTTACTGCATGTTACCTCCTTCATGCATTCTGTACTCCAACCAAACTGACCTCATTGCTATTCTCTGCCACCATTTGTCCCCTCTGCCTAGAATCAATAAATCAACCAACAAGCATCCATTAAGACATTATATGCTAGGCCCTGTGCTAGGCACTACAGATACAACGAAAGGCAAAAATACAAAAACAGTTCCTGCCCTCAAGGAGTTTACACAATATGGAGGAGATTCCATGTAAATTATATGGTATGTACAAAATACACACAGAGGGGAAGGAAGGTAATCTTAAGAGGAGAAGGTGATTGGGATAAAGGGACTGGGAAAGTTCTACTGAAAGGAGAGTTTGATCTGGGACTTGAAGAGAGTCAGGGATGTCAATAGACAGGGGTGAGGAGGGAGATAGAATGCCAGGTATAGGGGACACCCCATACAAAGGCATGGAAATGGGAGATTATTGAATATTGTGTACAAGGAAAAGCATGGTGGCCAGTATAGGTGGATCAGAGAGTGCATGGAATAGAGTCTGAGAAGACTAGAAAGGTAGGAAAGGGCCAGACTGGGAGGAGCTGTAGAGGCCAAACAGAGGACTTTATATTTGATCCTGGAGGTAACAGTCACTGGAATTTACTGAGTAGGGGTTGACATGATCAGATACACACTTGACAGCTCTGTGGATTATGGATTGGAGTGAGGGGAGACTAGAGGCAGGAGAATCAATTAGAAGGCTAATGCAATTGTCCATCTTAAACGTAATGAGAGTCCAATCAAGGGTGGAGACTGTGTAGGTGAAGACAAAGGGACTTACATAATAGATGTTGTGAGAATTGAAAGGAAAAGATATTGCAACTGATTAGATATGTAGGGTGGGTGAGTACGAGTAAGAAGTCAAGGAGAAGCCTAGGTTGTGAACTTGGGTGACTGAGAGATTGGTACTGCTCTCAACAGTAATAGGGAAATTCAGAAGTGGGGAGGATTTTGAGGGAAAGATGATGAATTGTTTTGGACATGAAAGGACATCCAGTTCAAGATGTCCCGTAGGCACTCGGTGATGTGCTACTGGAGTTCAGAAGAGGAATGAGGGCTGGATTTCTAGATCTGGGAATCATCTGTGTAGAGATCATAACAACCCATGAGAGCTGATGAGAGAACCAAATAAGTGACTATAAAGAGAAAAGGGAAGAGTGTACAGAACAGACCCTTGGTATCCACGGTAGTAAGTATGACAAGGATAAAGATCCAGGGAAGAGGATTATGAAGAAGTCATTGGAAGACAAGTAGGAGAACTAGGAGAGAGAAACATCACCAAAATGCAGAGAGAAGAAAGCAGTTTCAGTTGAACACCTCAGTCAGAAGCCAGACTGCAGACAGTGAAGAAGTGAGAGGAGAGAAAGTAACAGCACCAAGATGACTTTTTCAAGAGATTTGGCCACACCTCATTTCTGAAATGTATAGAGAATTAAGTCAAATTTATAAGAATACAAGTCATTTGCCAATTGATTAATAGTCAAAGGATACGAACAGGCAGTTCTCAGATGAAGAAATTAAAGCTATTTATAGTCATATGAAAAAATGCTCTAAATCACTAATGATTAGAGAAATGCAAATCAAAGCAATTCTGAGGTACCACATCATACCTATAAGATTGGCCAACATAACAAAACAGGAATATGATAAATGTGGGAAAACTGGAACACTAATGCATTGTTGGTGGAGTTGTGAACTGATCCAACCATTTTAGAGAGCAATTTGGAACTATGCCCAAAGGGCTATAAAAATGTGCATGCCCTTTGACCCAGCAATATCACTTCTAGGGCTGTATCCCAGAGAGATCATACAAATGGGAAAAGGACCCACGTGTGCAAAAATATTTTTAGCAGCTCTTTTTGTGGTGGCAAAGAATTGGAAATTGAGGGGATTTCCATCAATTGGGGAATGACTGAACAAGTGGTGGCATATGAATGTAATAGGATACTATTGTGCTATAAGAAATGATGAACAGGCTGACTTCAGAAAAACCTGGAAAGACTTATATGGTCTGATGCCGAGTGAAGTGTGCAGAACCAGGAGAACATTGTACACAATAACAGCCACGTTGTGTGATGACTTACATTGATAAACTTAACCCTTCTCAGGAATACAAGGATCTAAGAAATCTCCAAAGGCCTCATGATGGAAAATGCTATCCACATCCAAAGAAAGAACTATGGAGTTTGAATGCAGATCAAAGCATACTATTTGCTCTTTTTTTTTTCTTCTGTTGCATTTTGTTTCCTCTTTCTGGTGGTTCCTCCTATGGTTCTAATTCTTCCTTACAACATCACTAATGTGAAAATATGTTTAATAGGAATATATATGTATAGCCTATATCAGATTGCTAGCTGTCTTTGGGAAGGGAGGTGGGGCGGGAGGGGGAGAAAAATTTAAAACTCAAAAGCTTATGAAAGTGATTGTTGATAATTCAAAATGAATTAATTTTAAAAAAAAGAAATTTAGCCACAAAGGGGAAGAGAGATTTAGGATGATAGCTAGTGGTGACAGTAGGATCAAGTGAAGATTTTCTTTTTTGTTAATGGGGGGAAATGTGGCAAGTTTGTAGGCAACAGGGAAAGAACCCATAGATAGGGAGAAACTGAAGATTAGAGAAAAAGTGGGGATGCATTTGGGTGTAATTTCCTGTGAAACAACAGAAGAGATGAGATCAAAGGTGCATTTAGAAGAGTTGGGCTTGGCAAGGAGAAGAGCTACTTCTTTATTAGACTGGCAATGAAGGAAGAGATACTGGAGGATGATGTTAGGAGCATCTAAAAAGAGAGGTTGGTCATGGAGAATGGCCTCAATTTTTTGGTGAAGTATAAGGTGAGTGGGTGCAATGAGATATTTGAGGAAAGATAAAAAGATGTGGAATAGCAACTACCATGAGTTGGATAGAGAATCAATTAGAAAGAAATAAAAGAATTGCCTTCCTGTTATGAGGATTTATCTGAGAGTAGATGACATAAATTTGTGTCAGACCCAATCAGACTTCCTCCAGCTCTGCTTAATAGTGCATGGGAAGGAGCAAAGAATTATGGCGTTGTGGCAGTAATCTAGGGTTGGTGTTTGCTAAAGTGGGATTGGTAGTAGAACAAATGTAGATAAGGGACTGGGTGTAGAGAATAAGGTAGAGGAGAATTGGTTCACCAAAGAGCTAGAGATTGGGAATGGAGGAAAATGTAAATAGTTCATTGGTGATAGCCTGGGAAAGTAATGAGGGATAGAAGGATTGGAAGAAGAAGAAGAACTGGGTTAAGAGTTATAAGGTATGGTGAAAGATGGAACAATAAAACATCATGATCAGATAAAGAATTTTGTAGTTGATTAAAATGGAAGTGGAACATTTGTGGGTAATGGAAAGATTGAGGGATATCTCTGTGTGTAGTGGAGTGGATTAGGGGACTATATAATGGGAACTCAGTAGATTGAAAAATTAGACTATTTGAGGGAATATAAATATATATTTTCCAACTGCTTATAGCACTTCTCAAACTGGATGTCTCATAGACATCCTAAGGTTAACATTTCTAAAACTGAACTCATCCTAACTTCCTTATTACTGTGGAGGGTACCACCATCATCCCAGTCACCTGGGCATGCAATTTAGGTGTCATCCTCAACTCCTCACTTTCTCTCATCCTATATCCAATCAGTTGCCAAATCCTGTCCTTTCTACCTTTTTAATATTTTCCCTATGCACGCCTTCTCTCTTGACACTGCCCCTATCTTGCTCCCACACTCAACACCTCACGCTTGAACTATTACAATAGCCTCCTAAGTCTCTCTCCAATTTAGTCCATCCTCCATTCAACTGTCAAGTGTGCCACTCCCCTCCCCACTAAACCCTGTCACCTCCAGAATCAAATAGAAAATCTGTCTGACTTATAAAGCCCTTCATAACCTGGCCTTCTTCCACCTTTCCAGGCCTCTTACACCTTACTCCCCTCTATGTGATCCAGTGACACTGGTCTCCTTGCTGTTCCTCATATGCAACACATTCCATCTCTCCCTCTCTCTCTCTCTCCCTTTCCTTCCCTCTGCCCTGCCTCCATCCCTCTTCTTTCTCTTTTTTCTCATCTCTGCCTCCTAGTTTCCTTCAAGTCTCAGCTAAAGTTTATGAGTACCTTTCCTCTTTTGATTATCTACAATTTATCCTGTCTATATCTTATTTGTATGTAGTAGTTTACATGTTGCCTTCCTCATTAGACTGTGAGCTCTTGAGAGTAGAGACACTGTCTTGTGTCTTTCTTTATACCCTCAGTGTCTGACACACCTAAGCAAGGGCACAAGTTCTGGTGGAGAGAAACACAGTGTAACATATACTGAATGCATTTCACTGCAGTGTGATTTCTGCCTTATAGGAGCCAGAGAAAAGCCTGGAAGTCAAGGCTAAAGGCTTTGTAGCAAACTATGGAAATAGAGGCAGGAAGCTGCTCCAGTAATGCAGTATTATGGAAATTGATTGTGTTGCCATTCTCTTGCTGGCTATTACCTCATCCCTTTCACTCCCGTGGATTTCCTGGATTCCAGAAACCTGTCCAGAACTTCATCTTGTCTTTGTACCTTCTAATAGCGTCTTCCAGGGTACTCAATACCTCCCTGTCTGCTTATGTACATTGCTGCTTCCTCCTGGCTCATTCTCACTTCTGTTATCTGTGCTTGTCTGCTGGCTTCTCGACCATTTTATCACATAATCTGGCTATAAGTATGGTCCTAGTTCCTTTCCCAGAATCCACCACCTGATGCCATCTATTCTCTGGCACACTGTAGACTTGAGAACTGATGGAATCAAGGATCTGACATCTTAGAGCTCTCCCAATGACAGATGATACGTTTGGAATATCAACAGGGAAGGTAAGAGAAGGTCCAGTGCAGGTCTGAAACATAGACGTCTGGGAGACAGGCCAGATGAGATAATATCTGGAGATGAGGAGTATATGATCCTACTTATACAGGGAAGCTAGGATGCTGAAGAAACCAATCATTTATAGATCTACAATGTGTATGTGTATACCTGTACATACCCACATATGAGGGCAGCCAGGTGGCGCCATAGTGCATAGAGTACCAGGTCTGGATTCAGGAAGACTCATCTTCCTGAGTTCAAATCTGACCTCAGACACAACTGTGTGACCTTGGGCAAGTCACTTAACCCTGTCTGCCTCAGTTTCCTCATCTGTAAAATAACCTGGAGAAGGCAATGACAAATCACTGCAGTATCTTTTGCAAGAAAACCCCAAATGGGTTCACAAAGAGTCAGCTATGACTGAAACAACTAAATAATAACAACAACCCATATATGAAGGCAGTAATGATGTGTATTAAATTCAACTAATGCTTATTAAGTGCCTAGTATGTACAAGATACTCTGCTAACTAATAGGGATACAAAGACAGAGGATGATGATAATGATGACAACGGAATGGAGCAGTGGATAGAGCACTGGACTTGGAGTCAGGAAGATGTCAGTTCAAATATGGTCTCAGATACTCACTAGTTGTGTGATCCTGAAAAGTCAGAGGATTTGGGTTATAATCCCAGCTCTGCTACTTTCCATCCTGTATCAGCTTGGACAAATCACTTAGCTCTTCTGGGCTCAGTTAACTCCTTATCTGTGAAATGAAAGGGCAAGATGAGATAACCTCTGAGCTCCCTTCTAGCTCTGTCTATGAGACTATGATTATGGAAGGCCATAAAGGGCAGTCTAAGGGAATTTGGTTTTTATCCTTATGGAAATGAAGAAAGTACTACCAAGGGCTTTTGAGCAGGAGAGTGAAATGGTCAGATTCTTGCCTTATTTGGCAGTTGTTTAAGGATGGATTGGAGATGGGAGAGCCTGGAAGGAGGAAAACCAATCAGAAGGTTCTTCTCTAGACAAGGCATGATATAGGCCCAAACAAGGGTGATGGCAGTGAGTAGAGAGAAGGCATACATGAAAGAGATACTATAGAATCAGAATAGTAACTGATTGGATATGGGGGGAAAGGAGAAGAAAGAATCAACTCTAATTCTGGGGTTTTAAACACGAGTGACTGGGAGGAGGAGAAATCATCAATAGAAACAGAGACATTTGGAGGAGATAAATAAGTAAATATATAGGTTTAGTGGGGGAAGATTATGGCTTCCAAATTGGACATGCTGAATTTGAGGATATACAGGTGGTTGGAAATAGGAGACTAGAGTCCAGGAGAAACATTAGCCCTGGGATATCTAGGAAAAGGTAAGCTGGGTATTTTTTCTATACAGACTATAATTGTATATAGAGTCATTTTCATGATGCAGCCAACAAAATGTTAATATATTAATATTCATTAACATATAGCAACTATACATTATAAATTAATACTAATCAATATATTAATATCAATAATGATTATTGCCACTAATTTTTGGCTGTATCATTAATCAATCAATCAATAAGCATTTATTAGGTATCTAATATATGCCAGGCACTGTGCTAAGCACTGGAGATACAAAGAAAATAGAGGAGCAGTCCCTGCCCTAAGGGAGTTTACAGCTGCCATCAGGGGAAATAACACGTATACACAGAGGTAAGTACAAGACCTGTCCAAAACAGACATGAGATGGTTATCTCATGGGAAGAACATGCAGCAGAAATGGTTAAGAAAGGCCTCTTGCAGAAGGTAGTGCCCAAGCCTAAAGTCAAAGAGGGTTTCCAAGATCTGGAAGTCAGGAAGGAGAGTATTCGAGGCATGGTGGGCACCCAATGCAAAGGCACTGAGACCAGGAGATGGAGACTTGCATGTGAATAACATGAAGGAGGCCAAACAATGTGGCAACACCTTAGAGTACATGGGGAGAATAATATGTAAAAAGACTAGAGAGGAATGAAGAGGTTGGGGAGAGCTTTAAATGCCCCAAAGAGGATTTGTATTTGATCATAGAGGGAACAGGAAGCCATTTGAGTTATTGGGTATATCACTTTGGCAGCTGTCTGTTGGATGGACTGGATTTTGACTCCTGGGAAATTTTAAAACATAGTATCAAAGACATGGTTACTGAACAGGTATCTGGAAAAGGAAAGAACTAGCATGATTTAATCAAGAACAGGTCCTGCCAATTTTCTTTATCAAAAGAAAAACCTTAATTTTCTTCATCAAAAAGGTCCAATAAACTAGTAGATCTGGGGAATGCTATAGAAAAAAGTTTATCTGGATCTTGGCAAAATATTTGATAAAATATGTCATGCTATTCACATGGAAAAGACGGAGAGATGAAGGCAGACAAAAATTTTTTTGAACATATGAAGGGCAGTATGGCCTCTGTTTAAGACATCTTAAATATTTCATTTAATGTTTATTTTAAATTAATATTTTATTTAAGAGATCCTACTCAACTGATTTGGAATTTATTGAATGATTAGACTAAAAGCATAGACATTAATTATTTGATGGCAAGTTAAAAGTCTCCAATGGAGTGCCCCAGGGATCTGTTCTTGGCCCCATGCCATTTTTACCAATAACTTGGATAATGACTTAGAACCCATGCTTATCAAATTTATTGATGATTAAGTCTGGGAGAAATAGCTAAAACACTGGAAGGTACCTAAAAGATCTTGATAGGCTAGTACACTGAGCTGAATGGAAGACGAAATCTAGTAGAGATAAATAGTCAAGTCTTAGCCATAGGTACAAAAAAAAATCAACTTCATAAGGACAAAATAGGGGAAAATTGGGGAAGGGAAAAGAGAAAAGAATAAGCATTTATATAGCACCTACCTATGTGTCAGGTATTGTGCTAAGCACTTTATAAATATTATCTCATTTGATCAATAGTCAATATGAGTCAGCAGTACAACATATCAGGGAAAAAAACTATTCTGATTTTCAGCTATATTAATAGGGCACAGGTTTCAGAAATACGAAGTGATCATCCCAGTATATTCTGCCTTAACCAGATCTCATCTGGAGCATTGCGATCGACTCTGGACATCATCATCATCATTATAGCTGAGTCTTGTATAGTGCCTATATAGTATGTAGTGCCAGGTGCTGTGCCTAGCATTTTATAATTATTATCTCATTTGATATAACAGCCCTGGTAGGTAGGTGCTATTATTATCCCTACTTTACAGATGAGGAGACCGAGGCAGAGGTTAAATGACTTGATTACACAGCTAGTGTCAGAGGGCCCATTTGAACTCAGGTCTTCCTGACTCCAGACCCCATCCTCTATCCAGTGCTCCACCTTGCTTCAATAAAGGAGACTAATAAACTGTTCAGAGGAAGGCAACCAATAGGGTGAAGGGCCTTGAGTACCACTTGAGGATGAGTGAAGGACATAGGATGTTCTAATAAGCTTGGAGGAGAGAAGGCTTAAGAATGTCTCCAAGCATTTGAAAAGGCAATCGTGTTATTGATTAGACTTATTCTCTTTGGTACCAAATGGCAGAACTGGAAGCAATTGGTAGAAGGGACTTGGTATCAGGAAAAACATACAGCTTTCTAAGATCTAAATAACCTACATTAGTAATGGGTGGTGTTGGTGGCACAATGAATAGAGTATTGGGCCTGAAGTCAAGTAGACCCGCGTCCAAATCCAGCCTCAGACATTTACTAGTTGTGTGACCCAGGGCAAATCATGTAACCTCTGTCTGTGTATTCCCTTCCCTAACACCTTCCACTCCCTAGTCCCAGGGGGTTTATCTCACTGGAGTTTTTCAAGCAAAGACTGGATAACCACTTATTGACTCCACCATGGAGGATATTTCTTTTCAGGCAAGGGTTGGACTAGATACCACCTTTCTCCCAGACTTGTATCATTTGTAAATTTGATAAGCATGCCTTCTAAGTCTTTATCCAAGTTATAGGTAAAAATGGCATAGGTCCAAGAACAGATCCCTGGGGCACTCCATTGGAGACTTTTAACTTGACATCAAATCAATCATTAATGTCTATCTTCCAACTCTGAAATTTTGGGAAAGTTTTTAGAATAACCTAGAGTTGAGGAGATGTTTGGCCAGGCATCCTTCACTACAGCACAATGGGAGATCTTGTGGTCCAATAGGCAGTTGCTGTTCCCTCTAGCCAAGTACAATGAGGGAGCCACCTGGTACATTCCTCCTGTTGCTGCATTTCTCCCAGGGAAACCAACACAAAAGTGTCCTTATGAGACTAGGCAGTAGTGGAAAAGGGAGGGAATGACTCATGGCTGTGTTTCCCAGGTCATCAAAAGTCAACTACAAACTTAAAATCTGAGCAGGCTATAGGTAACCTACATTGTAAGCGATATTATATCTGGGGTGCTGCAAGCCAGCGCAACAGACAGTAGATGGAAGGTTAGAGCTGGTGAGAAAGGACAGTGATAAAGATAGCTATTTGAAAGCCAATAGATTGAAAATGATTATTGAAACAGAACGGATGAATTTACCAAAACAGCTCCTCTTTAGCAAAAAAATTCATACCCCATTCAAAAGTTTTTTTTTCTTCCCCAAGCTGTCCTGATCAGATTATTATTATCATTATTATGTCAGATACTGCTTCTTGAAAAAGCAGCTATCTTCTGGGGAAAACTATTTGGATAATTACTACCTCTAAATTATTTTTTAAAATAATTTCAGTATTATCTCAAATTTGGGAAAGGAAGTGAATAAACCCAGTATGGGGAAACTGAGTAAACAGTAATTTTTGGAAAATTTAAAAATAATTTTCAAGCTCCTCTCTTAATCAGGCTCATAGCACTTTATCATATATTGAATGAAATTCATTTTTATAGCAAGAAAAAGTTTTAGTGATAATAATTTTTTATGTGCTAGTCCTTTTTTTTTTTCCTTTTTAGGCAATTGGGGTTAAGTGACTTGCCCCAGGGTCACACAGCTAGTAAGTGTCAAGTGATTGGTTTGAGGCCACATTTGAACTCAGGTCCTCCTGACTTCAGGGCCAATGCTCTATCCACTGCACCACCTAGCTGCCCCTGTGTTAGACCTTTGAACTGATGTTAAGTTTGCATGGAAATAGAAAATCATTTCATTGTTTTCTGAGATAGTTTGTTCAGAAATGTGCAATATATGCCCATTTAAAGTTTGATTTCATCTATGCTTAGAAATCCTTGACCAATATTCTACTCAGAGCCCTTCCTTTGTTGTGGAGTAAAATCCTAGGTTCTTAGAGGTTAAGCCAACAAACTACAAACTTGTACAGGTCTGAGCACTGGCTTAGCTCCAGAATCTGCTTGTTGTTGAGGTGATGAATCATTCCAGCCATGGCAAATAGCCAAGATCAATCTCCAAGTAACTGACTGGTTACAAAACTTACAAACCACATTGAGGAAATCATAGAAATACTCAAGTACGCTCGGAAGGAAAAAGAACAAGAAATGTATCCTAGGATTGATTAATCAACTATTTTCCACTTGGGATTTATGGTTAAAAAATCAGCCATTTGTTATTTCATGAAAAAGAAAGTATGCTTATTCTTAATGATTATTTTTATTAGTGTTTATGAAATAAAAACATCTTAAAATATTTTTTCAAGAAATAGTAACAATCTTTGCAAAATACATATGCCAAAAATAGCCTTACAACATACAATCCTTTGCATATTTTAAACATTATAAGTCCTTTAAAAAAATCACATTGCTATAAAGTAAGTTCTTCAGAGTTCCAAGGTTGGAGGACTGAAGCAAAATTCTGGAGAGGCAGTAACCTTTCATCATGGTCTCCTAGTGATTAAATTACACTGATAAAATCAACCTGTGTAAAGTCACATGTGCAAATTCAAAGTGACTTAACTTTCAGGATCCTAGGGGATGCTGCATAGGATAAGATGTTTACCAGTGTGTTCCCTATGAGGCTTAATTCACCTTTGGGTAGAGTATAGAGTAGTTTACTTACCTTGCTTCATCATGCTACTGGAAGAGGTAAATATAATAGGTAAAAAGACCTAGGGGGCAAGTCAAGTCCTTTCTCTGGATATGTGAAGGGATGGGGAATAAGGGTTAGAAGTAGAATGGTACGTCAGTGGGTTCTCAAACTTTTGAGTCTCAGGACTCTTTCAGACTCTTAAAAATTACTGAGGACCCCCAAGGAACTTTTATGAGAGTTCTATCTATTGACATTTATCATATCATAAATTAAAACATCTTAGTATTTCGATGAAATTAGTTTTGACCTATAGACCCCCTGAAAGGGTCTCAGGATGCCCAGGGGGTCCCCAGATCATACTCTGAGAATTCCTAGATTTGATAATTTCTGAAATCCCAGTTCTAACATGACTTCAGAGACAGTTAGGAACTTATGTTTTTGCAAACGTTTCAATTAACATACCACGTATGGGCCAAGTTAGTTATACAGGCAAAAATTAATCTCTGTTTAATCTTCATGTGCAATTCTTCAGTCAGGAAGGACTGAGAGAAAAAAAAATGCATTCTCATGATTATTTCCAGAAAGGAAAATACAATCTCATAAAGGCATGGGACCTCAAATCCCTGCACCTTCAGAATAAATGACCAGAAAATGGAAAAGAAGTTGCATTGTTCCAACTCAGAGGCTCAAGGGTTACGCCAACAGGAAAGTCAGCTTGGGCTAGTGAGGGAGTTAAATGTCATCATATACTCATTAGAGAGGTGCTTAGGACCAACACAGAGGTCACACTACTTTTGTAAGATTTAGAGCCAGAATTTCTACATGGGAGGAAACGGAAAGCCCAGTGGTAAGTGACCTAGCCAGGGCTCAAAAATTATGAGCAGCAAAAGCCAGAATTGAAAACCAGATCTTTCAAATCCAATCATCTCACACTAAGTTACTTAACAAGTAAACTACCAAATGGTCTTCTGGATATTACAGTTTCTTCCACTTGAAGGCATGGTAAATTCTGGCTTGACAGAATGCTACATATGAAATGTTTTATTAAAAACGCCATTGCCATTTAATGTAAATGGACTTAATACACATACAACATACAGTAATATACCAGCAATTATTTTATCCATCATTTTTATGTGCAGTGAAATATTTTTTCCATTCAAGCTGTCATGAAGATAATGACAAGTTTTGACATTAAAAAAATAAGGAACCACATTCCAATTCCATTGGAAAAAAAGTCTACTCTCACAAATTAAGATGACTAATGTTGCTTAGAAAAGTTGGCTTTAAAAGTACACCAAAGTTCTTTAAGCCATGTTTTTGGTTTAGAGATTATTATAAAAAATGATTTTAAAAAGTTACCTAGAATCCTGAGAGATTTCCACTTGGTATTGCTTTAAATATCTAGAACAGATTTATAGAAAACTACCTTTTCTTGGGAGGAAGCCAAGTAAATGTAGCTAAAATATTCCACATTTTGCCCCTTTATGATTTGAAAAACTGAGAGACCATAAACATCAAAATTTGAATGCAGTTATACATAATGACATAGAAAAATTAAAATTGTAGGCTGTAGGTGTAATTAATGTGGCTACTTAAACATTTGGCCAAATTTGACTGAAGGATTTTTTGCCTTTTAAAAAAATGTGAAGCTTTTGCCTGTCAAATTCTAGTATTAGCATGGAAAGGCACTTTATAGATCTAGGCTTTGGTCTAAAAAAAATGGATTTGCACTATTTAAAAAAATTGAGACTTCTATTTAAAGTTTCTGTTTGCTATGCTAAAATTTATAAATGCAAATATTTATTCACTTAATTAATATAATGCTAATTTGGCCCTCATGTTGCTCAAAATATCCTTAATTACCTCTCCTACTCAGGTGCTCACAATAAAGACAATACATTTCTTTTTTTTTAAAAGCATTATACATGTACTTTTTTTGTTCCAGTCATGCAAAAAAAAACTTGAATCAAATTTTTTTCTTTTGATAAAATTCATAATATCAGGGAGAGCAAACTAGCCAAGTTATTTAAAACTACTAAAAGCACATATGCTGTTTTCAAAAATTATACTTCTGTTATTAAACTCAAAAACTATATGACCAGTTAATAAAAATACACTTAAAATTTTCTGTGTTATTGGGATGAAGTTCTACCTGACAAGTTTATCTTAGCACTGATGTCTTACTTGAGAATTCTGGTACCATTTGTGAATGGCAGCTCCAGAGCTGCTAGCTACCACACAAAGGGCACCACTCACTGTCCACCAAGTTGGTATTTTATTAAGGAAAATAATCTGAAGTAGGAAAGCAAAGACTATATCCATCGTTCTCATTATGGCCACAGGCCCTGCTTTTTCTACCTGAAGTGCTTTAGTGAGAAATATCTGCCCCCCCAATCCAAAAAGTCCTATTAGTAGCAAAAACAGCCTATCTATACCACAATGAGGTAGACGCCAGTCGCCCACTACAATGAGTACAATGATAGATTCTAATAGTCCAATCACTACATAATACCAAATACTCAGCAGATGGTGCACAGATTTTCCCACCTTTCTTAGTATAACAAGAGTCAGAGCAGCAAACATTGCACCACATATAGCTGCTAATGCTCCTCTGAGGTGATAGGAATGATTTTCTTCCAGCCCTGCTGTGCTGTAGCCAAACAAAAAAGGAGGTCTTGCAATAAGTATCACACCAGCAATTGCAAAGATAGTGAAGAAAAGATCCCAAACACTGTATTTTTCCTTGAGATATATCCAAGCAAATAGTGAAGTGAAAACTGGAGTAGTAAATGTGATAACAGTGGCATCAGCGATGGGCATTAACTGGAAAGCATAGTAGAGAAGGATCATTGCTGTGGAACCAAAGATTCCCCTGAGGACAAGGAAAATTCGTTTGCCTTTTGGTCCCAAAAACCCCGTTCTGCAAATTAAAATAAAGAAAAGCATGTTACATTAACTTAGTATTGACTTGTAAATTTCAGCTACTCTGTAAAGGAAACTCACTAATGAGTAACGTGTACTGTTAGCTGGTGTGTGTCTAGGGAGGATATGCTCTACAAGAGAGGCTAATACTACAGAAAATATGAGATATAAAGTGGAAAAGAAGAATTAAAATGTTTTGGCCAGAATCACCTGACCTGCTGTTGACTTTAAGTCCAACTACATTGTTTGGAAAACTTTATACAATATAAAAGAGTTAAAGATTGACTACAATCATCACAATCAACAAAGATGCTGATATATCAAACAAGCAAGCATTTATTACATGCCTACTGTGTACCCCGAGGACACAAATACAAAAGATAATCACTGCCTTCAAAGAGCTGATGTTAGATTGTAAAATCCTTAAGGGTAGGGGTTGCCTTTTGCCTCTTTTGGTATCCAGAGTACACTTAATAAATATTTATTGACTGACTGATGTTATTGAGATTAACAGATTAAACAGATGAACATATGAACAGACAAGTAATTATAGGATAAAGTGCTGATGATTGGTGTTAGAGCTAGATACCCTTCTAAAAGTCTAGATTTGAGAGTGCATTATCTATGAATATCTGGAGTTAGCACGGGGAGAAGTGCACATCATAAGAGGCATTCTTAGCAAAATCTTAATGACATACATGACCAGTTAAAAGGATTAGATTGTGCCTTTAAAGAAACTGAAAAGAAAGCCTAATATAATATTGACATAATAAATATAGTTGCACAGACCCTACCTTCACTAACACCCAATGCTTATCACATTCTTAGTTGGCTATCATCTCTAAAATACAAAGTGTCCCAAAAGTCTTAGTGCAGTTTTAAGCTTTAGTAGCTTAGCTTAAAATTGCACTAAGACTTTTGGGAAACCCCTATTTTTTAGATTTTCATTCCTATTCACTAAAACATTGACCCACAATTTTTATATGCCACTGAGTGATGAAGTTAACTAGAATCTAGATCTACATATTTCTTTTACTAATTTCTTAATGTCTGGCATGAAAGACCATTTTAAGTGACTGTCCTAAACAATCTAAAAAATGGATGACTGTCTTGTGTAACAGTGAGGCTAGACAACCACTGGTCAGACAATAAAGTATTATACAGAAAATCACTTCATGGTGTAGGAAGATGACTGAATTGACTTCTCAGGTCCTGTATATAATGCAGGATTCTCTGAATGTGTGTTTGTGAGAGGGGAAGTATTTTTAAGCAATTGAAATATAATTGAAATTTTTAAGTAATTGAAAAAATATCAAGAAATTGAAAATTGAAATTACATTTGGGATTTTCTTTCTAGTTCCAATCTGAAAGTTAAACATCCTTGCTCCCAAAACAATCCAAAGAATTCCAGCTCATTGTTTGCCTTTCCCCTAATAGCACTCTGGTGCGATTTAGAGGCCTAGAGTCTAACATAGGGAAGGCAGAAGGAGAGAGTGGAGGAGAGGTGTAAGAGCAAATTGGTAGGGAAAGAGAAGTCAATACTGACTAGCTTCTCTCTTCCCCATGTAAGCATCACATGATCTGTTAATTTAATACTTTTGTATGTTCTACATGTAAAATATTGTTGTATCATACAGAATAATATCATTCTAGTATATATAATATTCCATAGTATACCATTATAATAGTCTATTCTACTAATATTACATTGTTATATTATTTAATAATTAGAATAATAAAATGAAACATCTGCTGCTTAGAAAAGCCTACTGGTGATAACAATATACCATATCAAAAAAAGAAAAATAATTGGTGGCAGTGCAGGTGTGTGTAAGAATGAATGAAGCCATAACTCAGGAACATATCATCATTTCAAAATGTTTGCAGGTATGTTTCTTATGAGGCAGCTAGGTGGTACAGTGGACAGAGTGCTAGGTCTGGGGTCAAGAAGACACGAGTTCAAATCCAGCCTCAGACATTTACTAATTATGGACAAGTTACTTAATTCTGTCTGCCTCAATTTCCTCAACTGTAAAATGAAGATAACGATCACACCTACCTTATAAGGTTATTGTGAAAATCAAATGAGATAATAATTGTAAAGTACTTAACACAGTGCCTGGCTCATAGTAGGCCCTTAAAATGTTTGTTCCCTTTTCCCATTCCTTTGTTTGTAACCCCTTTCCCTTTCCCCACTTTATGGGGGTAAGAAAATAAAAAGTTTGTACTACATTTCCTTTTACTTTATATGGAAATTGGGGTGGGAAACCTCCTACAGGCAGATATATTCTATTGGTATAAGACACAGTGAAAGTTGGTAATGAATAGGAACATTGACAAAAAGATTATTGATCAATGTTAATAGGGTCAATGAATATTCTATAGACAAAAAGACAAATTTTAGGTTTGACAATTATGAAAAATTATTAAGTCTCTCATTTTACAGTAAGAAGTAATACTTATAACCAGTGTCTCTGATAAGGGCCTGATTTCTAGAATATATAGAGAACTAAGTCAAATTTGTAAGAATACAAGTCATTCCCCAATTGATAAATGGTCAAAGGATATGAACAGGCAGTTTTCAGATAAAAAAATTTAAAGCTATTTATAATCATATGAAAAAATGCTCTAAATCACTATTGATTAAAGAAATGCAAATCAAAACAACCCTGAGGTTCCACATCATACCTATCAGGTTGGTCAACATGACAAAACAGGAAAAAGACAAATGTTGGAGAAGATGTGGGAAAATTGGAACACTAATGCATTGTTGGTGGAATTATGAACTGATGCAACCATTTTGGAGAGCAATTTGGAACTATGCCCAAAGGACTATAAAATTGTGCATACCCAGCAATAGCACTTCTAGGGCTATATTCCAGAGAGATCATAAAAATGGGAAAAGGACCCACATGTACAAAAATATTTTTAGCAGCTCTTTCTGTGGTGGCAAAGAATTGGAAATTGAGGGGATGACTATCAATTGGGGAATGGCTGTGGAATACTATTGTGCTATAAGAAATGATGAGCAGGCAGACTTCAGAAAAACCTGGAAAGACTTGTATGGACTGATGCTGAGTGAAGTGAGCAGAACCAGGAAAACATTGTACACAGTAACAGACATATTGTGTGATGATTAACTTTGATAGACTTAGCTCTTCTCAGCAATGCAAGGATCTAAGACACATCCAGAGAAAGGATGTTTGAATGCAGACTGAAGCATACTATTTGCTCTTTTGGGCTTTTGTTTTGTTTTATTTCCTCTTTCTGGTGGTTCTTCCTACTGGTTCTAATTCTTCTTTACAACATGACTAATGTGAAAATATGTTTAATAGGAATGTATATGTAGAGCCTATATCAGATTGCATGCCATCTTGGGGAGGATGGGGGGAAGACAGGGGGAGAAAATTTAAAACTCAAAAGCTTATGGAAGTGAATGTTGAAAACTAAAAATAAATTATAAATTTAAAAAAAATCACAAAATAAATAGATGATTGTTAAAAAAAAAAGAGTCATACTTACTTTTCATATATTAAGGAAGGAAGAACAAATAACATTTGGAACACACATCGAAATGCACTAATTTCTGCAGAATGGATATCTTGTATTTTTTTTACTAACAAAGAGGCCACTGAGAAAAAGAAGGCAGACAATAATGTATAAAACAAGCCAAGTCCAGGGCAGGTAACTTTCTTCTTAGCTTCTGAAAAAAGATTAAATTCCAATTAGTTTTTGTTTTCATAAATACTTCTATTAAAAATGGTTATTTCAGTTAGAAATTTGGAGGAAATGTCATAGTATTCCAAAGGTGAATGAGTTCACAAACTTTACCTGTTAAGCCATTCACTCACTATCCCAAGCATCAATTTTTTCCCTATGTCTGATATTTGTACACAGCCATTTAAAAAAAAATACAGAAATTCCATTCACTCCTCACATTGTCTATGTCATAAAACCAGGACACTCCTTGCCAAGATGACAGGAAAACCCCTGAAAAATATTTTGGCAACAAGGTAGGGGAAAATTTCATTGGCCCCTCTAAAAACATGTATTTACAGCCTCTCAAATGCAAGAAGTATTCTCTAACTACTATGGGTTAAAACGAAAATGTATGTCATAAAAGCACTCCATGCAAGGCAGGGAATCACTTTAGCAACACTAGGAGGCAGCATTAGCTAATAAATGGACATCCTTTCTACAATTATCTTGAAATGTTAAATTTAGCTTTTCATGTGTCCAGGTCTTATCCCCCCAGTAGACAGTAAACACCTAGAGAACAGAAGGATAATTCTATACTTCTTTGTAATTTCCAGAGAGCCAATTATAATGCCTTTCACAAAAGTACATAACTATTTCATTTTTATTTAAATGAGATTTGCCTTTTATTATCTGAAATTTATATGAGGCACACTGGATTTGAAGTCAGAAAACCTGGGTTCAAATCCTTTCTCTGCTACTTTCTACCTGCGGTATGTGTCTTGGTTTCCTCATCTATAAAATGATGACGTTGGACCAGACTCAGATTCCTGACTAAATCTATTCTAAATCTATGACTTCAGGATTTTTGGCTTCCTTGCTGATCATACGAGCTTTAAACTAAACCATAAATGTCTATATCTCTTTATATTCCTATAAAAGGGGTGGGGGATACTAGCAATAGGCAAGTGTCTTCTGCCTGGTGGTAGTATAATTTGTAGCACAAGTAAATTCAGCCTGGGATAAGACAGAACATAAAGTACCACAAACTTTTAAGACTTTTTAAACAACTAACAATAAAACCATTTAGATTTTCAAGTGCAGCTGCCTTGATGAACTTCATAGTTATGTAAGAAACAACAATTTCATACAATCCTCAGATCCCTAAGTAAGGTGGAAAGCCAACCACATGGTAAACTTTGCAAACTAGAATTATAATTTTCAAAACATGAATGTACAGAGTTAGCCACTAAACACTACTGCTTAAGGATGTTGCTAGTACCCTGTTAAAAACAACAAACAGCTGCCCTATTTCTATAAATGTGTAAGTCACTTTACAACTCTAAATACCAAAGAGCTTTCATGTACATTTCAACTTTTGAGGACCATTTCTTTCTTTCTTTTTTTTATGAGTGAGGTAATTCACAGCCTGGAACGTAAGTATAATTATGGAAGCAGATTTTCCAAGGACATTTCTAAAAATTTATCATTTGTATTTAAGAATGGGTTTCCTCACTATATAAACACCTGTGTGCATAAATTTGGCTGCAAAGTAATTTGTAGGTAGCAGTCATTAACGTATGCCCAAGCCCCCTAGTTTATATTCTGTATGAAAACAAAAACTAGACATATTTCATCTCAGAAGAATGAAACTTAAAGACTGTTGCAAATTAACTGGTGTGAAATACATACCTCAGTTGTGGTTGGGACTTAGAAATTACATTTTTGAAATTTCATACTTCAAGTCCAAAAAAAATAGATTCTTTTTTAAAGAAAAACATTCATGGAGCCTGAACTCCTGGATTAGAACAGGGAAAAGAAAAAGAAAAAACCCCCCAAAAACCCTAAGATAGAAATACTTCCCTTTTTCTGTAATTCCATGGTTACAGTCACTAATGCCTAGTTTTATTACATTTTCTTCAAGAAATAGTTTAATTGCATAAGAAGTTCTTTTAATTTAAATTGTATATTTTGGCTCTAATCACACACACAAATATAATACACATACAAATAATATAATACAATTCATAATTAGGACAAGTGGAACAAGGCCATGAGAAGTCAAGTGGGGAGTGGGTGGGTGGGATTGGTTATATAGAGGTAGTGGATGGGGTTCAATCATATTTAAACTGATAGACACTAATAAGCCCGTTACGAAATTATCACTGCCCTCTGAAACTGCTCAAATCTGGCTGGGAAGATAAGATATAGGCACATTAAACAACTAGAGAACATTTGGAATCAAGTAACATGGAAGGCAATACAAGAGATGTCACAAGGCATCCAAGTTCCAAACAAGTGATACACAGTTCAATGGGGAGAGACTTCTGGAAACTAGAATGATCAGAGAAAACTTCATGGAAGTGGAAGTACCTGAACTGGGCCTTTGAAGAGTGCTAGGTTTTGGAAAAGCTGAATGAGACAAAGACTGATGGAGTGGCTCATCTTCTTCCCTATTAGATTGTAAACTCAAAGACTGGAACCCCAAGTACTTCTATATCTCCTTTAGCACTGAATAGAGTATTTTCCATATGGTAGGCATTTGATTAATAACAATAATAAACTGAATTTGCAAAATGTCTATAAAGATGGTCTAGAAAAAGTTCTGGAAGGCCCTGAGCATATCAAGTAGAATGGGAATGAACAACCTGGACTGATTAGACCTTGCCAAACTACATTCACATTTCAATTACTGGCAATAACAGAGGGAAGCAGTGATGGAGATCACCTAAAGTAGTATTTGGCCTTGTAAAGTATTTCTGTGTTTTTCTTGAATAGGAGAGAACATTCCTCTAGAACAATGCTTGAAGCCAAATAATAAAAGCCATGTAGTGAAGTTAAGCCAAAGCACTCTATTATAAATTTCAGCTATTATTATAATGCTCAAGTTTACAAAGAACTTAAAGAACATTAGGTTATCCATTTTTTAAGATAAAACTTTTTAAAAAAGATTTGGGGAGATAACAGAAGTTGGCCATATGTGAGAAAGAAATGGAGAGAAGAAACAACCTGTAATGGCATTTAATCTTACTTTTTAAGGTTTATTTTCCAAAATGACTTTGTTTCAACCAAAAAGCCTCAATTGCTTCAACCTGACTAGTTGCAATAAACCTACTAAATGTTGTTTATTAAAAATGGCTACTGAAACCCTAAGCAAAGGGTGTCCCAAAAGTTTTGGTGAAGTTTTAAGCTATTAATGCTTAAAAACTACACTAAGGCTTTCTGGGACACCCTCTATTTTTAAAGTTTTCATCCTGTCTTCTGTTTTTTACATCATCATAGTTATCCCCACCTTCCTTCCCTACCTCCTCTCAGAAAGCAATCACATATCACAAACTGCATTTTTTTTTAAGGAGGAAAAAAAAATCAGTACACTTGATGGATAGATACATTGAAAAAGTTCAAAAACCCGTGCAATGTTTTGTAATGCCTGTGGACCTTGAACCTCCACCAAAGGGAAGGGAAGAAAGGTGGAGGTGCACCTTGTATTTTAACATGATTATTTAGCTTCAGTCATTTGGCAATATAGTAATCCTTTCTGAAATGAAGAACGATCATTATTATCTTCCAAAAAGATAAATCTTACCACATTATTTCACAGAATAAGCAATTATGTGCTTTATGCCACGGTAGAGAAAACGATGGAGTTATTAAGGAATTGCCAGCAATAAATATCATAAATAATTTTATGTGTGGAAAATAACCCACTCAGCATTATACTACAACAGTCAATTGTTAGGTAGATTAAGATGCTATAACTAGTCAGTTGCAAAGAGTTGAAGGAAGAGACACACCCTGAACCACACACCCCACCTTAAGTTAATGGAGTGACAGGATTATGGACCGTAACAGGAGCTGGGGGGCACTTACTGTACCAACCAGCAAGTATTTATTCTAACCTGCCCATTTTATAGATGAGAAAACCAACGCCTGAGCAGGGAAGTGAGTTGACTGAAGGTCACAAAATGAGTCGGTAGGACAAAAACTCGGATCTGCTCCCAGCACACGCGCCTTTCCACCGTGCATACTACATGTAAAGGGCTTTTCAATCTAATTCTGTACATTCTATAAAGAATTTGTTAACACTGTCTATACTTTTACCACTGCCCAATCCCATACATTCTATAGACTTTTTTCTACTTTGTATACTTCTAGCCTAATCTGCTATGCGGTGGGTGCTCCATCCATGCTGTTCAACTTAACTGAAACTAATTTTGGAGATGGGATGTTTTCTAAATATGGGGCAGGGGTCTGAGAAGCAAGCAACATTTTGGCGTTCACCTCGAACTAACAGAACTGCATTTTCCCCCCGCTCCATTTCTGCCGAGACCCACCGCTCCCCGGGGCCGGGGGCTCCCCGAGCCAGACGCGCAGGGGGAGAACGGGCTCTGCGACGCGCTGCCGCAACGCACTTGACCGCACTTGGTCAAGTTCAAGTTCAGGCGTGGGGCGCCCGCGCGCGCTCTCGCCAGGGCTATCTCCTGGCGACCGCCTGCCTAGACTACTGCTCCTCGGGGGGAGGGTCCCCAGAGGGGCACAGCCCTGCCAGGCTCCGCACCCTTCCTGCGGGGGTTAGAGATGCTCCGTCGGAGTCTCGCCGGCAGCCCCAGCCTCCCTCCGGGCCGCGGGCGTCGGCAGCGGGACCTCGGGGACAGCCTGCCGCACTCACCGGGGTTTTCGTTTGGGACCGCGAAAAGGCAGCAACCGCCAGCTGCGATCTGCGAAGCGGCCGGGTCCACTGCCGCCGCCGCTGCCGCCTCCTCCTCCGGGCGGCCGCTCAGCTGCAGGGACTCCTCCTCCGGAGCCTGTAGCGCCGGCTCCAAGAGCTCGGGCTCCTGCGGCTCGGCCGTCACAGCGCCCCCGCCGCCCATCCTGCTGCCCAGGCCGGCCGGCACTGGCGACCGCCCGCCCCGCAGCCCCGGCTCTTCCGGCAGCCTCCGGAGCGGCGCATGCGCGCGGCCACCCCTAGCACCCCTCTCTCCTCCCCGCCCCCCCGCCTGCGAGAGGCTTCCCCGGGCCTCCCGGGGAAGGGGCTTCCCCGCAAGGTCCTAGGCCACCGGGCTCCGTCGCCCTCGCGGTCTCCTGGGGCCCTGGGAACCGCCTGGTAGTTACAAACTAAGTCCAGAGCTCAAGCCTGTGAATTTATGCGACTCGTGCATGTGGTGTGTAGAGCACTCCTCAACTAGCAAGGGCTGGTGAATACCCCCATCCCATTACTGCAGATTGAAAGTACTCTGTGCATGAGCCTTCCTAAGCGCTATAGCGCAAGAGTCCGCACCTCTATGTTTACCATTGGAGAATCAGCCAGAGAACACCATGAGCTGATTTCAAAGATATTCACTGAAATGTCATAGTAGCAAACTCCCCCGCAAATACATGTCACACAAAACATTCCATTTCCAGACACGGCATTTTCATCAGACGTTCACCATGCCTGCAATACTTTCTCGCTCTCTTCATTCCTCTCTCCTGGCTTCCTTCAAGTCCTAGCTAAAAACCTGCCTTCAAACAGGGAGCCTTTCCAGGTCCCCATTAGTGCTAGTGCCTTTCCTCTACTGATAATCTCCAATTTACCCCGTGCATATTTTGTTTGTACATTACTACGCTGTCTTCCTCTCTCCTCCAGATTGTAAGTTCCTTGAGAGAAACTGTTTTTGTCTTTCTTTGTATCCCTCAGCAATTGGCCCAGTGCCTGGAAACATTGTTGTTCTTTAGTCGTTTTCAGACTGTCTGACTCTTCATGACCCTTTTTTGGGGTTTTCTTGGCAAAGATACTAGAGTGGTTTGCCATTTCCTTTTCCAGATGAGGAAACTGAGGCAAACAGGTTTAAGTGACATCCCCAAAGTCACACAGCTGGTAAGTGTCTGAGGCAGGATTTGAACTCATGAACACAAGTCTTCCTGATTCTAAGCCCAGTGCTCTATCCACTGTTCCACTTAGCTGTTCTCTCTATTGTGCCACCAGCTAAGCCTGAAACATAGTAAGTTCTTAATAAATGCTTATTGACTGGAAATATAGGAGACCCATAGGTTCACAAGTGAAACTGCATATACTTGGCCCTAATGTTTTCTCTGTCTTCTCCAAACTTTGTTGGAGATTGTCCAAATCTTGTTGCTTTTCCTGAAGTCAGCCATACCTCTGGGCTTGCTCCTGCACTGGGCTGTAGTTCTCCACTGCCTGGAGCTTTCAGGCTTAGCTGAAATCCTGGCTTTAGAGTACTGTTACTTGGGGAAGAACCAGGACCTATACTCTGGGACCAGGCCTCAGACTCATCATCTCCCAAGCATGACCCCCCCCCCAGCAGCTTCTCAACTCCTCTCATCAACTCCACTGGACTCAACTATGCCACTGGACCCTACTGCAGTGAATGTTATCATGTGCTTCTCTGTTGCAAGGCTCTGCTGCCTATGGAAGATGGTGGTGGGAAAGGGAAAGAAAATTCTTCTTCCCCTAGGTCTTGTACTCTCCAAGAGGTTCAAGGGAAAAGAAAGGTAAATATTTTTCCTAGAAACTGTCCAAGGTAAGCTCCCCGCCCCTGCTTGGTGAAACAACTCTCAGTCTCTCCCATTTACCCAGATCAGTGAGCAAAAGGAGAAACCACATGCCCAGGGGGCAAGTCTATTGTTTGGGTAAATCCACATTTTCAATTCTTGAATCTGACTTATGCAAATGTCCATTCAAAAGTCTCAAACCCTCCCCTTTCAGCAAGTGAATCAGGGAGACACTACTGATCAAGGGTCTCCAGATTGATCTACCCTATACTATTTATCTGTGTTTTCTTTGCATCTCCAAAATTTAGCAGTGCCTTGTGTATAATAGGCACATCACAAATATTTGTTGAATTGGGTTGAATTAAGTCCACACACTTTTAGATGTATTCAAATCTGGATTCATTATATCTAAAAGAGGGAAAGAGTCCAAAAAAATGGAAAATATCACAACTGATATCATTAAACATACCAAAAAAGGAAGAAATTAAAGATATAACATGTCTGCTTTCTCATATCTATAAGAAAATCCCTCCGGAGAACATCAAGACAATAATAATAGCATTTATATGCTCTAAGATCTGCGAGATGCTTTACAAACGTCTCATTTGATCCTCACAACAACCCTGAGAGGTAAATGCTATTATTATTCCCATTTCACAGAAGGGGAAACTGAGGCATATCGTAGTTAAATGACTTGCTCAGAGTCACAGAGCTAGTTAAGTGTCTGAAGAGTGCTGAGTCTGAGTCAGGAAAACCTGAGTTCAGATCTGGCTTCAGACACTTACTAGCTGTGTGACCATGGGCAAGTCACATAACCTTATCTGTGAAATGAGCTGGAGAAGGAAATGGAAAACCACTCCAATATCTTTGTCAAGAAAATCTCAAAAGGAATCATAAAGAGTTGGACACAATTGAAAAAGTGACAAATAAGACTTCCTGACTCCAGGTAATCAATCTGTCTGCTAGACCGCCTAATGTCAGAAGAATCAAGTTTTCTAAGTAATCCAGAGGGAAAGGTAAAAATCCAGCATGAATGTAAGTTGGTTGGAGACTATTACCAATAATGATCTATATAGGAAGCATGAAGATACAGTGGGAAAAGTGCTAGGTTCAGAGTCCAAAGACACTGGAATTACAGATCTAGTACTAATAGTTGTGTGACCTTTGACAGGTCACATTATCTCTGTTTCTCTCTCCTCATTCGGAAAATGAAGGGGTGGAAATTAAGATTACGACTACCCAGTTCTAAATCATTTACCCTATGATCTTTGGTGACTTAAAAGACAACATCAAAGACATGTGGAATAAGAAAAGGAGGTGATCCTTTCATGTAGGTAGAGTGAGAGATACAGATTCAGTGATATGACTGCAGTGGTGTCTGAGAAGTGATGAAAGGACCAGACAAAAGCCTCCAGCACGTTGGCTAGCTCCTTGATGGAAGGCTGTGAACAAGAACCACACAGTTTGGGAAGGTATCACTGTAATCTAAACCTAAAGAAGTGTTGTTGTTGTTGTTGAGTCATTCCGGTCATGTTCAACTCTTTGTGACCCCATTTGGGGTTTTCTTGGCAAAGATACTGGAGTGGTTGACCATGTCCTTCTCTAGCTCATTTTACAGCTGAGGAAACTGAGGCAAACAGGTTTAAGTGACTTACCCAGAGTCACGCAGCTAATAAGTGTCGAGGCCAAATTTGAAGTCAGGAAGATGGGTGTTGCTGACTCCAAGCCTGGAGTTCTATCCACTGTACCACCCACCTGCCCTGAAAAAGAAGTAACCACATCACCGAGAAAACAGATATAGCAAACTTTGAAGGTTATAAAATTTATTTGTTAAATGGGTTTCACACAACCCTGAACCCTATGAATATTCCAAGTTCAGTGTAAGATTATTTTGTTAGTCAATTGTGCTACTTATAACAAGAGCCCCCATTCAGTGCATTCTTTGCTGTTAGACCATACATATGACATATAAATTAAATAGCAAAATAATTAACATGTAAAATAAATGTTAATAACAAGAAAGGAATTAAGTAGCAGCATCAGTCTATGCCCCATACACAAATATATGTAATCTCCTACACTTTCCCAGAGGGGATTAGATTTAGATACCAGATAGAAATATGCTGGAGAAGGCTAATGAGGAGATAGGAAAACTGTCCCTCTACATGTGGATAAATGAGATAAGAGAACTGTGAATCAATCCCCAGTCTTCTCTCAGCATACTGGCAATATCAGTCATTGAGATCTGCTAACCTGGGGGCGGGGAAGGTAAGGGATGAAGAAATCTGCTGCTCAAGAGTCACCAGGTTTCTACCTCTGTCCCTGCTTGCTCCCACTGTTCTGTAAGTCTTGTTTTTCTTAATTCATTCCGCAGCCTCATGCTCACAGTTGTTCAGTCCAGTCACCTCTCTTCTCCCCTCTCCATGTGTCTTGACTTTTTTTCCTTTTCCTTTTCCAATTTTTCTTGCCTGATGCAATCCCCATATTCAAGTAAAATATTCCTGGGAGTCTCATGTCCTACAGGTCACTTCTCCAGTGAAGAGCAGCTCCTCTCTATCATAACTATGGGCAATTAAAACTTTCCTGGACAGCTTCCATTCAGGGTAGCCTGCCTACTCCATTTATATCTACGAACTATTTATTCTTTTCAAACCACATTCACTCTATACATAAATGACTCCCAGCTTGACAATCCAGCATTTGTGGGAACTTCTTCAACAGTACCATTTTGTTATCAACTGTCCTAGTAGAAAGTCTAGACATTGCTATGCCTACCATATACTTTCCTTTTAGTAATAAAATATTTCATCTGTTTTGCCTGAAGTAGTTTTACATATTGGCACTTGCCTAGGAAAAGAACAGACTTTTTATTGTTTCAGATAGGAAAAAAAAGAGTAGGATTATAAAAGCATTCAGGGACCTTAGTGATCATCTAGACCCTCCCCCTCTGTTGTGGTCTGGGAAAACCTCTAGTTCTTCTTGCCCAGATTTTTCTGTTTAATAGGCTGCCTATTTCTCAGACATGGCTCTTTCTCCTTACTGGTACCCCCTTCCCTTCTGACCGTTCCACCTACATCCCAATATGTAGAAATCTTCTGTACTTGAAACATTCTAGATTAGAAATGATCAGTTTCCTAACTGATTGTCAGTCTCTCTGCCTGTGACCTCAGGAATAAAAAACCAAACAAACAAAAAACCAAACTCTCCTGAGTGGTACTCCCCCTCCCTAGAAAAATGCCTGAGTGATTCTGATCTGGAATCAGTCTGGCTTAGTCAATCCAGGAGATGCGCTATCCCTAGAAATGTTTGAGTTATTCTAAAACATAGACCCAGGAAGTCTATAGATTGTTATGAACTCCCTCTTGCTATGGCCTAAAGTCTATGATTCTCAAGGCTTCCTGGTGGTAGCCTCTTATGGGATTAATATTCTAACCTACTCTTTGTCATGCAAATTAAGCTAGTTTTTCCTTTGAAGTTATTGAAACCATTCTTAATACTTGATTGGCTCAAGGAACTAAACCCTCAGACCTTTGTTTGGTCCTAACCCTAACCTTCCTGGTCCTCTGAATTCCAGAGGTACATACTACAGAGGTACTCTGATGCTTGGATGCTGGACCATTATGGACAATTTAGGCAGGGGAACTTTGCTCAGCTGAATCAACTTGGAGCATCCTCAATGTATATCCTTGTTGAATATACTTCTCCTGCTATGGTTAAGTAAATTCCTTTTGTCAACTATGAGTATTTTGGCTTATTCCAAAATCAAACATAAAATACTTTGAGACTGGCCCAAGTGAGGACCTGCTCAGAACACACCCCTAAATATAGTCTTTCCTGGCCATTCTCAGTTGCACTTTGGACATGTTATGTCCAGCATCAGTGTATGTGTGGGGTGTGGGGGTGGCAGGGTATGAGTTAGTAGAAGGTAGAATTAGTGAACTGCTCTACTTTGGAGGTATCAGTCCTTAGTCCATTGTTAAGAGTTTCAGGAGCTGCTTTAGTTTGAAGGTGTTGGTCCTAACCACTGTTGAAGGAAAAGGGGTCAGTGTGTTGTCCTAGTATCCTTCCCTTGTCCCAGCTTTCTACTTCCTTGGGTTTCTCCAATTAAATCATGTGATATTCTCTTTTGGGACTTCCTTTAAACACGTATGTCTAAGAGAAGTCTGTAAGCTGGAATCCACACTAGAATTTGTTGGAAGTCAAACAGTTAAGTCTGAATGAATACTTAGGCTCAGTTTAACAGTGGTGGAGATTCAGGCTCATCTATTTTTCCCTGGCTACACTGCATTTGGAAGTGAACTAGGTAGGACTAATGCTATGTGGAAACTACTTTAATTCTAAGCCCACCCTCCTTGGAGAGCAAGGTAGTATAGAGGAGAGTATAACCTTAAGTATTGGAGGGGAAATTTGTATTTCTTTTCTTTTTGTGTGTGTGTGTGGGATGTTTGGGGTTAATTGACTTGCTCAGAGTCACCCAGCCAGTAGGTGTTATATGTTTGAGATCATATTTGAACTCAGGTCCTTCTGCCTCCAGGGCCGATACTCTATCCACTGCACCACCTAGCTGCCCCTGTATTTCTATTTTTGCTAGACCTCAGCAAATATCTCTCAGCAAAAACTTAAAACACTACACCCATGAGATTCTGCCCCTTTCTTCCACAGGCATTTTATTTATTGAAAAGGTAAGGGGGCAGCTAGGTGGTGCAGTGGATAGAGCACTGGCTTTGGAGTCAGGAGGACCTGAGTTCAAAACCAGCCTCGGATACCTAACATTTACTAGCTGTGTGACTCTGGGCAAGTCACTTAACCCCAATTGCCTCACAACAACAGCAACTAAAATCAGCAAAGAAACAGTGCATATCAGAATTAAAAGTCTAGCTAATAAAACTAAAAAAAAAGTAAGGAAAAGGACACTTTGTGTGGAAAAACAGGAAAACAAAAAGCAACTTGAAAAGAAAACATAAACAGTTCTGTGAGCAGCCATAGGTAAATGTGCTTGTGGAGAGACAGAGTTCTAAGAGCACGCGCCTCTCAAGAGGAAAAAGGATTGACTGATTATAAAGCTAAGTGTGGGGTATTGTTTTCCAGCACTTAATTTACATATGACTTTTAAAAAAATTCCTAAAATTGGGAAACTGAGTTAAAAAACTTTTTGGGGGACTATGGAAATACTATATGATAGCCATTTGGGTAATATCAGACCGAAATGTGGATTCGGGGTTTCTCAACCTAAGTTAGAGATGGGTTAGACTTAGAGGCCACTGGAGATGTGACCAGAGAAGCCAGTGAGGGAAGCTACTTATGGAAGCTGAAACATCAGAATCTAGAAGAAAGAACACAAAAGCTCATGGAGCTGAGAAGCCCACAGAACTAGGAAGATAATAGATGGATTCAGATAATAGATGGATTAGCCTGAGAAGGTAAACCCTTCAGAAGATCCCCTACTGAAAATCCCTCAAAGTTTGTGGAAATCAGATCTGAATAGCCATGTAGATTGCATGATTAGAGGGTGTTTTTATTCACTGAGTAATAATAATAACAATAACAATAATTACAATAGGGGGCAGTTAGGTGGTGAAGTGCATACGGTTGCCACGTCTGGGGTCAGAAAGATTTGAGTTCAAATCCACCTCAGACATTAACTATGTGACCCTGGGCAAGTCACTTAATCCTATTTGCTTCAGTTCCTCATGTGTAAAATGAGCTGGAGAAGGAAATGGCAAACCATTCCAGTATCTTTGCCAAGAAATTTCCAAATGGGGTCATGGTGAGTTGGACACAATTGAAACCACTGAACAACAACAATAACAGGTAGAGTGGGTAGCCAATCCCAGCCTAGGAAGAGAGAACCTAGAAAGAATGAGGGCCTGGTACTATGCCCCAGGGCTAAACATGCAAAAATGGCCTATTGCTTATGCAAAGCCCTTTTAGTACTAGCAATGAGCACCCTTACTTTCCCTAAAATACTTTCTCAGTTTACCCTCAGTTGCCTCTCTCCTCTGGCGGGCTGGCGGTGAGGGGACTCTAATACTAAATTTCTGAAGCTTTCCTTTATTGGGGGCTCACAGCTTTCCTGGTAACTCCGTTTTCCATCAGCTGCTCTGCTTGGTTTTGAGTCCATGAGCTGGTACCTTCTGCTCTCCCTCTCTTTTCAGCTTTACAGGCTGCAGGGGTACGTTGCACCATTCCTCCAATTTCATTGCTTAATCCACATTTCTAACTAATCACTAAGTCCAGACAGGCCATCTGTAATTTCTGGTGGTAATGAGCTGGTCTTGAATTGTCGCCATAAATTACTGTTTCCACAGACAAATCTTCAGGACACAACCATCTGGTTATTGCCTCTTCGTTGGAGTATCACTGGCTGGTTTTTAGCATCATTATGAATACTATTATTATTACCTCTGCCAATACCTCTTAGACCCTTCTCTTCCTCTCTACTCCCACTATAACCCCCTTGTTTAGTCCAATCTCTTTTCATCTAAGCCATTGTAATATCATACTAACAGGTCTTCTTGTATCTAGTCTATCCCTTATTCAATCCATTTCCCGCACTGTCTCCTGATTAGTTTTTCTAATGGACTGCTATGATGATGTCATTCTTCTACCGGAAAACCTTTAGTGGTTCCCTGTAGCCTATTCGATAATGTATAAACTCTTGACCCTGACATTCAGTCACTATGGTCTCTTTCCAATCCACCTGTCCAACTTTGTCATATACTCCTCTTTTCATATATTCTATGTTCTAGTTAAACTAGACTACTTTCTGTCATTTATTCTTATTCACATCAACACCCATGCCTGGAATGGAGTTTCCTCCCCAACCCCAACTTTTCATCAAATTTCCATTTGCCCATCATTTTGTTCAAGATCTAGCAAAGATGTCACCTCATCCATGAAGCTTTCCCCAGGTGAAAGTAATTTTTCCTGCCTTCCAATTTTTCACATCACTTTGCCTTTCCATTTACTTAACTCCCCCAGTAGGTTATTTGCCTTTGTATTTTTCTTCCCCTATTAGATTGTAAGCTTCTAGAGAGCAAGACCTATTTTATCTTTGAATCTGCATTTGAATCCACAGTACTGCCAGGCCTTAAACAGGGTGGATGCTTAATTAATGTTTGTTGAATGAAAGGGAAAGCTACAGATAAAATGTTGCATTTTAATGTGTCAAAAATGAAAAGGAATAGAATTTAAAGCAGAAAAGTTTCTTAGAGTTCATATAGTCCGGTGTCTCCATTTTGCAGTAGAAGAAGTGAATTGGCTTACTGAAGCTCACATAGCTAGAATATAGCAGCATCAGGAGTTAAACAGAGGCCTTCTGATGCCAAATTCAGGGCTGTTTCCTGACACTAACTACATTGCCTATCAGTCAGTCAATCAATAAACATTTATTATTAACATTTATAAAGCAGGCATTGTACTAAGTGCTATCATCATTTGACCTTCCAGTGGACCATTCAAGTCTAAAAGATGGTGGTCATGACCCACTGCCACCTCTCAGCTTATCCAGCCTGGTCCCAACTATTAGCGATCAGACAAGTGAGGCTAAGTCTGCTAACTGGAATGAAAATTGATATATGTGAACACCTACATACACATTGCGTAATATACATTGTTCTGAACATATTTGTTTTGTGCCAGTCTTCTGGCACAAGGGAGTCTGTCCTGGGAGGACATAGGGGTCCCCCTATTGCCCTTGTTTTCTACAACTGGGCTCACAGTGCCATACTCCCCCAGTGTAGGTGCAGCTGTCAGTAAGTTAAGTCCTTGTTTGAGCACCAAATTTATGTTGAAGGAAAAACCTGTGGACCAGCCAGAGACATAAAGGAAAACAAGTCCTTAAGGAGTTTGGGTTCTGAGCATAACATGTAAAACAATGGGAATCAGTTCTGTGCAAAGCTTTATTAGAAACAATGGGGAAGAGGGAGAAACAAAAAAGGAGAAGGGGGCCTGTTTACAACTCAGGCGTGTATACTAACATAGGGGTATGGACCCATTTAGCAGGAAGAGGGTGCTTCAGCAGGAAGGGAGTGCTCCTGTACACACCAAGAGGGTGTGCTCCAAAGGTCCCTTCTGAGAGTGGAGTTCTTATCCTCTAACTTTGGGTGGTGTCCCTGGAGCTGGCCGACTTACACATAAAGAATCAAGGCAAATATTATTTTGGGGGGTTTGTTATCAAGGAGAAAAGCTAGTGGTAGACAAAATATTATTTTGGAGATTTGCATATCTGAGAAAAACAAGCTGGTAGTAGATGAAATATTGTTTGGAGGAAGACAGTTATACTAACCTTCAAAAAATGTTATCTTCAGTATATTTTCATGAGTATATTGTATAAGCATACAGCCTTCTTTAAGGGGAGACAATCATGGTGGCCTCAAGACCATCAAGCCTAACAGCATTCCAAACACTAATATAAACCAGTTCTGAATCATCTATTGTTTGATATCACCCACCTGC
Organism: Phascolarctos cinereus; assembly: GCF_003287225.1. NCBI lineage: Eukaryota > Metazoa > Chordata > Mammalia > Diprotodontia > Phascolarctidae > Phascolarctos > Phascolarctos cinereus. The sequence goes on from NW_027555736.1 coordinate 78,620,409, forward strand.
TTTACCTTGAGCATGTATAATCTAGTGCACATTACATACCTCACAAAGCTAGTCTAGGGAAAGTACTTTGTAATCCTTAAAGTACTATGTGACCTGTTATTACTACTAATCTCCAAATCCTTTTTGACAGTTCTACTTTGCCAGGATTGTCAAGGTGTCTTAAAAAGTAGTATGCAAAACGTGGAAAGACTTGCATGAAATAATGAAAAGTAAAGTGAGCGGAATCAAGAGAACATTGTGTATAGTAACAGCAACATTTTTCAAAAAATAATTGTGAACAAACAAATTTTCTGAGCACTATAAATATTCAAATCAACTATAAAGCACCTATGAAGGAAGATGCTGTATACCTCTGGAGAAAGAAGAATTAAATAGAAGTAGGCATAGTATGGTTTTATATTTAATTATAAATCTACATCATATAGTGGCCTTCTCTAGTGCAGGGAAGGAGACAGTTTGAAATTTAAAACATAATAAAAAAAAAAAGAAGCAGTATGCAAATAAAGTTTTAATTCAATAGTATCATATTCCAAAAGATCCTCAATGCTTTGCCCACTAAAGTCTTACAGGCAATTTCATAACATATCTAAACGTACTCATTTTTGTAATAAATTTAATTCAGGTCTGTTGAGCCATAAGATTTTCTTTACTGATTTAGTACTTGTCTGTACTTGTAATTTATTTGATTACAGTGTGTGTGTGTGTGTGTGTGTGTGTGTATGTGTGTATGTAAAATCTCTTAGCTGAAAGTGCCTCTGCTGCTCAGCATTTCTCACTTGTCTTTTCCTTGTATTTTCTGGATCTTTAGGCAGCAAAGAGAGGTGAGGCAGAAGGAGAAGAAAACAAGCATTTAGTAAGTATCTACTATGTGGGGTACATATGTTCATGGAGGACTAGCACCTCTGGTATGACGCTTACCAAGACTTTTTCAGGGCTGCTCATCTACCCTGGGTGTTTTCCTGGCACTCAACTCTCACCTATGGCTCCAAGAAGCTGTACCATGCAGTGGCCACACCCCTATAAAACTCTGCAGATGGGTTAAACCAAGTTGAGGGTGACGCACAAGCGTCAAACCGATTGGTGAGTTGGAGGGGAGTGTCTACCTCAAGTATGTCAAGACTTCTCCCAGTGGAATGGAAGGATAAGAACAATTTGTTCCTATGGCCATGAAAGTGCCTAAAGCAGTCAGTGTGAAGCCTTTAGTATTTGATCCAACATCCAAGATAGCAAGCTCATCCCAGGCCATCACCAATTGCCCCGACTTTTGTCTTGTCCCATGACTTTGATGACTCTATAAGAAAGAACAAGGCTGCCAACTTTGTGTGATTCTGCCTCACTTAAATCCAATTCATGCGCAAGTCAAGACATCACCCCTCGATGTCACCGATCCTCTTCAGAAACGAAGGATGAACAGCCACAACTATGTGCCAAGCACTGTGCTAAGCTTTTTACAAATATTATCTCATTTGATCCTCAAAGCAACCTTTGAAGGTTGGTACTATTATTATTATCCCAATTTTACAGTTGAGGAAACTGAGGCAGATGGGATTAAGTGATTTGCCCAGGGTCACATAGCTGGGAAGTTTCTCAGGATGGATTTGAATTTAGGTCTTCCTGACTCCAGGCCCAGTCCTTTATCCACTGTGCCACCTACTTAGAAATGGAGAGTAGGAATAGGCACAGTGAAATCTGAGGTACAGTAGATAGTCACCATTCTTCTTTGCCCTTATCACTAAGACCAAGAATGCTTGATTACGAAGGCCTACAAATGGCCTTTGGGAATTTCTATTCCTTATTGGAGAAAATCAGACAGAATGCAGGAGAGGGCTGGGGATTACAGATTCAGAGTAGCTGTAGTTACTCAAACCACTTCAGATTTTAATTCTATTACATTTTATGGCAGTAAGCTTCATCCATCCTAAATGTCAAGTGAGTACATTCCTGAGAGTGTATCCTTAGAAGACAAGGCAAGATTGGGAACTTAAATGGAATGAGGGCTGAGCCACCTGATATTATGATTTTTTGGGGGGTTGAGGCAATCGGGGTTAAGTGAGTTGCCCAAGGTCACACAGCTAGTACGTGTCAAGTGTTTGGTCTGAGGTCGGATTTGAACTCAGGTCCTCTTGACTTCAGGGCCAGTGATCTATCCACTGTGCCACCTAGTTGCCCCATGATATTATGATTTTGACTGAATTAATTCATATCCCAAATTTTGAATGCATCCAGAACACTTGGAAATGTATAGAGTAGTTAGAGTATGGGAGGTGCTTTTGCATGAACTTAGTTTGCTTGAGTTGGCAAAGCTCTAGCTATGAATGCTACCTGGTGGCAGCCTCCCCCTTGCCTAATGGGGGAAACACATTAGTCACGTGTGGTACATGGATATTTATTTAATACATACCCCAAATCTTGCAATTACTATTACTACTTTATTATTATTGCTACTACTGCTACTTTAAGAAATACATTATAGGTACTAGTAGTCATTCATGTAGTATCCAACTTAAAAATGGGGTGTGTTCAAGTGTGTATGTAAGTTAATTGTTTGGAACTCAGAATATATTCTCACTTAGAATTAATGTTACAAATAGTGGTTAGGTTCCCAAGGTAATCATAAATGTCCATTTATCCTATATCCTAATTGAAATATAGAACTAATAGATTTTAGATGCTAGAGTATAGTCTAGAGTCTAGAGCCTAATCATGATTTGTGATTTAATTTCTGTGGGAAAACATCCTGAATTTCAGTTTGGGACACCAGGAACACATCTTTCCCAATGTAGCTAACACATTCCCCAATGCAGTAAAAAGAAGGGGCTATTGTAGGCAATAAGACCCAGCTATTCATATGGACCATTCATAAAACCATTATTTATTAGTTGTATACTGTTTATATTTTATATTTTACTAAAATGTTTTCTTGATTCATATTCATTGCATGACCTAGTAGTAAAACTGAGAGTGTGTTCACTAAGTTTGTAGATAAAACCAGTTGCTTGGGTCTCATGCGTACATGTTTTGGGAGGAATCTTACTACTTTTTGGATAGGACAGAATAAGCAAAATGACCTTAGTTAAGCAAAGAGGAAACAGATAAAAGTTCAGTGAGAACAAGGTTAGAGTGAGTGATACATTGGGAAGAAAAAATGAACTGTTCAAACATAAGACAGAAAATGACTAAGTGTGGTTTACTTATTGGTTGTTCTTTTTTTGCTCCAACTTTTATTTGTTGACAAATTATATATTATGTATCTAGTTCTGACTTCATTTACCAGCCTTGTTTCACTCAGAATTGTTATTTGGATGAGATACCTGCTGAGCTCTCTCACAACTACTGGATTTCACATTTGTCTTTAAATAAGTGTGCTCACATTGCACACACAGAGGGTGAGTGGAATCAACATTGCAAAAGTTTTTGAATATTATTTTTTTGTGTTTTGGCTGCAAGGTGCAATCCCTGTCTGCCATAATAAGCAGGCAAGGGTTGGGTAATGCAGACAATTTTAAAGGCACCTTTTCTAGCCCCTTCCTCATGCCAGGAGATGAGCAGTGTGGTCTTTCAAAAAGGTTGCTCAGACACCTATGGGGCTGCCAAATCCCACTGCTGCTTCAGTCCAGTGAAAAGATTACTCTATGGCAGTGAAAAGCTGGCTCTGATCCCAGAAGACCTGGGGTTTTATTTGCCATGTGTTACCTTGGGCAAATTAGTTAGCCTCTCTGTGCCTTATTTTTCTCACACATAAAATGAAGTAGATGACCTCTAAATTCCTTCCAGATCTGTATCTGCAATCCTAACAAGGGTGGAATCAGTCAAAAAGTTCTGATAAATAGAATTCACTTGAGCTAGATCTGTGATATGTCACAAAGACTTCTGAAAGGAAAGATAGATTTGGAACCCATTCAAAGAAAAGTCTCTTATTTAAGGAGCAGAAAAACAAAGAACATTTCCAGATCCATAGTCAGCTGTCCTACCCATGCCCTTAACAGGGTCTGGGGAGGACAATTAGTGGTGGCTGCCTGTGCCAGGGAAGATAAACTGGAAAGGAGAGAGTCAACCAGCCTCATGTGGAAACTACACAGTCTTAGTATAATGCCCTGCCCCAGACATCAAAAGAGAGTGAGCAACCAGAAAGCTATTTTAAAATCAGAAAGTCACAAAGGTAACAGCAGATACAGGGTCTAGGCAGGAGAACAGGAGAGCAATTGGTTCAAAATCAGAACAAAGATAGGAAAATACTGGGGGAAGGGGGATGACCTGCAATGGTGAGTGCTATCTCATTCAAAGCTCAGAATACTGAGGAAGTATGCTTTAAACGCAGGGGTGGGGAACCTGCAGCCTGGAGGCCCTATGTGGCCTTCTAGGTCCTCAAGTGCAGCCCTTTGACTAAATCCAAACTTCACAGAACAAATCCCTTTAATGAAAGGATTTATTCATAAAACTTGGACTCAGTCAAAAGGCCACACTTGAGGAAGGACACATGTGGCCTCAAGGTGCAGGTTCCCCACCCTTGCTTTAATGTCTCCATGCTAACCACATCTACTCCTCAGAGCAGGGCAGAGAGCTGAGTCTGGAGGCAGGATGACCTGAGTTCAAATCCAGCCTCAGATACTTATTGGCTTTGTGACCCTAGTCAAGTTACTTAACCTCTGCCTCAGTTTCCTCAGCATCCTCTGTAAACTGGGGATAATAATAGTACCTCTTACCTAGGGTTGTTGTTAGGATCAAATGAGAGAGTATTTGTGAAAGTTCTTGGCACACAGTAGGGTTTTTAATAAATCTTTGCTTCCTTCCTTGGTTCCATCAACTAACAAATCACCCAATAAGCATTTATATGTGTCAGACACCGTGCTTAGTGCTGGAGGTACAAACAAAGGTCAAGTACGGCCTCTTTCTTATATGGACATTCTATTCACATTTTATTTACTGGAAGGGGCAGAAAAAAGGATATTCTGTGCAAAACACAGAAAAGTAGCCTGAGAAGAAGCATGAACTACTTTGAGAGAACTTCAGGGAAAAGCAGCGGCTCAGTTGAAAGTGTTTAAGAAGCAATACAATAAGTTGCAAGCGCACTGGATGTGTCCAGCCTTTTCAGGTAAGCTGCTGCGTAAGCATGTCTCCCTTTTTGTTCTTGGGAATTTTGTGGATTTTTAAAAGTCCAGGTGTCAGGCTTTGTATTTATCACTATTGAATTTCATCTGATCAGATTTCTCCCAATGCTCCAACTTGTCAAGATTTATTTGGATCATGTCTTTGTCATCCTACTGGGTTAATTCTCCTTCCCAGGTTTGTGTCATCTGCAAATCTGAGAAGCATGTCATGGAAGACTTTATCCAAGTCAGTGGTTAAAATGTTATATGTCAGGACAACCAGCGCAGATCCCTGGGGTACTCCACTAGAGACCTTCTGCCAAGTTCACATAGAACCATTAATAACTACTCTTTGAGTCCACTCATCTAATCAGTTCTGAATAGAATGGTATTCTCACTTAATCTATATCTCTCCATCTCCACAAGAATAGAATGGGATACTTCATCAAAAGCTTTGCTAAAATCTAGGTAAATTTATAGCTACAGCATTCCTCTCATCTATTAGTTTAGTAATCCTAGGGAAAAAAACGGGGAAATGGGGTGAGTCTGACCTGATTTACTCTTGATGAAGCCCGTGCTAGTTCTTTGTAATTACTTCTTCTTTTTCTGGTTACTCACCAGCTGTGTCTTCAACGATTCATTCTAGAATTTTCCTGTGGAATGGAATGGAATGGAAATGAAGCTCACTGGCCTATAATTTGCCAACGCTTTCCTTCCCTTTTTTGGAAGAACAGTCATTTGCCACTCTCTAATCTTGTGGTCCTTCTCCTGTTCTCCCTAACTTTTCAAGTACAGGGTGTCCTAAAGGCTTGGTACATTTTGATACCCTGTTTCGCTGACTGGAGATCATAATCATATCTGCCAGTTTCTTCAATATGCAATGATATAGTTCATCGGGACCAGGTGACTTGGATCCATCAAAGCTAGGTGTGCCTGAGAGAGCTAAGAAGGGTAGGCCTGGTCCCGAGGTTTAAGCCATAAGAGGTTTGCATGTATAAAACTTTTAGCCTTTCTATCTGTTCTTCCATTCCCTCTTTGGATTTTTCTTATGCCCAAATATACAAAAGAACTGTTATTTCTGCAGTGTGGGCTGTCCCCTCACATGTGAGTTGGGTCATCATAGTGTGACTCAAAGGGAGGCAGAAAAGACATCTCTAGCCTCTTTTCCTTCTCTTCTCAAAGGGAAGCTTTAATTCCTGCCAGGAGGGGAAGCAGGATGTTGGGCCAAAAGCCTGGCCACTGCTCTCCTCAGAGAGAGTGAGTATCAGGCTAGAACTATACCTATCTGCTCCCTTGAATATAGTTTAGGGGATATGGTTTTCAGATTAAGGTTAAAACTTCTGAGTTCTATTCATCAATGGGGGAAGTAGGATGCCAAGCTTTCTATCCATGGCTTGACTTCCTTCCCACTAAAAACCAGTTGTGCAATGAACACACAAAGCAATTAACAAAGAAATCCATTTATCCAAATCCAGAGTAAAACACAAATCAGAGAAAGTATACATGCAGAATATAATCTAGATATATGGAATAAAGAAACTCTTCCATTGGGAGCCAGGAGCAAGAGCCTTAGATCTTGTTCATTGTTGTTAATGTAGCAAGCTAAGGAAGGGACATGATGGAGACCACCAGGTCTTTTCATGTTGGCTTTTCCCCAGAGTCTTATTTTCCTTTAGTAGTGTGAAGTGGGGTTGGCATCATCCATCTTTTCTCTGGAAGCTGGAAACCGGAAGCATCCAGAGACTGAAGAGCCCAAAGAAACTCAAGAGAAAAGCTTAGCATACAGCCTGGCACACAGTAAGAACTTAATAAAGGTTTTGGGTTGAACTGAAGAGATTCTACAGACTGAAGACACAGAATCTCTTCTCTCTACAGCTCTCGCCACCTCTGACCTGCCCGGCCTGTCTTGTAGGTGTGAGGCACTGATCTCTACCAATGAGGAGAGAGTCCCATCCCAATGGGGTTTGGGGTTACATTCTCTCAATGTAGGGAATTCCTGGTATGGGAACACCCTTTATCAATACAGACAACTCAGGAGTTGCTCGAGGCATCTAGAAATAACTCGAAAAGAGTCATAACTAGTAAATGCCAGAGGGCTAAAACTGAACCCATGTCTTCATGATTCCAAACTCAATTGTCTATCCATTTTACACCAGCTAGGTAGTATAATAGGTGGATAGAGTGCTGGGTTTGAAGTTAGGAAGACTCATCTCTTTGAATTAAAATCTGGCTTTGGACACTAGCTATGTGACCCTGGGCAAGTCACTTACTCCTGTTTGCCTCATTTTCTCATATGTAAAATGAGCTAGAGAAGGAAATGGCAAACCTCTCCAGTGTCTTTGCCAAGAAAACCCCAAATGGGATCAGGAAGAGTCAGACACAACTGAACAACAACAACAACAATCCTTTTTTCCCTGTAGTGCTTTGTAGTCAATTCTATTTTGAACAGCAAAGGGATTCTGTTGCTAGGCATTCCTCTTGTTGATCTTGGGTGCTAGAAAAACCAGGAAAACTAGGGGGAAACCTCAGTAAAGGCAGCTGGTGGTAGAGTGGAGAGAGCCTAGTGTCAAGAACACCTGAGTTCAGTGACTGCCTCAGACACTTCCTAGCTATGCAGCCCTGGGCGAGGCACCTAACTTCCCTTTGCTTTAGTTTTCTCAACTGTGAAATGGAGATAATATAATAGCAGCACCTACCTCACAGGGCTGTTCTGAGTCTCAGAGGAAATAACATTTATTAAAAAAAAACACAACACGTGCTCAGCATATTGCCTGGCTCATAGTAGGGGTTATACAAATGCTCATACCCTACTCAGACAAGTCCCAATCTATCTGGAAGGCAAAGAAGGGAAATGATATCCCAATATTAAAGATGCTGAGGAATTGGTAATGGCTCCTCCATCCCCACGGTACAGTTAGGGGGTGAAGCGGATAGAGTACTGGGCCTGCAGTCAGGAAGACTCATCTTCCTGAATTTAAATCTGGTCTCAGACACTTACTGGCTGTGTGACCCTGGGCAAGTCATTTAACCCTGTTTCCTCAGTTTCTTCATCTGTAAAATGAGCTGGAGAAGGAAATGGCAAACCACTCTAGCATCTTTGCAAAACAAACAAACCCAAATGGGGTCATAAAGAGTCGGACTTGACTAATTGACAAGACAACAGTGACAACCTTCCTCCCCACTCTGTAGATCTGAGACCTCCTTAAATCAAAAGAATGAAGACATGGATGAAAAGAAGGAAGATAAAGGTCAAGAGAAGCAGCAGAAGAGAGTGGAAAGGGCACTGAACTGTGATTCAAGAGACCTGCATTCAAAGACCAGGGTGCCAGAGCCAGCTGTACTCTATACCTAGCTATAAGCCTTGGATAAAGAGCCTTTTCAGGTGATCTTTTTGGAATGGACTGATCGAGGTAAGATTGTTTCCTCTTAAAGTCCAGTGTGGTGTGGTATAGCAGATGACCTGGTAGCTTCTGTCATTCTCGATCCAAGGCAGATCAGAGGACCAGCAGAATGGGCTGGATTTGCTTCTTAGAAACCCCCTTTCCAGCTCTCTGCATCTTTCATAGCCTGATCTCTGACAGTTCCAATATTCTGTTGTTCTACCCGAGGCACAAAGCACATGATATCAACTCCTCATGAAACTAAGAAACAGAATGGTGGGGTATGGGAGAAGCAAAGAAGAAACTAATTGCACATTTATTATTTTAAATGTAACATATGAATCCTTTTGTCCTTCCAAAGTCTTCCCTACTTAGAAGAGACTTTTTGGCATAGTGGAAAGAGGGATGTACTTAGATAACCTGGATCCTGGTGCCAGCTCCACCATTTACTAGCTAAGTAATTTTCTGCAAGGCATCACACTTTTCAGAGTCTCAGTTTGCTCATTTGTAAAATGGTGAAAATAATACCCATTATCTTACCTTCCGGACAAAAGGCCTAAAGTTCAAATCCAGTCACAAGCACTTCCTAGCTATGTGACCTTGGGAAAATCACTTAATCACTGTTTGCCTCAGTTTACTGAACTGCAAAATAGGGATACTAATTAAGCACCTATAATATTTTGAGTAAAATATTTCTTATGCTAATTTATGTTTGTTGTTCTGGAAAAATCCAGAATATTTAACCTTATTTTAGTTAAATAAAAGTATTTAATTATATTGTTGTAGAGTGCCTACTATAGTTTGGCAAAAACACCCATTCAAAAATGGGGATAATAACAGCACCTCCCTCACAGGGTCGTTACCTAGATCCAATGAGATAATACATATAAAGGATTTTACAACACTTAAAACTTTGTATAAATGTTAGCTCTTATTATAATAATTATTCTAATACACATGATTAAATTTAGGGATTATTCTACCTTCCAATGTTTTCCTAAGTATCTACTTCAGTTAACCTTGTTATAAAATAACCAAATAATCACTGAGCTTTCTAAGCTTTCTAAAGTAGCTGCAAAATCAATCTGGAAAAAAAAATCAAATAAATTGCTTTTATACATGAGAGAAAGGGTTATCGCATGTATGCAGACTGTTTGGTCACCCAGCAACAGCACTCTTGCTCTTTAATTTTAATGGGCTTAGGTCTGCTGGCACAACCTTGAAATGATCCTGCTTATTTATTCTTTTCCTATAGCTTTAGTGACCATTAGTGATGGTGATATGGTTGCTACTTGTTACTTGGCATGTATGTTTGGAGGTTACAATTAACTTCAACAGCATGAGAATTGCCTTTCAGTACTTCCAATTTAATTTTTTTTTAATACAGTTAGGGCAAATCAGGGTTATCCTGCAGAGTAAAGTCATATTTAGAAATAATAACGTCATGTTGCTGGTTGCCCAAAGGACAGTGACAGGTAAGTTACAACACATTCCTAATGAGGAACTGTGCAGAAAATCAGTGTAAAAGATATTTTTAAAGAGAAACCAGGAAAGGAAGTAGGCTGATCATGTGATGTGAGAGAGACATACATGATGGAATAAATAAAGGAATGAACAAATGGACAAAAAAAAGCATTTAGTAAGCACTTACTTGAGTAAAATGTTTCTTATGCTGATTTATGTTTATTGTTCTAGAAAAATCCAGAATATTTAACCTTGTTTTAAATAAAATAATTTAAATGTTGATTCTTTGGAGTGCTTAATATAGTTTGACAAAAATAGCCCATGTACATTAACACTCCTACAATGTTAAAATTGCTAATGGAAGCCCACCAGCACAATGCATGCGCCTCTTATTTACTAACGGATTTGGACTAGTTTTCATTTAGAATGAGAAGTGTGCATTGGTTCTTATTGGTACCTTGGTTTTCCTTGACAATTTCTTGAAAGATGATGTCTGGACTCTTTTTTTGATCATAGCTTTCAGGTAGTCCAATAATTTTAAAATTATCTCTCCTGGATCTATTTTCTAGGTCAGCTTTTTTCCAATAAGATATTTCACACTGTCTTCTATTTTTTCATTCTTTTGGTTTTATTCTACAACTTCTTGATTTCTCAGCCATTAGCTTCCATTTGCTCCACTCTAATTGTTAAGGAATTATTTTCCTCAGCTTTTGGACCTCCTTTTCCATTTGGCCAATTCTGCTCTTCATTGGCTTTTTGGACCTCTTTTGCCATTTGGTCTAATCTATTTTTTAAGGTGTTACTTTCTTCAGTATTTTTTTTGGGTCTCCTTTAGCAAGCCGTTGGCTCATTTTTCATGATATTCTTATATCATTCTCATTTCTCTTCCCAATTTTTCCTCTACTTCTCTTACTTGATTTTCAAAATCCTTTTTGAGCTCTTCCATGGCCTGAGACCAATTCATATTTTTCTTGGAGGCTTTGGATGTAGGAGCTTTGACTTTGTTGTCTTCTTCTGATTGTATATTTTGATCTTCTTTGTCACCAAAGTAAGATTCTATGGTCTGCTGTTTGTTCCTCTTCCCAGGCAATTACTTGACTTTTTAACTCTTTCTTTTTTTAAAATATTTATTCATTTTTAGTTTTCAACATTTACTTCCACAAGATTTTGAGTTCCAAATTTTCACCCCATCTCATCCCTCCCCCCACCCCAAGATGGCATGCATTCTGAATATTCCTTCCCCTAGTCTGCCCTCCCTTCTGTCTCTCCACCCCCTTCTCTTTTCACTTTCCCCTTCTATTTTCCTGTAGGGCAGGATCAATTTCTGTACCCCACTTCCTGTATTTTTTATTTCCCAGTTGCATGTGAAAACATTTTTAAAAACATGTTTAACTCTTTATTAAGGTAGGCTCTGCTTCCAGTGTGGAGGGTGTACTGTCCCAAACTTCAAGGGTTTTATGTAGCTGTTTTCAGAGATACTTCTAGGGATCTGTAAATTTTCAGTTCTTCCAAGGTGGTATGATCTAAGAAGAGGTGTTTACTTCTCTCCTGGTTTATGCTCTGATCTATGAGTGACCACAAGAACTCTTTTCTGACCTGGAATTGTAAGAAGGGGTCCTTCTCTACTGCTGCCATAAGCTCTCCTATGCCAGTGTTCCTCCTTGCCCCAGGACTGCCACCCAGGACTGTGACCCAGACCCAAGTATGGGCAAAGCAAGAGAATCCTGCCTCTGTACCAGCAAAGAGATCCTTGTAATCTCTTTCTGATCAGTTATTCCATCTTCTTACTGTCTGTGGGTTGAGATCTCAGGAAGCAGCCGTTGCTGCTGTGGCCACTGCCCTAGGGCTATGTTAGGGCCAGAGCCTGCCCATGCTCCTCTCTCACCCAGGTCCCACAGACCTTTCCACTGACCTTCTAAGTTGTTGTTGGTGTCTGTGGATTGAGAAGTCTGGAAACCACCACAGCTGCCCATGATTTAGTCCCTTGAGGCCTGCTCTGAGTTTTCTGAGGCCCTGTCTTTTCCTGCACACCCACGTTGAACTGCACTCCTCTACCAGCCTGGCGCAATAGACCTTTCCTGTCAACCATCCAGGTTGTCTCGGACTGGAAATTTGTTTCACTCTTTTTGTGGGTTCTGCTGCTCTAGAATTTATCTAGAGTCATTTTTAACAGGCATTTGGAGGGGGTTTGAGGGAGAGTTCAAGCGAGTTCCTGCTTTTACTCTGCCATCTTGGCTCTGCCCCCCTTATTGGTAGGAAATACCTGCACCAGTGAGATCTCAGATCACTTGTGCTGAAACAAGGAAGTATCTATCAGGCAAGGGTGGTTATTTGCACTGGGGGTATATTTAAACCTTGTTTGCATTGGGCCTGTCAATCAATCAGTATTTATTGAGCTAATACTGTATATAATCATTGTACTCTGCACAAAAGTAGGATAGGGGCAGCTAGGTGGTGCAGTGGATAGAGCACCGGCCCTGAAGTCAGGAGGATCTGAGTTAAAATCCGACCTCAGACCAAACACTTCACACTTACTAGCTGTGTGTGACCCTGGGCAAGTCACTTAACCCCAATTGCCTAAAAAAACCCAAACCAAACCAACCAAACAAACACAAAAGTAGGATATATAAAGCCAGCTTTAAGAAGCTTAGAGTCTAGTTGGAGACATATTACAGATATCCCTGAAAACAAGTAAATATTAATTTGGAATTGTTCAAATAAAGTGATGATAATTTCTATATCCTTTGATTTAATGATACTGCTCCTAGGCTTATATAAGTTCCAAGGAGGTCATTGACATTTTTGTTAAATACTCCATATACACCAGAAAACTTATAGCAGTAGTTTTTGTAATATCAAAGAATTGGAAACAAAGTAGATGCCCATTGATTGGAGAATGACTAAACAAACTGTGGCACATGAATGTAATAGGATACTACTATGTTGTAAGGAACAACAAACATGATGAATAACCATGGAAAGACACGAACTAATGTAAAGTGAAGTTAGATGGGCCAGGAAAACAATATATACAATGACTACTACAATGTAAATGGAAAAAAAAACTACAACCACAAAACAGTTGAAATCATAAAGTATAAGCCTGGCCCTAAAGAAGAGATAGATGATACTTTCCCCCACCTGTGCAGGTACACGGAGGTGGGGGTACACAGGTGTGGAACATTGTATATAAAGTCAGAGTATTTTTCATTGTGGTGATTAGATTTGCTAATTTTTCCTCCTTTAAAAAATTATTTCTTAGTTATAAAGAAATTTTGTCATAAAGTTTGGTTCTTTGGGAGGGGAAAGGGAACAGGAAAATGAAGGTGATTGCAAAACAAGATATGGTAATAAAAACCAAAACACTTTTTAAAAGACAATGGATGCCCCAGCCACTTGAGCAAAGCAGATCGTCCCTGATTATTTGATGGTGCCCTTGGCTTTGATCCTGCTAATTTAGTTTCTGGCTTATTATTTTGACTTAATTTTGCATAAGTCTCAATGTCTTCAGTTTGCTGATTTGGTGGTAGACCAGTGGCTTGAGAACACCTTTGGTTAATGTCCCTTCAGAGGTGGTCTTGCTAATCTATTAATGGATTTATCACTATATATTCAGAGAAATTCCTGCTCCCTTTTGAGTTTGCATGGCTCTTGACCTAGAACTTCACACATAGGTAAAATCTTACTTTTGTCTTACAGGCTTTTCATGTTTATTCAGCTTAACCATGAATGACTTTCTGGGTTGACCATTCCCCTTTCGTTGCCCTGAAAGATAATGGGCTAGGATCAGGCCTGGTAGGATAGGACACTCATGAGCTTTGGTGAGTGAGTGGACCTTGTAACATTTATATTCTTTCCTCAAAGACCTTTTTTGCTTTTCATCCTATCAATACTGTAGATATTTGATTTTGCTCAGTTGAGTTCTAGGTGGGTGAAGCTATAGTTGGCAAGAATAGTTGCAATTAGAATAATAATGACTGGTTTGCCAAGGGCTTTATATATAATGTCATTTAGTCTTTATAACTCAGTGAAGTCAGCCCTATAACTATTATTATTCCCATTTTACAGGTGAGGTAACAGACTGAGATCAGTTAAGTGACTAGTCCAGGATCATGAAGGTAGTTAAGTACTTTAGGTAGAATCTGAACCCATGCCTTCCTGACTGCAAGTCCATCACTCCATGAACATGAGTCAAGTAAGGTTTTGAAGTAAATTATATAAAGAGAATTAGAGATTATTTTTCAGGCCACCCCTACCAGGTGGAAGAAAAAGCATAAGCAAAGTCTTTCCTGATTTCCCTTCCTTCCTCAGTCTCCTACACCAGTTGAGAATATTCTCTCCCTCCTTAAATTTTTCTGGAATACCCTTGCTTGGATTTCTTCTTTGCCCCATTGCATTCTACCTTGTACCACATTTATTTATGTATATTTCCTATCCTCTCATTAGATTCTAAGCCCCTTGAAGGCAACTCCTTTTCCATCTTTGTGCCTACAAACAAAGCCTTGCACAATAGTAAATACACAGTTAATATGGATTGAATTGCTTAAGGAAGAAATGCCACCCCTCTCCCCAAGACTGTAGTAGTAGATTTAAATGGAGATTCTAACAAAATGAAGTTTGGATGAGTGAGCATTGGAAGCAGTCTAGCTGAGAGACTTCTTATATGACAGAATAAGGAGTGTAGAGTTGATATAGTAAAAAATAGTAGGAGAACATTGAAGATTCTTAAGTTCATGGGACCAATGGGATGAAAACAAATTTGAGATTATCTAGACAACTCTAAATGTATTGGAGAGAGAAGGGGCAAAGGCAGGGAGATTCCCCCCCCCCCTTCCCACCAAAACCCAATCGCACTCTTTTTACTAGTTAGGAAGCTGCTGTAACAGTTCAGATATAAAGTCAAAATTTCCTCTTTGTCTCTAGGGGATTGCATTCAGTTTTCTCTGCCAAGTGGCTCAAAGGGTACATCCAAACCCCAGCAGAGTGAGGCAGCAGAATTATTGGCAGCTATTAAATCAACAGAAGAGCAAATCTGGAACTACAAAAGCTGTTTGGATTCAAAGGTCCTCTATGAAAGAAACGATGACTTTAAGGCAGCAGGAAAATGTCGCCATAGAAAAATGCAAAGAAAAAGTCAAATTAAGGAGACAGCTCCAGCTGTGCTGAAAAATCATATTTAAGTATAATAAACAGGGAACTTTGAATCTCCCTGAAATGCATGCCGACAGTTAGGAACTTGACCCGGCATGGCAGGAGCGCTACAAGATGGCAGCACCAGTGGGACTGATAGACTCTGGGGAACCAGTATCGCTTATTGTTTGACAACTTATCTCAACATTGATCTACCCCACAAGTTGCTCTTCATTTCTCTGTGGTATTGATGCAGGGTATTTCCATTCCTGTTTTCCCCTTTGTTTGCCTTACTCAGCTTAGACATCTTAGCATATCGCAGTTGTAATGAATGGACTTAGCTTGGACTCATATTTGTGTTTCTATCTGCACCTCTGATCTGATGCCTTAGTTTTTCCCATTTACATTGCAATTGGCCAAATCTCCTAGGAATGGCAATAGCTAATAAATTATTTTCGTTAGGCACATAACTGGAGTGAAACGGCCTCAGCACAGCTGTGACAAGGCACCATATGCCCTAAGCTCTATCCTCCTCACTGGAACATATCTTCTAGATGGTTGTCCTATTCCTTTGCCAGTATGAAGGGAAAAGGGAACCTATGAAATTCCTCATTTTAATAACCCCCTCTACCTTTTCATAAAATTGACACCAACACTCAGTAGTTAGTAATCAATTCCACTTAATACACCCAGCTCCTATGCTACGACTAGGCAATTCACTTTCTGCAAGTTCAGATTCTAGTAATTGTATAAAATCTGTGGCTCTCCAGTAGTATAGGAAACAGACCTGTTTTCCTCTGGATTTTTTTCACCTAGAATGGTAATATATGAGTCTCACAGGTTTTTCCACTATCCATCGAGTTATGCAAATGGGATTATAAAGATAAATTTTCAAGACCTAGGTCAGGAGGAGATATGTGGCTGTTTGGCAATCACGATCACTTTTCTTTTCTCCCCCACACCCTGGCTTATCTCTGCTGCTAGTAAAAAAAACAAAACAAAACAACCCATTGCAGCAGAAAAAAAGATAAGATATGTGAATGGTTGAGCTAATGAGTAGTACTGAAAAGCAGTGAGGATGGAGTTGAGGATCCTGATATCACCTAGCAAAGAACTAGAATTTCAGCCTTAGAACCTACGCCTTCTCCTTGTACCCATGGCCGCTGGGAAGTTTGCATAAGTTCTTGAACTTACTATTTACTTCTCCCTGAAGTAGCTACCAGCTAAAGCAAGGCTCCACTCCAGTAAGGCCAAGGAAACTGAAATGGCTGCTGCTTGTGATGCACATGATTCTGCTTATTTTTTTAAAACTACCCTTTAATCTAATCTGATTAAACTGTTTACCAAAGATCCTTTGGACAGAAGCTATTAGTTGTCAGTTTGAAGCAAGAGGGGTATAAACCAAGAGATTAGATTAGTGGACACACCTCTAGGCTAATGGTGTGCTGGTAAATGTTTAACAATTGGCTCTCAGAGAAAAAAGTGTATGTACAACCCATTTAAAGTTTATTTTGCATTATCAACATTTTCTTCATCTTTCTTGAGTCTAGTCAAGCAAAAAAAAACCAATCAGATTCTGATTCATATTATTTTTCCACTTCTATAGATGTAAATGCTCACACTGAAAATTTATCAGTGGTTCAAGTTGTCCCCAACACATCCTGGTTTAGGCCTACATCAAAATCCAGTGTTGCCCAGGATAGAAGGTGAAGCATGTGCCAGCTGCCCTTTGGGGACTGATTGAGAGAATGCATCAGCTTGACTAGTGCCCACAGTGCCACCTGGTGGCTATGTCTAAAACATCAACGTGTTTTTGTTGGGGTAATGGAAGTTGAATTAGATGTTACTCTTAGACAAAAAGAGATGACTGGATGGTATGTATTTTTGTGTTGGTGCATTTGTGTTTGTGGGCAGAGTAAGCCATGATATCAGAGGTGTATTCTTGATGGTTGGGGAGGCACAGGAGATGGAATGAAGAGAACACTTGTCTTTCCCTGCAGGAGGGAGAAATCATGGTTCTTGGCTATCAGCGTTCATTGTCAGCTGATTTAATGACATTTCATTCTCAAACTTAAAATTTTCCTGTTATCTTCCTTAGTGTCCTTGGACTTTACCTAAATGTGAGTTTTTAAAAATTGCATCTTGAGGCTCTCAATTTTTCATGAAATGTATCACCAATTTAAGGTAGAAATATAAATAAATAAAATTGTGTGTGTGTATGTGTCTATATGTATGTGTGTATATGCACACAAATGAGATTTCTTGCTCTGCAGAATGCTTATATCTATCTGCTTAACAATATCTGCATAATAGTGTTGGCATGAGTGTTGAGCTAGACATGAAAAATCATCTTTTTAGGCATCTTCAACATTGTGATAATGTTCCTTAAAGTAAAATTTTTACCTATATTTCCTTTTAAAACACCAAGGATTTGTATGTACCTTCAGAAAAGCTTTATCTGAAGTGATAGTCTTTGTTTGGAGATCTATTTTTTACTATCCTTTATGAGCTCTTCATAGTGAAGGCCTGCATATGTTTTGCAATATTAGGTATTAATAATAATGATAATTTTTATTGTTCAGTTGTTTCAGTGTCCAACTCTTTGTGACCCCATTTGGGGTTTTCTTGGTAGAGATGCTGGAGTGGCTTGCCATTTCCTTCTCCAGCTCATTTTGCAGCTAAGAAACTGAGGCAGAGTTAAGTGACTTGCCCAGGGTCACATAGCTAGTAAGTGTCAGAGACTGGATTTGAACTTAGATCTTCCTGACTCCAAGCCCAGCACTCTATCTACTGTACCACCTAGCTGCCACTTGACAATAATAGTTAACATTTATGTAGTGCTTACTATTGTCAGGCACTGTATTAACAGCTTTACAAATATCTCATTTGATCCTCACAACCTGTGAGGTAGGTGCTATTCCCATTTTGCAGATAAGGAAACTGAGGCAAATAAAGGCTGAGTGACTTGCTTAGGGTCACACAACTGGAAAATGTCTGAACTAGTTTTCCTGACTCCAAGCCCAGACACAGCTTTAGCCACTGTGCCATCTAGCTAGGTGCTATTAAAGAGATTATTTTTAATAACTTGTCATTTCTATCAATGTATATTTCCTTCAGTTTCATAATCACTTATTTGCTTTTTTTTTTGCTACAAAAATGATCCTCAATGCTATGTGTCAGCTTTGTGATTTTTTTTCTTTCTGATTTCTTGGTGACTTTTTAAATCCACTGCCAGAAAGCTATTGTTTTCTGTTCTGCTACTGAATGTTCTTGTGTTTCCTTCCTCCTGGCTGTGTCTTACTCTTAGAAGCACTGTCTCCTCACTAATTTGAAAATTAGCATTTACTTTTTTACAGATGTTTATGTTGAATGTATTTCAAGGATTCATGCTTAGGTTGGCATTAGTATTGCCTTCCCTGAAGAAAATCACAATGTCTCTCTGACTTTCTAGAGGCTCTTTTAGAGTGACTGTAACAGAAAAATATGTCACCCCCCCCTTACCAACTTGGTGATAAACCTTTCCAAATTCAGTCAATTTGGTCCTTAGACAAAAGAGATACAGTCCATCATTTGGTCTGTATTGAAAGTGTTTCTATTTTGGTAGTACCTGCCAGTGTTTGCATTCTTCTGACATGGTGTCTAAGAACCCGCTCACCATGTTAAGGTATTGGAGTAAGCCTGTGGATTGCCACAAATAGTTAGTAATAGGATATAGTAGTTAGTAATAGGATATACATGAACATGTATATCCAAGTCATTACTAAAAGTTAGCCTGCGATCAAATTGCATCCTCGAAAGAGGCAACACTAGCTATAACTTTGCTGGGTGACTATTGGATTATTAATATCAATTGAGGCATAAAATAGATATGTATGCTCTCTAAAGGTATTTGCCACTGCCTGGAAGGATGTCAGGTCCAAGAGGAGAGGAGATTTAATGTCAAAGGATATAAATAGGTCATTCTTCAAAGGAAGAAATCTAAATGATCTGTAACTACATTAAAATGCTCCAAATTACTAATAATTAGAGAAATGCAAATTAAAGCAAGTCTGAAATTCTATCTCACACCTTTCAGGATGGCAAAGTTGTCAAAAAAGGAAAACAACAAATGTTGGAGAGGTTGTGGGGAAACAGGCATATTGATTCAGTGTTGGTGAAATGGTGAATTTGTATAGCCATTCTGGAAAACAATTTGGAACTATGTTCTTCTTGGTTGAGCCTGACTCAAGCCAGTCCCCTGGTAGTTTAGGTTAGAAACTGGAACAAAATGAGACACTCATAGATAACTCAACAGTTAACAAAAGGAGATTTACTTCGCCACAGCAAGAAAAGGATGTTCAACAAGGATAGTCATTGGGAACCCCTTGAGTTGATTCAGCTGAGCAAAACTCCCATCAACATTCACCAGCTAAGCATCTTAGGAGCTTTCTTACACCTCATAGCTGTTTTGTACTCTGGAAATGAGGAAGTGACACACCAAAAGTATCAGCCCCTTAGTCCAGGCCTGTACAACCTGTGGCCCGCCAAAGGATTTTGGGCAGCTTTCAAAAAATGTAGATGAAAACATCCTCTATGTTTTTCTCAGGCAGCCCAAAATCCTTTGGCATGCCCACAGGCCACAGGTTGTGCAGGCTTGCCTTTGTCCTTGACCCAAACAAGCCTAGAGGAATGTCTCAATATCTTTTAAGGAAAAGCTAGCCTAACTGAATGGGAGGCTGGAGTTAGGGTATTTCATACCCTATGACCTTGAAATACTACTACTAGATCTATACTCCAAAGAGATCAAAGAAAGAGGAAAATACAAAAAAAATTGTATAGCAGAATTTTTCCAAATGGCAGAAAACTGGAAATTAAGGGGTGCCCATAAACTGGGGAATGGCTGAACAAATTGTGGTATATGAATATGGTGAAATATTGTTGTGCCATAAGAAATGGCTAATGGGGTCTTTTCAGAAAAACTTAAGAAGACTTCTATGAACTGATGCAGAGTGAAGTGAGCAGAACCATAAGGAAATGTACATAGTAACAACAACCTCCTAAAAACAAGTAACTTTGAAAGACTTAGAAACTCTGATCCATGTGATGACCAACCATGATTCCATGGACCCACGATGAAACAGTATTATCCATCTCTTGAATGAGAGGTGATGGACTAATGTGCAGAACGAGGCACATTTTTGAACATGGCCAGTGGAAATTCATTTTGCTTGATATTTGTTACAAGGGTTTTGTTTTTGTTTTTGTTTTTTTTTTCCCAGTTGTAATAGGGTAGGAAGGAGAAAATGTAAATGCCCGACAAATAGTTATCTAGCCTTTCCTTGAAGACTTCTGATGAGGGGGACCCCATTACCTTCTGAGGCACTTTCTTCTACTGAAGAATGGCTCAAATTGTTGGGAACTTTCTCCTTCATCAAATCTAAATTTTCCCCTTTGCAAAAGTCACTCAACCCTTTATCTACTGTGCCACTAGTGCATTAGCTTTACTTTTTGAGTCCAACTATTTATTCAACCAGTACTGATTCCATCTGTTGTAAACCAAGAGTTGTACTATTTCTACCCCACATCTCCCCATCTTTTCAATAAGAATAATATGAGATACTTTATCAAATGCTTTGCTAAAATCTAGGTAAATTGTATCTATAGCATTCCCCTTTAGAAACCCTCTCCAAAAAGGCCATAGCATTAGTCTAACATGGCCTGTTCTTAATGACACCATATTGGTCTTTGACCTCATTGCTTCTTTTTTTAGATGTTCGTGAACCATCTCTTCAATAATCTCTTATAGAATTGTCAAGAATGTGAGTCAAGGACATCGGGCTGTATTTTGTAGACTTCCATCTTCCTTTTTTGGAAATTGGAACAACCTTTGCCCGTCTCCAGTTCTGCAGAAACTCTTGTTCTCTATGTCCTTTCAAATAACATGAATAATGGTTTAGGAATCATCTTTTAATTTCTAAGAAGATAGTTCGTCTGAAATCAAGTGATTTAAGTCATCAAATGATCAAATGAGATAATCTGTGTAGAGTGCTTTGCAAACCTTAAAGTGCTATACAAATACTAGCTATTATTATTATTAGATATTATTAGATTAGATTAAATATATAGATTATTATTAATATTGTTAGTAGTAGTATTAGAAGTAGAGCTAGGTCAGGCAGTAGATAGAGCACTGGACCTGGAGTCCAGAAGACCTGAGTTCAAATCCAGCCTCAAACACTAGCTGTCTGACCCTGGGTAAGTCACTTGATCTCTGTCAGCCTCAATTTCCATATTTGGCAAGTGGGGATAATAATAGCACCTACCTCCCATGGTTATTGTGAGGCTAAAATGAGATACTATTTGTAATGCACTTTGCAAATCTTAAAACAGTACATAAATGCTAGCTATTATTATTAACAAAAATAGCCAAGCAGTCTCCCACTGTCTCCTTGCTTATCTTGGCTACTTGAGAGAAGTTGGAGCTATAAAAAACAGATTTCTGTGCTGAGCCATGTCAAAGATAAACTAAACAATAAAGTTGTCTGGGATTAACCTACCTTCATTTTAAATGTTAAGTACAGAGGATTTGCCCAGGCACCTTGGGCCAGTGGCTTCATCATTCTGACTCCTTGTTTTGACATTGTTAATGTCTGCATATGAGGCGTCCTAATTGTTCCTACTGATGATCACTTATTTTGGCATTGATACTTCCTCCTCAGCAAGGCAAGAAATTCTGGGTTCTTTGATAAGGTATGCACTTCTCTGACTCTTGGTATGTACTTTGTACACAGATAGTTCATACACCTGAGCTGCACCCGTGAGGCTTGACTTTAAAAGAAGACTAGTTACTGGAACCAGCAAGAGCTGGGAGGTCAGAGAGACTCTGTTTAGATACATATGAACTTGATTCCCATGTAAATTGGTCACTGTCTCCTCTCATAACCACCTTCCAATGGAAAAGGGGCAGATTTCTTCCTCCCAGACCACACCTATCTCTTCCGATGGATAGGCTTGGTGTGTAACTTTTGCATTGCCTACTACTTACATCTATTCTCCACAATGGAGGCAGGAAGTTTTTGCCTAGCCATCTCCAGGGTCTCCTTTTCCCTCCCTTTCTCCTCCTCCACCAATGTTCAAACTTTGGAGAGGGGGAAGGTGAAGACAAAAATATTTTTGGAGCTTCCTCCAGTTCTTAAAGGAATAGTCACTCAATAAACTGAATATGAGCTCTTCATTCCATAAAGCAGAGCTTGAATCTGAGGTCAGTCTGCTATGTTTAGTCCACAATTTCTGCCATTTTAGTTCACTTTATAATGATACCAGTTTTCTTCTAGCTGTAGTTTATTTTTTTGTGTGTTTTTTCTTTTATTTTTATGTTTTTTAAATTTATTCATTTTTAGTTTTCAACATTTACTTCCACAAGATTTTGAGTTCCAAATTTTCACCCCATCTTGCCCCCCCCCACCCCAAGATGGCATGCATTCTGAATATCCCTTCCCCTAGTCTGCCCTCCCTTCTATCTCTCCACCCCTTTTCTTATCCCCTTCCCTTTCTACTTTCCTATAGGGCAGGATAGATTTCTGTACCCCATTTCCTGTATTTCTTATTTCCCAGTTGCATGTGAAAACATTTTTTAAAAACATGCATTTTTAAAACTTTAGGTTCCAAATTTTCTCCCTTCCTCCCTCCCCTGCCACCCTCATTGAAAAGGCTAGCAACTCAATATAGGTTATACATGTGCAGTTATGCAAAACACTTTCATAGTAATCATGTTGTGAAAAACTAACTATATTTCCCTTAATCCTATCCTGCCCCTCCCATTTATTCTATTCTTTCTTTTGACCCTGTCCCTCCTCAGAAGTATTTGCTTCTGATTACCCCCTTTCCCAATCTGCCCTCCTCTCTATCATCCCCCTGCTCTCTTGTCCCCTTCTCCCCCTATTTTCCTGTAGGGTAAGACAGATTTCCATACCCAATTGAGTGTGTATGTTATTCTCTCCTCAAGCCAAATTCTATGAGAATAAGATTCATTCATTCCCTCTCACCTTCCCCTGTTTCCCCTCCATTGTAAGAACCTTTTCTTTTCTGTTTCTTTGTGAGATAGTTTACCCTATTCTACCTCTCCCTTTCTCCTTTTCTTAGTACAATCCTCTCTCACCCCTTAATTTTATTCTCCTGATATGACCCCTTCATCTTCAACTCACCCTGTGCCATCTATCTATCTATTTATACATATACATAATTTTTTTCCCCTCCAACTACCCTAATATTGACAAAGGTCTCATGAGTTATAAATATCATCTTTCCATGCAGGAATGTAAAGAGTTCAACTTTAATAAGTCTCTTATGATTTCTCTTTCCTGTTTACCTATTCATGTTCCACTTGAGTCCTGTATTTGAAAGTCAAATTTTCTATTCAGCTCTGGTCTTTTCATCAAGAATGCTTGAAAGTCCTCTACTTCACTGAATGATCATTTTTTCCCCTGAAGGATTATACTCAGTTTTGCTGGGTAGGTGATTCTTGGTTGTAATCCTATCTCCTTTGCCCTCTGGAATATTATATTCCATGCCCTGCGGTTCTTCAATGTAGATGCTGCTAAATCTTGTGTTATGCTGATTGTATTTCCACAGTACTTGAATTGTTTCCTTCTGGCAGCTTGTAATATTTTCTCCTTGACCTGGGAACTCTGGAATTTGGCTACAATATTCCTAGGAGTTTTCCTTTGGGGATCTCTTTCAGGAGGAGATCTGTGGATTCTTTCAATTTCTATTTTGCCCTCTGGTTCTAAATATCAGGGCAGTTTTCCTTGATAATTTCTTGAAAGATGATGTCTAGGCTCTTTTTTTGATCGTGGCTTTCAGATAGTTCAAAAATTTTTTAATTCTCTCTCCTGGATCTATTTTCCAGGTCAGTTGTTTTTCCAATGAGATATTTTACATTGTTTTCTAATTTTTCATTCTTTTGGATTTATTTTACAGTGTCTTGATTTCTCATAAAGTCACTGCTTCCAATTGCTCTATTCTAATTTTTAAGGAAGTATTTTCTTCAGTAATCTTTTGGACTTCCTTTTCCATTTGGCCAATTTTGCTTTTTAGGGCATTTTCTCCTCATTGGCTTTTTGGACCTCTTTTGCCATTTGGGTTAGGCTATTTTTTAAGGTGTTATTTTCTTCAGTTTTTTTGGGTCTCCTTTAGCAAGCTGTTGACTTGTTTTTCATGATTTTCTTGCATCACTCTCATTTGTCTTCCCAGTTTTTCCTCTACTTCTCTTACTTGCTTCTCAAAATCCTTTTTGAGCTCTTCCAAGGCCTGCCACTGATTTGTATTTTTCTTGTAGGCTTTGGATGTAGGAGGTTTGACTCTGTTGTCTTCTTCTGGTTGTACATTTTGATCTTCTTTGTCACCAAAGTAAGATAATATAGTCTGACACTTTTTGCGAGCTTTGCTCATGATCCCAGCCAATTACTTGAGTTATAAACTCTTTATTAAGGTAGAGGTCTGCTTCCAGTGTGGAGAATGTACTGTCCCAAACTTTGGGGGCTTGTACAGCTGTTTTCAGAGATACTTGTAGGGACCTGTAAATTTTCAGTTCTTCCAAGGTGGGTGTTTACTACTTTCCTGGCCTGTGCTCTGGTCTATGAGTGACCATAGGCACTCTTTTCTGTCTTGGAACTGTGAGGAGGATTGACCTTCTACTGCCACTACAAGTTCCACTATGCCAGCTCTCCTCCTTACCCCAGGACCACCCTTCAGAACTGTAACCCAGATCCAAGCACGGGCAAAGCAAGAGATTCCTGCCTCAGCACTGGCAAAGAGATCCCTGCAATCCCTCTCTGATCATCCACCCAATTCCCTCTCAGTCTGTGGGCTGGAAGCTCAGGAGGTAGCCGCCACCCGATGGGGCTGTGACTCTGCTCTTCTCTCTCACCGCAGAAACAGACTTTTCCCACTGACCTTCTAAGTTGTCTTTGGCGTTTGTGGGTTGAGAGGTCTGGAAACCACCACAGCTGCCTGTGATTCAGTCCTCTCAGCCCTGCATGATATACCTTTCTGATCAACCATCCAGGTTGTCTTTGGCTGGAAATTTGTTTCACTCTGTCTTTTTGTGGTTTCTGCTGCTTTAGAATTGGTTTAGAGCCATTTTTTATAGGTTTTTGGAGGGATTTGGGGGAGGGCTCAAGCAAGTCACTGCTTTCACTCTGCCATCTTGGCTCTGCCCCCCTGGTATGACCCCAGCTGCAGTTTAGCTACAGTTTCTGTCTCCTGTCTTCCTCAATGTCCATTCTCCCTACCAGACCTCCCCTGTTCCTTGATTCTGGCCTCTTGCAGACTGATGGCCAGTAGAACCCCATCCCCCACCTCAGAGTCCTTGATAGTTCAGCCTCTTTCTGGAATGGGAATACTATAAAGTCCATGTAGCTTTTTAAAAATCTCTCCTTGACACGCAGGAATTGATCCCAATTTGGAGCTGTCCTCCGAGCTGGAGGTCTGCTCTACCATCTGACCCTTCCATGGAACTATATGCATGCACTAGGGAAATATCTAATCCCTAAAATGACCCTGGCCAGTGGTAGCATTTGAGTGGCAAAGAGTTCCTGGTCCAATCTAGAAGCTGCAGGAATGTGAGCCCACAACAATGAGGAAGTTAGAGGAGTTTCTGGATCCCATGAAAGAGTTCCTGGACCAAGCTTCCAAGAACCAGTGGAGGAGCATCTACCTGGGGCAGAACCTGTGGCCTCCTATGGCCCTTTGACTGAACACAAAATTCATAGAACCAATCCTAAGGGGATTCCTAGACTAAGTAGGAACTAGAGCTGAGCATCAAGGTACAGAGAAAAGTTGGAGAAGCAAACTGAGCTCTGAGGTCTGAGGAACTCTCTAAACATCTTGAACATTTTCCTTTAGTGTGTGTTTGGGATGGTGATGGTGATGGCTCCTTCCAGGTTAGTAATACAGATCTGGAGGACAGTGTTACTGAGGCTTTGGGTTTACCAGATGGCTAGGTTTTGCTTGACTCCAGTAACTCAAAGGATTTTCCTATGGGGAGGGGGGTGGAGAGGAGGGGAGGGAGGATATAGTATTAACTATACCTCTGGACATTATAGGTCCCTAGGAGGTAGGGATTACTAGAGGGGGAAGGAGAATAGTTTTGACTGTTTTTGACTTGGAATGTAAATTCTCTGTGGGTGGATGTGTTTTATTTTGTCAAATAAAACCTATTCTGTAGTCAATAACCTATTAGATAGGATTCTTGAATTGAAACAGAGGGTCCCTCATCTTTTTTTAAGTGAAGACCTAGACGTAAGCCAAATTTTGCTATTTCTAAGAGACACTCTAAATGGAGATAAAACTAACACAATATGAAAACTGAGAAGTCCCTAAAACTGAATTCAATTCATGCAGACCAAAAGCTTTGGTTCGGGGTAACATAAGTAACATAAGGCTTTCTTACACTATAGCCAGGTAGCTATGTACTCTGAGCAGCTGAGAGAGCATGTACAGTGATGCTGGCCTACACTGCTAGATAGGGGAGAGGAAAGGAAGACAAATGGCTGATCTGCAAACCAAAGGTTGAAGCCTACAGAGAATAAAACCTTCCTTTCTTTTTCTTATGAGGTGGTGATAGAAATGAGCAGAAAAGAATGATGAAGATTTTTGTTTGGCAGTGGTTTTATTACAAGGTCAACTCTGAAAAAGGAGGTAAGTTCCAAAGAAAATCTCCCAATAGACTGAACTGAACACTTTTAGTGAGGAAAGACTTGAAAGAAGGAGCCTCCTTCAAAACCAAGCTAAAATCCCACCTTCTTCAAGAACCTTTTTCTGATCTGTCATATTGGTAGTGAATTCCCTCTGTTGATTATTTACAATTCTATACATACGTATGTATATATGTGTATATATGTTTTGTTTGTATGTAATTGTTTTCATGACTGTGAGATCCTTGGAGGCAAGGACTGTTTTCTACTTTAATTGTATCCCTTCCACTTAATGTAGTATCTGGCCCATAGTAGGCACTTAATAAATGTTTTTTGGCTGACTGAATGACTGGTTAGGACTGTTGTCTGAAGATCATTGAAATAATATCTACTCCATCTTCTGGGAGTTGTATTCTTCACTAAAAGCTTATTTCTTCCAAAGTAATTTCCTCATTCCTGGTTCAGTTAACAAGCATTCAGTCATTCTCCACTGCTGGTCATTCACTGAACCAGAGGAATTTCACTTTAGTCTGAAAAAACTTGGATTTCACATTCAACCTTTCTCCTTTGATTTGCTCTTTTAAAATGTTTAATCTCATACTTGGCCAGTAGGTGACAGCATTTAACATTGAATAGTCTGTGTCCTGAAAATTCCTTAACGTAAAACGCATTACTTCACTAATTTTTAGAAGTTTAACTTTCATATTCACCTTCTAATTTACTTTTAAAAAGAGCTGTCTTTATAGCCATTAATTTGCTTTTAGATATAAAGAACAAACATTTTGTAGAAAAGGTTTCCTATCACTTTTTTGTTTTAATAATATTTTATTTTTTCTGAATTACATGTAAAGACAATTTTAACTTTCATTTAAAAGTGTTTTTGAATTCCAAATTTCCTCCCAAGATTTCCTATCATGAGAAAAGAATGAAATTGTATCTGTAAGCTTATTTAATATTTTTCCCTCACTAAATTGCTCCTACTTTGGGAGATGTATTGATGAACACGACCTTTATTCTCATTTTCAGTTTGAAAACTTCATGGATCAATGCAAGTGTTTCCCCACTCTAAGCACAGCACTATATTGAAATTGCACTTATGCAACAGATAAATTAGGTTCCTTATAAAGATTAATTGTCCCTTGGGAAAATGCCATAAAAACTAAATTTTAAAAAGTTAAACTTTTTCTTTGGTGCTATTAAAAGAGAGGGTGGCAAGAAAATAATATATTCTTGAAGCATTTTCTTTGGTGTTGATATGGTTTATACCACAGCAGTTTGTCATATATCTAGTAGATCAAACATTTCTGTGTCATGGACCTCTTTGGTAGTCTGATGAAAAAATTCATAATTAAAGGAAGTGCTAAATTTCAGTTAGAAGTTAATGGAAATAAAGCCATAATTTTTTCACAGATTCCCATAGATCTGGAGTTTGTGGAGCCCAGGTTCAGAAACCCTCTAGAAGATGGTCTTCACAAGTCTTTCTATCAAAAATGTCGTCCTGCTGAAGCCGGCCATAGGACGAACCTCTCTGAGTTCTGCTACATTGGTTGTTGGACGCCAGAGCTACACTTGAAGACTTTCCAACCTGTCAGTCTGTCCCAGAGCTTCGCTCCTTTGCTAAAGCCTTTAACATCCCATCAGCACCCCTTCTTTTGCTTGTTGTGCTCTGCAGGCTGTTCTTCTCCTGTGCCCCTTCACCTCCTGAGAATGTAAATCTGGGCCAAGTTCATCTTTACCCGCTACTGCTTATTGCCCAGGTGTGGAATGGATCAGGGGTTCAAACAGACAAGAACCTCAGATTTTGGGTCACATCAGGCCCCCTGACTTTACTCATCCTGAGCTGTGGCTTCCAAAACAGTATCATCTCAAGAGATATTGACACAGCTGTCAAGCCCAGTGGGGCTGCCACTGTGGGCGGAGCTGGCTCTGGAGCCAGCATTAGGGCTGCATTTGGAAATTTCATCATTAGTTATGCCAGGAACCTCTACTTGAAGCAGCAGCTCTTCTCCCATGCTATCCTGGGTTTTGCTGTGTCTGAAGCCATAGGACTATTTTTTAAAAATCTGGTCTTCCTTATCCTCTTCAACATGCTAAGTAGCCATTTTTACTCACCACCATTTCTCCTGCTCCTGCTCCTCCTGTGTCTTGTCTACCTTGTGGGTACCTTCCCCCTTTCCTCTCCAGATAGCCCTGGCTCAGAGTTTGATGGAGGTAAGACAAATAAAAACTTCATAATACCACAAGGAGACGTTAAGTATAGCACTTTAGTGGAGGGTTATATCAATAAGCCAAGAATCTGTGTAAGTTATGAACTATATTCAGACTAAGAAATGAGAAAGACCAAAGACTTGTAGACGCATAAGTCTTAAGTCTATATGTCATGAATATGCCCGCTTCCCTAGCTTTGTCAAATCTATCCTTTTACCTAACTTTGTTACTTCTGTTGAGAGTACCATCATCTTTCTAGTCACTCAGGTTTGTGACCTCAGAGTCGTGCTTGATTCTTCACTTTACCACCATCTCATCACATCCATATCCAACCTGTTGCCAAGACTTGTCCATTCTGCCTTCACACCATCTCTGTCATCTGCCTCTTCTCCATTCAACTAAAATCCTAGTTCAAGCCCTTACCATCCCTGGCCTGGACAATATGTTTCATAGTCTACTAATTGGTCTCCTTACCTCCAGTCTCCTCCCCCTCTAATCCATCTTTCACTCAGTTGCCAAACTGATATTCCTAAAGTATTCAGGCCTAGCTGAGTAACAACAATTCATACCTCCCCCTACTTCTACTCAGAAGCTTCAGTGGCTGCTAGGTATATATCCCAAAGATACAAAAAGTGAAAGAGGAAAAGGACCTATTTACACAAAAATATTTATAGCAGCTTTTTTTGTGGTGGCTAAGAATTGGAAATCAAAGGGATGCCCATCAATTGGGAAATAGCTAAACAAGCTGTGGTATATGATTGTAATGGGATATTATTATGCTACAAGAAGTGACAAGCAGGATGATTTCAGAAAACCTGGAAAGACTTACATGAACTGAGGCAAAGTGAAATGAACAGAACCAGGAGAACATTGTATACAGTAATAGCAATATTGTACGATGAAGAATTGTGAATGACTTAGCTATTCTCAGCAATACAATGATCCAAGACAATCCCAAAGGATTAATAATGAAGCATATTGTCTGCCTCCAGAGAAAGAATGGATATTATTTCAATACAGACTGAAGCATTCTATTTTTCACTTTCTTTCATTCTTTTCCTTTATTCTAATTTTCTTGTACGTAATGACTAATATGGAAATGTTTTACATGATTGCACATGTATAACCTGTATCTGATTGCTTACTGTCTCAGGGAGAGGAGGGAGAGATAGAATTTAAAACTCAAAACTGTAAAAAATAATGTTAAAATATTGTTTTAACATGTATTTGAGGAAAGAAGCTTTAGTGGCCAAATTCTTCCTTTGGGAGATGTTGTTATTTGCATTCAAGGACACAAGACAATTGCAATTTATTATATTTGATCTCAAAATAATCCTGCCCCTTTGCTTTCTAGTTTCACCTGGGCTTTCTTAAAAGCAGTAATAAATAGCAAGGTTTGAGACAATCACTTTGAGTTAGTAGTTGATAGTAGCCTTCCTGCTCTCTAAAGCAATCATTCAAAGCAGTAATTACCAATGATCTCTTCCCCTTTCTAAGACAATCACTGTGAGAGAGCTGCTGCTTCCATTTTGGAATTATGAGACCACTATCCTCACTAAGAACCTAGACAGGGTATGCTAGGATGTTTGTTAAACTATGTACTTGCATTATCCTAATTTTGTAATTCAATCCTGGTGGTGCTGCTTCTATTCGTGAGATAAACAATGTAAAACAAAAACAGAAAAACAACTCCAAAATAAAAAAATCCCAACAAGAAGAGTAACACACCAACTTGTAGGATATTGAAGAAAGTTAGGCCTTTTCGAACTTATCTGATATAAAAAAATTATACCTGTAAAGAACTGTAGATGTTATTTGAAAGAATTTTCTAAAAAGTAAAGAGCGCGCTAATAAAGCTGGTCCTGGACCTGTGATGACATTCATATATAGAACTCTCATTGAAGAAATTCCATTTAATAATGTAGATGGCTAACTGTTTGCACCTTTTAGTCTTAGCTGTGTGGGGCGCCAAAGATTAAGTGACTTGCCCAGGGTTACACAGCCAATTTGTGTGAGAGATGGGACTGAGTAAACAATTCACTACATTATGCTGCCTATACTTTATCTGTATATAAGCTTTATCATCTGTTTGTTAGTCAGGAAAATCTGTTGAAAAGAATATATGTGTGTGAAAAGAATATATATGTACGGATTCATACTCTGCTTTTTCTTTAAAAAAAAAGACTTCAGTGACAACTTGTTTAGCATTGACCTTGAATTCCTAAGATTGATTCAGTTTCTGCCTGCCCCATTGTTTGATAAAATCTATGAAGTCAAAGGTAAAGTGCCAATCTAAACTCCTCCCCCAGCTTTTTTTTAATCCTTGACCTGGGCAGATAGGAATACCCTTTCACAGATCCAAGGCTTTGGCCTTGGACTTTGAACTTGGGCTGTAAAATTGACTGACATCAGCCCTACAGATAAAAAGGCAGATTCAAATCTTGCTTCCTTTTCCCTTGGGACCATGGACAAGTGACTTAACCTTCCTGATCCTTGGTTTTTTCAACTGCAAAATGAGAGGTTTGGACTATAAGGCCTATGATGTCCCTTCCAGCTCTGGATTGCCAGAAAATCCCTTCTCTCATTCCTTCTCATCCACCAGAGACTTCAAAGAACATGGAACTTTTCTGGAGCCTATTTTTCATCAGGTATGTTTTTGTTTAATTGAGAGCAAGGGTCAGACAATTGTACCCCAAAATTTTGCACCCTCCTCAATTTTATTTTGGATATTTAGATTTTTGTGCACATGTTCTTTCCTTTCATCTTTCTAGCATGGCTGCCAGCTTTCTATTGAAGGTATCCTGTTTTGAGGGCATTTGAAACTCCATAACCCAGAATTCCCTCAACCCAATTCATTGTGCACAGAGAAAACACCGGGTGGATTAAGAATGCCTGTCATCCAACTATGATATGCAGATAATTGGATAATACACAATGTTGATCTATCAGTATACACATCTTAGATGATCACTATAAATGGACAATGTCCTTGGCCCAGAATTGAATAGGAAGAGATGAGCTGGATGGCTTTTGGAAATTTGTGCATTGCTTTTAATGACTCTCAGCTTCTTTCTGAAACAAAGGCACACTTTTTTCTTAATAATGATATTTTGTTGATGCATGACTCAATCATGGAGGACCACATTTTCTGATTAACTAAAGTTGAGGGTCACTCAAAGGGTAATGGAGAGGTATATGACTTACATGAGTAGCCCATAATGCATTACCCACAATATATTGCATGGGAGAAGTGTTGTAAAAGAGGTAATCAGGGATGTATACGACCAGATAAGAAGGTGGGCCAGTCACACACCAAGAGCAAGGAATAAACAACGGACAGCCTTCTGCTCCATTGGTATACCTGCAACGTCAAGAGGTGCTAGGAAGACCCAAGCACATTGAGTCGATTCCCTGTGAAAGATTTACAGATCATGGATAAGGATCTAATAAGATGGGCAGTCTGATGGGTTGCAATCTGTGCCATTGGACTGAGTACCATATTAATGAAATCATGGATCTATCAAGTATCACAATAAGTCACAGTTATATAGAGTAACTATTTTACAAAGCACTTTGCTCACAATCATCCTGTATAGTAGCTAATGCAAGTGTTATTATCGTTACCTTGCAAATGAGGAAACTGAGGCTCAGAAAAGCTAAGTGACCATCCAGAAGATGACCTTGATAGGATTTGAATTCAGATTTTTCAACTCTTAAGTCTAATCTCTTTCCATTATACTACACTATCTCTCAATTAAGAACCTGCTCTGTTTCAAATACTGTGCTAGAGAGAAAAAAAATCTACCTGTGAAAAATTGAACAAAAAGAGGTTTTAAGAGAAATATTAATATACTAATCAAATAGCAAGTCAGAGATTTAAAAAAGAGAAAGTATGAATGAAGCATCTTTGACATTTCCCCAAAGACAAGCTCCTATATATATAACGCCAATATGTTCTGCCAGATTTTCTTCAGGGAGAAATTGTTCTAAGAATAGAAAGAAACAGTCTATGTTTCCAAACTAGCTCTCAATTAAAAAAAAAACCTAACAAGATACTGACGAGTAAAGCATGAGCTACTGAACATAAGCCTAAAAATGTAGCAAAGTGATACTTTCTTTAAATATCTTAAGCTAGTTGCTTCAATCTCTCTGATTGTCAGCTTTCTTATGGAGTGGAATGGAAAAACATTTATTAAGCACTTACTGTGTGCCAAGCACTGTGCTAGGTACTGGGGATTCAAATAGAAGAGCAAGACAGTTTCTGCTTTCAAGGAGTTCACATTCAAGTTGGGTGAGACAATATCTTTAGTTTCAAGGCAGATGGAAAAGACATCTGTAACTGTGATAAGGTGATCACTAAAGTCTCTTCTATCTCTAAACATAATATGATTCATTACTCATAGTATCACAGATTTAGAGCTGGAAGGGCCCATAGAAATCAACTAGTCCAATCACCTCATTTTACAGATGAGAAAAATGAGGTCTAGAGAGCTTAAATGATTTGCTCTAAGTCACACAAAAGTAACAGAGCCAGATTTTGAATCCAGATCTCCAGACTCCCAAGTATGTCATTTTGAGATTCCCTTAAATATTAAGCTTCTGAAGGGAATTTTAAATATGATTTAATTTATGAAAGTTTGATTTGCGCTCGACTTTTCCAGAATACGTCTACTGTGTAAAATGAAGTACGTGTAATTCTTCGCTACACCTGTGGCAATTCTGTTTTTCTTAATCTGCTTGGCAGATTTTTTCCCTCATGTTATTTGCATCATGCTTTAAGGTTTACAAAGTACTTGAAATATATACTATCTCATGTAAGCTCTATGACAACTCTGTGGAAGGTAGATAGTTCCTGCCCCTTCATTTTATAGACAATGAGACAAGCTCATAGGAATGAAGGGATTTGCTTACAGCTTCAGGGCTAGTCAGTGGCAGTCTGGATTCAAGCAAAGCTTACTGTGCTTTCCGCCACAAGGTAGTATATTTCTTGATGGCAAGGACCCTATATCCTTTGTATCCTAGGCAGTGGCTAGCTCAGTACTTTGACTATAGAAGGTATTCGATAAACATTGAATGAGTGAAGACATTTGCTGTTCATAAATGGTACTTACGCTAGATCTTTACCACTGATGAGTACACATTTAGCGCTTGACTAAAATAGAGTTGGGAAAATGCTATGCACATCCAGAAAAAGAACTATGGAGTATGAATGCAGATTGAAGTATACTATTTGCTTTCTCTCTTTTTTTTTTGTTTCTTCTTTCTCGTGGTTTCTCCCATTGGTTCCAATTCTTCTTTACAACATGACTAATATGAAAATATATTTAATATGAATGTATAAGTATAGCCTATATCAGATTCCATGCCATCTTGGGGAGGGGAGGAAGGGGGAGAAAATTTAGAACTCAAAATCTTATGGAAGTGAATGTTGAAAACTAAAAATAATAAATTTTTAAAAAATTAAGGAGAGTTGGATTTGAGTTCTTCTTTTGCCATCGATTGCTGTGTGAGTTTGGGCAAGTCAAGCAGTCAACAAGCTAAGTACCTACTTTGTGCTACAATGCTGGGGATACAAAGAAAGGTAAAAGACAGACCCTGCTCCCAAGGAGCTCACAGTACCTTGGGGGAGACCACATGCAAACAACTATGTACAGGATAAACTGGAGATGATCAAGAGGAGGAAGGCACTAGCATTCTATCCTTCTGGACCTTGTTTTCTCCATCTGAAAAATGAAAGAAGACTAGACAAGCCCTAAGGTACTATCTATCCTATGGTTCTTATAGTAGTGTTTGGTATGCCTGTCAGTTTCATTCATTCCTGCTATCCAGAGCTTTCTTACTTCATCAGATGTGTCTTGCACAAACTGTTGTTCAAGAGCTCAATTAAACTTCAGGGAGCAAGTAGAGACATTTTTCCCACTTTCTACTTTGCTTTTTCCTTTCCCTTTCTGCTTATAGGTCACTGGTCCACTTTTTTATTTTTGAAATGAATTTTTTGTTTACTAATTTTTAACATTCCTTTAAACATTTTTGGGTTCCAAATTCTTTTCCTCCCTCCTACCTTTTCCCCACTCACTGAGAAGGCAAGCAATATGATATGAATTATACCTGTGAAAACATATTTCCATATTAGCCATGTTGTGAAAAAAAAAGGTGAAAAAATTATGCTTCAGTCTGTACTCAGAGTTCATCAGTTCTCTCTCTGGCAAGTGTCATGAACAGGATTTATACCCTGTACTCTTTTGAGTCCAAGTCCAGCACTCTTTCCATGACATGATGCCAAAAGACTAATTCTTTTTGGCAGTCCAACTGCTAAGTAGACAGAATATGCTGATCAATTTAACTCCTTATTCTGGCATTCAAGGAATGAGCCGCCTGCCCCCCCAACCAAAAAGAAAATCTGGCTCTAACCTACCTTTCCATCCTAATTTTCCACTACTTCTCTTCCCTGCAATCATCATCTAGCTGAATGGAAATACAAACTCATTCCATGATCTCCTCAAGCCCATTTCTGTCTTAGTATGTTAATGCAGCCAACTCTCCCCCCCCACCTCCCACAACAAACTCCCCACAACCTCCCATCCCTCTTCATTGCCAGAAGCAGCCCTGCAGTGATAGCTTTTCCAGAAGAAAAAACTGCTTGCATGGTTAATGTAGATTTAAAGCTGCATGTGGCAAGCAACCGCTGTTTGAGATTATGGCTAGTGGCTGCTCAGAGAATATGAGAATGCATTCAGAATTCCTTATTCTAAAAATAAACAAACAAAAAATGCCAAGTCCCCAAAACCAGTCAGAAAAAAATGGCATGAAGCCACTTAGGGAGTTACAATAGCATCCTGAGGTCACTTTGTGGACCACTCGTTGCCTTTCCTGCTTATCCCTGCTGATATTCATCCATCCATCCACCGACTCACTCCTATCTAGTTCTCAGATTCCTCCTGTTTATAATGTTATTTTGATTAGGGAAGTCTTAGAGCTCCTTGAATTTGGCTTTGTTAAAAACAAAAATAAAGACGTTTTCAGAAATTGTGTGGGAATATCTGCGTTTGCAGCTGCAGAGGCATCGCCCACTTGTCCAGATGCTATTGAAGGTAAAACTTAGGTAAAATTGTGGAGGCCTTTTGTGAGGTTTGTCTGCTGTGTCTATAGCTGTCTTTTTTTTTTCTGTACATCTTTCCCCCTTTATGGAAGAAGTTTCTCTCCTTTTAGGTAGGTACTTCAGTGCCTTTTCGCCCTCCTTATCTCCTTCCAACAAACCAAATGGGAAGAATTAGTAATTTAACTTGATTAATTATACTTTATACTAAAGTGTTACCTCAACTAAATTTTACATTTTTAATCTTTTGTTGTCAGTTGAAAGGCTTTTCCCCTTTTCAAAAGAACTTCAGGAAACAACAAGCAGGTGGGAAATGTAGGGATTGAAGGAGGGTGGTGCTGAAATCATGTTAGGCTTTAACACTCTCACAATTTACTTTTTAAAAACTCACATAATACACTCAACACATTACTTTCAAAACTCCTCCTTGTCTGTATTTCCCTCTAAACTTCTTTCTATTTTCTTCTGTTCATTTTAAAAGATACTTCAATGACCTTCTTTGTTTCTTTTCTTCATCTCTAACCATGAACTTTTAAATCTATTCAATAAATGTGTATTGAACAACTGCTACATACAAAGTTTCTCCTGGTAACTGTGGTGTGGAACAAGGGAAACAATGATGAATACGATATAGTCTATGGCTGTAAGGGGATCACAGTCTTGTAGGAAACATAAATCAAAGATAGAAATAACTATGTTACAGGGCAGAATATGATATGTCTCAAAAGAGGTATAAAGTGCTATGAGTCTTCAGAGAGCAGAGTGATTATTTTCAGTTGGTTGTTTCAGCAGAGTCTGGCATCCGAGTGAGGTCTTAAAGGATGAACAGGACAAATTGGTTAGATATTGGATGAGAGACAGGAAGGGGAAGAGATCATTTCAGGTAGAGGGAGCATCATGTTCAAAGGCAGAGAATTATTCTGTACTTAGTATTCAAGGAACACTTAATGATTCCAGCACCTGGCCCAACACCCAGCACATAGTAAGTGTTTAAAAGTTTATTGACTGATCCAATTTGGCTGGAATGGGGGGGGTATGTGTAAGGGAGTTTTGAGATGTTGGAACAGGTGGTTAGGGGCATAGTGTAGAAAACCTTGAATATAAATCTGAGGAATTTGCATTTAATCTGTGAGGTAATTGGGAGGCTATTGAAAAATTTTTTTGGAGGTTTTTTTTAGCAGTACAGTGACATAATCAGAAATGTAGTTCAAAAAAGATTAATTGGGCATCTGTGTGTATTGTAGGGGGAGATAATGGAGATAGGGAATTTAATTAGGATAACTTAATAGCCCAAGTAACCAAGTTCACCTAAAAACCATAAACTCAAATCTATCTCATCTTCAAATGAGTTTTATCATTAATATGTGTTTGGATCTGATACCTTCCATGCACACTTATCTCTCCTATTTGTGATGGAACTGATGGAATTATTCAAGTTACTCAGGGCTGCTTTCTTCAAAATCTCATGTAAGGAAATGAGCAGGGGCAGTCTTGAGGTGAGGGGATACCAACATTCTCCCAGCATTATTGCATTCTAAGAAAGGAGGGAAAATGTGATCCTACCACATTTATTGGTAGTGATGTTTTGATTGGAATATACCCTCCCAAATGTAACTTTCATGTCTAAGCCCACCATATGACATTAAAGCCTGAGCTACAATTTGGGAAATTTCTCCCATCACTTGTTGGCCTCAGCCAGAAAATGTGAGTGCTTCAGTAGATGACACCAACCATAGTATTGGTAAGAAAGAAGGCTGGGAAAATTAGAATGTTCGTCACCTACTAATCCTTGAATAAAGGAACTAAGGAGGATTTGTAGAGAGTGGCTCAGAGGATGGAATGCTGGACTTGGAATCAGAAAGACTGGTTCAAATCATGAACTCTGCAATCTCAGAAGAATTGAACTTCCAGGTGAAATCAAAGGTAATAGAAATGATTATGGTGTATCATACTGCCCCCCAGGATAAACTCATCACCTGGAATCTCATCACTATGGAGACGGATTCAGCTTTGACTTTCAGCAACACTTCAGTATCATCAATTACCTTTCCCCTCTGATCAGAAGGCTAGAAGAAGGCAGAATAAACTTATCCCAAAACAGCCCATTATAGAGGGCTCAGAATTTTTTAGCTATCTTAATTTTCCAACCAAGCTGTTCTGCTTGGTTTTTGACTTCACAGAACATTATGCCCTCGGGCCAGGGGAACCCTCCGGCTGGGGAAAGGGGATTCCCCCTTTTCGGTTTTCTTTTGTGTGTTGTTTTACCCATCATATTATAAGCTTCCTGGGGGCAGGGACTGTCTTTTCTTTTCTCTTCTTTTTTTTTTTAATTTGTATCCCTAGGGCTTAGCATAATGCCTGGCAACAAATCAGCACTTAATAGATGTTTGTTGATTGTTGACTATTGATCAGATACTTTATTCTTTGGTTGTTGGACAAGGAGCTCACATCTCTAATACTAGTAGTTAAATTATTTTATGAGTGGCCTTAAAACTGTGATATAAAAATGGTACAGCAAATTACCAATAATGACATGCATAAAATGTGTAGTAGAAAATATGATTGGAAAAGGAGGTGAGCTAGTTATACAGTGAGAATTAGCTAACAGATTACCACAACATTCTCTCTGGTTTGAGTCCTTATCATTTCTTGCCTAGATGATTGCAATAGCCTCCTTCCTGGTCTCCCTGTCTTAAATCTCTCCCGACTTCAATCCATCATCTTCCCAGCTGTCAGAATGATTTTCCTGAAGCTCATGCCTGACTGTGTTTTTCACTTGCTCCACAAACTTCCATGGCTCACTATTATCTCTAGGATCAATATAGACTCCTTTAATTTTCATTTGAAGCCCTTTAAAACCTGCCCCAAATCCACCTTTCCAACTTTAATACACATTACTCACCTTTATACTCCCTACAGTTCAGTCAAACTAGCCTTCTTTCTGGTTTTTTTTTTAATGTGTAGAGTAGGATTCTCTCCATGCCTTTGCACTACCTGTCTCCTTGAATAGGTTCAAGGTAACTTCCCACCCCTGCTAGAATTCACTTTCTTCTCACCATTCATTCTTAGAATGCTCAATCTCTTTCAAGACTGTAAACATTATGAAAATTGTGAAAATAGAATGCCTAATGACCTTACTAACCTGCCTGAGCTTCCTTACCATCTAGAGGAGGCTGAACTGACGTAGGAATCAGAATCAGCCAGTCAGAAGGCAAACTGAGCATTCCTCAGCTTGATATACCTGAGATCCTTGTAATGTTTATTTGCAGAACCCAGAAATCCCTCCAAAAAGGACATTACTGATAATGCGATGGCTTTGACTCTCTTTATCCAGATGAGCCTCACCCAAGCTAGAAAGGAATTTAATCTAAAATAGGAAAGCCTATCATGTTCTGCTAAGTTTGGGTGGAGACATATTCTTTTGTCGGGGTGGTGGGGTGCTGGGAGAGGGTGGTATGTGTGTGTGTGTGTGGGTCTGATAAAGGGGTATTTTCTCTGTCCAGAGGTGAAATGATGATGGAGTGACATCAACCCCTGTTGGAAGGGTATATAATTGTGTACCCTAATCCCAAAGGGAGCTCAGCTTTTGATTTCAGCTCCACATGCATGCTCCATCACTTTGAGAGAAATAAACGCACAGTCTAATTCATCTGTCTTTCTTAGACCAAACTCTGAAGGGCTGACAAGACTCAGCTCAAATGCTACCTTCTATATGCAGCTTTTCTTAATTGCCCCACTTGCTATGGCAGTGTTCTCCCCCCCCCCTTTGCCTTGTGTCTCTATAGTATACACCTGTACATTAGAATATAAGCTTCTTGAGGTCAAGGACTATTTCCATTTTAACTTTGTATCCCCATTGCCTAGCCCAGTGCCTGGCACATTGTAGGTATTTAATAAATGTCTGTGGATTGATTGATTCTGGTTACCTGAATGAAGTGACATCAATTTCAACTCAACATTTTTCACAGGATCATATAACTGAAAGAGATAAAGAGGTCAGTTGGTCCAACATCTCTTGTTTTACTGAAGAAACTCTACAAGGCAGCAATTAGTAAGTAGTGGAACCAGAGAAAGAACTGGTCTCCTGATTCCTAGTTCCAAGTTCTCATTATGTGTTTACCTTCAAACCTGATTTTAGCCAAACTTGGTATCAGGATATACTTTAATTGAAACCTAAATCCAGGCTGGTATTTCCAAGGATCTGTGATTTCACTGATGTCAGTACTTCATCCAGTGGTTCAGGTTGCAGCCCATCTACACATTCTTCTCATCTTGTGACAATCTTGTCCGTGTCCCTGTCATCCTATTAATTCTCTGCAGAGGAGAATGCAACATAGAAATTTCATCTTTAAATGCTCTTGGAATGACCTACCTTAACTGGATGTCACACCAAACTTCGTGCAAACTTGTTTCATGTACTGTTTCTCAATGTTTAATGAAATGGTAGTAGTCCTAATTCTCAGCTATCTTTCTCTAAAATTTTTCAGATGAATTTATAGTCTGCATCAGTTGCCCTTGGCTGCCATATTTCTCTGCTAAGTGAGGAGATGAAATGTTTGCTGCATGGGTACATTTAGGGACCCTTTGGGCACCCTTCTTGTGACAATTACTTTGTATCATTTAAAGTTCTGCAGAAAATGATAACAATACCAATTTTTAAAAAAGCATCATTAATTTGACCAATTGTAATGGCATACCATATTTTCTTTTCACCTTTATTTTTTCTTCTGACTTGGTATTAGTTTTGATTTTGGCTCTAGCAAGGCAGTGGTTTCATTGCCCGAAGAACACTGAATCAGAAATGACTACACTATTAGTGACTACTCATTTCATTTTTTTAAAAGATACAATCAATTTCATTTTTTGTGCTATTGTGCAATGCTCATTATGTTCAGCTCCTTCCACCTCTCTTTTTGAATAAAGTATTTGTGATATAAAGAGATTAGCTTTCTATGTCACACGCAAGTCTTTGGCTTCTCTCAGTCTTAGTCCCAAGTCATATTTTCTGACATATTTTTCACTAACTTCCTATTACCTATTTTTGCATTGTAGTCGTTGGTTATTAAGGTATAGGCTAGCTCAGTTTGGAGTATTTTATTGCATTCTTTTTTTAGCATGGCTCTAATTCATCCTATGTGAAAGATGTTAGAATAAGAAGCAAATAAAAATATATATAATATATATTATATATATAATACATAATATATAATATATAATATATACATTATATATATTATATATATATACATATACACATACACATATTGCTTATGTTCATTGTGAACTTAAGGAGAGATGTTCAAAGTGTTTCATGGAACGTTTCTTGTTTTCTTTGGAAACAGGATGAAACCAACTTTGCCAGCTCCTTCATCTGCTCCTCTAAGGAGAACCTGTAAGCCATCTTTCAATTAAATTCAACTTCTTCATAACTTTTGGTTTCATTTAAAGTAAGAATATCGGGGCAGCTAGGTGGTGCAGTGGATAGAGCACTGGCCCTGAAGTCAGGAGGACCTGAGTTCAAATCCGACCTCAGACCAAACACTTGACATTTACTAGCAGGGTGACCCTGGGCAAGTCACTTAACCCCAATTGCCTAAGAAAAATAAAGTGAGAATATCAATATTGATATGGATCAGGTACTTTAGTCGTATGTCAGTTCTTTGGTTGGTGGACAAGGAGTTCACATTTTATT
This sequence comes from Phascolarctos cinereus, assembly GCF_003287225.1. Classification (NCBI taxonomy): domain Eukaryota; kingdom Metazoa; phylum Chordata; class Mammalia; order Diprotodontia; family Phascolarctidae; genus Phascolarctos; species Phascolarctos cinereus. The sequence goes on from NW_027555736.1 coordinate 78,662,141, forward strand.
TTATTTTATTTTTTACGAAGTTTGAACATTTAGTAGAGGAGATGAAACTCAAGTATCCTGAATCCTAGTTTTTGTCCTTTCTTTCTTTTTTCTTTTTTTTTCAACATTCACTTTTTTATAATAAGCAGCATTTATTTCAATAAAATGACGATCTTCTAAATTAAAACTCAGATTTGGAAACAACAAAAAGATAAAAGGACTGTAAGATATGTAGATTTGGCCACTTCTAAGTGAAGACTAATAAAAAATTTTATGGAGCGCCTTAATCAAGTATCCCAGGAATTGATAGTTCTATTCTTTGTTTTTTTAAAATTAATTAATTAATTTTTAGTTTTCATCATTCACTTCCATAAACTTTAGAGTTTTAAATTTTCTCCCCCTCCCTCCTCTCTTCCCTCTCCAAGACAGCGTGCAATCTGATATAGGCTCTACACATACATTTACATTCACTTTTATAAGATTTTGAGTTCCAATTTTTTTCTCCTTCTTTCCCTTCCCTCCCCACTCCTCAAGACAGCAAGCGATCTGATATAGGTTATACATGTACAGTCAGGTTAAACACATTTCCACCTAAGTCATGTTGTGAAAGGAGAATCAGAACAAAAGGGAAAAACCACGAGAAAGAAAAAAAGTTAAAAAGGTGAAAATAGTACACTTCAATCTGCATTCAGACTCCATAGTTCTTTCTCTGGATGTGGATAGCATTTTCCATCATGAGTCTTTTGGAATTGTCTTTGTATACAATTTGTCATTGTATTGCTGAGAAGAGCCAAGTCTATCAAAGTTGATCATTGCACAATGTTGCTGTTACTGTGTACAGTGTCGGTTCTGCTCACTTCAGTCAGCATCAGTTCATATATATAAGTCTTTCCAGGTTTTTCTGAAATCTGCCTGCTCGTCATTTCTTAGCACAACAGTATTTCATTACATTCATATACCACAGCTTGTTTAGCCATTCCCAATTGATGGGCATCCCCTCAATTTCCAATTCTTTGCCACTACAAAAAGAGCTGCTAGAAATAGTTTTGTACATGTGGGTCCTTTTCCCTTTTTTATGATCTCTTTGGGATACAGACCTAGTAGTGGTATTGGTGGATCAAAGGGTATGCACAGTTTTATAACCCTTTGGGCATAGTTCCAAATTGCTCTCCAGAATGGTTGGATCAGTTCATAAGGAGTTCACATCTATAATATCAGTAGTTAAATTACTTTATAAGTGGCTTAAAAACTGTGACTCTTCATTTCTTAAGAAATAATCCACTGACTATGGAAATAACTTGTATGTAGACAAAGTCCAGGGAAATCATTTATTTGTCATCTAGGATTGTTTACTAGGAAGAATTCGTTGTAATCAGACCAGCCATTAATTTAGAAGTATTGATGGTAGCAGGCTGAGGATGAAGGGCAAGGCGCCAAGACTTGAAGAATTTGACAAAGGCCGGGGTCATGGCAATGATTAGGCCAACAGGGGAAGGATGGATATCAGAGTCAGGGTAACCTGGAAGCCAGCAACAGAGGAAGATATCAGGAGAAAAAATATGCACGAGGAATCAGAGATGGAATAGACAAATAGGGACGAGAAAACCAGAAAGATGCCACACAGTATACAACTGGTACAAGCAAGTGGTCTGCCTGAGGAATTAGTGCAAGGACTCAGGTAACAGCAAAGAGAGAAGTACAAGCCAGGAACCAGGAGACTTGTTCATTGAAGCAGCTTCCTGCTTCTTGCTTATGGGCTTTCTATAGCACATAGTAGGTGGTTAAGAAATGTTGATTGACTGTGTTCCGGATGGGGGGGGCAGGAACCAGTCCCACTAGGGCTGCTTTAAACCCTGGTGGTAGGAACAAATATTTTTGGCACTTGGCTTAGGTGGGGAGTCCAGGATCAAAGAATCAGCAGCAATTTTTTTTCTTTCTTATTACGAACCTAACAAACATGAGCATTTCATCATAGAAGGAAGAATAGAAAAAGAGGGTTTGATTTGAAACTGTGAATTTTGATTACCTACAATTTAATATATTAATTTTACATGATAGCAACCAAATTGCCCTACTATCATCAGTCCTTAAGTAAGCAAATCCTAACCACCATGGGTGCTTTGTGGTCTCTCTTCTGATAAGTAAGCATAGATTTGTTATAAAAACTCCTTTGCTTTGTTCTAAATAGGATTTTTTTAAATAGATACTTAATTTCAGATATGCTAATTGGGAGACTAGTAAGGTCTATACTTTAGTGGTAGCTTAGGACGATGCAGAGAATACAGGAAGCACAGAAATAGAGTAAGCTGGGAAGTTGAGAATTGGTAGTGGATTTTTTTTAAAACAAGAAGTCACACAGATTGCGGAAATGGAGAGAACGCAGAGACAGGAACATAGAGGAGAAAAGAGATGGAGGCATCTGAGGAGTTGGGACTAAGAAGGCTTGACCTTGAATTGTAGGGAGCAGGTAAAGAAATGCACAGAGACAGGAGAAAGCAAAGCAAAGAATATAGACTAGCGTTGAGAGAAGCAATTTTTTTTGAGCAATATAAGCAGTGATAGATAAAGTGAATTTTTTCAGTGGTCAGATGTCACAAAATTTACTTTGCCATCACCTTCATACAGTTCAGATCCAAAGACAGCAGGTGGCAGTGAGGAATCACTTACATATGGTCCAGGTTGTAAGGGGCCTTTCCCTGCCTCATCCCACATCCCCACAACATCCATTGATGGCCCTAAATTTCCTTTTCATCGTAACTATCGCTTACTTTCAATTTAAACTTTAAGGAATATTTTAAAAGAACCTTTTCAAATTAAATTAAATTCCTAAATATAGCTTTATCTTTCACCTCCCTCTTGGGATTGCTGTGAGGAAAGAGCTTTTATAAGCATTGAAGTAGTAAATAATTGTGGTCTTTTTGCTGTAATTTTTATTATCTTTCTCATTTCTTAACTGTTATGCCACTTAGTTCTTTCCCTCTTTTAACCTCGTCCTCACCTTCAAAGGAGAGAACCTCAGCTCCATTCACTCACCTACTTGAATGCTTACTCCCCTCCCCCATTCCCTCTTCCTCCATCAGCTCTGTTGCTGTGGTTACTTAGGGAACCGTATCAGTTCAGTGATGCCCTCTTTTACCACCTGCCTCTGAAGCTATTTCCCCAGTGAATTTCAAGACCACTCTTTATCTGTATTCCACATCCTCTGAGTTAGCTATCTCTCTTCTTTATACTCTTTCGGAGAAGAAAAAAGGCAAGAGAAAATGATATATCATCCCTCCTGGGTTTAGATATCAAATCTATTTCTCTCTTCCCCTGATTACAGGAAGCTTCACCTTTTGTTGTTTCTGTATTTTACTGCCCCCTCGTTATTTTTGAGCAGAAGTCGTATCTGAGCCTTCTTCCTTCCCCCCCCCCCAAAAAAACCTCTGGTGTTTTACTTAAGTGGACATAAAATACTTGTTAGTTAATTAATGAGCCTCTCAGCCAGGTTGCCTTAGCAACACTTAGCAACTGCCTTTTTAAAAAACTGTCTTGAATCCAGAAAGTTTAAAGTGCCAATGTCTCTTACAGTGGAAAGCACACCAAACAGAAAATAAAACACCATTTCGTCATATCAGAGTGGAGAGTAGAGTCAGCTAAATGAGTAAGGACTTTTTTAGAGGATAATAGAACCCTAGAATGTTAGAGCTGGAAGGGACCCCAGAAGTCATCTAGTCCAAAATATTCATATTACAGATGAGGAAAATGATGTCTAGAGGTTAAAAGGAATTTTCTACAACCAGGTTTCAAAGAGTGAGGACTACTGAGTGGCAAAGATGACTTTAGAAAAGTATGAGCATAATGAAGATGAATTAGTGATGAGTGTCTGGGATGAAATAAACAATCTTTCTATATGCAAATGGGCATATCTCAGAGAGGAATATTAAAAGCAATCTCAAAAACAAGAAGAATGGAGGATCATGATGGTTGTGATGGTAAAAGTGGTCAGGCTTTCTGGGGTTAGAAACTCAATTTGTTAAGCCACATGCTTGTATTTTTGTTAAATTAAGGATCATTTTGTAAATTAGGTAACTTTCCATATCCTATAGTTTGTCAACCTTCTTATACTCTGCATTTATCTGTACAATTGTGCAAATATCCCCACAAAGGAAGAGGTCAGAACTAAAATTCTAGTCTCTTTCACCTTGTATTATATAACTGTTCATCAAACTTTTGTATCATGTCACTTCCAGGCTAGTCAACCCAATTCACAATGAGATTGACTAGTATAGCATACGGTGCTCATGAGATCTAGTAAACATTACTGACATGTCTTAGCGTTGCTTTCTATCAAAAGAGATGAGACAGTCTGTCTGATGTAGGCTCTTTTTTGGAACACATTTTGAGATGGTCAATATCACAAAAAAGTTTATATTCATCAGAGTTAGGATGACTCATATGTCTGAGGGTCAAGAGGAGACATTGATGGAGAGAGGGTGATCTCCTCTTAGAGAAATGAGGTGAGAATGTCTTGATGTCATCTTCTCTGTGAAAAAAGCATTTGGGACTTTATTATGGGTGCCCACTTCAACTGTGGGCTCTCAATCATCATGCCCTTGTACAGACTGCAGAATAAGAACTTTATTAGACATGTTAACTGAGGTTGTTTCTAAAAGGTTTCCACATCACAGACTCAGCCTTCAATAGAAAACTGACGTCCTGCCATCTGAGGATGAAACCAAGTGCTGCCACAGAGTATTAAATCCCAAGGAAGGGAAAACAAACACAGCATACTTTTTCCCCAGCTGCCTTGCTTCCAGTTAGCACCCCAGGGAAGAGAGAAAACTTCTCCTTGGGAAACTGAGTCAATGCCGTGGCAGCTCTTCCTAGAGGAGTACCTGGGGCTGACTGGCACTATCAACAATCCCAAAATACCTAAAGATACAGAAGTCAGGAAGCCTAATTAATTACTGGAAACCAGTAATAGTAATTCTTTCTTCTTATGCATCTAATTGATGCTGGCCCTATATACTGCGAAAATAACCATGGTGGACTTCTGACCAAGATGGCTGCCTGAAACTGGTGGCAAGCCACCCAGTTCCCACATCCCTACTCCAGCCAAACCCTGAAAGTTTGGGCCAGATGGAATAATGATCTAGTAATATGGTAACATTTTTCCATCCTAGAATTGCGCAAAGAGTCAATAGGAAGTCTAGGGGAAATAGGAAAGGGAGAGCCTGCTAGCAAAGCCAGGGCAGATATAACCGGAGATAATGACCCATGTAGCCTGAGAGGCTATGTGTCTAGAATCAATGAGAGTGGAGGGCCCCTTGAGAAAGCCCCAGGGTGAAGACCATGGAAGTCAATTTTAAATAACTGAAATGACCTATTTTATCTTTTACTATCATTATTATCTTGTTTAGTAAATGATTCTCCCCTTCATCATAGTTATAAATGGTACCTCCTTCCATTCTCCTCCAATTATTTTTTATGATATGACCTTATAATATTTATGTCATGTGTCCATTCTGAGCTGATTGTATCATATGGTTTAAGATGTTGGTCTAAACCTAATGTATAATCAGACTGTTTCCTAGCTATCCTAGCATTTTTTTTTGTTTTAACATAGGGATCTGTGAATTCTTTAAATAAAAAATATTTTAATAACTACATTTCAATATCATTGGTCCTCTTTTGAATCCTGTGCATTTTATTTCACGCATTTAAAGACATTCTGAGAATGAAGTCCATTGGCTTCACTAGGTTGCCAGTGGGAGGGAGTCCATGGCAGAAAAAAGAAATTAGAACCATTCTAATAGGGAGTTTTTAACCTAGTAATTAGTGTTCTTGAATTTATTTTGTGCTAGGCTGCTATGTTTGATTGCTTCTAGATCTAGCTTACAATGGGTCTTTTCCATTAATTAATTTTTCTATTTTTTCAGTCAGTACTAAATAGTTTTGACAATTACTACTTTATAGTATAATATGATATATGGTTATGCTTGTCCCCATCATTCCTGCTCACCTCCCATTATTCCCTTTGAAACCCTTGACCTTTTGTTCCTCCAAAAGAACATTGTTATCATTTTGATAACATCTATTTTTGTTCTTTTGAGAATGAGTTTCTCTTTCTCACCCAGGCTGGAAGTATAGCAGCTTCTTCCTACTGCTGATTGGCATAGAAGCTTTGACCTGCCTGTTTCTGACTAGGTATAGTTTTCCTGTCTTTAGGTAGCCTGTTGCCCCCACACAATACACACTTTAGGGGGCTTACCGTATTGGTACCAGATTTAGTGAAGACTCCTGATTGGCCTAGCCTACTGCAGCTTAGAACTGCCAAGCTCAAGATATCCACTAGCCCCAGCCTCCTGGTAGTAGGGATTACAGGCATATATCATCTGCACTTGTTCATGCTGGTTAAGGAAAATCATTGTCTGCACCCCCTTGTTTTTTTTTTTTAATGCTGTAGTGGATGTAGGAAGAGTAACGTAACCATAACTCATGGCACAGGAGTATGGCCAATGCATCACCAACAGTCCGTTCTTGCTGGGTCACTACCTTAATAGTCACAGCCTGCAATTCTTGAACTTGCTCGTTGAGTTTGTGACCTATCAATTGCAGTTCCTCCAGAGTGGCAGAGAAAAGAAGGTTAGTTTCCATTGTTACCAAAGAACTTGTAATACGAGCTTTCAAACTCATCCACAGGGGTGATGGGTGGAGTTCAGGAATAAGCTCTGTATTATGTGTAAATGCAGCTGGTGCTAACTTTGAAAGGTGTTCTTATCACAGGCTCAGCCCTTACTAAGAAAATTGATTCCCTGCCACTCAGGAATGGCGCTAAGCTGTCAAAGCACCCTATTTTCTCCACCCTTTTCAGACATTCTCTTTCTAAATCTGAAATCAAGAGGAGGTCAGATAGATATAATACAGATGTAGTATACAATATAGATATGATCTGATCTTACAGCTTTTTATAGTGCACATTTCAGAGTTTGTGATGTGTTTTGCCTTCATCACCTTATCAGAGCTTCAGGGCAGCCCTATAAGATAGATACTATAGGTGTTATTAGTTTCATTTTACAGAGAGCAATTGGAGGGTCAGAGAAATTAGTGTCTTCCCCATTATTACACAGTTCATAAGTGTCAGAGATAGGATTTGCACCCAGGCTTCTTCTGGTTCAGAGTACAACATTCTAGTCACTATGTCTCATTGCTTCTAGGAGCACAAATGGTGCTGTCACTGTAGCTATGTGATATGTGGGTAAGATATATGATATCGGCAGTTTGTGTTAGGCTAAGCATCATGTAGAATTTTGATTTTGGTGGGGCACCATGGTTGTGGGTTGGGTCTTCAACTTTCAGGTTTGGAAACTCAGTTTTATTTGTTTGCCCAGGGATAATCAGATTCTGCAGAAACAAACTTATACAAATTAAGCTTGTAGACAATTGTTTGGTAAGTCATAATTTGAGAAACACTACTGCCGGGGGAATACTAACATTGGTTGGTCAGCTCAGATGCTTCATATGAAGAGTGTATTTGGAAAACTAAGCTAACATTGCTGAAACAGAATCTGAATCAAAAGCAATGGATGATTTTAAGTATTAGTGTCATCCATCGAGTCAGTGCAAACTGATGCACCCTTATCTACTCTGTGGATATACCTGACAATATTATAGTTGGGATGACTTGAGTTTCCAAGTCAAAGCTCTCTTTTTCCTTGGATCAGAGAGGTAAACATTTAGAAATATTTATTTTCTAGTTCTCCCTATCTGTCATCAAAGTTCCACCAGTTAACACTGGCCCTGGCATGTTGGGTCTGCAGAGGGGTAGCTGTTACCTTAGATTCTGAGGGTAATCTTTAGGGTGACAATGCTTCTAATATTGTAGCTCATAAGTGCCTGCCAGTGTGCTTCCCCCTGATAAGCAACAAGTAGACTTGATTGGCTTTATAGAAAAAGCATTTGCTCAAATGGTATAATAAGAATCGCAGTCACAAAATATTATACCCCCAACTCAGGGTGAGCTCTTCCACAAACACATACAGAGTCAGTGGGGTGGGGGGGGTAGAAAGCGAGGAAGTGGGCATGAGCTTGGAGTACAAGGGTAGTGAGGCCCATGTGCAGGCAGCACACATGGCCAGGACAACACAACTTTGGAACATCTGGATTTTAGTGCCCTTTGCTTCTCCTTTACATGTCCTTTGCATCTCTCTTCTCACAAGAAGTTCACTTTGAGGTGGGGTGTTGATGTTGGATGAATGACATCTCATTGCTCAGCTGCTCTTGCTCATTGCAAGGAATAGACTCTGAATGGCTCATTTAGCTACATCTGAGCTGAACCACCCAGCTTGCTCAGTCACTGGTCACTCTGCCCCTGGACAGCTGCTGATGTACGAGGCTGAGCAGTTTACTCTGCTCATGGTAGGGTCCTCAAACAGTGGCTGGGCTGTGGCTTCCTTGGCTGGCCCAGACAAATCACTTAGCCTCTGGGCTGTAATCAAGGTATAACATCTCTTCCAAAAGGAGCAATCTGATGGACTCCTCATGCTCACTGTTCAATGGACAAGTGCAGTCTCCACCACCTCCAGGCTTTCGTTGGGCTGGGCATTACAGTGCTACTGTGCTTTTCCAGTGAGGACAGTAATCCTTCACCTAAGAGGGGCAGATGCCCGTCTTCTTTGACTCCCAGTAATTCAGCCCCGAGGCTTGTCATCTCCGTGTAGCACGTGGGAGAGGTCTAGTTCTTTCTGGTTCAAAAGTGGCTTCCATCAGTTCAGGATTTTACCCTTAATTCTGGTGATCTGCCAGTTACACTTTCCAGATTCCTATCCGGGTATTTTGCAGATCAGTGATTGTGGACAAAGATATGGATATAGGCTATGTCTGAGGGAAAGTTTATTGCCTCTGCTGGTGATTTCATAAACAGTTGAGCTATTGAAGCTTCAGACCTTTTCTAAGTTGTAGAATGCTTCCTTAATATCCAAAAGGACATCCCCTTTATAGTTCAATGTGCCTGCCTTTTACCCCAGCCAACTTTCAGTTTTCATAAAGTTTTAATGGGAACCTTCATATAGGAAAATTACCTGTGTTTATAATTTTCCAGATTGCAATTTATTTTACATTATTCATCTTTTAGATTCATCTTTGTGAGTTCAAGTCTTGCCTCAGACACTTACTAGCTGTGTGACCTTGGCTAAGTCACTTAGCCCTCTTTGCCTCAGTTTCCTCATCTGTAAGCTGGAGAAAGAAATGTCAAACCACTCCAGTATCTTTGCCAAGAAAACCCCAAAATGGAGTCATGGAGAGTCAAACATGACTGAAATTAGTGAACCACATCTTTTAGAAGGTTTGCTTTCTGAGTCTTTGATTTGCTTAGTAAGTTATCTCCAAATAGCAATGGAAGGACAATTCTTACAGATTTCTAGTCTCATGGCATAATGAATAGAGTACTGACTTGGAGTCAGGCCACATGGTTTGAAATCCCGATTTTAACAGCTGTGTCCTAAGGCCATTCATTTATCATCTCTGGGCCTCAGTTTACTAAACTGCTAAAATTAGAGGTATTAATATTTTCACTACCTACCATACAGAGTTGTTGTGAGAGAAGGACTTTAGAAGGCTGAAAGTGTTTTAGGAATCTAAGTTACTATTATTATACAGTATTATTATGTATGTGTTCTTTTTTGGAGAGAATTTTTAAAAGTTTATTTTTTAAATTTATTTTTACAAGGTTTATTATCTCTCCTTACTACTTTCCCCTACCACAGAACAATTTTTTAAAAATAAAACAAAACTGTCACAACAAATATACAAAATCCAGCAAAATAAATCCTCACATTGACTATGTCCAAATATGAATGTTTCATTTTGGATTTTAAGTTCATCTCTTTTCATTCTTGTTAGCACCATTGAGGGGAATGCACTTTTATAGGATCATAGATTTAAATCTGGAAGAGGGGGGCAAAGGGAAGGGAATAAGTATTCATTAAGTTCCCACTTGTGCCAGACACTGTGCTAAGCACTTTACAAATATTATCTCATTTGATCCTTATAACAACCCTGAGAGGTAGTCCTCTTATTATCGCCATTTTACACTTGAGGAAACTGCAGCAGATAGCAGTGAAGAAACTTGACCAGTGTCACAGACCTACTAAGTATCTAGGGCCGATTTGAACTCGGGTCTTTCTGATTCCAGGCCCAGGGCTCTAGACACTGTGCCACTGACCTCTCTAGATTTAGATCTGAAAGGGACCAGAAAAGTGATCTAATCCAAATTCTTCATTTTACACATGAGGCACTGAGCAGTTAAGTGACTTGCCCAAGGTCACATGGTAAGGGTGGAGACCGTTCTTCTGACTCCAAATCTAGAACTCTTTCTAACATAGCACGCTTCTGGACCTGGCCTTGTTTCTTGAACTTGTTTCTGAGATATGCTATGTTTGAAGATCCATGAACCCATCTTGCAGCTCCCACATGGTGGTAGTGTCACTGGAGTTTTAGAACATAAATATTTAGCAATAATGACAGTAATGAGGAAGAGAAAGGATAAACTGAGAAGGCACTCCAGAACTGCTGGGAGAGCAGGGATTCCTAATTCCTCAAATCCAGCTTCTCTGATCCCCTTCTTTCCTGAATTCAAAGAATGCATAGAATGGTGGTCTTCTGGAATTCTAGGGCTCTTATCTGAAGCCATGTCTCAGTTACTTTTTGGCTTGGCAAGAGCCATACTTTGACTGCTCCTCTGACCCTTCCAGGTGCATGCATGTAGGTTTGGCTGTCTCACTGTGTAAATGTGTTGTGTAATCCCTCAAGAGTACTCTAAAGGGATACCGTTACCACACATGCTCTCTCTTCTCCACTGCAGAGAAGCCTCTGAGCAGATGATGTGTACAACATTTTTTACACTTCACCCCCACACAAGTTTCAGTATTGTGAAAGAGGATGTCTGGCATCCACTGAATTTCTCAAGATATTCTCAGCATTGGACATCATGTATTTTATTATGAGTATAAAGTAATAATAATAATAATAATTTACATTTATAGAGTGTTTTGAAGTTGTCCTTATGACAACCCCAAGAAGTAAGTTATACAAGTATTATTATTCCCCTTTTATGAGAAATGAGAAAAAACGGAGAAATGAGAAAATTGAGGCCCTAAGTCACTTGCCCAAGGGTCACATAGCTAGTAAGTGTCCAAGCTGAGATTCAAGCCTACATTATCCTAAGGCCAAGTCTAGTAGCTGAGGACAAAGGAACGGTCACAGGCTTTAGCTGAGAGAAAGTTCATTGGCTCTGATGGCTATTTCGATTATAGTTGAGTTATTCAAACTTTGGATCCTTTCTAAGTTAATCTAAATGATTATATACTATTATGTGTTGATTTGTAGGGTAGGGAGAATACTATTTCTATTCTATAATCAAGATTGCCCTTGTGGCTAAAATTTAAAGTTGGTCTCTGAATGAGTTGATTCTGGTGATCTTAGGAAGATGATGTACACATCCATGTGACCTGAGTGCCCTTCTCTGTAAAATAAACAAATTGGACAAGATAACCTCCAAGGCCCCTTTCAGCCTTAAATCTACGATCTTATGATTGTTCTGCCATCTCGGATACCTAGTACATTAGTGCAAGCATGCCATCAATTTCAATAGTGTGATAAACTAGAAAGAGAAAAGGTTAGAGTCAGGAAGCCTGGGTTCTAGTCCTGCATCACTTGTGCAAATAATTTTATGTGTCTGAGCCTCAATTTTCTTCTCTGAAAAATGGTAGGGTAGTACTAGATGATTTCTAACACCCTTTCCAGCTCTATGAGTCAAAGTTCTGTGTTCTATTAGAAAACATTTCTAGTACATAAAACTTTAGTACAAAATGTGTCAAATGTGTGTGGGTGTGTGCATGAGCCAACAGAAAGAGCCACCTCAGAACCCCATCAAGCTGTCTTCTAGGAGACATAGAAGGGGGTGTATTTTTCAAGCTTTGTGGTGAAAACAAGTGCAAATATAACTTCACGATAAATGGAGAAGAACAGTTTTTGCATTTGGTCTTGATAAGAATATCAAGCTCATTCTCAATGCAGAGGACAGGCCTTGTGAATTCTGGCTAAGAAGAATCCACTCCCATTTGGTGTAGTAAAATGGCATTGCCACTGAACACCAAGTGAAATGGCATCACCACTGAACACCAGCATATCAAATGCTTCTTGAATGTACTCAGCCCAAGCAAGCATAAAATGCCATTCCTTAAAGGGTCACTCACATTTGCATTCTATAATTGATACTTCTAGCTCCCTCTCACTATCCTACTGGTAGCTTTCTCTCTCTGAAATTACATTCTATTAACACTGGATATATCTTGTATATACAGTATTCTGCATGTTGTCTCCTCGTTACAATATGAACTCTTTGCTAGATATGGGGGCAGCTGAGCCTGATAGATCGCTTAGGTTTGGGAGTTTTAGGACTAAAGCCAATGAGGAGTCCACATTAAGTCCATTACCAATATGGTGAACCCCTGAGGGGCTTACTCTAGATCATGTGTCTTTTACTGTGTCCCTTTGGGGGTAGGGCAGAGATCTCTGTGGTTACAGGCCACATTTAGCCCATGAGGAAGGTGAGAATGGGTCATGAAGAGTATCTGCCTTAGCAGCTGTACCCCTGACCAACTGCTGGAAAATGACACCTGTCTAACAGCAATACAATGTTGGACAAAAGAAAAAAAAACAGTCAGATTAACTGAATGTGGTTATTAAAGCCATTACTCCCTCACCCTATTTTGTTTGATCTTTGCAGGCCACCTACAACAAATCATAGTGAGTAATGGGATATCCTAGGGAAAAGCTAAGTCAGGAAAAACCTGTTTGCAAATGAGTTTCTAAGATTTCACTCTGCAGTTCCAACCTCAAGGTGAATAGGACAAAAGGTTGCTGACACTGCCATTGCTTGATGAAGATTAGTCAGAAATTAAAATATGTTCTGGAGAACACAGGAAAATGACGCAGTCTTATTCCCTTTGGGACATGGGGCCACAGAATCAGTCAGTGATAGCAAGCACTTAGGGAAACAGCTAATTTTAAAACAAGGTGACATAAGTTTAAATATTTTAAAACAGGCTATGTCTGAGAAGGCAACTTAAAATGTACATAGAAAATGTTGCAGTTACCATTTGTTAATAATGGATGAGAATGGAAAAAACCATTTCTTGCCAAATGTCAAACATGATCCTGGGAAACTCCTTCAGGTTGACTCAATTTACTTTTGGTAAGATGAAATATATTTTAAAAATACTTAAATCTTAAAAAGCACAACTTCTCAAATGTAGTTCTGGTACCAGAGACCTATGATGTGAAGAGTACAGATTTACTTTGAGCTTCTAACCAGAAATATGGGAAAACCTCTCTACCAGAGAGCCCCACACACTGATACCAACTGACACTGACTTTAGCATATTATTTCACTATATCAAGGTAACAGGGTGGTGAAGTTGGAAAGAATGCTAGATTTATAATCAGGGGAATTTAGTTCAAATTCCAGCTCTGTTACTTATTACTATGGGACTGTGGGCCTCACTTGAATTTGGGCCTCAGTTTCTTTATCTGTAAAAGGAGAAGGCTGGACTAGTTGGCCTCTGTGCTCGATTATCTCAACTCTATGATGTTTACCTTATTACCCATGGACCCTTGGCCAACGCCCTTTGGCCTCAATTTCCTTATCTATAAAATGAAGTGGTTGGACCTCTAAGGTCTCTTCTAGCTCTAAATTTATGATCACAGAATCATATAATGTTATAAGTGAAAAAGCCCTTGGACATTACCTAGTATAACAGTCTCATATTTCAGAGGGCAAAGAGGCTCATCGTGGGAAAGTAAGCTGTCCAAGGTCACATGGCAAGTTAATGATAGAGCGAGATCTAGAACCTAGGTCTTTGAGTCCACTGCTTTTTCTGTAGCCCCATGTTTGTACTGCTCATGGAAGTTCTGCTCAAAGAAAGGGAAATCAACCCAATTTCCATATTTTGTAGCAGGGAAGTCACAGCAGCCTAAAGAATCATGACATCCTTTGGTCTTTCATTGCCTTTCAGGGCCACTCAAGAGGCCGATACTGCACCTGAAAGGAGGGGTCAGAAATCTTTCTTAGACAAGATATCAGTTTGTTTTGTAGTTAACAGAAAAGACCTTTTCCTGAAACTTCTTGTTTGTGGTCCAGTACTGAAACTTAGGAGTGGAATATTGAAGGCAGACACTACTGAAATATTGGTCCTGTGGACCCTGAGAAGGAGTTCACAGACAGCAGGCAGTAGTAGGTGCTCTCCTGGAGAGAAGAGGACGAATCACCAAATTTTAGTGTTGGGAAAGTCCAATCCACACCTGAAAAATACACCAACAAATAAATCATCATCCATTCTTTGCTAAAAGGCTCCTATTGAGGGCCTCCAGAGGCACCTTTGGAATAGGTCTGATTATGAAGAATTAGTATTTCATTAATCATTAAGAATGATTATTTTTCCTCATGTGAAGCCCATTTACCTCTCTAGAATTTCCACCTATTGCGGCTAGTTCTTCCCCTCTGGGGACACGCTGAACAAATCTAATCCCTCTTTCACAGGACAGCCCTTCAAACACTCAAACACATTTCTCATGTCCCTCCTGAATCTTCTTTTCACCAGGATGAAAACACCCTTCATTTGATTCTTAGATGGCGTGATCTTAAGGCCCTTTACCATCTTGGTTGAATCTCCTTTGGATGCTCTCCAGTTGATTAATTTCCTTCTTAAACTGTGGCATCCAGAGCCAAACACAGTCCTCTGGTTATAGTCTGACTCAGTAGACTACAGTGGAATGATCTCCTTATTCCTGGAAGTTATGCCTCTTAGGACACAATGCAAGACTGCATTGTCTTTTTTAGTTGCCAAAGCATAGCCTTGTTTCACATCAAGCCTGCAGGTCCGCTAAAACCTTTGGATTTTTTTTAAGACAAATTGTCATGCAGTCATGCATTCTTGTCCCTGTCTTGCACTTGTGAAGTCAATTTTTTTGAAATGCAGGTGTAGCACTTTAAAATTATCCCTATTAAATTTCACATTATTAGAGTTGGCTCAGTGTTCCTAGCCTTGAGATCTCTCTGTCTCAACATGTCCAATGAATAGCAGATCAAGCACTAGAACCCAGATCTGACAGTCTTTTTGCAATGCTAGGCTTGAAATCAGCCTGCCTGAGATCTTCTTCAGCAGGTAGATCAGGAGAGCCTAAAGAACCATTCCATTGCTCGGTCTCTCAATGTCCCCCTTGCTTTTTATTATGTTGATGTAAGAAGTACCATCCAATGGCTTGATCATATCTGAGAGTATTTTGTTCAGCTCTGGATGATAGATGTTGGTACTGGAAAGGCCTTAGGGCCTTATCTAGTCCAACCTCATTTTATAGGTGGGGAAGCTGAGGTTCCGAGATGGAAAGTAATTAGCCAAGTTGACTTCTTTTGTGCATTAGCTATGCTTCCAAGATTCGGATCATAATCAAATTTCATAGTAATTACTGGATAATGCCTAGTTTTAAGACCAAAGAGAAAACTGGAACCAAGCAGTAGCTTGGAGTTAAAGAGAAACAAGAGACAGAGCCCATGACGCACAGGAATGAACCTGACTCTTGCTCTTTACTTCTCCTGAGAGTTATGTGAACATATTGGGGAAAAAGTAATCAACCCTCTGGTACCCTCCCTCTTCCAGGGAGTTTACTTAAAGTAATACCAAGTCAAGAGGAGAGTATAATTCCTTTGAGAAGATGGAAACCTACAAGTGAGGGAAGGAGAGTTATTTTGTCTGTTCATGAGTTTGGGCGTGAGTCTTTTGTGTGACGTATTTTCTTTCAGATAAAATAAAGCTTGTCTTGTATTGGACATATTGTCAGCCTGAGCAATTGTCTGGGAACCGAGGGTCCCTTTTACATATCTGTAGAGAATTTGAGACAAGCTGATGTTCCCAAGTCGGAACCTCAATAGGGCAAAACAAGCTGAATTCTGATATTTCCCTCTCTTGTTTTTTTTTTGGTAAAGTTTGCCACCACGGATTCAAGTTTGTCTATTTTGCTGATTATTTCTGCTATTCAGAATTTAAATTCTGCTTTTGCAATTTTTTATTTCCTTTTTAAACCATTCAGAAACTTGGAAATTAGCAAGATTCTCTGCCTCATTAGATGTGGATTCATTTTCTCAACTTGTTTAGCTGATCTGGACTTGTTTAGTTGACCTCCATATTCCCTTCCATTATTAATGTTTTTCTTCTTGTTTATTGCATATGCTCTTTAGTCGAATTTACTTCCTACTGAGATCTTTCATAATTTAGGGTGTTTTTGTCCCTTATATTCCATTATCACTCACTTTCTGACTCGTTCTCCCTTAATAGCTGTTAACCTGAAGGCTGAACCTCAAAGCCAATGTCACATTCTGGCATCCTGTCTCAGTTTCTTCTTCAGATTAAATTCTGTTGCAGTGCAGGGTACTTCCATACTGCAGTTCCAGCCAGAGCAAGCTTCTCTGCCCTTTGTTTTTTTTTTTTCTTCCCTTGCACAGGGAATGAAGGTGGGGAGTGGGGAAGGGCAGAATTGAGTTCTGTTGTAAGAACTTGGATCAGTTGTGCAGAGTATGGTAGCTCATGGGGGAAGGGGTGCTGAGGGAGTGACTTAGGGTTTAGGGATTTACTTTCTCTGCTGTTGCAATTACCAATGCAGGTGTGAGACTAAAGGTATATTGTACAACTATGTATTAGAGATAGGTGTAAGCATTAAGTCCAACCAATTATGGGAGGTCTGGACCCTCAAAAAGGACTGATAATTTTAGAAATGCCTAAAAATTGTGACAAGGACACCAAAGGAAGGATTTTAACTACTACTGTGGACTCTTTGGGGGAGTGTAAGGTACTATGGGAGGGATTTGTGAAATAGAACAATACTTTTGCTTCAATGAGTTAGCTACCTTATACTGTGAAGTATTCCAAGATTCCCAGAGAGAGTTCCAGATTATGAAATACAGACCAGTGTGCCTCAAAGCACCATGTTATAACTTGTCAGGACAGAGAATTTTTAACTGAAGGAGAATATAGAAGGTGTGTTCAGAAATTAGCCAGGTTGAAGGACAAAGCCTTTGTTCTGGCATTCATGATGTTTCCCTGTATAAGCTTTATTCATTCTTCTTGATACCACTTTTTGAGACTCTGTTATGGCATCGAAGACCTCTCTTGATGGGAAATAAAGCTCTCCTTGTCCTGTATCCTCCCAGTTTATATATATCATATCATATCATATCATATCATATCATATCATATCATATCATATTATATTATATTATATTATATTATTTATTACCTAGGTCACCTTCTGTGGTTCTTCAGCACTAGAGATAGCCCAACCTGCCCTCCTGCCTGAAAGCACTTTTGGTCTCAACTGAATCAGGCTTTCTATTATATATTACAAGCTTTGTTCTTCTGCAGCTTGTGACATTGAACTCCAAATGACCTAGAGCTATTCTGAAGTTATTGATAGCTCATGTTGATATTTTTATCTTGGAATTCAATATTAATACCAGAAACCCTTGATAAAAATATAGCCCTATACTATGACTATTTCCTCAACATGCCACTGATCTGAATGTTTCATTCATTCATTCAACATGTCTTTTTTTGAGCAACTGCTATGTGAGAGACACTATAATCATTAAATCTTGTAAATAATTACATTTGGAATGTGAAAGAGAAAATGTAAACATTTTATTTGGCAGTTGTTTCTGAACACATGAATAAATAAACAGAAAAGTACATATTAATATTTCTTCTCATAATAACAGATGCCATTGCACACATATTTACACATTGTCAAGGCAAAGACCAGTTAAACAATTTAAATCTGTCGTGTAAAAGGTAACTTCCAATACCACTAGACCTGACAGTTAAAGATGAAGATACTGGTAATGCTTGGCTCTAGCAATCTCGACTTTTGAAAGGCATTCATTTGGAAGTATGATTAGAAGAGTCATCATGCACTTAGCTCATCCTGTCCACTTAACTGGAGAGAGTTTTTGACTGCAGCCACAGAGTTGAATGTGTCATGCGCTTAAATCAACTATGACATGTGTATAGATCTGTGTACGTCCCTTAAAACTGGAAGCAAAGAGAAAATTATGCTTATTAATAGACACATGAGTGAAAGATCTTGGTGCCTGTATATTTAACTCTTGAAATTTCACAAATTTTGCTTTCTCTGCATCCCAGTTATACACTTGAGTGAAAGAATAATCACTTCCAAGAATTGCATATTGGTAATTATTTATCTGAAGAGGTTGGAACACCATGGATCCTCGGGATGGCATCCTTTGTACATCCACAAATGACGATCCTCCCCATTTCATTACTTTGGAATCACCAATGAATCTTGTCAGGCAGATATATACATCACCTTTGACTGTGAAGTGCTTTACTGCATACACATCTTCCATGTTAGGGATGTCAGTTTGATTAGTAAATAATTTTGTGCTTTTGTTCCATTGGTAGATTACAGGACGCTGGGAACTACTGGATAGAATTAAGTGGGGTGTTCTGACCGTTTGAGGCATCCTGGCTATTTCCAGATATTCCACATCAGTATCTCTGTACCACTGGTGTAATGATTGATGGGAGTAAAATCCATTTCCATTCCACTTGTAAACAGTAGTGAAACCAGCTTTTGAACTGTCAGCAACCACAAAGTACCAGCTGTTTTCAATCTTGAATGTTTCAATGTCATTTGGTTTTCGGATTTTGAGAATTTCAATATCCTGAATTTTTATGAATTTGTTTGCAAAACTATCTCTCTTATAAATGTGAGACCCTCCAAACAGCTGGGCCACAATAACATAGAGCTGAGTTTCAATGACTATAGGCTTGCATACTACGGTAGATGTTCCTGGGGAAAAGATAAATATAGGATTAGTACCATCTTTGGAACCAAGTGATAGATGAGTTTGCCTCTACAGCTGTGACCAAATAAGATGAGACTGAGAGATTTTGTTAGTCTTATTTTTCATGGTCCATCTCTACAGCACTACAGCAGTGTGATCTAGAGCTTTCAGCCCTGCCATACAAAGGACCCTTTTGTTAACAAATAAATCTTTCCATCACATCCAGTTTGTACAAACATAGATAGGGTGGGAGCTTTAGTCTTTCACATTTTGAAGAAGGAGAATGGCAAAAGGCTATATATTCTAAGGAGTATCTATCTTCCCGTTGCTATCTGTTTATTCATTTATTAATTGATGGATTTTTATTTTATGTTATATTTATTTATTCATTCATTTTAACTCATGTTGAAATATGAGAGTTCAGCTGTCACTCCCATAACCTGTCATTCAATCGAAGGGCCTAAGACAGGAGTCTCCATGGGGTCCCCATGGCTTCCAGAGCCACCCTAAAAGTTCAAGTTGTCAAATAGTGGGCCTGCTTAGGATGCCCAGAATCATAGCAAAGTACCCATTCAAGGCTTAGTCTTGTCTCCTGGGCTACAGCCATAATTTCCAATCTTTTTGTGAGGAGGAAGTTTTCATTTATCTAAAATTGAACTTTCTGGTTCAATCCCAGTACACAGAATTCTGTATTTCATAGACTGTTCTACAGCTGTGTACATCTGCAGTTTGGGGAGAAACCTAATCAAGACGGCCGCACGTGGCCTTCTAGATCCTTGGGTGTGGCCTTTTGAATGAATCCAAGTTTTACAGGAAAAAAATCTGTGAAGATTTTACAGAAAAAAAGGGCTGCACGTGAGAACCTAGAGGGGCACATGTGACCTCAAGGCCACAGGTCCCCCACCTCTGTGTTAGAGGGTCATGAAGCCAATTTCCATTAAAAAAATGAAGGACCCTGAGGGAAATGTCCAAGGTAAAGGAAGATGGCACTACCCACAAAGAACTACCCTGATCCCCTAGGACAATCCCATAGTCACTCAAAGCTACATGGGGATTTGGGGATAAGCTGCAAGCCAACTGATTTGGGGAGTAGTATGTCCATGACTGTGCAACTTGCTATAGGTGGCTGGTGCCAGGGAGGTCTGGATACCCCTTGGAAGCAGAGAAAAGAAAATAGAACATTTGGAAGAGTATTTAAGCACATTAAGCACATTTCAGGAGAATCACCAGAAAAGCTGTTAAGTATCTGCAGGTCAACACTGTTAGAAGTTTAACAGTTTTCCCCTCCATACTCACAATAAAATGAAATGCAAGCTTCCTGATGGCAAATACTATTTAGATTTCTTCCTTTGCATCCCCAACTCTTAGCATAGTGCCTGGCACAGAGTACTTACTTAAAAAAAATATACATTGACCTAAATTGAATTGAATTGGGCTCAGGCATTAAAATATGCCATTCCAAATATGGGAAAACTTTACATACCTGTAATGTTGTCATAATTCCTGAAGGTTTTTTCCACATGGTCCCATTCAAGGAAAATGCATTTGCCAGTAAAAGGCTGAGCAATAACTACGTACTCATCATTCATATAAGTAAAAGTGTCTATAGACAGAGACTGGTAGGGCAGGAGCTGAGATGCTGCAAATTCTGCAAAAATATATAAACAGGGATATAGGTAAAGGCCTGGGAAAAACATTTTCCTTAAGTCATTAATTCTGTAGAACAAAAAAAAACCATAAGTGGGAATATATTCATTTATTTTAAAGGAATACATTTAAGTAGTAATCTTATTTTTTCTTAAATTAAATGGAGAACATTGGCCTTCAATTCAGGAGCAAAGAATTTGAGTCCCAATTCTACTCCTAATGAACTGTGTGACCTTCAGCCAGCCATTTACATCTTTGAGCTGCAAGTTCTTTGTCTATAAAAAAGGGAAGACAGTAGTTGTATTACCTGACTCCCAGAATTATAATGAGAATCAAATGAATGTTAAAACATCTTATAAGTATAAAATCCTATAGAAACATCAACTATTATTATTCTTGATTTTAAAAAATTAAACTAAAAAAATTAATTTGCTTATTCAGCTTTCACATTGAGGGAAAATCAACCCTGTACATGTAAAAAAAATGCAGCCCTGGTATTTATCTGGTGAGGTGTGAGGATTTGAATACATTACCTGTAATAATGCAATCAAAATCCTTCGAGGAGAGGCTACGGATTTTGCGCTTCTTATATTCTGGTGGGTTTTCACAGTAGATTTCTTCAACTGTTGCATTGGTGGTGTCTAGCCACTCCACTAACCATTTCAGTTTGCAGTCACAATTAAACGAATTCCCTCTTAGGTCCCTGAAAAACAAACTTCAGCTGCTGTTGCTGTACCAGGACACTACCTCCATGGGGATTAATTATACTTCCACAGGGGACTTGTACAGGGCATCTCTATCCTGGTGTAGCTCTTTCGTTTGGACAGGGAGGCAGTGAATAGTGGTCTGGCCTTGGATTCAGAAATACCTGGATGCAGCCCCCACCTCTGATACGTTCTGACTCTAGGCAAGTCATTTAGCCTCTCACTGCCTTTAAGAAACTCTCCAAGACTGCAAGTTACAGCCCAGTTACCAATCTACCTACATTAATAGTGGGATTTTCCTTACCAGAAACCCTTTAGACTGATGAAATCACAGATTCAGAAACAAATACTCCAAATTAACCTGGGTTTCTCTCAGTCTCATTGGGCTTGATTCTCTCCTTCTGGGCTCAGAAGGATGCAAGGATGTAACCTCTTGAGCCATAATTTTGGGGAGCACAGCCTTCCTCCTTGAGTCTCCAAGGTACCCTCCCCCTCATTACATGGGTAGAGAATGCAATGAATATTGTAACACGTTGTTACATGAATTATTTGTTATTCTTTTTTCTTTGTTCTCTTTGGTCTTATAGATATATATATTCAATCATGCCATGAGACAAATGTAGTCAAATGTCCTTGTTTTTGAATGGGAATTTCCTTCCACACAATTGTACTGCTAATGCAGCTATAGTATAACTCAAGTATACCTATGCAGTATAACTCAAGTTCTTTTCAACTATATAACAGAACCATATGTATATGTATATATAGGTATATATTCTTAATCATCTGGATCTATGGTATATCTGGACCACTTTTTGGCTCAGAGATCCCTTTTCAGCTATCAAAACCACATCTATCCTTCATAGCTAAGCTCAAATTCTACCTTTTTTTTTCACAAGGCCTCAACTGATTAGCCCAGCTGAAAGCAATCTCTCCTTCCTCAGATCACCCATAACATGTTGTCAATAGCCCTTATAGGGCCCTGCCTCATATTCTAGTTATTTGTGTTTATGTCTTTCCTCTCTTGCTCAGCTTTAGGATACTGGAGAATAAGAAATGTGTCTTACTCATTTTTTTTACCTCCACAGTCCTAGTCCACTAACCCTTTTTTCTGTCATAGATCCCATGGACCCCTTTGGCAGTCTGGTGAAGCTTATGGACTCCTCAAAATAGTATTTTTAAATGCATAAAATACATAGGATTACAAAGGAAACCAATTATGTTGAAATATAATTTTCAAAATATTAAAAAAAATAATTTTATGGACCCAGGTTAAGAACTCTTGTCCTGCTCCCTGCTCCCATGTCTTATCATGGGTACTTAAAGGCTGTGACATTAGATTGCAAGCTCTGGAAGGTCCCACCAAGCTTCCAAGATATTTAGTCCAGATTCAGCAACAGATTATATTATAATCTGTCTTCTGAGGACCACCCAAACTAAGTTTGGAAAGGTTCATCAGACCACCAGAGGATGATTTTTCAAAAACAGTCACACATGGAGGAAGAAGTTATGAGCTATGTTGAGGAGGGAATACCCACAATGATGAGGTGGTAGGTCTTTAAAGAATCCCTGGCAATGTTGTGCATGTTAAATAACTGTTTGAGGGAAGGAAAAGGGGAGGTGGAGCTGAGGCTGAGGTCAAGATGGGAGTGTGGGGCTGGGGCTAAAATGGACATAGGTATAGATCTATATGTGAAAATGGGTAACAAGATAAGCAGTGTTACACAGTGGAAACAGCACTGGACTTGGGGTCAGGAAGACCTGATTTTGAATCCCGCCTTATGACAATTGCTAGCTATTTGATGCTGGGCAAGTTTTTAAACTGTCCTACACTGTTTCCTCATCTTTAAAATGATGGGGTTAGGATTCAGTGATCTCTAAGCTCTGAAGCTATGATCCCATGATCCTAGTACCAGAGGTGAAGCAGACAGCAGGGCCAGGTCAAGGTGGGGTACAGGGTTGGACTTCCAGACTCTCTGAATGTTTAGTCATATGTTCTGATGACTCCTGTTGCTGATTAATATGGCTAGATCAGGTTCAGTTTGCATGTTAAAATATGACCCTTGACTTTGGACTATATTTCTTTACTTTTCGCTCCATATAATTGGTTAATTTCCAAATCATTTGTAATTCTGAGGTACTGTATAAAATAATGCCTTCCCATAGAATTTAGAATGCTACTCAACAATTGTCTTCATTATTATAATATAATAATTTACACATTATTTCTGACAGAGCCAGAATGTTAGAGTAGTAGGAAGAAGTTCAGATGAGCTTCCCCATCCCCATTCCCCCATTCCCCAAACCCCACAATTCTTCTGCAAAAATTATTTCTTAGCTGGTAACATGAAAACCAGATATACTGGTTTGGAGTATTGATCATAAACAGGCTAGCCTTGGTCAGTTCTGATCCAGAGGATTCCTAAAAGACTGGGTCAGTTTTTCTGATGCTTTAGTAATTAAGAACTAAACAAGGTACTCTGCTACCTCTTTATTGCAGTTGGCACCCAGTGAAGCAAATATTCCCAGTACCTTTCCCTGCCCCCCAAGAGTAATTCAAGCCTTGGGCTAGTCCCAGAAATATAAACTTAAATTATAGGGACCCTATGAGACCTAACTCATTACTGAGACATTCCTAGGAGGCCAACTTGATTTCAAACCTTCTCTTGGATCTGTTCCAGGGTTAGATAGGATGTTCAGACTTGTCTGGACTCCTAGGTCCAGCCAAGTGGAGCAATTTCCAACTATTAAGCCATCTCCGAAAACAACACAGTCTTCTGAAAATTCTGTGGTTCAGGGGATCAATATGGACCAGAATAAATTACTATATGCTTGGACCAAAATCCTAGAGATGATTTAGGACTGAATCAGACCTAAGGGTAGGAATAGTAGGAAGGAGTTAATGTGGGCCTCATCACTGGCTTGCTGGTGCAGTAAATGCTTTACCACTATACTCAGTGAAGTAAAAATTGGTTTTATATTCTAAAGGTCCTCAGATCATAGGGCCATAGGATTTGCAAATGGATTATCATGGTCTCAGATACTGTTTTGCTTGTTTTAATATCATATTTTATTTATACTGTAGAAATCAAACACAAAGTGAAGTGGAGTATTATATTTTTACTGAATTCCAGGCCTACAGAAGCTATACCCCTTGCTATTATGTTATTTTTTAAAAGCTCTATCCTCTTAGTGTAAAAACGCCTCATTCTGAAGTTTTATTCTGTTTTCAAAAGACTTCTTATTGGGACAGGGTCCAGAATAGAATTCCCTTCCTGGAGCTTAAGTCAGATTCCTAAAGATGAAACCTAAAGATTTTTTTCCCAATCAGAAAGTTACTTTCTCTGCACTGCTCTCCAACTATTTTTATGTCAAATAACTGATGGTATTAGCTTTTCATCATTAAGATATCAGTTTCCCAGAATCCCTTTCAAGTTTTTTTCTGTCCACCTTCCTGAGTCTCTCGTTAGGGAAAAAAAATCTTTATGTAGTAGGCCAGTTTTCCTCACTCCTCTGTAGGTTCACTAGATTAGAAGAATGTTTTTATGTTGTGTATTCAGAGTTATTAATGGCAATGAGGAATAATAAGATTGTGGAATATTTATTTAAAAAAAAGTCAGACCAAACACTGTAGTACAACATAAATACAATTATCTAAACCTAGTTTTCTCATTATTATTTGGTAATTAATACTTGCTGATGTCTTACACATTTGTTAAAGAGTCCAGGCCTTTGAAAATATCTTTGGGGAGTGTTTGGAGATTGTTGTTTGCAAGACTCCTGGAGGAAAAAAGAAAGAAAAATTTCCAATCAGTCTGAATAAGTGTGATATTCAAATGACATATCATTATAAAGATGAAATGCTATGAAGGCAAAAGGTCTGTTATGATCGTCATCATATCATTATAATATCAATTCTTTCCATTATTTATACATTGACTTGAAACATTTTTTTTCCTGCTAAGATATGTTCTACTATTGCATCTTTAATTCCTACCCTCTTTGTTTCACCACACACTCACCATTTCTAGCATTTATATAAGATGGTAGAAAATGATTATTGGATGTGATCATCCTATAGAAAAAAGAATAATAATAATAACAATAATAATGATAGCTAGCATTTATATAGCACTTTAAGTTTTGCAAAGAACTTTATAAACATCTCATTTGATCTTACAACATCACTGGGAGATGGGTTCTGTTATTGCCCCCATTTTACAGATTAGGAAACTGAGGCAGATAGCAGCTGTGACTTTGCTGAGGGTCACACAGCTACTAAATGTCTGAAGCTGGATTTGAATTCAGGTCTTCCTAAGTCCAGGTCCAGCCCTCTATTTACCATGTCATCTCAAATATGATACAAATATGAATATAGTAGTGTATCCTGGAACAAATTCCATGATGTCATTCTGAGATTCTTGAATGTTTTGTAGTGTAGCTCTTCCCCAAGTTATAAAAACCTACCTTTTGAGTAATCCTGTGTAGACTACCTTGTCTCCCTATGCAGAAACTAAACTCTGGAAACTAATGGCACTGCCTGTTGACTAGTGCAGGAAACTGTCTAACCTAAGATCTCTTTCACACCACTTTTATGCTTTTAAAAATTTAAAAAATTGAATTTTGTATTTTAAATTATCAATTATTACTTTCTCTTCCCCACTTCTCTCAACCCCTGCTGCAGAAAAAATAACAAGCTGGTAATAAAATTAATATAATCATTTTTTAAAAGGCAAATGGGGTTAAGTGACTTGCCCAGGGTCACACAGCTAGCAAGTGTCAAATGTTTGGTCTGAGGCCGGATTTGAACTCAGGTCCTCCTGACTTCAGGAGCTCCGTCCACTGCGCCATCTAGCTGCCCTTAAAATTAACATAATCAAAGCAAATTCTCATACTGGCACAAGCAAACATGTGCGCCTCATTCTGCATGTTAGTCCATCACCTCTTAGTCAGGAGGACACCACCTCCTTTCTTCTTCCTTGAGGCTTCTGAATAGCTACATATGATAATCCCTCTTCTTTTTATGACTCAGGATTCAACTAACTATATCAAGCAATTTCTTCTTACACTTCTTGAACCCGTTTCCTCCTTCTTTTATCCTAAGGAAAAATATCTGCTTCCTTTTCTTTCCAGTTGTGACTCTATTCCCTGCCCTCATCATGGCTGGTAAATATAGAATGTTCTTGAGACATCTGTATCAGGGCAAAGAAAGTGATATATTCTGAAGAGAAACTGGACAAGACAAAGAACTAATGCTTGCCAAAGCCCTTGAAAATGCCCTGATGTTCCCTTCAGATTCTCCATTAAAAATCCTATTTCCTTGTCCTCTTCTAAGTAAACCTCTTTTTCTGCCAAATATCAACATACAAACAAATAAATAAAATTATTGCTTACTCAGTCTTACTGTTTCATTTTAGTTACAACACTATTGTTTTCTATGACTTTTTTTTTCAGTAGGCTTTTTTGTGGGCTAGCTTCAGAACCTATCCACCATTTACAACATTGCTTCTAAGAGAAAATATGCTCTGAGCTCCAAACAACTAATTTATGGACAAACTGGGGACACAACCCATTTGTAAGATGGAGATTGACTGCATTTGTGGAAGTAATGCTGTACCACCCACCCATTTTGAAAACCATCAGCCCCAACAAATTGTCATGTCTTTAGCAGGCATTGACAAAATGCCTACTAAATGAATAAATGAATGAAGGTTTTTCTACAACTCAGAAAAGTAATGTCTTTGAAAAGAATCCTTTTCTTAATATGCATGCATGCTTTGGAATAAACAGATTTTCTTGGAGTTTTGATCAAGGGTAGTGGATTTAGTTATCATACATTGCTGTTTAGAAATTGCTTTCTTCATAGAACTCTATGTGAAGGCTATCTAGCTGAAGAAAAGTCACAGAAGGGAGGAGGAAAATGGACCTAGAGACACATGGCCTGATATGGACGACAGGTATGTGCCTATAGAACGTTGAGTGTAGTAAGTTCGAGAGAACTGCTAAACATGAACTGCTCCCCTCACCCCCCACCACTGTTGTCTACTTTGGCGTTAAAACCCTACCGCCTGACCCTGGACCTTCTTCTCATTAGCCCCCTTAGATTTTGTTTACTTTGGTTTGGACCTTTTTTCACTCGGGAAACTTTTTGCCTCTGGCCCTTCAGCTCCACAACCTGTATCCTGGTTAACCCTTTTGGGTTTTCTCCATGATGCTTATTTCTGACCCCCTACCTTACGTGAGAATTTCCTGTTGCGGCAGAAACTTCCCAAATATTAGTCTGTGATTGCTCCTGCCCCTGAGTGGGCCTGGAGAAATGGTACAGATATTAAGAATACGTCTGAGGTAATTTGTTGGTTTCTCTCTAGCCAGGGCTCGCCAAGAAATCCCAACTGGTGACATGAAGGCTAGTTGGAGTAGGCTGGTTGTGAGCATTCTTTGCATAGGTTCAAACCCTCATGCTCTGGGAAATCTCAAGATAAGAAGTCAGTCTAGGCTTGAAGGGAGCAATGTGAGAATCCCCTGGACTGGTACAGATTCACGGTCTTGCAAAAATACTAAGAACTATAAAAGATATTCTAAGTGTCTGAGATTCAAGCTTGAGAATCAGCAAGGACAAAGTTGCTATGGGCATCATGCTGCACTAATGGGGGGCATGAGCCGCTCCTTGTGGCCTTTTGGTACTCCTGAGATTGAATAGCTTTTGCTCCTCCAGCAAAAATTGTGAATGGAAGAAGATCTAATCACTGTCCTGAGCTCACTTGAGACACCTGATATTTGAAAGAGTCTAATGGATATGTTATCTTATCTACTCATCTGGATTTTCCAAGCTCCATCTCTGTCAGGCCATTAGAAAGTCAAATACTCAAACTGCATTATCTCAGCTCCTTGAAGAAATACCTTCACTAAGTTGGCATTTAATGTTCTGCCCTTGACTCTTCTAGGTGGTTGGGTCGATATGAATCTCTTGCTGCTGAACAGCATTTCTGCAGCTTTTGTGAAACTGTGGTTGAGGACATCATCATTATGCTGCCTACTCAGTATCGTTTGTTCTAAGATTCATTTCTCCTCTAAAAAAAATGTTTGCTTCTGAAGATGAATTTTCACGCTTTCTGTTGTCATGAAAGCAAAAATGATATAAGTGAATGTTTCTCCTTTTGCCTTAGCTGCCAGAAATCTTTGTGCCAAATGCATTGTTCTGGTGTTGTTACATTCTGCTAAACTAAGGTGCTTGAAGACATCTATCCTTTCTGCTTCCTTTCTACACCAGTTTTAAATGCCTTATCCTGTGCTGTATTTAAGACGGTAAGCAGCTTCAAGCCATTTTGGATGTAGGTAAATACTTCTGAATACTTCCCTATTTTTTTATTAAATACATTTTTTAAAAAAAAGTGATCTGCACTTAGGAATAAGTTAGGCACTTGTGGCGGCTGCACTAATGGTTTCAGCTCATGAAATTAACATTAATAAATAATCATTTCAGTACATTAAGCAGTATCCTAGCAACCCAAGACAGTTAACATAGCTTCCAAAGGTATCTAACCAGTACATTAAACAGTATCCTAGCAACCTAAGACAGTTAATGTAGCTTCTAAAGGTGTCTAACTCTCTTGCAGGGAGGAATTTACATATTGCGAGATTTCAACTCATCGAATTTAAATCAACAAGTAATATAGATTAGCCTCTAAAGTGCTTGGATGGAGCGCCAGACAAAGCTATATACATATGAAGAATTAAATAATAAATACCAAGCAGGATTAGATTAAGTTCCAAATGAACAGTACCCACAAAAATGAAATTCTGTAATTCTATGAATCTCACACTGAGGGAGTCACTCTTTTTTTTTTCAATTAAAATCAAATACCATAGGGAGAGGTGATACTATAAAACTTATTTTCAGGGAAAGAATTTTGATAGTCAGGTTTTTCTTGGGAGGAGGGGAGAGAATACTAGGGCTCCTAGTTGCTTGAGATAGGGGGAAATGGGGAAAGGGCACTACTGAGAGGTAGAAAATAATGATTGCTAAAGCTAAAGTTTGCTAATTTCATAATTTTGTTAATTTTTTCCCTGAACTTAACAAACACCACATATAATGGGTATTTCTCAAAACATAGTTCAGAAAAAGGTGTGAACATGAAAATATGAATATTATATACCACTTGCTTTTCTTTTAAAATATATAAGAAATTGAACATGTAACTCTCTTTTTCTGTTAAAATTGATTTAGTACTTTATTTTCCCCCAATTACATATAAAAACAATTTTTAACATTTATTTTTAGAACTTTGAGCTCCAAATTCTCTCCCTTCCTTCCTCTCTACTGCCCTTATTGAGAAGGCAAGCAATTTGATATAGGTTATACCTGTGTAGTCACACAAAACATATTTCCATATTAGTTATGTTGTGAAAGAAAACGTAGACCAAAAACCCCCCCAAAATGAAGAAAGTTTAAAAAAAATTATGCTTCAATCTGTATTCAGACACAACCAGTTCTTTGTCTGGAGCTGGATAGTATTTTTCATCATAAGTCCTTCAGAATTGTCTTTGATCATTGTATTGCTGAGAATAGCTAAGTCATTTACAGCTAATCATCTTACAATATTGCCGTTATTTTGTACACAGCACATTTCACTTTGCATCAGCTCATGTAAGTCTTTCCAGGTTTTTCTGAATGCATCCTGCTCATTTTTTATAGCACAATAGCAATCCATCACAATCACACAATACAATTTGTTTAGCCATTCCGCAACTGATGGACATCCTCCCAATTTCCAGCTCCCTGCCACCAGAAAAGAGCTGCTATAGATATTTCCATATGTGTAAATCCTTTTTCCTTTTTTTTTTTTAATCTCTTTTTGGATACAGTAGTGGCACTGCTAGGCCAAAGGGTATGCCCTTTGGGCATAGTTCCAAATTACTCTAAAGAATGGTTGAATCAGTTCCCAACTTCACTAACAACACATTAATGTCTCATTTTCCCCACATCCCCTCCAACATTTGTCATTCTCCTTTCCTGTCCTATTAGCCAATCTAATAGGTATGAAGTAGTACCTCAGAATTGTTTCAATTTGCATTCTTCCAATCAACAGCGATTTAGAACACCTTATATGGCTATAGATAGCTTTGATTACTTCATCTGAAAACTGTTCATATCTCTTGATCATTTATCAATTGGGGAATGGCTCCTATTTTTATAATTTTGACTCAGTTCTCTATATATTTGAGAAATAAGGCCTTTATCAGAGAAATTTGCTTCAAATTTTTTTCACAGTTATGATTGCTAAGTGTATTTCCCTCCATCCTATTCCTCCCACCCTGTTTATTCTATCTCTCCTTTCACCCTATCCCTCCCCAAAAGTGGTTTTTTTCCAACTACCACCTCCCCCAATCTGCCCTTCCTTCTATCACCCCCCTTTCTCCTATCCCCTTCCCCTCCTACTTTCCTGTAGGACGAGATAGATTTTTACACCCAATTGAGCGTGTATGTTATTCCCTCTTTGAGTCAATTCTGATGAGACTGATTCACTTACTCCACCCTCTCACCTCCCTCATCTTCCTATCTGCTGTAAAAGCTTTTTCTTGACTCTTTTATGTGAAATAATTTACCCTATTTTTTTTTTTGGTGAGGCAGTTGGGGTTAAGTGACTTGCTCAGAGTCACACAGCTAGTGAGTATTGTGTATCTGAGGCTGGATTTGAACTCAAGTCCTCCTGACTCCAGGGCCAGTGCTCTATCCACTGCACTACCTAGCTGCCTCTTAATTTACCCCATTCTACCCCTCCCTTTCCCTTTCTTCCAGTGCATTCCTCTTTCTCACCCCTTAATTTAATTTTTTTTAGATATAATCCCTTTATATTCAACTCAGATTTGTGCCCTCTGTCTATATATACTAACTGCCCTAATAATGAGAAAGTTCTTGAGTTACAAGTATCATCTCCCCATGTAGGAATGTAAACAGTTTAATTTTATTACATCCCTTATGATTTCCCTTTCCTGTTTACCTTTTTATGCTTCTCTTGGGTCTTGTATTTGAAAGTCAGATTTCCTAATCAGTTCAAGTCTTTTGATGAAGAATGCTTAAAAATTCTCTATTTCATTGAATAACCATTTTTCACCCTGAAGGATTATACTCAGTTTTGCTGGGTAGGTGATTCTTGGTTGTAATCTTAACTCCTTTGCCTTCCAGAATACCATATTCCAAGTTCTTGGATTCTTTAATGTAGAAGCTATTAAATCTTGTGTTATCCTGACTGTGGCTCCACAATACTTAAATTGTTTCTGGCTGCTTGCAATATTTTCTCCTTGCCCTGGGAGCTCTGGAATTTAGTTATAATATTCCTGAGAGTTTTCATTTTGGGATCTCTTTCAGGAGGTAATCAGTGGATTCTTTCAATTTCTATTTTACCTTCTGGGTCTAGAATATCAGGTCAGTTTTCCTTGGTAATTTCTGGAAAGATGATATGTCTAGGTGATTTTTTTGATCATGGCTTTCAGATAGTTCAATAATTTTAAAATTACCTCTCCTGGATCTGCTTGCCAGGTTGGTTATTTTTCCAATGAGATATTTCACATCGTCTTCTATTTTTCCATTCTTTTGATTCTGCTGTATTGTTTCTTCATTTCTCACAGTCATTAGCTTCCATTTGCTCAATTCTAATTTTTAAGGAATTATTTTCTTCAGTGAGCTTTTGTACTTCCTTTTCCATTTGGCCAATTTTACTTTCTAAGGAGTTTTTTAATTCAGTAAATTTTTGTGCTTCTTTTTCCATTCGGCCAATTCTGCTTTTCAAGGAATTCTCCTCATTGGCTTTTTGTACCTCTTTTACCATTTGGCCTATTCTGTTTTTTTAAGGTGTTATTTTATTCAGTATTTTTTTGCATTTCCTTTGCCGCGATGACTCTTTTTCATGACTTTCTTGCATTACTCTCATTTCTCTTTCCAATTTTTCTTACTTAATTTTCTTATTCTCTTACTTGATTTTCAAAATCCTTTTTGAGCTTTCCATGGCCTGAGACCAATTCATATTTTTCTCAGAAGCTTTGGATATTGGAGCTTTAACTTTGTTATCTTCTTCTGATTATGTGTTTTGATCTTCCTTGTTACCATAGTAATTTTCTATGTTCAGAATTTTTTTCCTGTTGTTTGCTCATTTTTTCCAGTCTATTTCTTGACTTTTAACTCTTTGTTAAAGTGGGGCTCTGCTTCCAGGGTGGAGTACACACTATCCCAAGCTTCAGGGGGTTTGTTCAGGTGTTTTCAGAGATACTTCTAGGGACTTGTAATTTTCAGTCTTTCCAAGGTGGTATGATCTAAGGAGAGATGTGTTTACTACTTATTCCTCTGGCCTGTGTTCTGGTCTATGAAGGACCACAAGGGTTCTTTTCTGACCTGGAACTGTATTGAGGGTTCGCTGTGGCTGCAAGTCTCCTCCTCGCCCTAGGACTGCTATCCAGGACTGTGATTTTGATCTGAGTATAGGCAAAGCAACAGAGTCCTGCCTCAGTGCTAGCAAAGAGACCCCTGTAATCTCCTTCTGACTAGTTGTTCCATCTCCTTAATGTCTATGGGTTAAGAGCTCCAGAAATAGCTGCTGCCACTGCTGATTCAGGAGCTCCCAAGGCCTGCTCCTGGTTTGCTGGGGCCTAGTCTGTGTTGGCACAGCCTGTGCCATACTGGGCTCCACTCTCACCCAGCTGCAATAGACCTTTCTTGCCGACCTTCTAAGTTGTCTTTGACTGGAAAATTGTTTTACCTAGTCCTTTTGTAGGTTCTGCCACTTCAAGAATTGTTTTATGGCATCATTTAAAGGTGTTCAGAGAGGTTTTGGGTAAAGCTCAGCTGCTGCCTTTTCTCCACCATCTTGGCACTGCCTCTCAACATGTAACTTTCGAAGTTGTGCTTTTTGTTATTCTGTCCTTCCTTCTGTTTTCTTCCTTCCTTCCTTCCTTCCTTCCTTCCTTCCTTCCTTCCTTCCTTCCTTCCTTCCTTCCTTCCTTCCTTTCTTTCTTTCTTTCTTTCTTTCTTTCTTTCTTTCTTTCTTTCTTTCTTTCTTTCTTTCTTTCTTTCTTTCTTTCTTTCTGTGTTACTCTATCTCCACCTACTGTCTCTCCCTCCTGATCCTTCTAACTCCACTTGGAAAAAGAAAAATGAAAAAACCCTTGTAACAAATATTCAGTCAAACAAAACAAATTATACACTAGCCATGTCTGAAAAATTTCCTTTTCTGAATCTTGAGTCCACTACTTCTTTGTCAGAAGGTAGGTAGCATGCTTTACTATTAGTCTTCTGGAATGGTAGTTTAACCTCATTATTTTGCCCAACCTTTCAGGAATACTACTGATACTTCCTGGGGTTGAGTACACAGTAGGTGCTCAATACATACAAGTTGACTGA
The DNA here is from genome assembly GCF_003287225.1 of Phascolarctos cinereus. NCBI lineage: Eukaryota > Metazoa > Chordata > Mammalia > Diprotodontia > Phascolarctidae > Phascolarctos > Phascolarctos cinereus. The sequence continues at coordinate 78,695,763 of NW_027555736.1, forward strand.
CAGACTGTCTGAACCTGAGAGGAATCCAGGAAAGGTAAATCACAGAATCCTAGAAAGTTCTGGAAGGAACCTTAAAGATTATCTAATATATAGCCCTTTTGGTTTGCAGAAGAAGAGCCTGAGGTTCAGAGAAGTGAGATACCTTACCCAGAGTCACACATTGAACTAGTAGCAGAGCCAGGACTGACTCTTAGGATGATGCAATTAATATCACATGGCTTCCAAAGTAAATTTGACATATGTCAATACTACGATTATTTCTTCTCATAGGATCCTAAATATAGGGCTGGAAGGGACCTTAGACATCATTTAGTTCAGTCCTCTATTTTTACAAATGAGGAAACTGAGGCCAAGAAGGCTAAATGGTTTGCTCAAGGTCATACAGTTGGTTAGTGGAGGAGCTGGGATTTGAACTCAGGTGCCAGGATTCTAAGTTTGGCTCTCATTCCATTGTACCGCACACTGCCTCCTCCCTTGCCTCTTGCTTTGTACTCCATAGATTAGTTGCTATATAAAATAATCTTTTGTCTATCTCTTCTGTTAGACCTTGTAGATAAAGCAATTATATTCCTGGGCAGCCAGTTTAGATTAAGTATATATGACAAACCGGTTTCTAATCCTGCTCCGCATCTTGATCCAAGAAACTGTATATGGAGAGAGAGATGCTTATTTAGGTCAATAATGATTCAGTCTCCCTTGTCCTCTCTGCTTCGGAACTACTAGGCCAAATAAGAAGATGCTCTTCTCTGCCCCGAGTTGCTTCTAGCCTCCAGGATGGAGATGACCAGCTGTGAATTACACAGCGTTTTCTCATAGGAAAGACCAAACCAAACCAAAAACCCTGCCCTAGCTCTGTCACTTACTATGTTACCTTGGGCAAATCCCTTCCCCTCTCTGGGCCTGCTATGTCATCTACAAAACAAGAGAAGTGGGCTAGGCGACCTGTAAAATCGCCTCAAGCTCCAGAAAAGTCTATGATGTATCTTTAGTTCTTGTTCTAAACTAATTGATAATTATCTAATATTATAATTAACTAATTATCAGTTAGTTTATACACAAGAATTTAGAAAGCACCCATGTCAACTCTGCCTAGACATGGCTGTTCACAAAGCAACAATACACTTTGCATGTGACTACTGCTAATATTAACTAGGCCCTGAAGCAGAACCATTGGAGATGTGTGCTTACCTGGCAAAAGGATGTACTCTGCATTAGAATGTAAGTTCCTTGTGGGCAGGGCTAAATCACTTTTGTGTTTGTGTTTCTGGTGCCTAGCATAGTACTTGGCACAAAGTAGATGTTTAATAAACACCTATTGATCGACAGATACAGAACCAGGACTGTCTCCAGACTGGACATTTGATTACTTTGTTTATTTAAGACTTAAATTTACTGTTGCAGTGGAATTGCCAAATGTCCACAGACAGATAGCCTTTGCTTTCAAATAGGAATCAGGGTGATTCCTTCTATTTTTGTGTTTTCTTTGTTTACATGAGAATAAAAAAAAACATCATCCAGATCTGAAAATGGGACCAGCTGTATCCCTCTCCCCACCTCTAGAACAGAACAGACCAGCTCAAATGGTATGGTTTCCCAAAATGTACTGTCAGGGCTATTGGGTTCTGTTGTTAAGAAAGTACCGCCCACAGCCATATGTGCAGGCCTGTTCTTCCCCGCATTGTAGATAGCCTCGTCCTCATTTTTATCTCTCTGAATCAGTATTTCTTAAAGAGCAATCTTTTTAAATTCTAAAACATTTTAAACATGCATAATCTCTCTAAGTTATCATTGTGACATTACAGCTGCAGGAATGGTTATTAAAATACTCACTTGCAAAAAAAAAAAGAGACCTGAGCAGGTTCTTTCCAGGTAGCTATTTATGTACACCTCTGTTTAAGTTCACATAGCATGTCGTAGTGAATAGAAGGTTGGCCTTGGAGTCAGAAAGACCTGTGTTCCTATCCTGCCTCAGACTTATACTAAAAATAGGACCGTGGGCAAGTCCCTTAACCTTTCAGTGCCCCCAGGCAACTCTTTAAAATGAGTTAACAAATGTGACCTGTATCAGTGGAGGGAGTTTTCTCACCAGGGAATTCTTCACATAGACAGAATGGGGTGGGGAGAGAGATGATGGGAGGGAGAAGGATATGGTCAAATGGAAAGAGCTGTGGACTTGGGGTCAGAAGACCTATGTTTTAATCCTGGTGCTGACACTTAGTAGATATGTTACTTCGGGCAAATCATCTTACCTGTATGAGACTCAGTTTCCTGATCCATAAAATGGAAATAATCCTTGCACTATCTACCCACCTCACTCTCAGGGCTGTTGTGTGGCTCAAATGAGGTAATGTATGCAAAACATTTTATAACCCTTAAACTAATATATAAACATAAGCTATTAATTGTGAGATGATAAGCATCTTATGACAGAAACTTCTTATGTATCCTCTAATATCCAATGCAGTGCTAGATGTGTGGTAAAGGTTCGGTAGATACTTGGAAGGTGATAAAAATTCTTTCCAAAAGTTACATATAAACATATGCCAACAGTAATTCCTCCCCAGAATATTGGATCACGGCCTACCTGATATGATAGCTTCGGAAATATTATTAATAGCTCATGGGGATTGGAAGTGCTTCATACGGATGCTTAGTATGATGCTATTACTACAGGCCATAAGCTAATTTCAAACTGGTCTCTAAGGGCATGTTTAGAAGATTAAGCATGAGAGGATGGGATAAGGTTGTTGCTTTTTAAGATAACTATTCAAAAAGCATTTATTAAGTATCCACTATGTTCCAGGCACCTTGCTAGGCCCTGGAGATATAAAAAAAAAAATGAAACTGGCTCAACTCATTTTAATTTGGGTATGAAATTTCAAGATGCCGGACAGGTTCCTTGGGAAGGCTTTAGAGTCAGGCTGTGAATTCCATATCTAGTCTCTGTGTCTCTCATGGCCCCTTGTAGACTGGGTCTAAGCACAGAGTGGCCATTGCCTTGAGTTTGTTAGCTTTGGAATCTCCCATTTCCTCCTACCCCAATTCAAGTCAAGCCTTGAGCCACCTTAATCAAGGTCTTCCTTCTCATTGGGCAACAGCTTCATTTTCTTTGACTTACCATTGTCTGCTTTCATTGGGGCTGGGAGAATAGGTCTAAGATGAATAGGTTGAAAAAGAGGTATTATGGCCTAATAGATAGTAAGCTGGCCTCGAATAGGTAGGTTCAGGTTCCAGCTCTATGTATACTGGTTAAACTCTGAGCACTCTCTCTAAGAAACTCTTTAAGACTATAAATTGTAAAGAAGATGCTTATCTACATTGGTACAGGGAGTCCCCCACTGGGAGGTCACTATATCAATGAACCATCATTCTTCTGCCTACATGGGTTGAAACTTAAATCTATAAATAAAAACATAAATCAACTCCTGAAACAAGTTGACCTTGACCTTGAAATACAAGATCAGAAGGAGCACAATGAAGGAACACTTAACCTGCAATTAAAAATCTCAGAAGTCCTGGGTTTCAGCCCTTACTTTCTGTGTCTGGGTTTTAGTTTCCTCATCTATAAAACGAGAGGATTCATTTCCAAGGTCCTTCCCAGCTCTAATCCTGTGATTGGCTTTAAGTCTTGAAGCAGAAAGTCAGGAAGGGTATTTGGGTTCCAAAATGCCAACAGAATTCGAAACACTCCTCAGCAAGTAGGATTTTCAAATGTTGGCCAAAAGGAGAAATTGTAAGGGAATAAAAATCTCACCTAATTTTCAGTTAATTCTCATAATAGCAGATTACTGGCATGAAGAGCAAGCTAATAATCTCCTCACATTCAGAGCTAAGTAAATTCCAGCAAGCAAAACCAGTTCATAGATTTATTAGCCAGTCTAAAAACATAAGAACAAAGCCAGGAACAAAAAGGCATCTGAAACCTCTCTGAGAAAGCCAATATGAGCAAAGAATCAAACAAGGAAAATGCAAATCAACGAGGAACTGGGCTGTGCTGATCTTTGACGGTGATTTCTTAGTGCCTTTTCTATGCCCAGACATTCTAGCTGGGAGAAGGAGGGCCTCTAGTTTGGCAAGCAGGTAATGATAACCTTTCCAAAGTCTTGACATGTAGCTTTTTAAAAAAGATATGATTCGTCCTTCCCACCAATCAGTAACTGTCTATAGCCAAAGATGGTATGGTGTGAATTAAATTTGAGGCTGGGATGTCCACCTCACTTGATTTTTTTGGTGACCAGACTCAGTTGCCTTTGTTCCTTTTTAATATCTTCTGACGGTCAGTGGTGACCTAAGACTTTCAGGTATGTTTCTACACATGTTGTTTGTATTCTGCCCATGGTAGCTAAGGTCCAGGGGTCTTTGCTGTTCCCTCTCTCCTGCTATTCTCTGGGTCAGCCTCAGCAGCAGCAGCATACTGATGATGAACTTAGGATCAGCTTAACTAGTGCTGGGACTGAAAAGGGCAGAAGGAGCCATGAGTTTTAGGACTAGCCTCTCTGGTATAATCTTCTGTCCCTAAATAGTGGCAGGTGCTAACCCTGGTCCCTTCTCTCCTATAACCTATTTCAATGACTGGAGGGCTGATACAAGTGACCTTGTTCAGTTAAAATGTGCCAAGTGCTAAAAATGATAAGGAATTATACAGCTGATGCTAACAGGGCCTCCCCTAGAGCCCAGGGTCAAATTATGAATTTTGACCAAATTTATGTTTGATTCCAACCCCTTTTAGTAACTCCTTCTCCCTATCTGCCCTAGGAATGCCAACACCCTAGGCTGTCCTTCCAGAACTGATTTCTTCCCTCTTCCCTCTGGTTCCCCCACCAAGGCATACCCCTACCTTTTTAGCTCTTATTTGGCTCCATATAGATTGCCAGAAGAAATTCAATCAAACTTTTTAGCCTAGTGCCCTGCCCAGTTTTTTTTACACTTCTCTCCTCCATGTGTATTATGTTTAAGCCAAACTGGACTATTCACTGTCCCCCGCAGATATCCTATGCTCCAAGCCCTCATTCATGCTGCTCCTTATACCTGAAATGCCCTCTCTACGTTCATTTTCCCCTTGAAATTTTCCCCACCCTTTAATGCTCAACTTAGTAAGAAATAATTCTTCGCCCTTTGGACCTTGCCTAGTGCTTGACATATCTCTCCTGAATCATTTTGTATTTCAGTTGTTTGTATTTATATTTTTCTAAATCTTCAGAAATTTATAAAACAGTTCTGACCTACCACCTCACAGCTATCAGAGAGGCTAATATGACAAAAAAAAGAAAATATTGGATGTTGAAGAAGATGTGGGAAAACTGGGACACTAATGCACTGTTGGTGGAGTTGTGAACTGATCTGACCATTCTGGAGAGCAATTTGGAACTATGCCCAAAGAGCTATAAAACTATGCATACCCTTTGATCCAGGAATACCACTGCTAGGTCTATATCCCAAAGACATCCAAAAAAGGGGAAGGGACCTATTTGTACAAAAATATTTATAGCAGCTCTTTCTGTGGTGGCTAAGAATTGGAAATTGAGAGGATGCCCATCAATTAGGGATGGCTAAACAAGCTATGGTATATGATTGTAATGGAATATTATTGTGCTATAAGAAATGACAAGTGGGATAATTTTGGAGAAACCTGGAAAGACTCACATGAACTGATGTATAATGGAATGAACAGAATCAGGAGAATGTTGTACACAGTAACAGCAATATTGTTCAATGAAGAATTGTGAATGACTTGGCTATTCTCAGCAATACAATGATCCAAGACAATCCCAAAGGACTAATGGTGAAGCATACTATGTGCCTCCAGAGAGAGAACTGATAGTGTTTGAATACAGATTGAAGCGTGATATTTTTCAATTTCTTTCATTTTTTTCTTTTATTCAAGTCTTCTTGTACAAAATGACTAATTTTTAGTCATGACCGTTTTACATGATTGCACATGTATAACCTACATCTGATTGCTTACTGTCTCAGGGAAGGGGAGGGAAGGGAGAGAGGGAGGGATAGAATTTGGAACTCAAAACTTTAAATAAAAATGGTTTAAAAATTGGGGGAAAAAAGTAGCACAGTATCCCACGTAAATAATAAAGACAGTCAATTTCATTTAATTTTCATTCGAGCAGGGCAGCTGTTAAAATTTTGTACTTGTTTCAAGTCTATAATATTAAGTATTTTACCTAGTATAATATGTATTGATTTATCTCTTGAAGTTAGCCACAGCAAATAAATACATGCATAATCTACTATAAATTTTTCACTTCCCAAAAATGTTTCTTTTGATTTTTTTTCACTTTGATAAATTTATTAATCATAGATAATTTTAGAATGGTAATAAAAGCTCCAGTTTTTAATGTAAAAAAAAATCTCCAGAAATTTAAACCAGAAGGAACCTTAGAAGCTAGCTAATTTAACCTCTTTATTTGATAGCTGAGGTAACTGACATGTAGAGAAGTTAAACGACTTATCCAAGGTCACACAGTGTGAGGAGCAAAGCTGGTATTTGAACATTGGTGTAGTCACCACAAATACACCCTTCTTTCCATCTCACTGTATTCCTCTATAAGACTTTGAGATTAATTGACAATGAGGATCATGTTTTATTTAACCTTTTTCGCAATCTTATTTAATCTTACCTAGTGCTTACCACAGTTCTCAGTACATAGCAAATGCTTAACAAATTTTTATTGAAATTCTCATTTCCTATTGAAACTTATCTGCAGGGCAGCTAGTTGGTGCAGTGGATAGAGTACCAGCCCTGGAATCAAGATGACCTGAGTTCAAATCCAACCTCAGACACTTACTTGCTGTGTGACCCTGGGCAAGTCACTTAATCCCAATTGCCTCAAAAAAAAAGGAAGAAAGAAAGAAAAAGAAACTTATTTGCCCTATGTCTCACTCCCTCAAAGCTATATCTTGTCTTTTAAGGAATCAAAAAGTTACAGAATGTTAGATTTGAAAGAGACTTTAGAAGTCAATCCCTGCTCATTCTATATATAAGGAAACTGAGGCAGAGAGGGGGGAGGGAATAGCTTGTCAAACTCACCCAGCTAGCTAATATGACAACATGTAATAATGAGGAGAAGCTAAAAGCCTTCATCCCACTTCAGGCTACTGCCATGAGACAGCTGGAAAGTCCTTCTTTTCATCTACACTCCAGTGACCGTGGCAAGATCCTGGTTTCCCAACCATAGTACTGCTGCTTAGGTCATATAGGAGCCCTTCAATTGGCTGCCCTCACTGTGGCTTCCAAAGCATCTTTGGTTCCTGGGTTCCCTGTGGCCATAGAACTGAGCATCCCAGTCTCCAGTCAGGAGGCTGTACTAATACTGAATTATAGAAGGCAGGACCACCGGTGGGTGAGTGTACCCTATCAAGATACGGTCTTCTCCCAGAAAAGCTAATGGTGACTAGTACTATCTCGAGAGTACAGTAAATCAGACCAACTGTTCTGTGTCCTGGCTGTAGGGCTGGGCAGTGACTCAGGAAGGCAGCCAGTGTGGGGGTGGGGGAGTGGCAGGGAATGGCAGAAAGAGATGCATCCTGAGATGGTCCTAGAAAAGACATGAAGTTCCTACTTATAGTGGGACTACAACTTCTCTCAACACAAAGGCAAGAGAGGGAACATGTGGACTAGTGAGGGAAGGGACTTAGCATGGAAGGCGGGAGTCCTGGCTTCTAGTGCTGGCTCTGCAACACATCATCACTGTGTGACCTCTCTGAAGGTCTGTTTCCCCTAACCATAACAGTCTATGCTGTAAATGCCTCCCCTTCCCAGACTGTTTTTTTTTCTTCCAGGAGATCCCTTAAGGGATTCCAGTGATTTGGGGAAAATTTTTGTCAATCTTGTCCATCATGCTGTGAGTCTGCATGAAATACAAATATTTAGAATGCTGTCCTTTCTCCCAGCTGGGCCACATCTAGAATATTATGATCTATTTTGGGCACCGCATTTTTGGTGAGAGACAAGTTAAAGTATATCCAGTAGAGAGTGATGAGGCTGGTGAGAAGGTGTTGTTTGAAATTCAGTTGAAAGAACCATTTAGCTCAGAGAAAGAGAAGATTAGGTATGTAGAGGTAGGAGTTGGGGAGAAGGGAGGGTTACACTTTTCAAATATTCTAAGGCTATGTTATAGAAGAAAGATTAAATTTATTCTGCGTTGTCCCAGAGAGAAGAACAAGGAATAACAGGGGGAAGTTATAGGGAGGCAGATTTCAATTCAGTATCAGGAGAACTTCCTCAGAATTTGAGCTATCTAAAACTGGAACGGACTACCTCAAAAATCAGGGAATCACTAGAAGATTTCAAATGGAATTTGTCTAATCTAGGGGTGGGAAACTTGCGGCCTGGAGGCCACATGTGGCCCTCTGGGTTCTCTGGTATGTCCTTTTGACTGAGTCCAAGTTTAACAGAACAGATCCTTGATCTGTTCAATGAAGTTTGGATTCCATCAAAGAGCCCGAAGGTTTCCCACCCCTGGTCTAATCCCTTCTCTGGAATTTTAAAGAGGGAATTCTTGCTTCGGGTAAGAACTGAACAAGGTTATCTCTTGAGTCCCTTCCTACTCTAAGGTTTTTTCATTCTATGAGTCATACAGACTGTAATCTCCTCGAGGGCAGGAATCATGTCTTATTATCTGAGCACCTAAGACAAGTACTTGCATATGGTGTTTGTTAAATGAAATGGAACTCTATTTCACTTGTATAAAAAGGTTGGGGGGTTGGAGGGCGAGGAGAGCCTTGCCTCGTGGGCTACCCTCCACCCTGCATCACCATTAGAGGGAAGGCCTTTGCCCCGACCCAGATTTATCATGCATTTTGGTTGGGTGGCCCACACAGAAAGCTGGCAGCTGCAACTGGCTGATATTGATGGCCTGTTAAGTAACCGCTTCCAGTGCTCTTTAGAGAGGAGGGCTGAAAGAGAATCCCTTCTCTCGCTTGTGAAGGAAGGTCTGGGTAAAGGGCTGTGGAGGAGGATGTGCCAGGGTCCAGAGCATGCCCTCCATGTAGACAGAGTGAATGGGAACCTCCACAGCTGATCTTGAGCCCCTGCCTGCCATGGCACTCCAGATCCCTGCTGCCCAGTCACTCCCTAATTAGGTTATGAGCTCCTGGAGAGCAAGGGCTGTCTGGTACTTCTTTTGTCCTGCCTGCCGAGTACATAGTTGGCTTTGTTGAGTTAGATTGAATTGAATGGAATGTGTTCCCAGTTAAGGTCATAAGACTCTCTCCATTCAGGGCTGTAGCCATTTTAGAGTATTTGGGGCACTGCTTCGTTTATCTGGGGATGTTCAGGTCCCAGCTGGAAGCCTTCCCCAACCCTCCCTTCCCGCCTTCCCCATCCGTCCATCCACACCACTATAGTGAGGGAAGGCAGAGCGAGGATTCTCTGGCCTCCATTGTTACTCAGACATTTCCAGAACAGCAGTGAGCACTTGGCATCTTCAGAGTGCAACTTAAGACCTACTCTTTGTATTGAATCAGAAAAACGTATCTAATGACTTCCAGTGTTCCTGCCTCCTCTATCACCAGTTTGCTGAGTTAGGCTCAGACCAACTGCAGAGGTGCTTTGTAATTCTATCTAGGGCCCCATTCAATTCAATGAGAAACACTGATTAAGTATCTATTGTGTGCAAGGCACTATCTAGGTGTTAGAGATAAAATAAAAGCTAGCATTTATGTGGCACTTTAAGATATTACAAATATTATCTCATCTGATCCTCACAGTAATCCTGGGAGGTAGGTGCTGTTATTATTCCCATTTTGCTGATGAGAAAACTGAGGCAAAGTGAGGTTAAGTGACTTGCTCAGGGTCACATATGAAGTATCTGAAGCTGGATTTGAACTCAGGTCTCTCTGACTCCAGGTCCAGTACTTTATTTAAGGTACCACCCAGCCACCTCTATTTATTATGTAAAAAGACAAAAGGAGGAAAACATGCATTTATTAAGTACTACTATGTGCCAGGCACTTTACAAATATTATCTCACTTGATCCTCACAACAACCCTGGGATGTAGGTGCTATTATTTTCGTCCTTTTACAGATGGGGAAACTGAGGCATACAATGGTTAAGTGACTTGTCTAGGGACACACATCCAGTAAGTGATGGAAGCGGGACTTGAACTTAGGTCTTCTTGACTCTAGGTCCTGCGCTGAATCCACTGAGCCACCCAGCTGCCCCAGGAAATAGTACCTACTCTCGAGAAGTATACATAGTTTGCATCAGTAATGAATTCATAAACAATGACCTCATTTCCATTTTTACTTTTAGATATTGTTTCTGAATTTATCTCGAAATATGATTTTTAACATGTTGGGTCCTAAGTCATTTTTCTGCTGTAGGATCTTCCTGAAGAGGCAATCAAGTATAGAATATAAAGCAACAGACTTGAAGTCAGGAAGACTGGGGTCTGAATCCCAATTCTGACCTTTTTCCTGTTGTGTGACCATGGGCAAATCCTTTAACTTAAGCATCAATTTTCTAATCTCTAAAATGGGGATAATGCCCAGAGGACTTACCTTACAAGGTGGTTGTGATGGTCAAAGGAAAACAATGTATGGAAAACATTTTGCAACTTGAAGGTAGTAGAAGAGTGTTAGCTCTCATTAGTGTCTGTAAAAGGAGGAGGCTGGACTGTCTTCCAGGTCCCTCCCTGCTCTAAAACCCTGTCATCTTATTCCAGGATGTAGTTCAAGGCTCATATGACTCTCTAAGTAATTCACTTACTGAGGAAGTATCTGTGAGGCACGAATAGAGTTTTGGTTTGATTATAAATTCTACCCAGAACAAGTTTGCTTGGCATCATTCAGAAAAAGCAGCCATGAGGATGAATTTGTTTTGTACTTTTTCAGCCACTTGTTTATGTGCTATATAGACATGTGCTGAAGCTACATTTTTAATATGAGTTAATACCAAGTTCAGGTTTACACAGATTGGAGAATAAAAGCAAAATCAAAGATTTCAACGGTCAATCCTCAATTATCCAGGCTGACAGAGGTGGGCTGTGATTTTGGCAACTCCAAAATTATTTTTTTCCTCATGGTTTCTTTGTAAGAATCACATTCTTTAGACCAATATTCAAATTAATTTTTAATCGCTTCAGAACACCCAAATGAATGCACATTAGATGCAGGAGAAGACAGGAGATGGTCCAGATTTTAAAATGACCCATAATATTCTGGATGATCCCTACACAAATAACCAGAGAGTTGACTGAATATTCAATCATCAAGAAGAAGAAGAAGTAACACACAACCTCTGTACTTACAGGTGGATTAAAGACTTTAGGCCCCGAAAACTATGTCTTGAGATTGACTTGATGTTGTTGTTTTCTATGAATCTGCAACAGGTTATAACTTTTTAGTCAAACAACGACAGCAGCTGGGAAGCTCGTGTACTGAATTGTGATGAGAAACCCAAGAGGCTCACTTACAGGTACTCAAGGTGAGGGAGGCCGATGAAAGCGTCATCGCTGATTACATCAAAGGAATTTGATGTGAACAACCTGCAGAGAAGAAATATGGTTTGAAATTTGTAGCTGTGAAAACGGCAACCATCACCAGGTTTTCTGTCTCTAATCCCTGTGCTCAGTATGGAAAACACCTGCTGCCTGCCTCCTATGATGTATTCTTTCGGGTAATTTCTGAAGCAGCTTTTGCAACCCCAAATTGTCTAGCTATAAAAAGCTTGTAGCACATGTGCTGATCCATCTCCCTCACTGTCTTGTACACACACACACACACACACACACACACACACACACACACACACACACACACACACATCTCCTCTCTCTCTCTCTCTCTCTCTCTCTCTCTCTCTGTATCTCTCCCTCTTTGTCTTTCTCTCCCTCTCTGTGTCTCGATATCTCTCTGTTTCTGTCTCTCTGACACACACACTTTCTCTCTCTCTCTCTCTCTCTCTCTCTCTCTCTCTCTCTCTCTCTCTCTCTCTCTCTCTCTCTCTCTCCCTCTTTCTCTGTGTCTCTGTATCTCTCTCTGTCTCTTTCTCTGTCTCTCTGTCTCTGTCTCTCTCTGTCTCTGCCTCTCTGTCTGTCTGTCTGTCTCTGTCTCTCTCTCCCTCCCTCTCTGTGTCTTGGTATCTCTCTCTGTCTCTGTCTGTCTCTCCATCTCTCTGTCTCTGTCTCTCTCTGTCTCTCTCTCTCATACACACACATACACACATACTTTCTCTCTCTCTCTCTCTCTCTTCTCTCTCTCTCTCTCTCTCTCTCTCTCTCTCTCTTTGTCTCTCTCTCCCTTTCTGTGTCTCGGTATCTCTCTGTTTCTGTCTCTCTGACACACACACTTTCTCTCTCTCTCTGTATCTCTCCCTCTTTGTCTTTCTCTCTCTCTGTGTCTCGATATCTCTCTGTTTCTGTCTCTCTGACACACACACTTTCTCTTTCTCTCTCTCTCTCTCTCTCTCTCCTCCTCCTCCTCTCTCTCTCTCTGTGTCTCCGTATCTCTGTCTGTCTGTCTCTGTCTGTCTGTCTGTCTGTCTCCCTCCCTCTGTCTCTGTGTGTCTCGGTATCTCTCTCTGTCTCTGCCTCTCTGTCTGTCTGTCTCTCCGTGTCTCTCTGTCTCTCTCTCTGTCTCTTTGTCTCTCTCTCTCTCTGTCTCTGTCTCTGTCTCTCTGTCTCTCTGTCTCTGTCTCTGTCTCTGTCTCTCTCTCTCTCTCACACACACACACACACACACACACACACACACACACACATTTAATAGCTCTCACTGCACACAAACATTTATCCTTATGCTCAAAAGTTACAGTTGAAGTTACATTCGAGGAAGGCAAGACCACTCAATGAGCAAAACCAATAGCTTGGAGTAGAAAATTATTCCAGAAATTCCTCTGCTTGGGATTTCTGACAACCAGAGCAGCATCTGACTAGCCAGTGGGGTTCCTGACCAGGTGGCCAGGGATGAACCAATAAGGTAGCATGTTAAGTGGTCAGGTGAGAAGACAAGCGGCCAAGCCATCTGTACCAGTTAAATAAGTAGTCATTAAACATTTTTTTGAGAGGGAAGTCAAGCATAAAATGAAGGATGAAGCAAAAAACCATAAGCCCATTTTCTTCTTAAACAATGCAAGCACCACTGGCATTTTGTCAAACTGACATCCACATTCAGAATCAGGAAACATTTTAAAAGCCACTTATTAAATGTAATATACACTATCAACCACAACACAATGGCGAGCTCTTTAAAGAACATTTCAGATATTCTGGAGTAGAAACTTACAGACAAAAATGGGCTAATTTTACACAGTAAAAGTATTAATCTGGAAGAAGCCATGTGGCATATGGATGGAGAGCAGGCCTCCCCGTCAGGAAGCTCTGGATTCAAGTCCCACTTCAGAATACACTGGCTGTGTGATACTAGGTGAGTCATTCAACTTCTCAGTGCCCTGGGCACCTCATTATTACTGACCATAAACTGCTGAGCAGGTACCACTCTCTATGGGGAGAGAGAGTTTATTAATTAGAAGTTTCTTAGCAATTAAATTACAGTTCCTTTAAAAAAATAACTCACATTTCTATGTTGCTTTAAGTTTTACTGAGCATTTTCCATACAACAACACTGTGCGATAAGAATTTAGGCAGTAAGTTTCTGGAACTTATACCCCTAAAGGTGGTTCTGGTTGAAAATGTAGCTTCAAAAAGATTTTTAGCTAAATTAATAGATGACATGATGGTTTCAGATAGAAGCTAGAACGTTCAGGGAATGTCCCTGAGGTTACCATCAAGGAGGACAATAATGATCTTCCTCAAGATGTCCCTGGGTGTCCCTGCCAGAAATAGAGTTGTGATTTGAGTGAACTGTGGGCCTGATTCTCTCTGTCAATTCTTATGTCAAAATGACTAGCTCAGTCAGCAGAGGACTCAGGTTCAGGGTTGAGGGTGTGAGCCCTTACTTTGGACTCCACTCTCAGAGGTCCTGTGAGGTAAAAAAAGAGCAAAGGCCTTCACGTGGGGCTCTGCTCCAACTCTCTTAGTAATGCTACAATGGGCAAATCACTATATTTCTCTGAGCCTCAGTTTCCTTCTCTGTAAAACTGAGAGTTGTGCCAGATGATCTCTTAATGTTCCTCCAGCTCTAAGATTCCGTGATTCTTATGTCCTTTCCTTAAAGTGTTTTGATTAATCCCCCAGCTCCCCACCCCCAATCTGGCCCCCATCTACTTTTTCCCATGGTTTTAAGCCCAAGGGCTCCATCATTATCTGACAAAGAAATAAACACAGGAGAACAACAACAAGTCAATGAAGTATTTCTAGTGGGTCATGGGGTAAGACTATGTTGATATTTCAATAAACCATGAATTCTTACCAGTGGCTTTAGAGATCCATGGGAGAGTGGGGGTGGAGAGTGGCCCAAATGAGGATAATGATACTAGACCCTAAAAAGAGAAAGTGATTGGATCTCTAGCTGAGGACCAGGGAAAAATGTCCAGCCTCTAGTAGCTCTTTGGTTTGTCTGTCACCTTAGCTTAGCCAATAGTGGGGACCTAAGGGTGGATCCACTTCAGGAATATAGGTTTAGGACAAGGGATCGAGAGCCTCTGGGAGAAGAAGCCTTTGTAGGAGGAGGCTCAGATTTAGGGGAGTCTGTCTTGGCCATGCCTCAAGGCCTACATGTCAATAGTTTGTCAAGGGCTCAACCAACGGAAAGATGTCATCTCCTTCCAGAGACTGGAAAGAGCTGGGAGAGGGGCAAGAGAAGGTGAGCTGCTTCGGCTGGAGCCAAACCATGTGGGACTCCAGGGCAGGGGGAAGGAGACAGCAATCTTGAGAGAGAGAGAGAGAGAGAGAGAGAGAGAGAGAGAGAGAGAGAGAGAGAGAGAGAGAGAGAGAGAACTTTGGGAACAGATAAGGAACACTTGTTTCTTACTGGGACTTTGGTGGGGAAGCGCAAATACACAATAGGCTTTCAGTATCCTTAGCCGGTGGGCTAAGGGTAAAGTGATGCACGATGACAGAGCCAGGCAGCTGAGAAAAAAAGTATTTGCCTAAGAGCAGACTCCTGTGTGCCATATTGAAACCTGGAACAGCAAAATTATAGAAGACTGTGAAGGGCATCCAGATTTCATCACCGTGGAATTAGACTTGAGTTACCATAGAGCCCAAGAGACCTTTAAAGAGTGACAATGACAAATTGGAGAATGCACAGAGAAGGGCAACTGGGATGGCTAAAGCCATGTTATAAGAGGAAAAGCATGGGGTTATTTTACTACCAAAGAAAAAACTTAGACATGACCTTAGCCAAACTTAAGTGGGGGAGGAGTAGAGCTGATTGTTGTTCTCAAATATCTGAAAAGCTATCTTGGAAGAAGGAGGAAACTTATAAGGTATGATTCCAGAGGGAATAATTAGGAGCATTGGGGAGTAAAAAGAATAAAAATTTGTCTCAGCCAAAAGAAGAATTTCCAAATCATAACAGCTATCCAAAAATGGAACTGGTTGCCTAATGAGGTAGTGAGCTTGCCATCATTGGAGATGTCTGAGCAGAAGTTGAGTGATTGACGATTCATCCAGTTTGTTGTGAAGAGCATTAATATATGAGGTTAGGATAGATGGTCATCACCTATAAGAGCTGTTCCAACACTGGAAGTTCTATAAACCTAATTTGGTTCATAATATGGTCATTACTACTACAATTATTACAGGGAAGCAGTGGCAATATAATCATTCCCCAGAAACAATGAAACAATGAACAAAATCTTTTTTCTCTTTTAGTGCTTTCATCTCCCCCATCACAAAGCAGAGATTTTGATCATTTGAATTCTCTAACACAAATACCCTATCCCTTTCAGCGTCTGAAAAGGAGCTTTGTTTCCATCTGTTTCTATTTGACAACTAGAGAGGACCTTTTCTTACTCACTGGAAGGGAGGAAGATAAATTGAGATGGGTCATATAACTAGCAACTCACTACAACCTTAAAATACAGCTGTCTTGCCTTTTGGGGTCTGCTCTTCTCAAGAAATTCTCGGCACTACACTGATTCAGTCTCTCCTAGCTTTACAGTATCACTCTAGTATTATCATTACTTCCCTTCTTCAATCTGGATTCCCTTCCTCCTCAGTGTAGTGGAAAGAATAGGGTGAATGAAACTGTGCTTTATTCTCTGGTTGGGGAGCGGGGTGGGATTTAGGGGAGCAAGACAAAATGACTACATAAGTTTGAAACCTGCAGAGAGCATTAATGTGCCAAGACCTGGCTTGTTGATGCACCAGCATAGGTAGGAGGGGGAAGATGGTTTACAGGGTAAAGGAAATCCCTTGCACCCTGTGGCAGCATAGAGAATGGTCCCTGTTTTAGCTCCAAAGTTGTGGGAAAGAAATTTAAGGGATTTTTGTTTTGAGATGAATTCCCTATATAATGGCTTCTCACCTCACATTTTAACATTTCAGTGTTTCAGATGACCAAGATTTCATCAGTGTGAGCCTGCTTCCCCTGGCACAGATCACAACCCCTCTATACCTTTGCAGACAGTTCTTTGTAAGTTGGTGTCACTGAAAGTATTCTTCATCTATGGCCAAACCTCTGGGGATAGCTCTGTCAGGTCCTACCAAGCTAGAGAGACTGAGGATAAGCCCCATGTCTGTTCTCTAAGGACTAACCCAGTTAAGATCTCACCTTATGGTTTCAGAAAATAGCAAGATTAGTCAGTCATCAGTGACTAAGTCATTAAAGTGTGCCATTGTAACCATCTCTAGCAGCTTTCTGCAGCTGGGGACCTTTGATCTGTCTGATGTTGACACATTCTCTAGTGGTCAAGATGGAGGAGGAAAAGATAAAGACATGCATGGAAATTGTTCCCAGTCCTGCTATTGTGCAAAAGTTGCCCAAGAGTATGCCTGTAATTTCAAATCAGACATTCCAAGTTGCCAGAGTAAACAACTCCCATCACGTGTTCTACTTCTGCCCAACCAGTTCTCAAGGAGACTGACAAATTGGACATTTGTGGGTAGAATTTGGCCTAAATATTTACATGATAAAAAACAAACATTATATTCAAGTCTTGGGGGACTATATGGATGATGTCCACTGAATAAGGCAGTAACAATCACGACAGTCTTTAAACTCTACATGTGGAGTTAATGAAGTTCTAGATCTATAGCATATGATGTTGTACACTATGAAAAATAAAATGCTAGGTCTCCCTAAGCTGGAAGTATAGCAACTACTCACAGGTCCAATTCTAACATACGTCGTCACAGAAGCTTTCACCTGCTTTATTTTTCTGACATTGGCCAGATTGCCCCTCCTTAGGGAACATGGCCCCTAGAGGCTCCCAAACTGGTATCAAACTTACTTATAGGTATCCAATCAGCTTTAGTCCTATTGCAGCTCAGAAGTCCTGAGTTTGGGCGAAGCACCAGCCTTAGCCTTTTCAGCAGCAGAGATTACAGGCACGCACCAACCGTGTCTGGCCACTACATCCCTATGCCACATAGAGGGTACGTAATATATGTTTGTTGATTGATTTTTTTAAAAAAAATATGCTGTTATTTCTTAATATCGACTTTCAGGATCAGATTTTCATCTCACCTGTCTTTTGGAGGCAATTGAGGTTGTTCCATATTTTAAACACAGTTTTATATACTATCGTCTGTGGACATAAACAGTATAGAATATCACTTTATATAAATTGAATAAAGCTCTAGCCCATTTTTGGCTATTTTCTTTCAAGATGTTCTAAAGCCCTTCAAAACCCGGCTCCAACCCACCTTTCCAGGCTTTTTTATGTTATTCTCTTCCATGTGCTCTATGTTTCAGTCAGACTGGACTTCTTGCTGTATGTCATATATAACATTCCATCTCCCAACTTCGTGCCTTTTCTCTGCTTTGTAGAAACCATAGTTTCCTTTGAAGTTTAGCACAAACACTGTCCTCTCTATGAGATCTTTTCCTGATTTTCTTAGCCACTTATGCCCCCCCTTGAAGTTACCTGATATTTAATTTTTATATATCTGGTGTATACTCACACATGTGCCTTCCATTTCCCTTCATAGAATGCAAGTTCTTTGAGGACTGTTCATTTTTTTGTCTTGGTATCCCTAGCACCTAGAAATGTGCCTGGCACAGAATGGGCATTTATGGTCCTTTCTGTGTTGTTCAGTCATTTTCAGTTGTGTTCAACTCTCCATGACTGCATTTAGAGTTTTTTTTGGCAAAGATACTGGAGTGGTTTGCCATTTCCTTCACCAGCTCATTTTACAGATGAGGAAACTGAGGCAAACAGGGTTAAGTGACTTGCTTAGGGACACACTGCTAGTAAGTGTCTGAGGTCAAATCTGAACTTGGGTCTTGTGACTTCAGAGCCAGCACTTTATCCACTGCATCACTTAGCTACCCCTATACCACATAGAAGGTACTTAATAGATGTTTGTTGATTGATATAACAAAGGCCTGCCATGATACATATTATCATAATACATGGATTTAGAAATGGATCAGATCATGACTTTCAAATATAAAGACATCAAAAAAACTTGATCTAACATTGCCGACCTGTAAAATGCTTTGGTACTGTCCTCTGACACCTATACCATAAGAGACTTCCACTATATATTAATACTATGCAAATGAACTTCCTTCTCTAACTCACAGAGCAGAAAGGCAGGATCTGTGAGTTTGTATAGCCCTCGAGCTCCTCAGAACAGGGGCTATCTTCTGTCTTTATCTATGCATTTAGCAAAGTGTCTGACACATAATGAATTTGGTTTTTCTTCTATGTTCTGTAGAGGAAATGGTATCTCTGCTACCTTTGCTCTAGCTTGCACAAGCCTGGAATCTTCCTCTGGGGCAGTTCTATGACAGCTCTCATTTTAATGCTCCTTCTTAGAGAGTGTTTACAAAAATGTCTTAGCCAGCAGCCAAATGAGCTCAGTATGAGAAGAGATGGGAAGTAGATGGGAAGGGAAACCTCCTTCTATACTCAGAAATTACGTGTTCCCCAGTACAACAGGGAGAATTAGGCAAATTGTGTTTGTTATCCATGAATTATAGGTAGCAGTCCGTTGAAACAATCCTCATTAAAACATCCCTGTCTGTGAGATGAAGCTGAAGCTTGGGCCATTTGCCAACAGAGAACAAACATTGCTTTGTTAGTATGGACATACTACTTCTTATTTAATGAAAAAATACCATGTAATAGATGCCCTCATAAATCCCTGTCCATTTAACAGCCAATTTATCATACATGCAAGGTGTAAGTCAACTTAGCATATAGATTGACTTGGATTTTCTGTACAAAAATCCCAAGTTTTGACCTATATTTGGTTCAAGTTGTCCCACTGACTTTAGCAGATTGTGAGGAGCTGCTAGGAACCAGGGTGGGCTATGCTCACATCTGGGGGTCAGATCACATCTCTAACACTGTGTTCATTTCTGGGTACTGTATTTGAAGGGGGATTTTGACAAACTGCAATGTGGCCAGAAGGTCATAGGGATAGTGAGGAGTCAAAACACCATGACATATGAAAAGCAGTTGAAGGAAGTGTGGTCACTTAGCTAGTAGGGGAGAAGAATGAGGTGAGATATAATAGCCATTTTGAAAAATTTGAAAAAATATCAAATAGTAGAGGGAATAAATTTCTTCTATGTTGCTTCAGAGCACAGAATCAGGACTAACGGATGGAAGTTACAGGAAAGGAGATTTGGGATCAACATAAATAAGAGCTTTGTAATAATTAGAGCCATCTTCCAATGGAACAGTCTGCTTCAATAGTGAATTCCTTGTCATTGGGAGTATTCAAACAAAGGCTGAATAAGAGATACCATAGAAGGAATTTTTGAATTAAATACAAGGCTGAAATGGATGACTTCTAAGGCCTCTTCTCTCCTGACCTTGATTCACTGAGATAATCTCTAATCTCCCCACCAATTCTAAACCAACTCTAGAGTCTGTGATTCTAACTCCAAAATCTACATCTCCAGTCCCAATCCCTGATCCATGCTCCAGTCCCACATAGCTCTGGCTGCTCAGAGACCATCTCCACTTGGATATAATAATACTCAAACATGTATCAGCAGTGGGGTGTGGGTATCCAGCAGATAACTGGTCAAATTAAGGAACCAGGAAGGGAGGAAAGGTGGAGAGCCTAACTTATGCTAAAGGCTATCAAGGGAACTGATGAGTGGGCACAGTTATTAGGAATTAGTGGCTGTCAGAAACAAGAGAAGATTCTGCAGGAGGATGAGAGTAAGGGGAAAATATTTGTCCCAAGCTTAATGGTCAGGGGTAAGGAATCTATAAGAGCGTAAAAGAATATATGAGCAGAAAGTGGGAAAGCAGAAAAATAAGTCACTGAAGCATTGTTGCCCCTACTTCTTGGACTTTTTATTTCCCCTGCAGGCCAGCTCCCAGAGGAGTTGATTGGGGTCCTGGAAAGAGGAGTAGTAGGCCACCTATCTGAGGTGAGGACATCAGAGGCAGAACAGCAACAGTAGTTCCTGGTAAGGAATTCACAGAATGACAGGATTGAAAGTGATCTCAGAGGCCACCTAATCCAGCCTGTACGTGAACAAGAATCTGGTTTATAATCATCTTGTCCAAACCCTTCCCTACTTATCCATTAAAGGCATGGCTTTTATTTCAGTCTCTCAGGCATGTATAGTTGTCTTTGCTCCCTCTCTCTCCATCAACCTTTACGCGGTCTCTCAGATTCAGCCATTCCTGCTGCCGCCACCCTGGCCTAGGCCCTCATCACATCGTGCTTGGCCTTCAGGTAATCAACTCCTACCTACATTTCAAGGCTTTCTATAATCTGGATGGACCATAGTGGGTCAAAGTGGCACATCCATGAGTAAGTGAAGAACTTTGTCTGTGTACAGCATTGAATTTGAACATAGTCTTAAATATTTGTAATAAACTTCGACATGTGTTTCAAAGTATATTAGTTTGCCTTCTGGGTAGGACAGGGGTACAGGTATATGTGGAAATAAATGACATAAAAACAAAAGGTAGTAATAAAAATTTTTTAATGTATTAAAAAATATATTTCTTTTTTTTGTTTGATCTTTTCCTGAGGGAACTAGAGGACTGATAATACAAATTCCAGTCATGATGATGATGATGATGATGACAGCCACTTGCATTTTTATAGTGCTTTAAAATTGGAATTTATTTCATTTGAGCCTCACAACTACCCTGTGTTACATGTACCTTGAAGTTGCTGTTTTCAAACCTTATCCCATTTTGATTGAGGGAAAGTCAGGGGTATGTAAATAGTTCAGAACTGAGGCAGTTGGGTGAGGAGTGAGAAAGTTAATGGAGAAAGGAAGGACTGGAAGACAGAGAGGGCAGAGACCTGACTGGCACAGGGGCCAGAGTCTCAGAGAATATAGGATGGAGAAGTAATTGGAGATGGAGATGATTTTTCCATCCTATTCTGGCCTAGGGTCAAAGGAAAGGGAAACTTAGTAGGGGAACTCTGAGCTGTTTCAGAAAGCCAAGCTTTTCACTAAATGTTTGTTCTTTTAAAAACACGTAAGTTCTACAAAGAAAAGTGGTGGATTTTGATATTCTGCAGCTCCTCTACCTGGGCCTCTCTAGAGTCAAGTGGAAGATTAAATTGCCACCAGCCTTCTTCTAGCCTCTCATTTTCCATTGCCATCATCCTTTAAAAGCTAATAAACGTTCATACTGTGCCAAGCACTACACTAGAATGTCAAACCCTTAGCTCTGTCATCCAGAAAATGTTGTTTTATTAAGGGAACATAGGTAAAAAGATGAGCTTTTCAGTCATTTCCCCCCTTCCACATCTTCCTGATTCACTTAGATATAAGCTTTTGGAAATCGTGAGCTATATTTTGAATGTTCTCTATTTGATTCATGTCTTGACTAATGAATCAATCTGAAGAATTGGCACTGCTATACATATAATTCACCAAAATAACTCCTTTCCCCTCAATTATCTAGCTTATTTTAGGCAAGAGAAGTTTTTGTGTCATTTACCACTTCACTTTGCTGGATTGAGTCTTAAATAATTAATCATAATCTCCCTTTCACATTCAGGAGGCTACTGAGACCTTGTCTCTATAGCACCATTATATCTGTTTACCCATTTACACACACACACACACACACACACACACACACACACGGGGAGAGAGAGAAAGAGAGAGAGAGACAGAGAGAGAGAGAGAGAGAGAGAGAGAGAGAGAGAGAGAGAGAGAGAGAGAGAGAGAGAGAGAGAGAGAGAGAGAATGGCCTCATGCATATGTACCAGAGCATTCCATTGGTCAGTGAATCATCTGAACTAGTTCCTGGACATTACTGGAAGGTGCTTCCTAGAAAGAAATGACTTATGTGTCCATTTTGCTATCGCTTTTATTCCCTTAAATACCTCTTTCCTTCCATTTCTACAATTGTTTTTTGTTTCTTCTTGTTGTTTTTTTCCAACTCATCAACAAGAATTTATTAAGTGCTTATATGTCAGGTACTGTGCTCAGTGCTAGAGATGTAAAGAAAGGCAAAAACAGTTCCTGTCCTCAAGGGGCTCACAATCTAAGGAGAGAGGCAATGTGCAAACAATTAGGTACAAACAAGGGAAATATAGGATAAACTGGAGGTAATCTGGTAGGGAAGGCACTAGTATTTGGGAGGACCAGATAAGGCTTCTTGTAGAAGATGGGATTTTGGCTGATTTTAAGAAAGTCAGGGAAACCAGGAGGGAGAGATGAGGAGGGAGAGAACTCTAGACACTGGGAAAGCCAGTAAAATTACAGAGGGTTGGGAGATAGAGTGTCTTTTTGGAGGAATAGCAAGGAGGTTCTGTAAGGTTTATAAACAATGCGACATGCATTATTGTTTCATTTGCTATGTATCTAGCTGCCCATGAACTCTACAGTTGTTAATATTATTTAGCCCTATTCTCTCTTTTGCATTTAGAGAACAGAATTAAACTGAAAGATAATTAACAGTGGTCTGGTAATCCATTTATGTGTTAATGTTGAAACAAACACATTGTAAATAAATGTGCTATATATATAATTAAAAAATTTAAAAATATTAATTCGATGCATGTAGATATTAGAACATGAAACAACATTTAACCAAATTATTTTACACTTCAAAAACTTGTCATTGAAAATATAGTCTTTCATTTAATTTGGCCAGGAAAACAAGTGTAACTTTATATATCTCGATCACAAGTTCTTAATTTGGATCTACAAATTGGCAAGGGATCCATGGATAGATTCTAGAGGTATCATGAACTTGAATGGAAAAAACTACATCTTCATTTTTGCTTTCTCACTAAAATTTAGTATTTCCTTTAATCATTTATAGCAACTATTCTAAGAAAGGGCAGCTAGGTGACATGGTGGATAGAGCACCAGCTCTGAGTCAGGAGGACCTGAATTAAAATCTAGCCTCAGAGACCTATCAGCTGTGTGACCCTGGGTAAGTCGCTTAACCCTGTTTGCTTCAGTTTCTCGTCTGTAAAATGAGCTGAAAAGGGAAATGGCAAATCGCTCTAGTTCTTTGCCAAGAAAACCCCAAATGGGGTCAGGAGGAGTCGGATACGACTGAAAAGACTCAACAACAGCAGCTCTAAGAAGGGGGTCTATTGGCTTCACCAGACTTCCAGAGAGGTCTATGACACAAAATAGATAAAAGAAAACCCCTAATCTAGATCTAGACCAATTGGGACCTACCTTAATCCTGCTCTAATATTATCTAAAAGTCTGGAGAGGAGTATCGTGATCGAGCTCCCATGAAATCACATGTATCAACAACAACAAAATGTGTTAAATGTTTGCTGGGACAGGGGCATATCTGTTCTATATAACAAAGTTTATAATGATACCCATTAATATTCACCCTATATTTGTAAAGTGCAACTGTAAAACAATGAGACTGAATTTCTAGTGAATGGACCAGAACTTAAGCATCTCAAGTAAGTATTGTCCCCTGCAACCTTAGGAAACCATGATATTATTCCAAAGATTCTGCCTTTGCTCAAATAATTTTTGGAATTCCTATTGGGAATTTCATTCATGGCACGTTCTTTCTTACCGTCTCAATGCTGGCAAATCTCTGTATTTTGAGGGAGGAAATAATTTTTGGAAGTAGCCAAAATTCATTCTAAGTTGACTCGTTGGGTTGGAAAATACCTGTGGAGTATGTGTGTGTGTGTTGTATAAAAAGTGAAGTATAGGTATCTAGGTTCTTTATCTCATGTCTTTGGAGTCTTTGAAGGCAATTTACAAAAAGAAATATTTTACTGAAAAAAGTTTCATTACTTTAGTCATAGCTAAAACTTTTTTTTACAACATATTATATGTAAATTACTCAGGGGAATCAGCCCTTCTTCCATAGGTCAAGGTTTCTATGCAAGATGACATGGGAGAGGTTCTGGTGAGGCCCC
Organism: Phascolarctos cinereus; assembly: GCF_003287225.1. Classification (NCBI taxonomy): domain Eukaryota; kingdom Metazoa; phylum Chordata; class Mammalia; order Diprotodontia; family Phascolarctidae; genus Phascolarctos; species Phascolarctos cinereus. Next base: position 78,720,139 of record NW_027555736.1, read on the forward strand.
ACTGGGTCAGCTTTCATAGCCGTTCTACTTTCTGTAAATTGAAAATATACAATTCTCTTTGAAAAGTGTCTTTCCATGTTCTATCCAGTGATTACTATTTTGTTTCTATGGACATCGTGAATTGGAATGAAAGAAAAATCATTCATTTTAATAAAGTTTGGATATTAAAAAACAAGTTTTGATTTCCTTTCAAATAGGTGGAAAGGGGATTATGTCTGTACGTAAGATAACAGTTGGAGAGATCAACATTTGTTAATAGATTTGCACAATCAAACATTTTGGTTCCTCCAATTAGAGTATAAAGCCTTTATACCAGTGACCAAGTTATACGTCTCTGTATGTTTAATAGTGCCTAGAATAGGGCAGAATAGGGCAGAATACATCATAAGGCTTAGTAAATACTGAATGCTGAAAGGAAGGAGAATGAATAGAAGTAAGGAAAAGATGTAAATTGAGATACACTAAACTGTAAGGAAGCATAGTATAACTAGCTAGCTCACTAGCTAGATAATGGAGAGAAGTAGAAGTAAGAGGAAAGGGAGTGATGATACACAGAGGAGGCAGTGAGGTTAGAATATAACTTTTAGACTTTACAAAATTTAGATTTAGAATCTGAACTGTGGGATATTATGAAGTGCTCTCTTGCTATTCCAAATCTTACAAAATCTCAACATCCCCCAGAGTTGAATTTCTGTGAAAGGTGGCAAATAAATGACTTGGAACCTTCATCTGAGAAAAATAAAATGAAGGATTCTTAAGTCTTTGTAATAGAGCAGAACATCTGAGATAGGTCCCAGCTATGGAGAAAGATGATCAGTTTTAGTTGAATTGTTTTGATTAAAGACAAGTGTTAAACCATTAAGTATCAAGAGAAAGAGAAAAAGAATCTCATGTTTACATAGCAATTTATAGCTTCTAAGCATTTGGTATGGAATTGGGAAGAATAGAGAAATGAGAGAATTAATAGGATTTGAAATAGTGGAATAATGGAGAGGAGGAAATTCATGACACATAAATCAGGACCACAGACAAATGAATTTCATTTAGAGCTAAAACAATGAACCAAAAAGGTAAAATTAAGTAAATAATCGAATCTGTAAATGGTGTAATAATTTTGTAGCTGAGACTAATAAAGGGTAAAAAGGTGAATGGAGAGGAACCTTCAAAGTGAATATTTGAAGGTCTCCAGGTTCAGCTTAAGAAAAAGAGAACCATCTCCTATCAGAAGGAAATATGGAGGAGGAAGACAAGGAATGTTCTGGTTAATAATTTAGAAGAGTCTGACAGAATGGGCCTCAAAAAGGGGAGAGAGGATAGCAACAAGTTGAAAGACTTGAAGAGTTGTCAATCCAAAGGCAAACAATGAGGGTTCAGGTGAACAGACAGGCTGTGGTGAAACAATAAGTCCTGTTTTTTGGAGAGGCAACAGGAAGATGATTTTGGGGAGAGCGTAAGCTGTAGTAAAGTTAAAAAGAAAGACTACTATAAACCAGAACTAGATGAGATCTAACTTCACTAGCTGTTAAGAAGCAACAAAAGAAGAAAGTAGATGTAGCCAGAGGATTCTTAAGGTCTTGGAGGGAAATGGGAGAAGTGAGTGGTAAAGAGAAGGAAGCCCAGGATACATTAGAGCCTGTAAACAAGGTAGAGGCTTCAAGAAGTGTCACTGGAAGGGCAACTAGGTGGTGTAATGGATAGAGCATTGGCCCTATCTGTAATCAGGAGGATCTGAGTTAAAATTTAGCCTCAGACACTTGAAATTTCTAGCTGTATAACTTGGGACAATTCACTTAACTCTTATTGCCTTGCCAAAAAAGAAGTCTGGAAGTCCTTGGGGAGGGAGAGATTTTCATTTTTTTACTTGGAGGGAATGCAAATTTAGCATTTAAAACTATACTATTAATTTTAAATTTAAAAAGTAAGCATTGGCATACTTTTTAAGTAATATTACATTTGGGTCATCAAAACTCTGAGAACCTTGGCCCTAGAATTTCTTTTGACTTTTTCCAAGTTCAACATGGGTAGCCAGTTTAAAAAATATAATGTGCTGAGATAACCAGGGAAACAATATTTTGCTAAGGTGTACCATAGACAATGAAGTAATTTTTAAAAATTTTACAGTGAGTTTCTCTGATAAAGGCCTCATTCCTCAAATATATAGGAAACGGTGTCAAATTTATAAAAATAAGAGCCATTCTCCAATTGATAAATGGTCAAAGAATATGAAAAACAATATTCAGAAGAAGTTAAAGCTATCTATAATTATATGAAAAAAATGCTCTAAATCACTATTGATTAGAGAAATGCAAATTAAAGCACCTCGAGGTACCACCTCATGCCTATCAGAAATGAAAAATTTTGGAGGGAATGAGGGAAAATAGGGACACTAATGAATTGCTGTTGGAGTTGTGAACTGGTCCAACCATTCTGAAGAACAATTTGAACTTGGAACTATGCCCAAAGGGCTATAAAACTGTGCATACCCCTCAATCCAAAAATATCACTACCATGTCTATACCCCAAAGATATCAAAGGAAAAGGGCCTATTTGTGTTTTTTTTTGGGGGGGGTGAGGCTATTGGGGTTAAATGACTTGCCCAGGGTCACACAGCTAGTATCATGTGTCTGATGCCGGATTTGAACTCATGTCCTCCTGCCTCCAAGGCCGGAGCTTTAACCACTGCGCCACCTAGCTGCCCCTAAAAGGGCCTATTTGTAAAAAAAAAAAAAATTATAGTAGCTCTTTTTGTGGTGGCAGAGATTTGGAAATTGAGGGGATGTTTGGGGAATGGCTGAACAAGCTGTGGTATATGATTGTGATGGAGTACAATTGTGCTATAAGAAATGACAAGGGCAGTGGTTTCAGCAAAAAACATGAGAAGACCTATATAGACTGATGCATAGTGAAGTGAGCAGAGCCAAGAGATCATTGTACACAGCAACAGCAATATTGTAATCATGATCAACTGTGAAAGGCTTAGCTACTCTATCAATACAATGATCCAAGAAATTCCAAAGGATTTATGATGAAAAAAATTCTGTCCACCTCCAGAGAGAGAACTGATGAGTTCTGGGTGCAAAATAAAGTATAATTTTCTCACTTCTTCATTTTTCTTGCCTTTTTTTTTTTACAATATGGCTAACATAGAAATATGTTTTGCATGATTTCACGAATATAATTGATATCATATTGTTTGCCTTCCAGTGGGTGGAGAAAGAATAGGAAGGAGAGAATTTGGAACTTAAAAATTGTTTTAAAAGAATGTTAAAAAATAAATAATTAAAGAAAAAGAAAAAATGTGAAGTGCTTTACCTTTTGGGTTTGGACAATTTTTTTTTATTGTATTGTTTAAAGGGGAAGAAACACAAAAACACAAACAGTTTATTGGGGAAATCTGTAAAAGAGTCTCTTAAAGCAAAATACTTGGGGAGAAATAATTCTGGGAGAGCCTGAGAGAAAGCATCCTTCAGAAGAGAAAAAAATACTTCCTAAAGGCAAAGATGACCAAAGTATTTTGTTTCTCATCAGGTAATTTACGTAAGTCTATTATGAAGACTTTGAGGTTGATAGCTGGGATACCCTGATAACTTTAACTTTTAGTGACTATGAAAGAATTGTACATTGCCTATTTATGATGTGTATGACAAAAAGGGAATTTTGTTTTCTGACCTTATGGTAGAAGTGAGTCACTTTGCCCAAGGAGATCCTGTTTTGAGGCAAGAATCAGAAGAAGCAGAGTGGGGACAAGAGAAGAAGAGAAGGTAGAAGGCAAAGGAATAGAGGAAGAATGCAGAAGTATGGGCTGCCCCCTCATGCATGAAGATAGCCAGACCCAACAAAGTCCAGCTGGGTAGATGGCTCATAAAAAATGGAGCTAAGCTGAGGATGGAAAGCTGAGAGAAGAGCTTAGAACCTGCACTGTGTTCTGCTTGGAGGAAGACAGGCTGCTACTGGGAGCTGCTGATTAGAGGAACAGTTTTGCTGCTGGAATAAATTGGAGGAAGAAGAAATTGTTGCTGCCAAGGAAAAGAAAGACTACTCTGTCTTGTTCTGTACTACCTATGGCTTGAGAAAGGGAGAGGCTTGTCAGTCTTGCCCCTCACTGCCATCTATGACTTAAGAGGGGGAAATCCCAGAGCCAGCCAAGAAAGAAGACATGAAAAGCTTTGCAAATTCAAGAATAGGGGAACTGCTTTTGCCAAAAGAACGTCAAGGAGTGGTCTAAACAGAGCAGTCAGAAGTGGCATACCCAGCAGAAGCCTTATCCTGTTCCCTAAGGAATTCAAGAACATCAAACCCAGAATTTTAGAGTCACGAAGTGCCTTGAACATAAAGGTTTCTCTACATATATGTCTCTGTGCTAAATTTCTGTGTAGTTTGTGTCCATTCTCCACTGCAGATATTGAGTGCATTGGTGGGAAAGTGTGACCCAGGTTTATGAACTCACTGTTATATTATGGTCATTTTTGCTTTGCATTCTGTTTCAGAAATGTTTGATGATTAAGAGCTAATGGTATAATGAGGGTTAATTTGTTTAAATTAGAAGACCATTAGTTGGGGCTTAGGAGCTACAATTGTAGGTAATAGATATATAGTTCCCCCACACCAGGGATTAGAGGATCCTAAGAATGAATTATAGCAGTATGTCACTGCCTCTGGCAACCTCCTGTACCATCCAAAGTCATTATAAACTGGGCAAGCAAGCCATCTTAGAAAGAAAGAAGAAAGGAAAGTTGGTGACTGGGCGCCATGCCCCTGGGCCACACTCATTCTACACAAGTCATGGCTTGAGCCCCTAGCAGTGTAAAATTCTACCATGCATGTCACAAATTCAATAGTGAAAGCAGCCATTTAAGTACTAAGAAGGAATGAAATAGTAGAGTCATTCTCTGCCTCCATATGTAAATGTGTACAAACCTCTGTAGAATCAAGCAGCATTGTTATCTAATCTGTCCCCCAATCCCTATGGAATCCCCTGCTCCAGAATAATCATTTCACAACTCATGATCCAGTGGTAAAAGCTTGTTGAGTATTGTTTACATCATAGAGTTCCACAGAAGTCTCTTGGGGAAGGCTAGAAAACTCTGAAGCCTCTTACCTAAGCTCTGGGGTTGTTAGAATTCTTCCAGGACATTTGAATTAAATAACATAGATGTAGAATTCAATATACTCCCCCTTATGTCTTCCAGCTCTGATCATAGACTACAACTTTCCTCTCTATCCTCCCTCCCCTGCATGTCCCTAGAATAGATCTACTTTTTTTCCTTAACTTTTGTTTCTTCTCCAGATGGTTCCCCTCTCCTATTTTCTTTTTCTAAGCATGTGCTGCCTTTTTTACTTCTCATTTCCAGGCACAAGGGGCTATAGGATGGCAACATCTTGGAATTTTCTCCTATGAAGAAGCTCCCTTGCCTTGTCATTGTGGACACTTGAAGCCACAGTAGAGAGGTCATACATTACATTTAAAAAAACCTCCTTACCTTTTGGAATGTGTTAAAATAGTCATCAGAATTAACAAATAGAGTTGGGAGAATCCTAAGGGAAGAACTGCTGATAAACATTTATTTCAGTGTTCATCCTGAATGCTCAAACAGTTGCGGCCAGTCAGTATTTGATGATTTACAAAACAAACAAACAAAAACTTACTTTTCCCTATGGTAAATCACAGATACTCCTTGACTGAACAACCCAAATTGATTTATTCTCCAGCTGGTTCAACAACATCAAAACAGATTTTGTGGCTTCTCTCCTTCTCCATCATACCACTCCTAAATCCTCAAGAATTTTCCATTCTTTCCCCTCATCTAAACATTCATATTCCTATTAGTTTGTACTGCATCTTAATGGTACCCACAAATTGTCCCACTGTACGTTGCTCTGGTCAGACACAGACATGTGTTCAGTTCTCAGTATCACATTTTAGGATAGATATTGGTAAGCTGGAATATTACGAGGATGCCGAAGACATTTTAAGCCTTGCTTTTTATGAATTGGTTGAAGGAACTAGGAATGTTTAGCCTGAAGAAAAGAAAACTAAGGGGAAACATGATTGCTGTTGAAGGGCTGCCACGGAAGATGGATTAGACTGTTTTACTTGGCCCCAGAAAGCAGGACTAAGAGCAGTGGATGGAAGCTGTAGAGAAGTAAATTTCAATTTTATCAAAAGAACAACTTCCTAATAATTACAACAGTCTAAAAATGAAATGGTTGAGGCCCTCGTGTTGTAGTGAATTCCCCAAATTCTCAGAGAGACTCTAACAGTGGGCCTGCAGAAACCTTAATGTATCCTGCCTTTGCTGTTTGAGTTTAGTGTCAGTCCTCTATGGAGGAACCCGAAATCCTGTCTACGTGTAGAAAATACCTCTTTACAATTGTTTGTTCATAGGAAGTAGAAGAGACTGAAGAAGGATATCCATTCTAATTGATAACTGAACAGGAATCCCCTCTGTAACACACCTGACCAGCGGTCATCCAGCCTTTGTGTAATGTAAGGTAGAGTCCCTCCTTGAGTCTCCCTCCTTGAGATGTTTAGCTTATCAGAGTTCCTAAAATATAGTACCCCAAACTGAACACAATACTCCAGATATGGTCTGGCCAGGGGAGAGAACATCTGATTTATTATATTCATATTTATCATTTTTTACATTTTATATTATATATTTGTTATATTTATTATACCCCCTGTATCACTCCTAATGCAGTTGAAGACAGCATTAGCCACCTACTCTACGTCTTTCTATTTTTCTACAAAAATAGCACGAGAGTATTCATCAAATACATTGATAGGACATTCCCTGATCCACTATTCTAGTTGTTATTGTTGAGTCATTTTTTTTTCATTGATAGGACATTCCCTGATCCACTATTCTAGTTGTTATTGTTGAGTCATTTTTTTTTCAATCGTGTTCAACTCTTTGTTACCCTATTTGAGGTTTTCTTGGTGGAATATTGGAGTGGTTTGCCATTTCCTTTTCCAGTCTAGTAATACTGTCAAAAAAGGAAATGAGGTTACTCTGGCATGACTTCTAAAGGAGCCATGCTTGCCCTTCGTAGTTAGTACTTCCTTTTTTAAATGTTCTCTAATCATTCCTTTAATAATAAGTTGTAGAATTTTTCTAGGATTCAAAGTCAAAATCATTGACCTATAATCTGTGGATTGTATTCTCTTCTCTTCTTTGAAAATCAGGGCAATGTTTGCCTTTCTCTGGTACTATGCTACTCTCTTCCCCCGGTATGTGGTATAGTGGACAGAATACTGGATTTGAAGTATAAAAGTGCTGGGTCGGAATTCCAATCCTGCCACTTAACTACTTTTTTGACCTCAGGCAAGCCACTTGACCTCTTTGGGCTTCAAGTCTCCTTATCTGTAAAATGAGGTGGTTGCACTAGATGACCTGTGAGATTCCTTCCAGCTCTCAATCTACAATCTTTTGATCCCATTCTTCATGAATCACTCAAAGATTATTGTCGGTGGGTCAGCGGTATCCATCTGCCAGAGTCTTTCAGTAGCCAAGGATGCGGTCTATGGTTATGAAGTCCATCAAGAACAATTTCTTGCTCTCTTATCTCCCTACTGTATTGGATATCAATGCTTCCGGAGCCATTTTTGTTCTCTTCTTTCCAGATCAAAGATCATTTTCCTTGATACAGGAAACAAAATAATAATTGAACAGCCTTCCCTTTCTCCATCCTTCATGATCATTATCCCATTTGTCTTGAGCAGCGGACCTATTCCTTCTTCATTCCTTCCCTTTTCTCCAATATAGATGCAGAATATATTTTTGTTTTCCTTAGCTTACTTCTCCAGCTCATTGTGAGCTTTAGCACTATTGATTGTACTCTAATGGGACTGTGCTACTCTTCTCCGTTTATTCTCTGTTATCTGCTCTTGGTTCTATTATTTGCACTTGTCTTTCTCCAAATCTACATTGGCTGGTGAGTTCCTTGTGCATCTACATCTGTTTAGAAAACATCCATTTTTCTTTCTCATTGGAACTGTTTTTCTTTGTGTCTTAACATAAGAATTTTATTCTTAAAGGCTCCCCATCCCTTTATTATTATGGGCAATACTGATATAATTAGTAATCCCTACTGATTTTATCAGTATGGGCACTAACTGATATTCTGCTCTATTACAAAGACAAGAATCCTTCATTGTATTTTTAATTTTAATTTTACGCATGTCAATAATTCCAGCAATGGAATTATTGAAGATTATGCCAGCAAAGCAAAAGCTCTGGATGTTCTCCCATGATGGAGAGGTTTTGTTTTTTTTTGTGAGGCAACTGGGGCTAAGTGACTTGCTAGTGAGTATTATGCATCTGAGGCTGGATTTGAACTCAGGTATTCCTGACTCCAGGGCTGGTGCTCTATCTACTGAGCCACCTAGCTGCCCAATGGAAAGGTTTTGAACATGGCCTTGGCTATAGTTGGAGTTTACTTGCTTGACTAGCTAAGTACTGAAAAGTAGGCTGCCCACTTGGTGATGGATGCTTTGGTCATAGCAACCCATAGAACAATGAAAAATGCAAAACTATTCACAATCCTCTGTGGCCTACTTCTGTTGAGAAAATAGAAGAAAATGGGGTATAGAATGCTGAGGATCATGCATTTTAGACTATCTCTAAATATTAACTCAGTTATTGATATTCTAAATTAGATATTTTTGTTTAATGCCCAACATGCATAGTCATCTTGACACTTTCACTAATAATAAATCTAGAAGACAAAAGAAAGGTGCAGGTAAATGGAAGTATGGTTAATAAGTTCTTCTTGGAGAGACAAATAAAATCAATGTATACCGTGGTACTCAGTATCTTACATGTAAAGGTGAGAAGGACAAAACACACGTTGGAAAATATAGTTCAGAAGCAATGAAGAAGAGAGGACAACAGCTTATAGATCACATGGAAGCTTCATGCCTATACATCATGAATGAGGCACTATGGCAACCATCAAATAACATCACAAAAAATGAAATTGCTTATATTTTACCAGGTATGAATTGACTCATTATTGATTTGGGAGTTATTACTGATTGATCTCTCTTGCACAGTCAGACAATTGATTTGTTAGAGGAAAAAAAATCAAAGTTAATTAAAAAAACTATCTATAATAAAATATTAATAAAATAATGAGGAAGTAAAAAAATAAGAAAAGTCTGTTGCATGCAAATTCCACCCTGAACTATTTAGACACATTACTAATGATGAAAAATAAAATACAGATAGTGGAAAAACCATTGGCACAAATCGTAAGAATTTCACATGGAAGTTTAACTGATATAAGTCTCAACTGTTATGACATGAAGATTGTAACAGTCTAAGAATCACCTCAGCCAATTGTGAGAAGTACTGCCTGATAAAGTAAAAGCAAAGATAGAAAAAAAATAAATTTAAAGAAAGTGTAGAGAAATACCTAACTAAACAAAGACTTCCTGAGAACACTTAAGGGTAAAACTTGGAAGAAGACAAGAAACAAAATTTAGAGAAGATTTGTAAAGACTTTAATAGCACCATCAAGGATAGTGGAGGTACCATATTTGAACTCTAACATCCCTGTTCCAGATGCATATCTTGACGAAACCAAAAAAATCCCCAAGAAAACAAAGATGGATTAACCAACTGGAATATACCAAGTATATACAGAGCAGATCTGTGCTGGAAGTGGCACAATTTTGAAAGAACTGAGGAACTGATCCTTAAGCTATCTGGAGGAAGAGAAAATATTAGGGACTTGGAAAAAGTCTTAAATCTCATTATAACTAGCATTAATAACAACCAACCCATGCATCTACTTTCCATTCTAAAGTAAATTTTAATGAGAATAATCTACTCACATATTGAGGATACTCTTGAAGAAGATATTAGAAGGAAATTGGTAGATTTTCACAAGAAACATTACACTTTTTTTAACCAATTTTACACAATTGACTGAAAGATGTAAAGAATAAAAGATTCCACTGTGATTGTTTCTGAACTATAAGAAAGTTCAGGATAACAAAGATACAGGTTCAGGATAATAAAATGCTCCCTTAAACATTCTCCTCCAATAAGGTATCTCTATGCATGTCAAAATTATGTAAGATTCTTTTTATAGCAGATAAGCTTGTTTGATGACCCTATGACTATTGATATCAAGCAATGTATACAAATAGGGAAATGGCTGCTTGTTAAAGGTGTTTGCCACTGTCATGGAGGAGATCCAGGGCATAGGACAAGTTGAAGAGTGATATCATGTAGATGGTGAGGTCCTCACAATACTCTTGTTTGCCAATAACATTGTATCAATTGCATCAAGGCCCAAAACGTTGTGCAGCCTCCTAAATGAGATTCATTGTCACTCAAAAAAGTTTGGCTCAACTATCCACACAGAAAAAAACAAGTGGATGAAGAATGCTTATTGTCCAGACCGTGCTATGCAGTTAAATGGACAACCTATAGAGCTTATCCACCTGTATCTTTGTCTCTGTGTCTGTGTCTCTTTCTCTCTCTTGCTCTTTGTCTCTATTTATCTCAGAAAGAATTTTCAAAAGGACATGAGCTGGGTCCAGAATTGAACAGGAAGAGGAGAGTGGGGAAGTTGCCTTGGGAAATTGCAAAGTTCTTTTAATCACTCCAAGCTTCTTTTTGAAACACAAAACTGTTTTTTAAACACCATTATGGCAGCAAATCATGGAACACTTCAGACCCCAAAGAATTGGGAACTGAGTTTAAAGCAGACCCAAACGAACTGCAACACATTTCAAACCAGGAATTAGGCAGAAGAAGTGGTATAAGGGATGCCATCAAATAAATGTGTGATGGGCCATCCACGTGGGGAGAGTAAAGGATGACCAAGGGTGAGTCCTCATAATGTCAAGAGAACACATAAAACAGCCCCACCAATTTTTATAGACCGCCTCTGGAGAGCTCAGGAGAGTATATGGAGATACAAGTTACCTGGAATGGGTAAGAATGGATAGGTTGTGAGTGGTATCATTGAAGAAATTACCCACCTTAATGAGATCATCAGTCTCATTGGAGAGTACTTCATTGGAGTACTAAGTACTACTCCTACCAATGCAGCTTAAAATCTCACTCCACCTCGAGAACAGTGGGTGTTATGAAAACAGTGGGTGATGAGTGGGTGTTATGAAAAAAAAGCAACCCAAGACTTCACCTAGTGGCCAACCTCTGATATTAAACCTTTCCAAACTTGGGCTGGTCCTCAGACAACAGATATCTAGACTATTGCTGGTGTATACCTGAAGTTCTTCCGCTTTTATAGGAAATTCCGTTGATATAGCCTATAATAACTAAGCTAGAATCTTCTCCATGCCACTATGAGGCAATGGAACAGACCTTTAGTGGAAGATGGGATCATGCAGAAAAGGACAAAAAAGAAAAAATGAGTTTCTGCTGTTGTGTGTGCTAGCCATGTTTTCACCCTAAGCACGTTGCTAGAAGGAATAGCTAATATACTGGAAGACAGACATAATCTAAAAGGATATCAATAAGTTAGAGCTTTTGATTGAACCTAATAAGATAAAATTCCCATGATATAAATGTAAAGTCATGCACTTGGATACAAAAAAATCAATTTTACCAGTGGAAAGAGGAGGAGATGTAGATTGCTTAGCAGCTGTTTTGGAAAAGGGGGTTAGTAGAAAAGGGGTTGGGGTTTTTAGTAGACTGAAAGCTCAAAATGAACCAGTAAGGTGATGAGACGCACAAAAAAGCTAAATCTTGGGTTTCATTAATAGGGGCCTAGTTTCCAGGAATAGGGAGCTCCTATTATACTATTCTCTGGTTAGACCTCATCTTGAGTATTATGTTCAATGCTGGGCACCACAGTTAAGGGGACATTGATAAATTAGAGAGTGTCCAGAGAGGGAAACCAGTATGGTGAAAGGTTTTAAGTCCATCACATATGAGTATCACTTGAAGGATCTGAGCAGGTTTAGCTTGGAGAAGAGAAGACTCAGGGGGAAGACATGAAAGCTGTCTGTCTTCAAGTATTTGAAAGTCTATCATATAGATGAGGAAGAGACAGATTTAAGCTTGATACCAGGAAAAACATCCTAAATTATTGGAGCTACCCAAAAACAGAATGGGTCACCTCTGGGGATGGTGGGTTCCCTTCCTTGGAGGTCTGCAGGTATAGTTTGGACAACTACTTGTCAGATATGTTACAGTGGGGATCTCTTTAGGGTACTGAAGTAGCTTCTACTCCCCAAATCTGTGCGATCCTATCCATTTAATTAGCGTAGTTCAGTTCCTTGGTGGTGGTGGGGTGTTTTTAGAGTAATGATACTGGATGAAAAAGGAATAAATGGAAATGGGCTAGAAAAGGGAGAGATATGTGAGTAGGAAGTGTGGGCAGGAATAAATGGGAACCCCATTCATTTTTTAAAAACAACTTAGGAAGCTGATAATTATTTCTGACAACTATTTTTTTTGTTTGTCATTTAGTTTGGGATTGTTTATTTATCTCTGCCAATTTGTTGGTTGATTCTTAGATTCAAGAAAAGATCAAAGAGATAAATATTTCTAGATTTTCCATGGGGACCAATTTTGCAGCCTTTATACAGCCAGAATCTCAGTGGAATAAATAGGAGTTTTGCCTATTCACATCACCTCCTTTTATATCTAGTTTTTGAAGCCTCATACTACATTCCAACCCGAGATGCACTCTGTACTTAGAGAATTCTCCTAGGAGCTGGAAACCTTTAAGTGCATTAAAACATCTCACAAACTAATGGTGATTTGGTCACACATCACCCTCTACAAATTAGAATTAAGTTCCAGCTACTAGTCCCTCCCTTTAGGGGATTTCAGAGAAGAAGAAAAAAAAAACCAGCCCTATCCAAGAGGGAATGGGGCCATAGTATCATAAAAAAAACCCACAACAAAACTCAGTGTTCTAAATTGTGTTCACTCATGAAATCTCCTTACACACTAAGCTTAAAGGGAGAACATGCTCTCAATGTTTATATTTTGTCATTGACTTCCATAAAGAAAACACGACTATAGATAGATGAATTTTTTTGGGCAAATCTTGTTAACTACAATCTTACATGGAGACATTACTTTGAATAATTCTTGAACAACCAATCTGTTTAATTTTCTCTTTGATCGTTCTATTATTCCCATTGGCAGATTTTTCCTTTCTCCTTTTCCAAGAGTGTGGATTCTTTTTTTTTTCATTCTTCAAAACAAACTGGCAGCCTCAGCCTCACATGATTCTTTCTCCACACATTGCCTAGAACTTAAGGAGGAACTGTGCCTGTTTCCCTTGGTACCCCAGCTTGACATTTTAAAAAGTACCTTCTATCTTGACTTCTATACTCAGAAATCTGCAAAAGTCTACAAAAGCATTTGGTTCCACAATTTTAAAAAAATGTCAGATTGCTGTAAGAGGTGATAGAAATATGTTGTTTCCTTCCTTCCCCCACAGCACAATAGAAAGCAATGAATTGCCTCTGCATCTCAGTAAAGTGATTTGATGCTGACATGCATCTATTCACAGAATATGAGATGCCACCTAATCTGTTCTGTAACCTCTAACAATTTAACAGCTCTTCCTCGAATTAATTGCAAGTTACAGGTAATAGCTGGTGCCTCCCACACCTCTCATCTTGCTGACCATGTAGCCAAACATCACTAGAACCTTGGCTCATATGGGTACCAATCAGCTCCAGTCTTAAATATGGAAGAAGTTGTAACTGTCCTACTGGCGTGCTTTCAAGGTTCCAGAGGGTTTTCCTGCACCTCCCCCTTTAATGCCTTTCTAATCAATTTTCTGATGGCTGAAATTGCACCCTTAGCTTTTTTTTTTTGCTTAAAAAAAGCAATTTTGCATTTTGCAAATGCCTCTAGGAAGAATAACACTGAATGTTATCATTTATTAACACCTTAGTGTGAATGAGTTGATTAGATACTTGCCTGAAATCAGAGTTTGATAGGAGGGAGAGAATAGGAAGGAATTGATATTTAACAGGAGACGTGGCAGAGGGAGGCAAAGTAGGAGGAGTGAGAAAAAGGACATGAGCAGGAATAAATTTCACCTACTTTGTAATGTCATAGAGAATTAGCTCTGGTACCAATCTACCATTTTGATGCATGTCAGCATGAGTTAGCTGAGGGCATAGAAGAAGAATTACTTGTCCTTTTGTTGTTTCTGAAATCTGAACTGCTTTTAGAAATAAGGGCTGGAATGTTCCATAGGAACTCAGAGCATGGAACACTGAAGCATGGCACATTCTCCAAGTAGGCTATTTAAAAACAAGTCATTTGGCTTCCCCCTGTGATTCTAAATAAGTGTAATTGCATTATCTGAGCAGCCACAGTAACTATTTCCATAATGTTCTGCCACATCTGTGCCTTCCAAGGCTAGGTCTGTACAGGAAGAAATGGAGTAGAGATTTGGTAATTGGTTTATTTGATCAATTTCAGCTATGTCACAGCTAATATCCATCAAAGGTCAGAAAAATAGAAGGTTGGACTTGTGTTAACACTTCTATTTTGAACTTCACCATTTAACCGTCCTCATTAGGGACTTTTAGAACCATAAAACAGTATTTTTGAAAACATTTCCACTCCCACACAAACATTTTCTGGGGAAAAAGAGTAACCAGAAGCACAATTGCCAAATACATTAAAAAAAATCTATCATCGTCCCTATAGAAGCCATTCCTTCATTGGATGGGAGGTGACACTAGATGACCTTCCAACTCTAAGATTCTATGTCAAGTAAATTTGTCACTCACTGAAGGACATTAACCAGTTGGCGGTCATTAGTTAATCTATACAACATCAAAACAACTGGTCAATTTAAAGACTTAGGGGAAAATCTCAGTCAAGCCAGCTTTTTGATATTATATAGACAAAGTGATGGGTTGGTTACATTTTTTACCTTTTGTATGGGTTGCACTGCCCTGTGCAGATAGGCATCTAAAATCCTTAGGCATCCAAACCAATCAATGTCCTCAGGCCAAAAGCAACCCTTTTGGACCCTTCATTATACAGTTAGGCTGTCTAAATTATCAAAAGAGTCATATGATTATATTTCCACTTTGTTCTGTAGACAAACCCTGAGCACTGTTTTAAATGTGAGTTACAGAAAGGGTGAGCTCAGTAATGTAAGTCTCCTCCCAAATGTTACAATTCAGAATAAATAACCAGCT
Organism: Phascolarctos cinereus; assembly: GCF_003287225.1. NCBI lineage: Eukaryota > Metazoa > Chordata > Mammalia > Diprotodontia > Phascolarctidae > Phascolarctos > Phascolarctos cinereus. Next base: position 78,735,305 of record NW_027555736.1, read on the forward strand.
AAATCACTACCACAGAGAGCTGATTTCTTGGTCAAATGTTATTTTTTGAAATGTTCTCAGGCATAGACTTGAATATGTTGGTCCCTGGTGGCCAACTCAAAACATACAGCCAAGGCAGCTACTCCTTTAAATTGCTAAAGATTAGCTAATGAGCAAAAAACCCCCACAAAAACAAAAAACCCTGCCAATTAAGAATTCTTAACAATATCTTTAATTACCCATATAGAGAAAGGTAAAATCTATTTTTTTTTTTACGTGGTAAATCTCTTATAGCAACTGCGTGCTTAATCTCCCTGAGAGTCAACATCTTGAGTACATATGTTGTCATGATTGGGTCTGTATTGACTAATTCAAGACGAAAGGGCAGAATTACCAAAGACTCAAAGCCAAAAATGAAAGTGAAATAGTGGAATGAAATTGGGAGAAGTGTTGTAATGGTCAACCAACTTCAGCAATTGCCTTTCAAGTCCCCGGTGGAACAGGTTAACAAATATGCCATCATCCTAGCCCGGCTGTGCATTCATTCTGTTTCCAGTGGGAGATGGAAAAACCTACATCTTTCTTATTTTGTCTGAGTGCACACATACATGTTATAAAACACATCCATGCCTCTCCTAAAACTAATACTCGGCTTTTTAGGGACATATAATCAATAAGATATAATAAATAATCATGATATAAATATTTCTCACAGGAGCTGCAGAGATGGTGTGAGTATAAAACTCCCTTCTAAGATTTCAGTAAAACCAGATCTCACAAAGGATCTGAAAGAAAAAGAAAAAGAAGCTTATGTTAATCTAGTTTAGCATAACAGTCACTATATTAAAGACTATTTTATGTGACACAATACTGTTCTTTTCCAGATGAAGTCACAGGCAAGAATTCTGCTACAGGTTTCTCATAACAATGAACAGAATAATCTTAAGGGGTTTAAGATCAGCTAGAAGAGGAGGAGAATCAGGATTTTAAAATGCAGCCGGACTGTAACACTGTCAGAAGGCTTGGCATGCAGGAGGAATTTTCCTCCCCAGATCATCCTTCTGTCGGCATGTACAAAATACCAAATGCACTGGTTTATGTTATTAAAAAAAAAAACAAATGAAAGAACAAAATGCTTACGGGCCTTACAGTGAGATAACATCAGGAGGAACGCTGCGTGGAATAGATCTGGCATTTTCACATAAAGCATTATCTTTGGTGCAAGTACACAAGGCAGGACATTTTGGCTTCGTTGGTTTCTTCCCTTCAGTCAGCAAAAGCACAGATAAAAAGCATAGGAAATAAGCAATTCTTTTCAAGGGGATGCTGGCATTGCTGGCACTTTCCATTCTTTTGATCTTTTCTGGTTCCATCCAGTAGAAAAAATATTCCCAAACATGAACAGAACGCTTCTGGATTCAGAGGGTGATTGTCTTGCTCTCGGGCCAAGTCCAGAATTCGTCCACCCTTTTCTGTTTGCCTCTGTGCCTGTTTTTAAAAACAGGGACCTGCAGCTGATTCGTGAGCTGCTCCTCACTCAGGCAGTGCACAGCTCCGAGGGAGAGACCTGTGAGGTGCTCTAAGATGGGGAGAATCCAACTGGCTGGAAGAGAAAACAGACTTGCATCACAGCGACAACACTGAGCCCCACACAGCATTGGAGGGCAAAGTGATGTAAGAGAAAATAAACAGCTTTCTGCTTTCACAGGGAGGCCCTTTAATTGTTACCAAAAATAGGGCAGCATTATGGCTTATTAGTGGGTGGGTGGGTGGGTGGGTGGGAGCAGTCATCTTGCACTGGATCTCGCTGCAATCTCAGAAGAAACCTTGGGGAATTTTCTTTCCCCGTGGCAAGCAAATTCAGAAGTGAAGCTATACTTAAAGCTGACACCCTCTGGAAAATGAAGTTAGACGGAACTCTCCCCATTATCGCAAAGCCTTTTGATGATTCTTTTATTCAACCTTGTTCAAGTTCTCCTACAAAGAAAAATGAGCCCAAGGGAAATAATGACCATAAAGTATCGTAAATGTTTGTTGATCAATATCAAGGGGTGAGTATGCATCATTAGCGAGGAGGGGGGAGGGTGTGAGACTGGATAGATTACAAGATATGCCTCACTTTACCTAAGCAAAGTGTTTCCTGAAAAGTTTCCCGTAAATCAGATTTTTGTAAATTGAATCCTATTTTAAATGCCCGAGTGAAGCTTGCTATGTAATGGAATCATTTAAGGAACCAGGTTGTAGAAGTGAAGAATCCCTTTTTTATATGAATAAAACACTTTTTAGCAATGGCGTACAGTGGAAAGGGGCCGAGTTTTTGAGCCAGGAGACTTGGGTTCGAATTGACTCCAGTGCTATGTGATCATAAGTCAGAACCTTCATTTCCTCATTTGTAAAACCGGGGATAATGACACTTCTTTTATCTACCCTGCTGGGTTGTCGTGAGTATTTTGAACAAACTAGGACTCCACCCAGCCAATCTCCACCGTCGCTAAGACCCCTGTACAGTAGGTTTCCTCTTCTCCCATTCCCTGTCCCTCCTCCATCCTGAGTATGAGGAAAGTGCTTTGCAAATTATAAAGCACCCACAATAATCACCATAATAATTGACAATTAAAGGGCACTTTAATGTTTGCATAGCTCTACCCACATTTTTCCATTTAATCATCTTAGGTGGTAGGTACCACAGGAGAATTAGATCTAGTTCTAGCCACATAAATCTATACCTGGAAGGGACCTCAGGAGGCATTTAGTTCAGCCTGTTTATTTTATAAATGAGGAGACTGAGACCCAGGAAGGTCAAATATCTTACTCAGGTCACACATGGCCACTGGCAAAGGTAGAATTTGTAGGTCCTTTGACTTCAAATCCATTGTCCTTTCCACTTGTACCATGCTGCCTTATTATCAACATTTTACAAATGAGGAAACTGAGGCTCATAGGGGTTAAATGACTTGCCAGTGGTCACATAGCTGGGATTTAAATTCAGGTCTTCCTGAGTCCAGGTCTCCATCCATTAATTCAAACTGCTTGTCACAAATGTGAGTTAATATTTTATTTTGAAAGTGGAATATTCACTGGACTGGGAGCATAGACATCTAGGTTCTACTCCAGCTCTGCCAATAACTAAAAGCAAGTCCCTTTCTTTCTTTGTGCCTTAATTTCCTCACCTCTACAATGAAGAAGTTGAATTAAATATTCTCTTGAAATCTCTTCCATCTCAAACATTCTGTGATTCTATAATTCTATGCAATCTAGAATTTCAGAGTTAAGATAAAGCACCCACTAGAAAGTAAAGCTTTGATGTTTACAGTGAAACATCTATGTATTTATGATCTCATCAGTATAGATACTCTCTCCACTGGTATAATTCACAATCCATGTGAAACTTCCCATCCTGTCCAAGTCTTTCCAAGAGTCCTCCAGAGAGGATCTAACCAATGCCCTGTTTAAAAAAAAAATATTCAGTAATAACTGTGCAACAGTAAGTTGATCAAACCCTCAACCTCACTACACGAATTCTTTTCTAGTCACAAGCCTTTTTAACGATGTCTTTTCTACCACTTGTATACAAACCATTGTTGGTAATATATTGCTGAAATATCAGCCTATTTATATTCATCATATGTCTTTCCATTGCTCTTTGGGACACCTGCAATTATGATTCCCCCAAGATGAGATTGTTCCATGTCTTTCAACCATTATAGCATGACCATGAAAATATGTGTTCAAAAGAGGGATTTTGGTTGCAAGGAGTAGCTTGAGAAAGAAGGTGGTACAATTTTCCAAATGAAATCCAGCCTGATGTTTTCCTTCTGCTCAATTCTGGGCCCCATTCATAATCAGTCTCCAGAGTCTCTAAGTTATATGAATGAACTCAATGATCTGCCCATAATCTAGGCAATAGGTATTCCTCCTCCACTTGGGTTTCACTTTGGCCATGGATGGATTAATGCACCAGTCATCTGTTTGAAGTGGCTGTGGATTTTTTGTTTGAGGAGGTACTTTAGTGCTCAGGGGCTTAATGCAATCAGCTGGTCATCTGCAAGCAGGAACATCCAGAAAACATCCCTTCTGACAGGGAATCCCTCTTTCACTTGTATTTTGTGTAGGACATTCTCCATGATTGTGGTGAACACCTTCAGTGAGCTTCTATCTCCAAGTTTTATACTTCACTTGATACTGGTAACCAAGAGATTGCTGGAGAGTTATCTCTTTGGTGTCATCTGTCAAGGAATCTTGCACAATCTTAATGTATGTATAAGAGACATCTGATTGGAAAAACACCTCTTGAAACTATTTCCTGTATTGAGTCAAATGCTTTTGTGTAACCAAAAAAAATAAACATAGTGGAATGTACGTTCTTTATAAGAATATATAAAGTATGTTCTCTATTTGCACCTATAAATGTTTATTCCCTTTCCTCTCTCTTCTCTGTACACCATGGTATTAAGAAACCATGAAGGTGTATTTCAGAGAATTATCTACCAAACTCTGCCTACTCTGTTTTAATGTTTTCAGTAAAGATACCTTTGCACCTAGATCATTCTAATAAAGATGGTATAGGGATGGGTCCTAGGCTTTGATTTTGTTGGTGTAAAGATCTCTGAGGGAGGAACTTCCAGTACCAGCTGATGTCACCACCTTCTCAGCAACTTTTAGCCCAAGGAATTGTCTAGGGCACTGAGAGGCTACATGCCTTGTCTAGTGTCACATAGCCAGCATGTGTCAGAGATAGGGCTGTAACCTAAGTCTGCCTGGCTCTGAGACCAGTTCTCTATCCACTGTACTCTGCTGCCTGTCAAAGATTTTGTAGAGATAAGAGAAAAGGCATATGGATCAGTTGTTAGTGATACTACCATCTTCTCCATACTTTTCAAATCTTTCTCTCTTTGAGGTATCTTGAAGATTGATCCCTAGATGGTACATGCCATCTTCAGTACGGATTTTCTGTTACGTCTGTTAGGTATTCTTCTTAATTTTATTTTGTTGAGGGCTATTTCCACTCCTTCAACTAGTACATTTGGTTCTAAGGAATTCCAGTCTAAATGTAGCAGTTCCTCTGTTACCTATAATAAGAACAAATTGCTATGGAAATGCTGGTAGATCTGTTCCATTTTACAGCTATTTGTTATTTTCCTTCCAATTTCAACTTTAAGCCTTTTGGGGATCACCTGGCTCAGTTAGCTCTCATGCTAAACTTGTCATAAAGCTCATTTCCTCTCCTTTGTTTTTCCTTGTTTTGAGAGGCAATTCTATTCATAATCTTCCATAATCTCTTCCTAAAATGTTTTACGTGTAAATTTGTATTCCAAACCAGTGTTGTCTTTGGATGGTATATTTCTCATCTTGGCAAGAAGATTAATTCTTTACTGCCTGAGGTGGTTTCTGGTATTTTCAGGCTTTCTGTTTCTGGTCAGCATCTTGTAACAGTTTAACTTTTCTATGAAATAGCTATAATGTGGTAGGGTGGGGAAAAATGGTGGAGAAGAGTCTCACAATTGTCTTTAAATAAGGGTGGGAGAGTGGGAATTACCACTACATGTGTCCCTCTCTCCTTCCAAGTTCCCCTGTGAGTATTCTGGGAAACGGATGAGGGAATAGTGCCATAAAGAAGACTGGGAAGAGGATGGGGTCATGGCAGAAAGAGGGTATATCACTGAAGGGGTGTGTTAGGGAATCAGTTGGTTTGATAACTATCAGTTTGAGATCTACTGGTAATCCTTATCTGCTGGGTGAGAATTCTGATGTGAGAGGAATTTAGTTTTGATGGAGGTATTTATTTTAAAATATATAAAAAATGAGAAGGTGGAGCCCTGGGTAATTCCAGAAGAAGGTCTTCTCAGAGCCTAACAATGGACTAGAACCCAGAATTCCTAACCTTCAGTGTGGCATTATCACTGATAACATGCTACTTATTATGTGGCATTATCACTGATAATATGTTACTTTACTTATTATATATATATGTATATGTATATATATGTATATATATACATATACATATATATATAAAGACAATTATATGGCAAAATACAAACTCTTTATCTTGGTATTCATGGCCCTTCACAAAATGGCTTCAAGAAACCTTTCCAGCCTTAAATTAAAGTACACCCTTCATATACTCCATATTACAGTCAAATCACTCATTATCTTCTCAATTCATCCTATACTCTCATGCCTCTGAACATCTATATGTATATACCATTACCTGTGTTTGAGGTGCCCGCTTTACAATTCCCAACTAGTAAAATCCTTTTCATAATTTAAGGCCTACCTAAAATATCACCTTTTCCATAAAGCCTTTCTGAATTTCCTAATTATAAGTATTTTCTCCTTCAAATTCTTTAGAATGCTTTATTTATAGCTCTCTGACAGATCTGTGGATCTCTGTGAAACTTACAGATGTTCTGTTTTATATTTTATATGTGTCTCATTTCCATATTCAATCTAATTCTATTCAATAAATAACTATTACTTGTATATTCTGTGCTAAGAACAGAGTAGGCAAGTGCTGAATCAGCAGGGAATAATGGGTAGAGTTCTGAAGTTGATATGAGGAAGACTCTGGAATCTCTTTGTCTTTTAGTTTCCTTATCTGTAAAAGGAACATTAAAAAACCCTGTAGTGCCTATTTTACCAATTGTTGAGAGATTCAAATGAGATAAAAATTTCAAGTACTAAGTGAATCTCAGTTACTAATATCATAGGCACTGAGAATATAAAGGCCAAAATGAAACAGCCCCTGCCTTAAGGAGTTTACAATTTAATACATGGAATAAGATATGCTAGAATAAGCATGATAAAATGCAGAATGTGGAAAGAGCAAAGGAAAGATTAAAAAAAGGGGGCTCTAAGGAAATTTGAGTTGGGAGAGATATTTTTGACTGTGGGTTACCTGAGCTAGGTATTGTAGGAAGAGAAGGATTAAAATAGGTGGAGACTTAGTCTAGGCCTAGGGGCTTACCTTTTCTAATGCACAAGGTGGGGGCAAGGTACAGATGTAGTTATGGTAGTCTAGTCTGGCTAGAATGGAGGGTATGAGAATGGAAGGAATGTGAAATGATGCTAGGAAAGTACGTTGGATCTAAACCGGAGGACCTTAAATGCCAAGAGAAAGAGTTTGTATGTTGTTCTATGGGCAATAGGGAACCATGGAAAGCTTTTGAGTTGGGGAGAGTGGATGGTTATTCTGTGCGATAGGAAGGTCTTTTTGGCAGCTAGATTATAGAGGGAGAGAGAGACAAGAGTCTATTTAGGAGACTAATTATAATCCTGGGGAGAGGAGATGAGACTACCACTACTGTGGTAGCCATGTGAATGGAGAGGAGGGGACAAATGGAAGCTATAGAAAGGGCATAGAATCAATAGAACTTGGTGGTACAGTTGTGATAGGGTGAGAGAGAGGGGCAAGATGAAGGTGAAACTTCAAGCCTGGGTAGCTGGGAGCATGGTACCATCATCAAAATAGGATAGTTAGATGGAGAAGTGGGTTTTATGGAGAAGATGAAGTTAGGCTGCGGGACCATAGGAGCATCTTGGTGGAGATTGCCAAAAGACTGTTGGAAATATGGGCCTGGAACTCAGGGAACTATTGAGGTTTGGTGCATGCATATACATACAGATGTGTGTATGCATAGGTTTGCATGCATATATATATGTCTATATATGTCCATATTCTTATTTTATATATTCTAGGAATATATGTGAATAATACATACACACACATATTCTTTCAAGATAACCAGATCTAGTTTCTCTTAGATTTTTTCTTCATCATAGTTAATTCTCTAAGTGTCCTTAGGGAAAGAAATTCACTCAGTCCTCTCTCAATGCCTTATATCATACAGACACTTTTAAAGGTAACAGTGAGTTGTCAGTCTCCAAGACTTTATATAATATATGTATATGTGTATGCATACACACGTGTATACATGTGTTGCATCTATCTCTAGAAATATACTGTATATATGCATTTACACAATACACATATTATATGTGTGCGTGTACATATAGTTGTAACACACATGTATGTATGCCTTGTGTTTGTATGTTGTGCATACACACACTATATATACATACATACACGCATGTGCTGTATACAGTACACACGTGTATGTATATACACATATAACACACATATGTGTGTGTGTGTGCATGTATGTATATGTATATGAAACCAGAGTTAACTACCACGAAAGAATGAGTACATGAGGGATTTGGAGAGTTACCTGTCATCTTGGAGAGTCTGAAGAGACATTTTGAAAGAACTGAATTTAATTCTTATTCTGTGGAGAAGATGGTTTACGAAGAAGCTGTTTTGAGGACAATTCCTGAGAGACTATTCCTGCCATCCTGAGAGGACCAAATGTTTAGACTATGGCTTCAATGTTTTAGAGGAGTCAGCAGCTACCGAAATTGGCATGAAGTGACCCTGGAGGGGCCCTTTCTCACAGCACATGTCTTTGTATTATTTGTTATTGCTAATCAATTATGTGGCCAGAAACACTGATATTTGCCTGTTTGAGACAGAGAGAAAATGAAATACTTATTGGAAAAAGGTTTCACTAGATTTTATAAACTGAATGGGGGCTCAGAGTTTATTAATTAGAGTATTTGCATTTTTTAGAAATTTGTGAGGAAATGTTACAATATACCCTTTGATTGTTTTTGAGCCTAGTGAAAGAATCAATAAAATAATGTGCTAGTAACAGGCTAAAATGGGGGGGGGAGCAGTTGGTGTGTTCGTTGTCACCTATTCAGCCTCTTACATCATCATAACACCCCCCACCCCCATACACACACAGCATGGGGTTGTTTCATAGGGGGAAAGGGAGGAAACAAGCATTTATATAGTGCCTACTGTGGGCCAAGCACTGTGCTAAAAGCTTTTTACAAATATCTCATTTGATTCTTACAACGACCCTGCAAAGTAGGTACTATTATTTTCCCATTTTTCAGTTGAGAAAACTGAAGCAAACAGAGTTTTTTTTTTTTAAGTGGCCTGCCTAGGGACACACAGCTACTAAGAGTCTGAGGCTAGATTTGAACTCAGATCAATCAAAGCAATGTGGTATACTCATTATGACAACATCATGCTGGGTAAATACACAGACCCCAGTTCTGCAGATTTCAGTCTTTGTGAACCTCAGATGATTAATCTGATGGGAACTCAGTGAAGATGATATGTCAGCTTTATGACTTAAATTCCTCTTGGATCATCTTGTGAAATAAGAAGTACTAACCAACATGATAACTGTCTTGCAGTATTTGAAGGCTTATCACAAAGAAGAGGAGTGAGACTTAGTAGTAGTACTTTCCTTCTTTCTTCTCTTCCTTCCTCTCTCCTTTTATCCTCTGCTGCCCCTTGCTTCCTTTATCTTCCCTCCTCGTCTTCTTTACTTCTTTTTCTCATTCCTCTCCCACATCCAATTTTTTTTAGGTCAGAAAGCACCTAACCTTGTCCTACTGGATCCTAGTACATCCCTACTTACTGGTCATAGGGACAGAATAGCATCTGTCAGGATGCCATTAGTGCTGTGGCAGGAGGGAGTAGGATGGAGATGGGATGTAGGAAAGGGTTTGTAGAATATCAGGAAGGACCAATTCTGAGATTCAGACATGCTCCAAACAAGCCATGTTCAGTTCAGAGGAACTCCAGGAGACCTGTAGGCAGAGGATGCTAACTGATTAAAATATTAGCCTACTTTAGGGAATGAACAAAATGTAAGGAAGTAAGTGTGTTGTAAAGAGAGTAATGGGATGTGTTCCAAAGCCCAACAGAAAGAGAGAATGGCTATTCCATGGCTGAGACACCATGATGCAGCTAGCACGGCCTGGCAGAAAAGGCAGGGGAAACTAGTTAAGAGGACATGGAAAGTTAAAATGTTAGTATATATCTTCAAGGCTGAATGGAAACATAATCATCCTGCTTATGGCCTCTGAGTATCTGCCCTCAGGTTGGGCAAATCTTCAAAGAGAACTTCCCTGAGGGTTCACAGTAAAATGGAAGAAATAGAAGCAGTTCTACTGCTGTTCCTGGGAGGCAGGTAAAGGAAGGCCCAAAAAGAAAAAGACTCACGGTCCCTTTTGCAGGAGTACAGAATCAGTGTGCAATGACATTGAGCCCTTATATGATCTAGGTATTCCAGATACCCTAGGTCAACCCCAGGCAAAATGATGCTAGACATGAAGCTCTTTAGGGCTTTCTTTCCTCTCCTCCCTTTCCCCTCTGGTGCCTCAGGAGAACAATTTGAGACTTCCTGTTTTGGCATTAGAGGACCTGGGTTCTAATTCTGCCTCTGGAACTTACCACCTGGGTGACCTTTGGCAAGTCACAAAGATCTGGGTTCTAGTCCAGGCTCTGGTAACTCATTATGTAAACCTAGGAAAGTCACAACCTCTCTTGTCTGCAGTTTCTTATCTTGAAAAATGATGGGGTTAAATTAGATGGCTGCTAGGGAATCTCCTGCTAAGCTTGCTAATGACATAATTCACACAAAGGTGTTAATTAATGACAGGAAACAGAGTATTTTAGCTTTTAACTTTTTTTTTTCCTCAACAGAGGGGCAATGATTCCAAAAGAAAGAAACTCCACTTGGAGAATTGCAGGAAATATTTGAGGCCAAAGGGAACATTGATGTTCAAGGGCAAAGGGAATGTGTCAAATCATCACCAGCCCCTAAAAAAGATGTGGGTCAGAGCAGGAAAGAGAAATTAGAGGGTCTAGCTGGTAGGGTCTATCTACCCTTTTCCGTCGTCTGGCCACATAACAAATGTGCTTGCCGGTCAAAAGAGGAGTTTTCACCTTGTTGTACAACAAGAAAAAAGGAGAAAAAGAAAGGCAGACATGTTGCTAGAAGGGATCAAGAAAGCCCTAGGCTCTGCTATGACCAAAAAGAGAAACTAAGGCCCAGAGAAGAAAGTGGCTTACCCAAGGACACATATTTAGCAGAATCAGGAGCAGAAACCAGGCATCCTGACTCCCAGCCACTTCCAGGGTTCTTCCTAATGATCTTTGTTGTTATGGTGATGGTCAGTTTGTTTTTGACCTAGACCTCTCATTTCATCAATGGAGAGAACTCCCAATTGCAGAAACTCCTTCCACTAATGTAGATCTTCAACTTATCTGCAATTTACAGCCTTTGGCAAATGTCTGAGGGTACTGAGAGGTAACTCCCCCATGGAGTCACACTGCCAGATCTTTCCTTACTCTAAGGCTTACCCACCACTATTAGCTGCCAATTACATGGTGCTGTTGCTTCTAAGCTAGGAAAGAGGAGAACAAACAAAGGGGCAGAGGGTCACTTCACATTGGGAAGACCCTGCATGGGCACATTAGGAATATCCTAGGCAAATTCATGTGCATTAATCAATAACCCATTAGCTAAAGTCAAGCTGAAAGCCGTCCATGCTGAGTCCAGGATAAACCAGATGATTTTTTCCTCTGGCAAGAATTCTGGTGATTTCACTTCTAGGAAAGGGAAAATCTCATGCAAAAGTCACCACCAGCATTTTAGAGTTCCTTTAAAAAACAAATAAAATCATAGGTTTAAAACTGAAAAGTCCCCTTATTTTACAGATGGATGATGAAGGGACTTGCCCAAGGGTCACACAGGGAGTAAGGGCAGAACCAGATTGAATCGAGGTCCTTTAACTCCAAATCTGAAGCACTTCCCACAGTACCATTATGTGCATGAGGTAAATGTGCTATTTCCTGTAGAAATATTTCTAAGTTATAATGGCGAAATAGGAAACCGTGATCCTCAGATTTCCTCCATACAACATCATTTCGTCTATTCAGCATAGAGAGATAAATGCGATCATAGCACTGGCCCTGTACCTGGCTTTTCTATAGCTTTTGTTGTTGTTCAGTAGTTTTCAATCACATCCAGCTTTTTGTGACCCCATTTGGGGTTTTCTTGGCAGAGATACTGAAGTGGTTTGCCATTGCCTTCTCCAGCTCATTTTACAAATGAGGAAATTGAGGCAAAAGGGTTAAGTCATTTGCCCAGGGTCACACAGCTAGTAAGTGTCTAAGGAAGATGAGTCTTCCTTACTCCAGGCCTGGTTCTCTATCCACTATGCCACTTAGCTGCCCTTTCTATAGCTAAGGGATAGATTTCATTCAGTCAGTTGACAGACATTTATTAAGTGCCTACTGTGTGCCAGCTACTGTGCTAAACCCTGGAAATACAAAGAAAGGCAAAAATGTGGTCCCCACATTCTAAAGGGGGAAACGACATGCAAATAACTGTGTACACACAAGTTATATTTGGTCTAAATGCAAAGTAATCTCAGAGGGAGGACACCAGCAGTGAGAGGTACCAGGAGAAACTTTGGGCAAAAGGTGAGGTTTGAGCTGAGTCTGAAAGGAAGCCAGGAGAGGGAGGGGAGGAAGGAGGGCATTCCAGGCATGGGGAACAGCCAATGCAAAGACTGGAGTGTGGAGATGGAGTGTCCTTGGAGAGGAACAGCTGATAGGCCTGTAGGGATCAGAAGACCCATTTGGCTCCCTGAATGACTGGGATTGCTCCGATTACAATGACTCCAGAGGTTTCTAGGTCAGGTGCAGATGTCTTCAGTCTACCTGCTGCTCTCCTCTGCACCACACCTCCTCCCTACCTGGTTCTCCCTGCCCCATCCCCATCCCCAGCACTTTATCACTTAGAAATAAACAGCTTCCAGTCTAATGTCATAGAAACAAAATCAAGGTAAAAAAAAATACAGTTAGGGCCTTATATTTACCCACCTCTTTATGGTTTACAATATGCTTTCCCTTGCTTTACATCATTTGAGTCTCACAATAACTCTGTGAGGCAGGGCAGGTACAATGATTACCATTTTACAGATGAGAAAATGAGGCTCCAGGAGATGAAGTGAGTCCCTCAAGATCATAGAGCTTTAAAATGGCAGGATTGAGGCTCTAACCTTGTTCTCTGGACCCAAATCCACTCTTTTTCCTACTTTGTCTTTCTATAGGATAATACTATGAAACAAATGGAAGCATTGGTAATGATAATAACAATAGGTAGCATTTAAGGCACTTTGCTAAATGATTTACAAATATCTCATTTGATCCTCACAACCACCTGGAAGGTAGGTGCTATTATTATCCCCATTCTACAGATGGGAAAACCAAGGCAAACAGAGGTTAAAGCTACTTGACAGGGGTCGCACAGCCAGTAAGTGTCTGAGGCTGGGCTTGAATGCATATCTTCCTGATTCAAGGCCCAGAACCTTATCACCCGTACCACCTAGTGGCCTGGTAGTGTCTTTCATAATTATATGTTTCTTTTCCACCTCTCTACTTGAAGGAAATATATACCAGTCTACAGGTTTTTTTTACTCAAAATGAATTTCATCCTCTGTTTTAATTGCTAACATTGTCATAATCCAGAATAAGAGAGAGTAAATAATTTCTTCTCACATTGCTGTTTTTCTTCTTTACTGTTACTTTTTAAACTTTCAAATAACCCATACCTTTAACAAAGAAAACACAAGCTAAACAAACCGGATATTGCTTGTCTGATGGTGCATGCAACATTTTGCACTCTTACTTCTACCTTCCAAACTTCCACCTTCCAACAAGGAGAAAGGAAGTACATTTAATCACTAGTTTTCTGGAATCAAGAGTTCTACTTCTTTTACTCTGTCTTTGGCAGAGTTCTGAATTCTTTACCTGTTACTTTTCTTTATATCGTTATGGTTGTCTTGTAAACGGTTCTCCTTTTCCCACTTCCTTCGTTCATGTGTTTATGTATTTCTTCCCAAGTTTCTCTGAATTCCTCATAGCCATCATTACTTAACACAGTAACAGTCTAGTATATTAACAGACTACAGTTCTTCTAGATATTCCCCAATCAAAAAACAATCACTTTATTTGTAGGGATTTACTTCTTTTTTCCTACTCAAGTAGCAAGAAGTATTTATTAAGCTCCTACTGTGTACCAGGCACAGTGCTAAATAAATATTGGGGATTTACAGAAATGTGAAAACAGTCCCTTTCTTCAAGGAGCTCACTGCCCAATGGAGGAGACCAATGAATAACTAGGTACATACAAAATATAGATAGAAGTCATCTCGAGGCTGCTTGGGGCAGAGGAATTGGGAAAAGACTCCTAAAGAAAATGAGAATTGAGCTGAGACTTTAAGGAATCAAAACGCAGAGGTGTGAAGGGAGAGCATTCCACCCAGGGAGACAAATAGTGCAAAGTACTGCCATGAATGTTGTTTATATTTATGGGATCTTTGTTCTCTGTCTTTGGTTTCCTTGGAATAGATACCTAGAAAGGGAATTGCTGGGTTCAAATACATCTTCAAATTAGTAGCTTTTCTAGTATAATTCTGAAAAGCTCAACTTTCCATAAAGATTCATTCCTAAAGGGATCCAGATTAATGAAGTTTTACTGTCTTTAATACAGCCAACAATAGCATTTCAAAACTCTTACTCTAAAAATAGTTCAAGTGGCAGATTTATTTCCCTTAGAATACCCTGCTAGCTTTCTGTCATTACTAGAATGTATGCTGGTCTGTTTCTCCCTAAAGAAAAACTGACAACTTTCATTTATTTGTGTGAGCCTTATTGGTTTTGGAAATAAGAGGTAGCTAATTTTTAATATGAAAATATGTTCTCTATCTTATCCAACCTATTCCCAGGTTACCTCCCCATTATTGTCTGAAAGTGTGTGGTCAGAGAATATGAGTTAAATTAAATATTAGATTAAGCAAAACTTAGGGAAGATACTTTGTTGAAAAGATAATAATGACAAGGATGTATTCCAAAGCTGAACAGAAAGAATTTGGAATTATTTTATGTTTTGGAAAATCTGTCACTTTACCCTGTTCCATTAGTATAAGTACTTGTTTTAGTTTTCAGGGATTTATGATTTAATCTATGTAAGTACTGAATGATGCTGTTTCAGCTGCTCCACGTTGCCTGCTTAGGAGTAGGTAGCTTAATGGATTGTCATAACGAAACACAAAAATCACTACCTGGTGGCCAGTCTTCTAGTGATGAGCAGCTTTGAACTTAGCTAGTTCATGAATGATTTAGGTGTATCCATCCCCAAGCTCATACTACAGGCCTTTTCGTTTTGGTAGAATATCAATCCGTCAATAAGCACTTATTAAGCACTTACTAAGTGCCATATATTGTGCTGTGTGATGGGGCTACAAAGACATGAATATAATGGTCTCTACCCTCAGGAAGCTTATGTTTCTTCTAGTTGTTGTTTGTTATTCATTCATTTCAGTCATGCCTGACTCTTCATGATCCCACTTGGGGTTTTCTTGGCAAAGAGACTGAAGTGGGTTGCCATTTCCTTCTCCTACAGGTAGACAATACCTACAGAGCTTATGTTCTGTTGGCATAGCCTTTGAATCCTTAGGGTCCTCTTTATACCCCAGTGAGGTATTACAGTAGGATTTTAGAGAAGTCATAGATAACTTGGAGTTATCTGTTAGAAGTAACAGATGAATTACACATATTACCATATAATATTTCTTATAGAACAAACCTTTTCTTGTTGATAGTGGAAAATATCAAGTTGCCCCAAGTTTCTGCCAGGGATGATCATGATCATTAAGAGATTGCTTAGCTGGGACGTGAAGAGCACAGAAGTCCTGTTTGTAACAATGAGGAAAAAGTTCTTCTGCAAATCTCCTCATTGGGGGATCAGCTAACTCAAGGAAAGATTGATTGGCTGCCGTATAGTTTGATGAACATAGAAACTGGTTGTTTTTTGGTGGATAAGCAGCATCAATTGGCATGAATAGATCCTCTGGTAAAGTTCATTTTCAAGGAGTAAATGTGAGATGAGATCAGTAAAGGCTAGAGATGTCACGTGTGCGTGTGTGTGTGTGTGTGTGTGTGTTGGAGAAAAGGATGTTCACAAATATCAGTTTCTGCCTGAGTTCTTGGCTTAGGCTACTTTGGTGTTCCCATTCTGAATGGGACCAGAGAGGTGGGAAAAGTGATAATGAAACTGTGAAATCAAACCTGGTCTGGTATTGCTTATCTAAATTGTACAATTGAATTTGCTCCTGATTTTCTGTCCTTAGAAAAGGGCGCCCAGGGAAACTAGGAGATGGTGGAGGGGGAAAAGGCAGTGGAAGCTGTCTTGGCAGTGACAGATATAGGACAAGCAGTGCTAGAGGTGGCAGTCTGAGCTGTAGAACACACCAGTGACAGACAACTATGTGTAGCCAGCCTCCTTACCATGAGATACTATCCAAGGACTTTTATTCATTTCTTTAGCATATTCTAGAGTCAAGTGCAGAGCTTATTCAATCAGTTAATAAACATTTATTAAGCACTTATTACCAGGGTCAGTTACATGGTATAGTGGATAGAGGGCTGAGAGTCAGGAAGACTCATCTTCCTGAGTTCAAATCCAGCCTCAGAAACTTACTCACTGCATGACTCTGGGCAAGTCACTTACCCCTGTTTAACTTAGTTCCTCATCTATAAAATGAGTTGGAGAAGGAAATGGCAAACCACTCCAATATCTTTACCGAGAGGACTCCAAATGGGGCCAAGAAGAGTTGGCTACAACTGAACAACAACGAACAACATTACTTACCACGTAATATTTTTTATATATATATATATATATATATATATATATATATATATGTATGTATGTATAAAGCACTGCAAATACAAAGAAAGGCAAAAACAGTTTCTTCTATCAGGAAATTAGCACATATTCTAAGGGAAGAGATAATATAAATAACTAGATATACTTTATATATGTACATATGCATATATGTATATTGTTGTTATATGTGGCAATGATTATGTATACACACACATGCACACATATACTTGTGGATATGTATATGATGTGTGTGTATATATATGTACGTATGCGTATATATGTAATATGTGTGTATACACACACACACACCCACACACAGAGAAAATAGATAAAAGGTAATCTGAGAGAGGAACGCACTAGCATCGGATTCGAGCTGAGTCTTGAAGGAATCCAGGAAAACCAACAGGAGGGCACTGCATTCCAGTTCTGGGGACATTAGTGCAAAGTCATAGAGAAAGGAGATGGAGAGTCATGTTTCAGAAACTCAAAGTAGGTGAGTGTAGCTGGATTGTAGAAGAGAATGAAGAAGAAGACTAGAAAGATTAGAAGGGACCAGGTCAGGAAGATCTTTAATGCCACAGAGAAGATTTTATATTGGATCCTGAAGGCAATAAGGTCCATTAGGGGAGGTAAGAGGCAGTGACATGATCAGACTTATACTTTAGAAAAATCACCTTACCAGCTGAGTAGAGGATGGATTGGAGTGAGGAGATACTTGAGGCAAGGAAGTTATTGCAGCTGTCTGGGCAATTGGTGATGGGGATCTGAATCAGGGTTTTGTCAGGGTGAGTGGAGAGAAGGGGATGTATATGAGAGAAGCTGTGAAGACAGAAATGATAAGATTTGGCAATGGATTATATAAATGGAGTAAGGAAGAGTGAAGAGTTCATGATGACACCAAAGTAGTGAGATGAAATGAGTGGGAGGGTGTGGGTACCCCTGGCAGTAATGGGGAAAAGAAAGAGAATTAATTCTCTTTTGGATATGTTGAGTCTGAAATGTCTGTGGGACCTCCAATTCCAGGTGTCTAAGAGGCAGTTGGTGATGTGTGACTAGCTCAAGAGAGAATCTAGGATTGGCTATATACATTTGGAAATTATTTGCACAGAGATGCTAGTTGAACCCATGGGCATTGACGAATTCCCCAAGAGAGATGGTGTCCAGCCAAAACAGAAAAGGGTCAGGGCAAAGGCTTGGGGGACTCCCATTGTTGGAGTGTGTGATTTGGATGAAGAACTAGCAAAGGAGATGGAAAATGAGTAGTCAGACAGAGAGATGGAGAACCAGGAAAGAGCAGTGTTATGAAAACTCAGGGAGAAGAGTATCCAAGAGGGGAAGATGATACAGTTGATAGAGTGCTGGACCTGGAATCGTGAAGACCTGGCTCCGAATAAGACTCTCACTAGCTCTGAGACCTTGAGCAAGTCATTTAACCTCTTTTTTGCCTCAGTTTCTTCAACTGTAAAATGGGGGATCATAATAGCATCTATCTCCCAGAGTTGTCATGACGATCAAATGAGTTAATATCTGCAAAGTTCTTAAGACATAGTGCCTGGCACATAGTGGGTGTTATGTAAATGCTAGTTATTGTTATTCAATATTATTGTTATTTTAACAGCGTCAAATGCTGTAGAGAAATCAAGGGTAAAGTCTGAGAAAAAGTCATTAAATCTGGCAATTTAGAGATCATTGATAGCTTTGAAGAGGCTAGTTGATGGAGCTGGAAGCTAGCTTGCAAAAAAGGGTGAGAGAAGAGGAAATGAAAACTCAAAATGTAAGTGGATTTGTCAAGGAGTTTAGCACAGACAGGAGGAGAAATAAAGGCAATAGCCAAAGGATATGGTAGGGTCATAGTGAGGGATTTTTTTTTTTAGGCAATTGGGGTTAAGTGACTTGCCCCAGGGTCACACAGCTAGTAAGTGTCAAGTGTTTGGTCTGAGGCTGGATTTGAACTCGAGTCCTCCTGACTTCAGGGCCGGTGCTCTATCCACTGCACCACCTCATTGCCCCACAGAAGTCTATAGTGAGGGATTTTTAAGGAGAGGGGTGAAATGGTAAGGTTTCTAAGGCAGCAGAGAAGAAGCCAGTAGATAGAGAGATATTGAAGAGTGGGGGAGAAAAAGATAGTGGCAGCAACTTACAAGAGAAGTTGGGAGGGGATGAGATCAAGGGTACATGTAGATGGATTAGCCTTGACAAAGATGGGGACAACTCTTCATCGAGAGAGAGAGAGAGAGAGAGAGAGAGAGAGAGAAGAGAGAGAGAGAGAAAGGAAGAGGGGGAGAGAGAGAAGGAGGAAAGGAGAAAGGAAGGAAGGAAGAAAAAGGAAGAAAAGGAATGAGAAAAAGAAAAAGAGGAAGAGATGGACAGAAAGAGGAAGGAAGAGAGGAAGGAATAAAGAAAGAAAAAAAGGAAAGAGAGGGAGGAAGGATTGAAGAAAAAGAAAGGAAGAAAGAAAGAGAAAGGAAGGAAGGAAAGAGAGAGATTCCTAAAATGGTAATGACTAGAAATTGTTTTTGTTTTATGTGGCTTTTCTTTTGGGAGGTGGGAATCTGGTAAGGCATAGTTTGTCTTTTAACAGAGAACGGTACTTTAATCCAAAGGAATAAAAGTGATGACAGAATTCCCATAATAGGAGAAAAGCCAGTGTGGGTAGTATTTTAGGGCAAAGGGAGCTTTCCCATAATTCCTTAAGCCAGGATGCAGGAAGGCCCCTACTCACAGGGCTGGTTACTATTAACTACAGGGTATTGGTTAACTCCAGTTACATATAGCCTTAGGCTCTTTTTCCCACACTTTCCTTTCCTCAATATTTTAGTTAAAATTTGGAAATATGAAAATGCAGCAAGAACTTTTTTTCAATGTTTTCTTCAGTATTACAGGTTGTGTGGCTCACTCATGGCAGATCACTAAATAATTCAACCTCCACCATCATACTATTCAGACTGAGAGAGAAAGAAAGCTAAAATAGGGCTGCTCAGAAGGCTGCCAATTGGAATGCTTCACACATAGGACACATTTCAGAACCATTATCATGTTAATAGAAATGCTCCCCCATCCTCCACACCAAAACATGGCATGCTTTCAGAAAGGCAGAGTTAAAAGAAAAGCGTGAAATTAATTATTAGTATCTGATTTCAAAATAAAGGCAAGAAACTCAGAAGTGAGTTGATATTGTGTCAAATGGGAGAAATCACTGTTTAAATTAAAATGGGAGGAAAAAAAGTTCAGGTGTCTAAAATAGAGGCAGTTCTTAAAGGTAGTATATCAGAGCTTTTTTCCATTCCTTTAGTAAACAGTGCCTCCTGGGGTGGGGATAAGGCTATACCTGGTAACTAACAGGATGCATTCTCTCATCCCATCATCCTGCCATGAACAAAGTGACTTCATGTTGTTTCACCATGCATTATCCTTTATCTAAGTAGATAAGGTATATCCTGGCCCTGCTGCAGAAGTCCCTAACTTGGTTTTGAAAACGCTGAGGGACTCGAAAGCTTTCATCTTACAGAATAGAGGCAAAGAATCCTCCCTGAATATATAGAAAAAGTGTTTTCTGATGAGGAACTGAGGCAGCATAGTTCAGTAGAAAGCATGCTGGGTTTGGAATCAGAGAGCCTAAAGTACAAATCCCAATCTTGCCATTTATTAATTTGGTGACCTTAAGTTAATTATCCTTTTGGGCTTCAGTTTCCTCATCTATAGAATGAGTTGTTAGGAGATGACAATCATTGAGCTCCTTTGCAGCTCTAAATCTGTTAATTGGAAGAAAAAAAATCCCTTTCAGTGCCAGAGTAGTCATTCATTATCTACTCCCTAAAGGAACATGTTAGTATCCAGAATGTGAGGGTACAAGCCAGATTTACCTAATGTATTCTATGTCTGTTAAAGTCTCCTGGGAATTTCTGTTCTCAGGGACTGAGAAATGCTTGTTAGGTAGGGATGAATGGTAATGTCTTGATCCTCCCCAGTACCTCAAAATGAAAAGTGGAGAATTCTCACTTGGAATCCTCTTGCCTGGTGGAGGGTTCTGGTTATACACTGTGGTACGAATACCTCTGTCTTCAAGTCTTCACAAACACACACATGTAGACACTACACACACACACACACATACATATATGCGTGTATAAATATTTATACACATGTGTGTGTGTGTGTGTATACTTTTCCTCTGGAATCCCTCTCCACACTGTGGCTACTACCCTCACAGGTTCTAGGATTCCCCTGTGTAGAGCCAACTTTTTATAACTATAATTCACAAACCTTCAATAGTCTTCTTCCCATTAAGAGTCAGCCAATAGATACAACTGGAGCAGCTAGGATAGAGTGCTGGTCCTAGAGTCAGGAAGACTCATCTCCCTGAGTTCAAATCTGGTCTCAGCTGCTTGCTTATTAGCTGTGTAATCCTGAGTAAGTCACTTAACCCTGTTTGCCTCAGTTTCCTCATCTGAGTAAAATGAGCTGGAGAAGGAAATGGCAAACCACTATAGTATC
The DNA here is from genome assembly GCF_003287225.1 of Phascolarctos cinereus. Taxonomy (NCBI): domain Eukaryota; kingdom Metazoa; phylum Chordata; class Mammalia; order Diprotodontia; family Phascolarctidae; genus Phascolarctos; species Phascolarctos cinereus. Next base: position 78,756,379 of record NW_027555736.1, read on the forward strand.
TTTGCCAAGAAAACCCCAAATGGGGTCATGGAGAGTTGGAAACGACTGAAAAACAACTCAACAGCAACAGCAATAGATATAACTCTTAAGAAAAGGCATTTAAAATGTCATAGTAAGAATAGTAGCTAGCCATAAAACATTCCTTCCCCCCTGCCCTCTATCTAAACTTGAGCTACTCTCTTCCACAAATGCACAGTGTCTATAGGAAAAGTGAGCTCAAATGTAAAGGGAAATGGTAGTGAGGGACATATGTTGAATACATGTGTGGCAAAGGCAGCTCTTTGTAAAGTCCTCCTGTAGCTTCCTATGGGTGTAGCATCTCTGCCAGGGAGGTTGCTCTGCTGAGTCCCTAAGGTCTGGTCCTTTCTACAGTTCCACTTTGAATTTTAAGCCCTAGCTATCTCTTAAGGTCATAGTTAGCTCTCCTCTCTGCTACCAGGGATCCATTCTTCAAAGCAATTTTTGATGTCTTAAAATGAGTGTATATAGCAACTGTTTTCTGTTCTGGCCAGAAATTTTGAGGGTCTTCTTCTCCCAAATTGGCATTTTTTTGTGATAGTATATTAGGTCATCTTTTATCTCAATTGTTACCTAACCTTTAGTCATTGAATGGGTGTTGCCTCAGACAAACTGACACCTGGGAAAGAACTCAATTTAGAGAGGCCAAGGTCTCCCGCTGCATCCTGGGCCATTACCAGTCATCTTGACTTTTGGCTTGCCACTGGACTTCCGTGATTCTGGAGGAGAGAGAGAGGAAGATGACTGCCCAGCTCTGCCTCACTTAAATCTAATTCATGAGCTAGTCAAGACAATCACCCTTGTGATATCACTAGTCCTTTTCAAGAATGAAAGATGAGCAATAGCAATTTCTTCCTTTAGTTACTGACTGCATATCCACATCTGTCTGGAGCATGCATCTCTGCTCCCTGCTGGAAACAACGTCTCCTGTAGATTGAGAAGCTCCATTTTAAAGCAACATGGACAAAGGGAGGTGGGGAGTGGGGTTGGGTGGGGGAAAGAAAAACCCTTTCTTCCCACCCTCCTCCAGCAATTCCCTTTCAAGGTTGGATTCTTGCTTCACTTCTGGCTCCCTGCTTGACCCAAGCAGCCTCGCTTGTAGAATCTTATCCCCTTTCTTTAGGTCCCTCAATTCTCCCAGCTCTGTGTAGGTTTCCTATATGTTCCTTTTCTCTACCTTTTATCGTCTCATCAGGAACTAAGTTCCTCTTCTAGTCTGTCTCCTGCATTTATTGAACTGACTTTCAAAGGTCACCCAAAGGTGTGACTTCTAATTCTTTGTGGTTTGGTTTTACTTGCCTTCTGATTCAATCAAGGGACTCATTTGAATTTCATAAAGGGTTCTGCTGGCATAACTGTATTTTACAGTTAGTTTAACACTTCATTATCTGGCCCCTTTTCTGTGATTAGGTTTGTGAAAGACCAAAACCTAGCCATAAAGATAATTAATACCTTACATTTGCATAGTGCTTTTAACTTTTCTGAGTACTTTCACGTGTTATCTCATTCTTCCTCCTGACAACGAAATGTTCACAGTGTTCTAGAAAAACACAAGGCATTTGTCTGCTTGTTTATATCTATGCAAGGTTACCTGCCTTTAATTAATCTCTATGGTTCTTCTCTAAAAGCACAGAAGTCTTCCTTCTAGAAATCTGATACACTTCTCCTCCCTGAGATGGAGTAATCGGCTATTTTGTACTAGCTAAGCTTAACTGTGGTCCTCAGGTCAGTAAAGCTGATTGCCATGGTTACATGGGATCTTAGGTTATTTCAAACTCTGCATGGTGGAAATGTAGAAAGCGTTACTACATTCAGGTAAACATTATCTTTTTCCTGACTGTATCTTCCTCAGAACACCCAAGTTGAAAATCAATAAGATGGTGCATGTATACTTGGACAATGAAGGGTATATTTCCTCAAAAAAACATAGAAACAAATCTAAATGAAGCAGTATTGGGTTTGTTGGCAGGGGTGATGGTGGATGAAGGATGAAGCAGGTGCTTATTTAATTGCTGCAGCTGGTACTGAGTGTTTGTCTTCATTCTTCACTTCACTTCCAATTATTGGCTGCGATATTCATTAACCTTTATGTTGATGCATTTTAGGAGAACCCAAAACAATTCCTCACTCCTTGAACATCCTTTTATAGGAAAATAAGGAGGCAATACTTTGCTGTAATATATATATGTATAGATAGATAGATAGATAGATAGATAGATAGATAGATAGATAGATAGAGATAGAGATATTTTTTGAGAATAACAAGTTAAATTATAGGCTTTTTCTCCCTTCAACAAAAAAGGCTCCTTCAAAAAAAGAATACTGACCTAGATGCAACTAGACATTTAATTGAATTCTGCCCAAATTACCATGGGCCAAATTTCAGAATCTGTTTCAAAAGACAACTTGGTAAAACTTGTCCAGTTCTATATAACTGAATGGACAAGTGATGAATGATTTGATTTGAGAATTATATATTTGAAACCATAACTTTCCAATCCTTAAAAATGTTTTAGGCCTCCAAATAGATATGTTAAATAATAATTACATAAGACAGTAACAATAAACAAACAAATAAATAAATAACTGTATTAGTTTATTGTCCTTTTTAAGGGCTAGAGTATAATCTTTTAAAAATAATTCAATTTTTAAAATAAAATAATTTAAATGTATTTATATTATAAACTTAATATTCCTAAAAATACAAATAACAGAATATGAATTAACCCCAAGTAAAACCATAGAATCTGAGCTTTACATTTTGATTTGAAAAAATAAACATACATTTATATATGATAGATCTTATTTAGGAGGCTCTGAAATGTTGATTATATAAGCCCCAGAACAATATCATCCATTAGGAGGATATGGAGAAACTCACTGCCTGTAGGGGATCCCTCTTCCATTTGCTCTCTCTTGGACATCCTCCATGATGGTAGCAAAAACCTTTGGCAAGCTTGTGTCTTCTTGAATGTGCTTTTCTTGATATTCATTGATCAGAAGGTTGTTGAACAAAGGCATCTCTTTTGTGACATCTCTTGAGGAATCTCATAGGATTTTTGACATGCAGGGTAGACATATTATTGGAAGACAGCCTATAAGATGATATTATGCTTTATCAAAAAAATTTTTTTATAGAAAAGTACAGTGGAATCATATATTTCCTTAACCTTTCAGTCTACTGCATGACTACAAAAAATGTTTGCTGTAGGCTATTGTTTGTGAAAGCCTGACTACACCCTTTTAGTTCCTTCATCATGGATACTCTCAATGTATATATAAATTATTAATGCCCTGAGCAGAACATGCAGCTGGATGGACAGCTCATAAGAGCTGGTCCATCAGTACATATATCTTGGGCAAACACTGGAAATGGACAATGAACTGAGCCCAGAACTGAATAAGAGAAGATGAGCAGGGAGGAATTGCCTTTGGGAAATAAGTCTGGCTTTCTTTCAAAGTGGAATGGTTTTGAGTACAGGCCCAGCAACAAACTACATATCAACTGTCTAAGGAACAACCTAGCTGAATTTGAAGGGCTCAACACCTGATTGACTGCAGAGTAATGAGTTTTCCAATCATAGCAATTCTTGAAGATCATATACTAAGGCAGAAAAGATTGGGATTTATATTGGCATACCCACTCTGACAAAATATGGATACTTTAATGATAAAAATTTTAACTTTAAATAATAATAATTTACTTGTTTTACGAATCCCTACTGAGCTCTTTTATATACATGCACTTAGGTTTTGTTGCAGTTACTGGTCTTTAAATATAGCTTTAGTCCATGTAAATGTTATTTAAAGTATCTTTGTTCTGTATCACATCATGTATCTTTCTATATTTCCTTGTAGTCTTCGTTTGTCATTTTTGGGGCAGGATAGTAATATCTCATTACATTGATACACCAAAATTTAATCACTTATTTGTTGGTTAAGGTATGTTGTTTCTAGTTTTTTTTTTTAATACGTCAGGTTATTTTTATAGCTATGTCCACTTTTTTTTTATTGTAATGATGTCCCCATTATATAATCTGTGCATTGGGTTAAAGAGTATGGACAGTTTTGTAACTTTTGCCCATAGTTCTAAATTCTTCTCAAAAAGGCTGATACTGATTTCCACTTCCATTTAACATTCTTTATAATCTGGCTGGAACTCTTCTTTCTAGATTGCTGTCACAATCCTCCTCATCATATTCTTCCTCTTATGTTCTAGCCAAACTGGCTTTACTTGGTACTTCCTGTAAGAAGATATTCCATCTCCTTCTTGCATGCCTTTGTCCAGACTCCTCCATGTGTAGAATGCAACTGGCTATTAGACATTTTGAATTGTATGTTCCATAGGTATCTCAAACTCAATATGTCTAAAACAGAATTCATCATTCTTCCCACTGAACCCATCTTTCTCTGACTTTCCCATTTTTGTGGAGGGCATCACTATTCTTCTAGTTACAAAGGATCACATCATTTCTACCTCTTATTCTACATCTGTCCCCTTCTCTACATCCATATTACCCCCACTCTAGTTCAGGCCCTCATTCCCCCATAACTAGACTATGGTAATAGCTTCCTAATGGGTACCCCTCAGATCTTTCCTCTTTCCCATCCACTTTCCACATAGCTAAAAAGTGACCTCCCCCACTTCAAAGTCCAGGTCTAACATGTTACTTTTCTGTCCAATAAATATCAATTATTTCCTATTATGACTAGGATCAAATACAGACTTCTCTGTCATTTAAAGCCCTTCGCAACCAGAATGAACCCTACTTTTCTAGCCTTATTATACATTATATATTATTATACAATTGCCCTTTGTACAATCTGCAGTTTGACCAAACTGGACTTCTTGTGGCCATCTCCATACCTTTACAGAAGATATCCTTTATGTCTACAATATACTCTTTCTTACCTTATCATATCACTTTATCCTCACCAAATCATAGCTTGCATTTATATAGTACTTTAAGGTTTGTGATGTGCTTTATTTATAAACATTATCTCATTTTATCCTACAACAATCCTGAGAGGAAGGTGCTGTTCTTATCTTCATTTCAAAGGTGAGGAAACCTAGGCAAACAGGTTAAGTGACTTGCCCAGAGTCGCACAACTAGTTAGTGTCTGAAGCTGGATTTTGAACTCAGGTCTTCCTGACTCCAGACTGGGAACTCTATCCATTGAACCACCTAGCTACCTCTGAATCCCTAGTTTCTTTCAAAGCTGACTCAAGCTATGTGGTGCTTTTCCTAATCCTCTTAGCTATAAGTGCCTTTACTCCTTTTCCATCTACCTTATATTACCTTATATTTGGTTTGTATATATTAAATATTTGAGAACATATATGCACATACACATATATGTTATATACACACACACACACATATATATATATGTTATTTTGTAATGTTATTTTATCCAATAGAATGTGAGCTCCTTGAAGGCAGAGGCTATTTTGCTTCTGTCTTTGTATCTTCAGAGCCTAGCACGTTGACTGGCACATAGCAGGTTCTTAAGTGCCAAATGACTGAATGATATAGCAAGTATACATTCTTCGGTTCTTATCCCAGCTCCCTCTAGGTTGGCTACATTTCTCTCCATCAGTGTTTTAGGGGTGCTTCTAAGGCATAGGGAATGTTCTATTCTGGTGTGCTCCCTCCAATATCAATCACCAATTACAGTTAGTATCGCTTCTATATCATGGGCTAACCCAGTGATTCGTACCTCACTGTTAATTTAACCTATTATCAATTTTAACCTGATTTTAGCCACTATTAATTTAACTTGGAGAAGAAAATGGCAAACTACTCCAGTATTTTTACTAAGAAAACCTCAAATGGGGGGCACAAAGAGTCAGAGCAACGTCAATTTAACCAGCTAACTCAATTAGTTTTTATAAAAGGACATTTACTGGAGCAATATAGGAAAAATAGAAGTATTTAAAAATCCACATTTTCCTCGACATTAGAGGCACATTTCTGTCTCTGCCACCCGAATCCCTGGGGAGAGCGAGTTCAAACATAAAGTGGTTGCTACAAAGCATTCACCTCACCCAATTTACTCTTCAATTCAGCCTAGGATTCTGGATGAGTAGCACCTTTACCGCAGGAGAGGACACCTCAATGTTGATCTACTGCTCACCTCAGTCAAGCAAGCTTCTCAAGCACAATGGGCTCACCCTCTGACAAACTCTGGCATGGATTCCAGTTCCAGATCTCCAAGTAGCTCAATCTTTTGATATTTCAAAACTTATGAAGTCATATTTGCCTCTAATGCTTGTCTTCACCCAAGAGCAGGAAAGAATAGACATAATAAGTGCAGAAGCAACAGTAGGGTCATGTACTTACCAACCACATGGTATCAATCCAGGTGGGGAGATAAAGGCTGAGGCCTCTGTCTCTGTGGAGAGACTTACAGAATTTTGTCCTCCTCACTAAAATGTAGTCAGGGAAGAGAGACAGAGAGACAGAAAGACACACACACACACACACACACACACACACACACACAGACACAGACAGAGACAGAAAGAGACAAAGAGAGAGACAGAGAGAGACAGAGACAGACAGACAGACAGACAGAGACAGAGAGAAACACACAGAGATAGATAGAGACAGAGACAGAAAGAAAAAGAGAAAAGAAGGAAGGAGGGAGGGTTTGAGAGAGAGAGAGAGAGAGAGAGAGAGAGAGCTAGAGCGAGCATTTGGACCAGTCAGTTACTGCTCAACGGCCAATCAAAAGGTCTCACAGTGATACATAGTAAGCAGACAGGAAATAATCATAGAATATCAAACATTCCAAAGTAGAGATCAGTACCCTCTGATTTATAGGTAGATAGAGAGATAGATAGACAAACAGACAGACAGACAGATAAATAGATAGATATAAAACCCTCTGATATATATGTATTTATGTGCTTAGAAGGTTCACCTAACATGCACTTGGGGAATCCATCAGGCAGTGTGCACTGTGTCTACTACTAAGGAGTGGGCCCTCACTGGCCATTTCCTTCTCCAGGTTAAATTAATAGTGGCTAAAATCAGGTTAAAATTGATAATAGGTTAAATTAACAGTGGGGTACGAATCACTGGGTTAATCCATGATATAGAGGCAATACTAAGTATACTTCCATCTCCTAGCTCCCTTTGGGACTCAGCTCATCGCACTTCCTACAAACGGTGTTTCCTGATTTCTAAGTTGTTATTGTTCAATGCCTTCCTCCATTATTACTTTGCATCTATTTCCCATACGCTTTATTTACTTGTCTATGTACCTGCTATTTTCCCCCAGTGGAATATAAGTTCCTTGCGTACAGGAACTGTTTTGCTTTTCTTTTGGATAGTGTCTGACACATAGCAGTTGCTTAGTAAATATTTGTAGAATTCAACTGAATTCCCAACAAAAAGTATTAAGATTCCAGTTTCCTCACAATTCCATCAACATTGAATTTTATTGTATTTAGCTATTTATATATTTTTATGTCCTATGGGTAGTTTTCTCATAAATTAAATGTAAACATTCTTTGCTTTTCTTTCATAGTGGTGGTGCTTAAACCTTTTTTATTTTGCTCAGGGCACCATGAGAAATTAGCGCATGTATTTAAGTTATTGACAAAGAAAAGTTCTTGAGGATTTGAGCCCCCTATGATTCCTCTGCTTTTCTTTTCCTTTCCCCTCCTCATCTTCTTCTTTCCTTCCCTTCCCAGGACCCCCAGCAGAGGAATCACTTTTGCACCTCCACAGATAGCACTTCTTTCATGACTTACCTGAAGCCAAACTGTGAAAAACAGGCTGCAAACTACAGCTGGGGATGGTGGCTGGGAATTCTAAGCACATTCAGGGAAATTCATGGCCACACCATTTGAGAACTATTGCCTTTACAGTATGGTAGCTATGCCTGGCAAGTGTTTTTTAGAGAAATAGCACTTACTGACTTTCTGAGTTAAATCACTTATGTCCCTAGGGTCCCAGGCACCTCTCTGTGAATATAAATGGCAAAAATGGTAGTGATTAGAATTGGTAGAGTATTCCTCACAGGGAATGCCCTACAGTCATGACAGTACTCAAATTACCCAAATTCTCAGAAATATTCTTAAATTTTGGGTAATGTTACTATGTTTTTTTCTACTTTGATTCTGAATAGTACATTTTGTATATATTGAATGCAATATTGTATTACAGGTTTAAAAAACTCTGGGGTTTTGCTTTAGTTTTCCATCTGATGTCTCATATCTTTTGTTGTGGAAGAATGATGAGAGTTTTTACACAAGCAACAATTAGAATCAAAAGCTGAGAAGGGATAGGGCAATTATAGAGAGGGAAGGAGGTGGTGTGGAGAGGGCACCCCTCTTAAGTACCAGATTACCTTGTTGGCAGCCAAGTGGTATAGTGAGAGAGCATTGGACCTGGAGTCTGGAAGACAAGCTCAAATCTGACCTCAGATACTCATTAGCTGTGTGAGCCCAGGCAAGCCAATTAGCCTCTGTTTGCCATAGTTTCTTCCACTATAAAATGGGGATAATAAGAGCACTTACTTTGCAGGGTTGTTATGGGATCAAATGAGAAAATATATGTAGAAAGCTCTTAGTACTGTTCCTGGCACATAGTAGGCACAACATGAATGCTTGTTCCTGAAAATTGAGGAGATATCCTTTGATTGGGAATGGAGGAACAAGTTGTGGTATGTGATTGTGATGGAATATTATTGTGCTATAAGAAATGATGAGCAGGCCGACTTTAGAAAAACCTGGAAAGACTTACATGAACTGATGCAAAGTGAAGTGAGCAGAACCAGGAGAACACTGTACACAGTAACAGCAATACTTTACAATGATCAACTATGAATGATGTAGCTATTCTCAGCAATACAATGATCCAAAACAATTCCAAAGGACTCATGGTGAAAAATGCTATCCACCTTCAGAGAAAGAATTGATAGAGTCTGAATGCAGCTAGAAGCATACTAGTTTGCATTGTGTGTGTGTGTGTGTGTGTGTGTTTCTTTTGATTTGTGTCTTCTTCCACAACATAACTAATATGGAAATATGTTTAATCTTTATCAAATTGCTTACTGTCTCAGGAAGGGGGGAAATGAGGGGGGAGGGCGAAAATTTGGAACTCAAAACTTTTTTAAAATGCATGGTAAAAATTGCCTTTACATGTAATTGGAAAAAAATAAAATATTTTAAAAATGTTTGTTCCCTTTCTCTTCTTGTAGAGAGATAGCAGTATACATAATGCTGCTACAAGTGGGTTTGATTTATTTTATGTGTAAGGGAGATTTTGAAGCCTGAAGGGAGGGCGACCTAGCAAGGAAAAATTTATGGGCTGGTTTATACTGTATTTAGTCGTAAGTGAAAATAAATCATCCCAGCTATGTGGAGTTTGTTCTCCTAGGACTAATAGAAGTGAGTGGGAGGGTGTGTGGAATGCGGGCCCAGATTCAACAGTGGGAAGAACAATGTCTCTCTTTGCCTTCCTTTTGCCTCATTCTCACAGCCCCCATCTATCTGTATTTTTTAAGTGATAACTATTACATTGAGATAAGACAAATGAAAACAATGAAAAAAATCATTTAAATAGTCAACAGAGGGAAGTACACAGATAGGGGGTTTGACAAAGAAACCATGCCAGGTTTTTACCACCTTGTGCCTGAATTGGGGCAAATAGTCTCCAAACAAAGGCCTCTCTTGTCTTTCTCAATTTTCTTTAGTTGCCAACAATCATTGTCTTCAAACACCGTTTTCTTATCATGTCACTTTCATACTTAAGGATCTACAATGGGTCTGTATTGCTTATCATATCCAATCTAAACCCTTCAGTTAAGAATTAAAAGTCTAGGGGCAGTTAGGTGGCACAGTGGATAGAGCGCTAGCCTTGGAGTCAGGAGGACCTGAGTTCAAATCTGGCCTCAGACACTTGACATTTACTATCTGTGTGACCCTGGGCAAGTCACTTAACCCAGATTGCCTCACCAAAAAGCAAAAGAAAAAAAAGAATTAAAAGTCCCTGATAGTGGGGTGGCAAAGGGGAAAAGGCATCGTCTTCATAGTAAGGAAGCCTTTGGTTTTTTGCCTCATTTACCTGTATACCTTTAATAAAATCACTTCATAACTCTTGACTTCAGTTTCCTCATTTATAAATTGAGGAAATTGGGTTACATGATTTTTAAGGTCCTTTTCATCTCTAAAAGTCTATGCTCTCCATCAACTGATCTGGGCTAGGTGAATGTTAAATCTCAAGCACAGATAGAAGCAGGGAGGTGGCTTGTGGATGGCACTCTAGGCTGGGAGTCAGGAAGACCCGAGTTAAAAATCTAGCCTCAGATACTTACCACTTGTATGACCTTGGATAAGTCACTTAACCTGTTTGCCTCCGTTTTCTCATCTATAAAATGGAGATAATAGTACCTACACACCTTGGGCCACTGTGAGGATCAAATGAGATAAGACTTGTAAAGTGCTTGACACATAGTAAGTGCCATATAAATGCCAGATATCGTTATTGCTGTTATTATTTGCCCCCACAAGCCCTCTTTTGTTTTCTTTTCCTTTTTAGTGGCATCTATATTCCTTCAGGCATTTAACTCTCTAATGGGTGGACCAATCAGCTAGGCTCCCAGCTTCTGTTTCTGTCTTGAGTCCATATCTGGCACTTTTTCTGCTGTAAGAAGCGGAGGGGAAGGTCACACTCCTTGAAAGGGTTTACTTCTTCAGGTGACCATCTCTGAATCTGTGACCATCCTCAGATATCCCTCAGGCTCCTGGTTGGAGATGGTTCTTTCTCACTTGTCCAGTATGTCTGATGATACGGCAGATGGGGCATCGGGAGGAGACCAAGTCTCTCCTTTCCCTACCCTGCTCCCAGCCCCCAGGGATCTCCTACACAAAATGTTCCTGAGCCTGGATTCCTCAACTTTCAAAACTGGAACTCAAACTGGGAATTCATCCAAGCTATTTAAAGTTCCTAGAGTTGGGGCTAGTGCGTTTACTTAGCCAATCTTGCTCCTCTTTTCTTAGTTAATCAAAAAACATCACTAGAAGTAGACTCATCTTGTTTACACATTTTTGTTGTTCTTCAGTCCTATTTGATGTGACCCTTTTGGGGTTTTCTTGGCAGAAGTACTAGTGGCTTGCCATTTCCTTCTCCAGTTTATTTCACAGATGAGGAAATGGAGGAAAGACGGTTAAGTGACTTGCCTAGGGTCACACAGCTACTAAATATCTGAGGCCAGATTTGAACTCGGGGAAGGTGAGTCTTCCTGACTCCAGGCTCACACTCCATCCACTGTACCACCTACCTGCCCTTAACATGATTGTCTACTTGAAACAAATAAAAATTAGAAGAAATTTTGTTTACAGTAGGCAAAATAGACAGCCATTTGAGAGGCATAATTTTAAAATCTCCAAGAATAATTTCCTATGCCCTCAAAAACCTTTCCAACCTGTTCTCTCAGTGTGAAATTTTTTTAATGGGAGACAAAGCCTTTTGTTCCAAAATTAGAGTTTTAAAAAAAGACAGCCTGACTTAAATTCATTCACAATAAAGTGCAAATGACTGAGAGCTGATTCTGATGACAAGAAAGGGATAAAAAACTGTGAGGGCATGAATACCAGAATATTTTTTTTTTACTTTACAAACTTGCTTAAGGGGGCATCTTTACTTGGATCAATTAATCAATGTATTTACTGAGCACTTCTTATCTGCCAGACACCAGGGCTAAGCACTTGGGATATAAAGACAAAGCAAAAACAGCCTCTGTCCTCAAGTAGCCTAAATTCTAATGGAAGAACTAACCTACATAAATCAATATATAGAAGACAGACATAGAATAGCCTTAGAAAGGAAGTCACTAGCATATGTAAAGGTGTTAGCAAAAGTGGAAACCAGGAAAGCTTTGGAGGAGCTGTCTCAATGTCAAGTTAAATGCTGGTCAGAAGTGAACTCATTATACTGCTCCCAAACCACTTTCTCTTCTCAATGACCCCACTTCTCTTAGCTCTTCTGATCTCCCCGGCCAGAATCTTCATGACTCTTTCCAGTTTAACCCAGAACTTTAAAGAATCAGTTACAAATCATGTCATTTTCCTCACTGAAACACCCTTGTAATTCATCCCTTTTCCTCCAGTTCTAACACCTCACACTTGGATCATTGCCATAGTCTCCCCACCCTACCCCCTCCCAACATCCTGCATTATTGATGCAAGAATAATCTTTCTAAATGATCACACTGCAAGTCCTTCCCCTCCTCAGAAACCTTTCATGGTGCCCTACTATCTACAAAATAAAGTCTAAATCACTTCAGCTAGCATTCACCATCTGGCTCTCCTACCTAATGTATCTGCCTCTCCAACCTTCTCTTCTGCTCCTCTCCTTTAGCATTTAAGTGCCTACCGCTGCTAGGCAAAGACATTTACTATGCTGCCTTGCGTTGTATTTATCTTCTCAAGTCTAGGACTTGGTTTCAGCCAAATTGAGTTACTCATTTTATTGTTGTTGTTGTTCAGTGTCCAACTCTCCATTTGGGATTTTCTTGGCAGAGACACTGGAGTGGTTTGCCATTCCTTTCTCCCCCTCATTTTACGGATGAGGAAACTGAGGCAAAAAAGGTTAAGTGACTTGCCCAGGGTCACACAGCTTGTAAGTGTCTGAGGCCAAATTTGAACTCAGGAAGAAGAATCTCCCTGACTCCAGGCACTATGGCGCCACCTAGCTGCATTTATTGTTTCCCAAATAAACCATCCATAGCCCTGCTTTTGTTCCTAGAATTTAGGAAATAATTCTTGGCTGCAGCATTTATTTGGTAAATGGATAACAACACAAGATAGCATATACCAACTTTTTAAGTATATGCATTGTCTGTCCAATTAGATTTTAAGTCTCTTGAAGGCAGATCCTGTCCATTACTTCTTTGTATCCTCAGTGCCCAACATAGTTCTGCCTAAACAGTAGATCATAAAGGTTTGTTGTGTATGATAGTGATGATGACAATGTGTTGTAATAAAGGTAGGGTGCTTTTTTGGCATATTTCAATTGTTCCTAGAGATGCAAACATCTTGGTTCCCTAATGTAATTGTTTTCCAGCTGAAATGGCTATCTCACTGGCAAAAATGAAAATATAGCTTAGCAACAGTTCTGGAATAACTACACTCCCTGAAACTACAGCTTTGAATCCTAGGTGGATTGACTCAGCTCTGTGTTCTTCTAAGATAGCCCAAAAGTAAAAAAGAAAGGTAATGTCTCCTAGAAGGAACATAATATGCTGGGAGACCTGTATTCCCATTCTAGCTTGTTCCCTAACTGGATGATTGACTAATTAAGCTCTAAGCCTTAGGCTCTTCAACTATCAAATGGGAAAAGGAATGTAGCTGCCTTATAGAGTTGTTTTGAAGAAGCCTTATGAGGTGTGAATGCTCTTTGAAAAAAAAACCCTAAAATTATTATGCAAACAAAAAGGGATACTAAGTAAATTAGGGGCTTATACGATATTTTGCTTTAAATAAATTTGATTGAGGAGTATGGTGATATGGATACACATTATTCACATTATTCATTTGCAAAAAAGGATTCTTTACTAAATGATTCACAATAGGTGCCTGGATTAAATTTTTTAAAAATTTCTATATCCTTTGAAAAACATAGATTAACTTACTAGCTGTGTGACCCTGGGCAAGTCACTTAACCTTGATTGCCTCATCAAAACAAACAAACAAAAAACCACCCCCCCCAAAAAAAACCCCATAGATTATGAAAAAGGAAAATTTTTCAAACTTTTATCTTTAGGCAAACCTCTGACCTTTAAAGTGCACTCTAGAGATCGCCTAAGATGTTGTTGGCATTTGATTACTTCTTTTGTCCAAAGAGAAAATGAGAGGATCTCAATGATTTAAGTCTTTCTTTTAAAGTTCATTACACAATACACAAGTGTGATGAAAAATATATATGCATATTTAAATGTTGTTAAACAAATAGATATGAATTGAATTGCATGTGTATATACAACATAACATAACACAACTTAACTTAATGTAACATAACATAACGTGTGCACATCCATGCAACACCAGCATGTGTCCATGAGTCCTCTCTTCCCAGGAGAGGCAGTGTGGTATACTAGAAAAGATCAGAAATCTCCACATCAGAAGGGACCTCAGAACTCATCCACTCTAACTTCCCACCACTTCTGCCCTTTGGAGCCCTGTAAAACAATTCTATTCTCATTTCTACAAGAAAACCCTTTAGCTGTTAAAGCCATAATGCCCTCCTTCTTCCTCAAACCTCTCTTCTCTAGACTAAAGGTCCCTGATTTCTTTTAACTATTCCTCTTATTGTGATCACTGACATTTCTACAGTAGTGTAAGATGTTCACAGCTCTGTTAGACACATTATCTCATTGGATCCTCATGCAACCCTATGAGGTGTTATCATAGGTACTGTTATTCCCGTTTTGCAGATAAAGAAAATGAGGCTTCAGAAGGTTGAGTGACTTGTCCGTGGTCACACAGATAAAAAGTGTCAGAGGTAGGATTCCAAATCCTTGGTCCAACACTCTTTCTACTATATTACGCTTCCTCTCCCTGCGACGTGACATCAGGTGCCTTTGGTGATACCCAAGTACATCTTCTGGATTCACTCCAGTTCGTCAATGTCTCTCATAGCCTGGTGCTGAGAACTAAATACACTGTTCTAGATATGGTCTGACCAGCAGATTACAGCACATGATTATTTCCTATAATCTAGATGCTAGACAGTACCTTTACACTAATGAGGATTATAACTGTGCCAACTTCTTACAAATGTCTTTTTACCTTTCACTTAGGCCTCCTAACTCTACACTTGATGTTTTCTAGACAATTTAATCAATAAATAAACATTTATTAAGGCATTGCTATGTGCCAGGTACTGTGCTAAGCACTGGAGTTACAAAAAGAGGCAGAAGACAGTCCCTGGCCTCAAGGAGCTCATAATCTAATGGGAAAGACAATATGCAAACAAATACACACAAAGCAAGCTAAATACAAGACAAATAGGAAATAATTAACTGAGGAAAGGCACTAGTATTAAGAGGGGTTGGGAAAAGTTTCCTTTAAAAGATGAAATTTTACTAATGCAGAGGAGAAAAGCTTTTACATAGCACCTACTATGTGCCAGGCACTTAACGAGTTTTATTTTATTTGATCCTCATGACAACACTGGAAGGTAGGAGTAATTATTATTTTCATCCCCATTTTAAAGATGAGGAACCTCTGGCAGATAGAGGCTAAGTGACTTGCCCAAGGTCACACCCAGCTAGCAAATGTCTGAGGGCAGATTTGAACTCATGTTTTCCTGACTCCAGGGGCCCAGCTCTCTATCCATGGTGACATCTAGCTGTCTCAAATGACAGTTTTTAAAAAATTTGTTTTTTTTTCCTTTTGGCTAGGCAATGGGGTTAAGTGACTTGCCCAGGGTCACACAGCTAGTAAGTGTTATGTGTCTGAGGCTGGATTTGAACTCAGGTCCTCTTGAATCCAGGGCTGGTGCTCTATCCACTGAGCCATCCAGCTGCCCCCAGTTTTTTAAAAATTTGATTTCTTCCTGTATCTCCCTTAATTTCTCCTGTAACAATCTGGATGCTATACCACTTGGTATATATATGCTTAATAATGATATTGCTTCATTATTTATGGTACCTTTTAGCAGGATGTAGTTAACTTTCTTATCTTTTTTAATTAAATCTATTTTTGTTTTTGCTTTGTCTGAGATCAGGATTGCTACCTTTGTTTTTTTTTTTTTTACTTCAGCTGAAGCATAATGTATTCTGCTCCAGCCTTTTACCTTTACTCTGTGTTAATCCCTCTGCTTCAAATGTGTTTCTTGTAAACAACGTATTGTAGGATTATGGTTCTTAATCCACTCTGCTATCCACTTCCATTTTATGGGAGAGTTCATCCCATTCAGATTCACAGTTATGATTACTACCTGTGTCTTCCTCTCCATCCTATTCTCCCTCTCCCTGTTTATGCTTTTCTCTCTCCTTTCTCCCTTTCCCTCCTCAGTAGAGTTTTGCTTTCCCACTGATCACCTCCTAAAAGAGATCTCAAATTGAAAACACCCAGGAATCTTGCAGCCAAATTCCAAATTACCAGGTCAAAGAGAAAGTACTGCAAGCAGCCAGAAAGAAACAATTTAAATATCATGGAACCACAGTCAGGATTACGCAGAACCTCAAAGCTTCTCAAAGCTTCTACATTAAAAGATTGGAGGGCATGGAATACAATATTCCGTAAGGCAAAGGAGCTTGGATTACAACCAAGGCTCAACTAGCCAGAGAAACTGAGCATAATCTTTCAGGGGAGGAGAAGGGTATTCAATGAAATGGGGCACTTCCAAACCTTCCTGATGAAAAGATCAGAGCTCAACAGAAAATTTGACCTTCAAATACAAGACTCAAGAAAGGCATAAAAAGGTAAACAGGAAAAAAACAACAACAACATAGTATTAATAAGGGCAAACTGTTTACGTCCCTACAAGGGAAGATGACACTTGTAACTCTTGAGAACTGTAATGTTATTATGACATTTAAAAAGGGGTATACTTAGACCAAAGGCATGGGTATAAGATGACTTTGATGTGATGGTAAAAAATCTAATTAAGTGGTGAAAAGGAATTGTACCGGGAAAAGAGGAAAGGAGGAGGCAGACAAAGATAAATGATATTGAAGAGGTTTAGGGGTTTTGGGGTGTTGCAAAATCCCCAAGATCGCGGTACCGGGCCCTGCAGAATGAATTCAACTCAAATCTTCTTCAGCCAGAGGAAAAGTTTATTAGTGATAAATCACAGAGGCCAGGTGACGCCCATAAGGACAGGTGGGCATGAGAAAGGCTCAGCCTTTGGGGCACGAGAGATTCTCAGCTAGGTGACGCCAGTAAAGACGAGCGGGCATGAGAGGTTCTCAGCCTTGTGGGCCTGAGATTCTCAGCATCTGAATGAGGGCCAAGGTGGATCTTAAATACTAAAGTAAACTTTGGGTGGCCAGAGAAGGGGGTTGGGAAAAGGGTCTAGGTAAGAATTCTAATTGGGGAGGTCAGAGAGATTGAATAGACAATGGGAATAGATAATGGAGGGAACTGGAAGGCAGAAGTTTGAAAGGAAGGCATCTGCACAAAATCAAGGTGGGGCTAGGACTTTCAAAAGGAGATAAAGGAAGTCGATAAGGAACAGTTTGAGACCAGAGAAGGCCTTTCTGTAGCCTGTAGACAAAAGGGAGCCTAAGGCTTTCAAAGGGAGATGAGGGTCTGGGGCCTGTGAGTCAGATTTCCTTTTGGGGCAAAGGGCGAAGATCTTGGCTTGGGCCCCGCCCCCATCATTTCCCCCCTCAAACAAATCGGAACCAAATTCTTTTGATGAAAGGGGCGAAGGTCTCTGCTTCTGAAACTGCTTCCTGCTGGCAAGGGGTGTAGCTGTCCCTGCCTCTCTGGGTCCCGTTCGAGGGGTCAAACTTCAAAACCTGGCTGATGCCAGGTTCAGGGGACTAGAGACCTTGGGTTGGTATACAGTCATCTGGAAGTTGATGGCTCGGACCCTAGAAGAAAGGAATCTGGCAAGAATATTTAGTAAACATGGGCCAAACAAACATAAGAGAAGTATGATCATTAGTGGAATGAGAATAGGGGCCAGTATAGGAAGAAGCCAGGACTCCCATGAAGATTTTGGAGCACTAAAGTTATTGTGAATTTCTTGCATCCAACTAGCCTTTTCTAAAATATGAGCAGTGCAGAACTCTATCTGTCCAGAGTTGTTATATATGCAACAAAATGTGTTTGCTAAAGCACATACACCCCCACTGGAGGCAAGCAAGTAGTTTAGGGCTATTCTGTTGTCTAGAATTACTTTTGCTAAGGAATCCAGAGATTGCTGGATTTCCGGGGGACCATAAGCTGTCACATTTGCCAACTGGTGAATAGTCTCTGAAATGTTAAAGAGAATATGTTCATGCTGTAAGTTATACCAGGACAAAAGATACTGTGCTCCTTTTTTAAGAGACCAGAGGACATTTCCCCAAAATCCATGTTTTGCCTTTAAGTTAGAGACTGTGGGCTGTTTGGCATTGAAAATGGAGAAGGGAGGTGCTAAAAATCTGAGGGTGCACACCCCGAAGTCTTTGTAGGGTGTCAAATATTGAGTGACCAAAACAGTAGTTCTGGGGTCTTGCCATCTGTTGGCACTTAGTTTCACCTCTTCCCCAAAATTCTTGTCACTAGTGTTGTCTGCACAGGTAGTGCAGGTCAAAATATTAGCAGAAACTCTAAAAGGCCCTTCCTCCACAGGGGTGTTAACTTGTCTAGTGGCCTTGGAGCTTGTCTCCCAAGTAAGGGAATATTCCCCTGTGGAGAAGCAAGGTGTAAAATACAAGAGTAGCCATAGAGAAGTGGCAAGCATAAATGGAGTGGCATAAACTTCTGAGAAAGTCGTATTGGGGAGGGGGCTTTGTGGAGATGAGAGTTACTGTGGGTGTGAGTGTTCTAAAGAGCTTCCCAGTTTAACTAGGGAAATATTTGCCCACTTTTGGAGGCCAGATGCAAATTTAGAGGCTTCCTCAATTAGCATGACTGTGGCAGTCACCGCCAGGAAGCTTGCAGGCTTTCCAGGGGCTCCAAAGGACTGATTTGGGGTTGTGGAGGTCAATTTAGATTTTAAAATCACAAAAGGTTTAGTCTGGTCTGGGCCACACTCTTGAGGGAGTGAGTCAGGGCCCAGAGGACAAACGGACTTAACAATCAAACTGTTATCAGAGATCCAGAGTCTACAAAATCTATTCATGCCTAGAAAAGTTCGAAATTGTTTCTTAATGGCTGGGACAGGGAATTCATGGCCCAGAAACTTTACAGACTGGAATGCTATCTGAACTTTGTTCAAAGAGACCCTATAGCCTTGAGTTCCCAAGAAATTAAGCACTCCTGAGGCAATGGACAAAGAAACCTCCTGGGTGGGGCTACAAATACAGTGATAGGAAAATACTTTAGGGTCTCGGAGGTGAACAATGGCTGGGGTAGCAAAAGTATCCCAAATTGTCTCCCACACTTCCAGGGGAACATGAGGAGGTCTGGCACACAGAGGGAAAAGGGAGATGGGAGCCTTAACTAGAGAAAATTGGCTCCCCAACTTCACCATTAGGTCCCTTCCCAACGAGGGGGCAGGGCAAGAGGAGAGCATAAGGGAGGAGTGTTTAAACAACAGATTCTCAAATAGGCAGGGGGAGGGGTATGTCTGGAGACATCCCTCAGTTACCTCTGGAATGCCCATGACCGGATGGGTCAAGGAGCGAATAGGGCCAGAGTAATTGGTTAAAGCAAAGAACTTAGCCATGATAAAGTGGGTAACCTTACCTTCAGCCTCGATTTCTGCCCAGGGCTTAGCGAGAGAGATGGAGAAAGTGGGAGTGTGGCCCGCACCCAGGCTCCCTTGTCCTCCCCAGTCTTGAGAAGACTGGAGGACAGGGTACTGGGGGGGCTGCTCTACCACTTCTCCTACCTCGGGGACAATCCTTCTTCCAATGTCCCTCCTGGTCACATCTTGGGCAAGGTGCTGGAGGTGTTCGTCTTGGGGGCTTCCTCCAAGGGGGCGCCCTGGAGGGGCACTCCTTGGACCAGTGAGCCTCCTTTTGGACTCCCCTACCCGAGTGGCTGGGCTTCCTCCAAGGGGGTGCCTTGGAGGGGCACTCCTTGGACCAGTGACCCTCATGGTGGCATCGAAAGCAGGTTTTCCCACTGCCCAGGTTGCCAGGAACATCCTTGGGTCTTTTCCTGACCATAGCAGCAGCCAGGAATCAGGCATGTTCTTTGTCTCTAGCCCTCTGCCTGTGTTCTTTCTCCTCCGCTGCCACTAAGTCTCTGTTGTTAAAGACTCCAAAGGCAATCTCCAATAACTGAGCCTGAGGCGTTTGGGGTCCCATTGCCAATTTCTGTAGTTTCCTCCTAATATCTGGGGCAGATTGGTTAATGAAATACATACTAAGGATTGCTGCCCCTTCTGTAGAGTCAGGATCTAAATTCGTATACTTTTTAATGCCTTCTACTAGCCTATCTTGGAAAAGGGCAGGGTTTTCCTTTTCTTCCTGAGTAATTCCCTTAATCTTTTGAAAGTTTACTTGCTTTTGAAATGCTGTTTTCAGGCCTTCTAACAGGCAAATTATCATGTAGTCCCTCTTTCCCCTATCCTCACTCTTCTGATAATCCCACCCCGGATCACTAGCAGGAACAGCAGCTGTTCCTGGGGGGTATTTTGTGGGGTCATTGCTAGCAAAACGATCCCCAAAATTTTGGGCTTGTTCCCAGATTCTCTTCCTCTCCTCAGGGGTACAACAGGTGGAGAAGAGGACATGCAAATCACCCCAAGAAAGTTCGAATTGTAGGGACACATCCCTGAAGCCCTCAGTAAATTTAGTGGGATCTTCGGAGTACCGATCCAGCCTTTCCTTAATCTGGGTGAGGTCTGAAATGGAGAATGGAACATGCACCCTAAGTGTCCCATTAGGAGAGGCAGGTACTTCCCTTAAAGGAAAAAGCCCTGAAGGAGCAGGGGCTTGCAAGGGAGGGAGATAGGAAGTCCTACTTCTCGTGAGTGAGGGACTGGAAAGAACTGGCAAGGCCGAGGAATCCGGCTGACAAAGGGAAAGATTACCTGACACCGGAGGAGGGGAAGGGATCAGGGGAGAAGATGCCACTGCGATACCCTTGTCTGGAGCCTGAAGAGGGGTCCCATCCAAAGTAGACGTCTGGGGAGGAGGCATTGAGTTGAGAACCTCATCCAGAGTTTGAGCTGGGGTCTCTTTCGAAGTAGAGGCTGGGGTGAGACCCTTGCTCAAGGCCTGAGTAGGAGCAGCCTCTAGAGTAGAGGGCTTGGGGAGGAAATGCAGGAGCCAGAGGAAAAGGGAAGGAGAACCAAGGAAAAGGGGGAATGGGCAAGGAGGTGGGGGCATGGGAAACAGGGAGGGGTGGGGGAGAATAGGGAAACGCAGGGGGGGTCAAGGGAGAATAGGGAGAAGGAGGGGTCTGGGGGGAATGGGGAACAGCCAGGGAGGCCGGAGGAGAATGGGGTGGAGATAGGTACTGGGGAGATGGTGCCGATGGAGGTTGGGAAGATGGGGTTGTCAGAACCCTGGGAGGCATAAGAAGAGGATCATCCAAAAGGTCTATTTGATCCCCACTCTCCACTAGTGGGGTAGCTCTAGCTACAAGCATCTTACAATCCTTTCTGAGAATGGGGTCTCTAGAAAGCTCAACAAAAGCCATTAAGTAAGAAATCTCCACCCATTTTCTTTCTCTGTGACAATATTTTTCTAACTCTGAGAGGGTCTTTACCCGTAATGTCCCCAAAAGGGGCCATGCCTCATAATTTTCCAGGTGATACTGAGGCCAAACGGGGTTGCAAAAATGTACCAGCTTTTTCTTTTAAAGTTCTTTACAGAAGCTAAAACTTTTCCAATTTTGTAAAAGACAGCCCAAAGGTGAATTCTGGAATTGAAGAGGATTGACCCATTGTGGGCTTAGGGGAAAGAAAAAAATATCCAATGGTTTTCCAGTTCCCTAGCACTGAGAGAACTGAGAGGTTTGGACCTACGCTTCCTGATAGGGAGTCCGTCCTCTATGCTAAGGAAGGTATTACCCAGGTCCAAGTGCTCAAGCAGAGGCACTGGACCGAAAAGCCTGGGAGCGTCAGGCGGAGTTCGAGACAGCCTTCTAGCTGTCTGACTTACAGGGACCTGAGAGATCAGGCCCGAAAACCCTTCCAAGGCAAGCTTAGCTAGCTGCTTGGAAAACCCCCTCCCAGCCACAAAACAACAAAGGAATTGGGGAGGGGGAGGCTTACCAGTCGTGGCTGAAGAAGAGTTTGAGGTTTAGCAGTGTTTCCCGGTCAGGGAACCATATATGAAGAGGTCTAGGGGTTTTGGGGTGCTGGGACCCCAAGACCGCGGTACCGGGCCCTGCTAAATGAATTCAACTCAAATCTTCTTCAGCCAGAGGAAAAGTTTATTAGTGATAAATCACATTGACCAGGTGATGCCCGTAAAGACCAGCGGGCATGAGATTCTCAGCATCTGAATGAGGGCCAAGGTGGATCTTAAATACTAAAGTTAACATTGGGTGGCCAGAGAAGGGGGTTGGGGAAAGGGTCTAGGTAAGAATTCTAATTGGGGAGGTCAGAGAGATTGAATAGACAATGGGAATAGATAATGGAGGGAACAGGAAGGCAGAAGTTTGAAAGGCATCTGCACAAAATCAAGGTGGGGCTAGGACTTTCAAAAGGAGATAAAGGAAGGCCTTTCTGGGGCCTATAGACAAAAGGGAGTCTAAGGCTTTCAAAGGGAGATGAGGGGAGTCGATTAGGAAATTTGAAGGTTTAAGGGTTTTTCTGGGTCTTCTAGACAAACAGGAGCCAGATTCTATTCAGGGCAAGGGTTGAAGGTGCATCTGAATAAGATCTAAAGGTAAGCTAGGGCTTTCAAGGGGAGATAAGAGTTGGGGTTTGTAGACAACTTGGAGTCAGATTCTCTTTGGGGCAAAGGCAAAAATCTTGTCTTGGGCCCTGCCTCCATCAATATCACATGAAAAGGTGCAAAAACCTAATACAGTAGAGGGAAAGAAGGGAGGGAGAACCTTTGAATCTTACTGTCATTAGATTTGGTTCGAAGAGGGAATAACATAATCAGTTAGGTATAGAAATCTAACTTACCCCATAGGAAATAGGAGGGGAAAGGGAAAAGAAAAGGGAGGGGTGAGTAGAAGGGAGAGAAGTAGAAAGGGTAGGGGGCTGATAGAAGGGAGGGCAGACTGAGAGAGGCGGTGGTCAAATGACAGCTTTAGCACCAAAGGGAAGAAACAGACTCTTGCTCCCCAAGTTTTTCTTACATTGAGCTTAAATCTACCTCTGTGACAAACTCAACGCTCTCATTTCTCGTTTTTGAGGCCAAGCAGAATAACTCTAACCTTTGTTTAATATGATAATCCTTCAAATCTTTGAAGATAGAAATCACATCCTATCTCAACACTAACCCCACCTCCCCCAGTTCCTTCAAATGAGCTTTAAAGAGCATGGTTTTGATGCCCCTCCCAATCTTAGTCACATAAACAAATGAAAATATATTTAAGTGTTTAATATGTGCCAAGCTCTGGGCTGAGTGCTAGGGATACAAACAGGCATATTAAGACCGTCCCCTACCTCAAGGAACTAATAGTTAGGGGAAAAAACATAGAAAACAAAGTTTAGCTTCAGGGCAGAAGTCCTGAGGATGTAGCTGGGGTAAGGGGGATGGGGGAGATAGAAAGACTCCTTGGATGCTCTCCCACTTGTCATTATACTTCCTATAATGTGGTACTTGGTGCACACAATTCTCATTCCAGGTGGGATCTGGCCAGGACAGAGTACAGCAATATTCTACCAGCTGCTGTGTTCTGGACACACATACTTTCTCTTCCCCCCCCCCCCCTTTGGTGAGGCAATTGGGGTTAAGTGACTTGCTAGGGTCACACAGCTTGTAAGTACCAAGTGTCTAAGGCCGGATTTGAACTGAGGTCGTCCTGACTCCAGGGCTGGTGCTCTATCCACTGCACCACCTGGCCCATACCTTCTCAATGAACCCTAATCCTGTTTCAGGTTTTGGTTTTTTTGGCTGCAGTGTGGCATTGTTGACTCCTACTGAGCTGCTAGTACATTCAGATCTATTCTAGACAAACTGCTGTGCAGCCACACCTCAATCACCTTCAACTTCTGAAGCTGATTTTTTTGGACTGGATAGGAATTTACATTTATAGTAATAACAACACATTTACACAGTGCTTTAAGATTTTCAGGAAGTAAAGTTACTTGCTCCATAACTAGTATCGGATTAAAATCTCTCCAATAGTTTACATGTATGTAATGCTTTAAGGTTTTCAAAGGGCTTTCCTCACAACTTGTCTGAAGGATCTCATTGGTCTGTGCAAGCCCTCCACTGACACTGATTTCAACCCCTCTATGACTTCTTAGATCTTTTTTGAGAGATGCTTCAGCCAAAAATCGATCACTCTGCAGCCATCTGCCCAAGAGTCACTTCTCCAAACTTAGTTGAGTCGTCAAGAAAATTGTATTAAGTACCTACTATGTGCCAGGCACTGGGCTTTGCATTAGGGATACCAAAAAAAGACAGAAACATAACCTTTCCTGAAGGAGCTCACAATCTAATGCAGGAGACAAAGTGTAAACAACTATGCAAAAACAAATTATATGTGTGTGTACATATATATATACACATATGTATACATACGCACACATTTATTAAGGATGGTTGGTATGCAAAAAGAAGCAAAGAAATCCCTGTCCTCAAAGAGCTTACAATCTAATGGGAGACAATACAAAAGCAAATATATATATATATATATATATATATATATATATATATATATGCAAAGCAAGCTATATACAGAATAAATAGGAAATAATTTACTGAGAGAAGGCACTAGATTGAGAGGAGCTGGGGAAGGCTTCCTGTAAAAGGTGAAATTTTAGTTGGGACTTAAAGGAAGCAAGGGAGGTCAGAGGGATAGAGTTCTAGACATGGAGGACAGCCAGAGAAAGTGCCCAGAGCTGAGAGATGGAGCACTTTGTGGGACAGTGAGGAAGCCAGTGTTGCTGGATCAGAGTATGTTTTTGAGCGTAAAGTAGAAAGACTGGAAATGTTGAAGGGAGGTAGGTTATGAAGGACTTCAAATGCCAAATATGGCATTTTGTATTTGATCCTAGAAGCAATAGGGAGCCACTGGAGTTTGAGTAGGGAGGTGACATGTTCAGAACTTCGCTTTAGGAAAATCACTTTGGTGGCCGAAGCAAGGATGGATTGGAATAGGGAGAGACCTGAGGCAGGCAGACCCACCAGCAGGCTATTGTAATAGCTATTACAATAGTCCAGATAAGAGGTGATGAGGGCCTGTACTAGAGGGGAGACAGTTTCAGAGGAAAGAAGGGGGCTTACTGGAGAGATGCTGCAAAGGTGAAATCGATTAGCGTTGATATGGGGGGTGAGAGAGAGTGAGGAATTGAGGATGGCACTTACATTGTGAGCCTGAGGGATGGGAGGATGGTATTGTCCTCTACACTATGTTAAGGTGGGCTCGGTAATGACTATAACATATGTTAGAAATTCCCTTCTTCACAGGGGAGCAGGATGATGGAGTTGCACAACAACCATTCAATTACAAGGATTTCTGAGGTGAAATGCTACTTGACATACCAGTGATCCTTTGCGAGTGCACTCTAGCCCAATTTGAAGATGCTTGTAGCTGCCAGAAACCACAGAACCAGCCTTGATCAGCTCAAGGGCAACCTCCAGCAGAAGCTGCAGACTTAAGGCTTTGCTTGGGAGTTTCTAAACATGCTGCTTCCTGGCTTATTGTATCTACAGACGTCTTCTCCCTTAACCCCTGCTCCCTGCACAAGAGCATCTAGAAACTATAATATCTCCTTTTCCCACTCCCCTTTGAGCAGCTGAAGAACTCTCTCTCTGTCTCTGTCTCTGTCTCTGTCTCTGTCTCTGTCTCTCTCTCTCTCTCTCTCTCTCTCTCTCTGTCTCTCTGTCTCTCTCTCTCTCTCTCTCTGCTCTCTCTCTCTCTCTCTCTCTCTCTCTCTCTCTCTCTGTCTGTCTCTTTCCTCCCTTGTAGGATCTTCTCTCCCCTACAAGCCTTTTTCTCAGACAATAAATGCTTTTAGTTGGTGTATGGATTCTATTTCATTTCCAGTTCCTTTATGGCCCTGGGGGGTCATTTGTTAATAAGTAATAGAGAAGGTGTGTGTGTGGTTGGGTAGTTTTAGGGGGAAAAGTCACAAGTTCAGTTTTGGACATAGAGAGTTTAAGATGCCTACCAGACCTCCAGTTTAAGATGACTGAAAGGTAGTTGGAAATGCAAGGTTGGAAGTCAGCAAAAAGTTTGGGGCCGAATAAGTAGACCTAAGAATTATCAGCATAGAGATAGTAATTAAAGCCTTGGGAATTGATGAGATCACCAAGTGAAGTAGTATAGAGGAAGAAGAAAAGGCACGGGACACAACCCTTATGGACATCTATGGTTAGAAAGCATGATGTGGAAGACCATCCAGCAAAAGAGACAGAGGAGACATCAGATAGGTAGGAAGAAAACCAAGAGACTGCTGTTCTGAAAACCTAGAAAGAAGGGAGTGTCAAGGAGAAGAGAATGATCAACAATATCAAAGGCTACAGAGAGGTCGAGGGAATGAATATTGAAAAAAAGACATTGGATTTGTTGTGGCTTTTTAGGGAGGTGGTGATTAGGATAAATTGGCAATAATCTTAGAAGGAAGGCATTAGCACTAGGGGGAGGGAACCAGGAAGACCTTCTTGTAGATGGTGTGATTTTAGCTGAGAGTTGAAGAAAGCCAGGAAGCTAGTCAAATGCCTCTTAAAAGGCTGCTTTGTTCTTTTGACTAAATAATTTTGCAGTGATTCAATTAACATTTAATCCATGTTATAGTCAAACAACAAAAGTTTTTCAAGTGCCTACTATGTGCCACTGCCCTGGAGGTTGTTTAGCTTTATTCTTATGAGAAAAAGCAGATGACCAAGTAATTACTTGACATCTGGGATTTCTTTTGTGGACAGAATTCCAGACATTGGGGATAGTCATCGAAAATTAAACAAGATGGGAGACACAGTGTCTCTCCTCAGATGACAACTATACAAGTTGTCCTGTCAGAGTTCACACTTCATTGGCACAGCCTTTGAGAACCCAGGATTACCTCCACACCATGAAGACTTTAGTGTAATTTCTTCATAAGGACCCAATTAAATTTCATCAACATTTGGTCCATTGTTCTAACACTTCAAGATCTTTTTAGATCTTAATTCTGTCATCCATTATGTTAACTATTCAAGCTCTGCCATCTACAAATTTGATAATATGCTTTCTATGTAGTCTTCTCACTATAGAGGGGAAGCTAGGTGGTGTAGCGTCGGAAGAGGTAAGTTCAAATCCAGTCTCACACACTTACAAGCTGTATGACCCTAGGCAAGTCATTTAACCTCCTTGCCCTAGTTTCCCCAGCAGTAAAATGGGATAACAGCATCTACTTTGTAGGGTAATTGTAAAGCACTTGGCACATGGTAAGCATTATATAAATTTTAGCTATTATTTTTACCATCATTTAAATCAGAAGAACAAAATTGCAGATAAATAGGATAGCTCACAGGTTTTCCTTGGAGAGGCAAATAGAGAAATAGGGCTTATCGTATACCTAAAGACAAGAAGAATTTGGTGGAAAGGGTAACAAGCATTTTTAAAGCATCTACTATGTGGCAGGCACTGCACTAAGGGCTTTACAAATCCCTCTTTTACAAATGTCTTTTATTGAAGTGCTCATGATTAAGTATTTGCAAATAACCCGCCATGACCATAACATCATGGTTTATGCTGTAACAAGCTGCAGATGACTGGAGAGCGCGCGTGCGGGGTGGGGGGTGGGGGTCCTCGGCAGGAGGGGAAAGGAAAAGGGAAAAATAAATGGGAGAGAGAGATGTAAAGGGGGACAGGAGGGAAAGGGGAAGAGAGAATGAGGGCGGGGAGGGGAAGAGGGAGAAGGGAGGGGAAGGAGGGAGAGAGGAAGGGTGGGAGAAAAGAAAAGAGGGAAGGGGAGGAGGGGAGGATGAGACTATATTTGTGTGTGTCTGCTTATATTCGCCACAGTTTGTTCCAAAGAGGGCTTTTCTAAGCGCCAGCATCCTATCAGACGGTGGGCCGCTGGAGCACGTTAGCACGTTCGCCTCGCAGGGTCCAGGGTTCGCGAAAGCTCCAAGGCGTCTCTTCCGGCACCCGGGTTTCCGACCGGTCCCTTTAGGCGACAGGACGCGGCAGCAGCGGCCTTTCGCGGAAGCGGGGGCCGGCGCTTTTCCCTGGTGGCACCAGCGGCGGAGCGGGGCAGGCGGAAGAAGCCCCTGAGATCCGGGGTCCAGAGGAGAGCGAGGCTGGAGGGGCGGTTCCCGTGAGGCTGTGCGGCTGCCGACCATGGAGGCGGCCCAGCAGCGGCTCTCTCAGGCGGTGCGTGGTCGTTGCAGCATCGGGGGCGGGTCCGGGGGTGTGTGAGCTGGGGGAACCTGGGCGCGAGCTGCGGGAGGAGAGGCGGGGGCGGCCGCGTGGACCCTCCGGGGTCTGCGTCCGGGTCTGGAGGCTTCGCCTCTCGAGCTTGTGAGACCCGGCCCTGACCTCTTATGTTCCTAACAGTCGAGGGCTTCTAGAAGCGGGGATTTGAGGCTGGACCCCGGCCGTCAGGGTGGGGGGAGGACAACTGGAGCCCCTCCCTCATCCGTCACCTCCCCCTCCCCCTCCTGACACTGCCCTACAGAGGCTGCTATTCTCAGCGTTACCGAGACCCGCGAAATTCCACCTGCCCTCAGGGAGCTTCCCCCTGACTCCGGGGTGGGGGAGGGGGAGTGTCGGTGTGGTGTAAACAGAAGCGCGTACGCGCTCCGGAGGCAGTGACGTCATGTATAGAAGCCGGCCAGCTTGTTATGTGGCACGAGCTGGAAATACTGAGACGTGAAACGAAAACCCGGACGGCCACCAGTAGGAGGGCTCGTCCTCATGGGCACAACCCGTAACCATGTAGGGACATACAAGGACACCAGAGAAAAAGGGAAGGCATTAGCAGGGGGTCACCAAGAGGTGGAGGGGAAGGAGCAGAGCATCCCAAACACGGGGGAGGCAAGTTGTGTTGGAGAACCTGCAAGTAGGCCAGCGTGGCTTCGACCTTGGCTGGCAGAATAGGGCTACCCACCTTAGGGTTGTTGTGAAGAAAGTGCTTTATAAACCTCAAGGTGCTCTAGAAATATGAGCTGTTATTAAGAACCTAAGAAGTTATTTAAATAAGATCAGATTTTATTATGTAGACCTCCAGGAGTTAGCACTGTGAAAAAGGGTTGATTTTTATTCCTCAGTTCCTTTGTAACTTTTCTTTTTTACACTTCATTTTCCTTGAAATATTAAAAAAAACCTTAGCATATTTTTTTACCCTCAGTTTTTTCAAATGGTGGGTAAAGAATTAACAAGCACTTTATTCTTGACCATGTTGGATAATATAGAAGTTATTGTATAGGATGATAACTATTTCACTGATTACACAATTGAACAAAAAAAAATGGCCCAAATTGCAACTGTAGGAATTTAAGGTGGGTATTAGGAAACATAATGACAGTGAAAGTCGTAAGAAAAAGGCTACAGAGACAGTTCATGGAAATCCCCTCTGGAGATGTTTAAAAGATTAGAATATTTGGAGTGAAGCATCCTTGGATATAAGCATTAGCTTCTAAAGTTATTTTAACTTTTTTTTGGTGTGAATGACAGCAAATCACCTTAATTCTCTGGGCCTGTTTCCTCATCTAAAAAACAAGAGTTAGATGTCACTATCTAATACACAAGATCTAACTTCATCCTCAGTTGCTGGCATTCTGTTCTGTAAATTACTTTATGTTGATTCATTTATATATGTTTTGCTTGCCCTCTTTGTATTACATTGCGTATTATGGTACCTGGCATGTAGTAGGCACTTAATAAATGCTGGCTGAATAAATGAATGAATGAAGACTAGCTGAGCCAGTGTGGTATGATGATATAAAGAGCACTGATCTGGAGTCAGAGATTTTATTCATAGTCATGTCATTTAATGCCTGTTTGACTTTGGGCAAGTCATTTCCCTTTCTCTAAGTCTCATTTCACTCATCTATAAAATGAGATGTTGGACTAGATTAGGTATTCTTAGCCTGGGGATAGATTTCAGGGGGTCCATAAACTTAGATGGGAAAAAATATATCTTTATTTCAATATACTTTTTTTGTAATCTTTTGTTTTTGTATGTTTGAAATCATTATTCTGAGAAGGGATTAGTAAGTTTCACCAGAAAGGGGCCAGACACAGAAAAGGTTGAGCCATTGTACTATAACTAGACGATATCTTGAGAGCCTTCAATCTCTAGTCCAGACAATAATGCTTACACTTTTAACTTGAGCACTTTAGTAGATCTCATTGATGAGAGGTACTTCCAGTGGTACAAGCCACAACCTGTCCCTGCCTTCTCTGTACATAAATTCACCACAGGAGGTCCACCCTAAGTTCAGTTGGTTTTCCTCTAGACCTCTTTACATTGCATTAGTAGTAGTGGATTATGTGGCCTGTGTGTTATGTCTTCACCTGGCTATGTGATAATAATAATAATAATAATAGTAATAAAAGCTAACATTCATATAGTGCTTTAATGTTTACAAAGTGCTTTATGTTTATGATTTCATTTGATCTTCACAACCCTGAGAGGAAGGTGCTATTATTATCTCTATTTTAGAGATGTGGAAACTGAGGTTGAGAGAAATTAAGAACTTGAGCAGGGTCACATGGCTAGTAAGTATCTGAGGCTGGATTTGAACTCTAGTCTTCTTGACTCTAAAGCTATCACTCTATTAAGTAAAATTTTCCAGTGACATATTTTTTAATTAGATTGATTCACATGTGCAATTTGTCATTGGTAATATGTTGTAGCCTATGTATACCCAACATGAATAATATTATCCTATTTTGTGAAAAAAAGGTTTTCCTATATATGTATAATATGATCATAAAGCAATGAATGTGATCTGCACAGTTTTCATAAGAACTTTGTTGTAATTGTCATATAATAATAATAATAATAATTTGTTCAGTCATTTTTCAGTCATATCCAACTCTTTGTGACCCTCTTTGGGGTTTTCATCGCAAAGATACTGGAGTGGTTCACCATTTCCTTCTTCAAATAATAATAACAGTTAACATTTATGAAATGTTTTAAGGTTTGCAAAGAGTTTTGCAAATTTTATCTTGTTTTATCCTCACAGCAATCCTGGAAGGTAGGTGCTATTATTATCACTGTTTTACAGATTAGGAAACTAGGGCAGTTAGAGGTTAAGTGACTTGCCCAGTGTCACACAGCTAGTAAATGTCTCAGGATAGATTTGAAATCAAATTTTCCTGATTCTGGGACCAGTGTCTCTATCTTCTGTATCATCTAGTTGCATTTTGCTAGTTATTAAACTTATTCTGTAAAAAGTGTCTCAAGCTAACGTTTATATAATTTCAGACATTATTTCAAATGTTCACATTACGAAATAATTTGAAGTCAATTTCTTGTAGTAAGATTACAAGCAGTCAGTTTCTCTTATTTCTTTTCAGATACATGGCCATGGAAGCTATGACTCTGATTTTAGTGATGATGAGAACTGTGGAGAACCTAAAAAAAGAAAAAGGTACCTAACTCTTATCTTAAATTTTGTGCAGAATATTTTCATACCTCTGCAGATGATTGTATTTCTAATGAATAAAAATTTCTTTCCAGTGTACTGTGATGCTGAGAACTGTTTTGAAAAATTAAGAAAATAATGGTGCTATAGGATGGATTTGTTGGCAGTGTATGTTTTTCAGAAAACAGAAGGAAAAAAGATCAAAGCTGTTAGGTCCATCTGTTGCATATATTATTCATTTATGAAACATGCTTTGCTTGAGATTTTGTTAACTCTGAGAATTTGCCTGATCCATTTTCTTTCCTAATGCTTTGCTGCAAAATGAAAGCCAAGAGTATAAAGCCAAGTTTAAATAGTAACTTGGATGAATGGACTGAGCCTTTGATTGTAATTAAGATGAGTAGAGAGAGTCTAGCTGATTAATTCAGCTGGGCCTTTTGGGTGGCTGTACCTTGGCAAGATCACTATGTTCCAGGGTCCCTTAGCTTTGTAGGTTTGGAAATTTGACTTTATAAATTCATCAGGGGTGATCAAGTTTTTAGGGGCTGATTCACGTTAACCAAACTTAGAAGAGACTGACTCATGTTGTCAATTTATTAATGTATAATGGAAAATATATACTTGTTACTGTAACTGGGATGTGTCATATGTACACAAGGCACTCCTGGTAGCTATATTTACTAATACCAAATTATAGCTAAAAAGGTTCCTTACTGAGAATAGAATTAGGGCAAAGGGAGTTTGATGTTCTTCAAGCAGCATTTCTGTCACATTGTGGTAGCTTGGTGAATTGCCTTTCTCCAGTCCAGAAATTTTCTATTTAACCTACCAGCATTTATTGTCTAGAATCTTGGAGTTTGTCTTCCTTTTGATTGTGCTAGAGAAACATTATAAATGTTTTTTACTAGCCAACTCTTGATATTACTTATCAAATTTCTGGTTTTACCTTAAGTTATAGTTTCCCAGATTGTATCATTGTGTAGTAAAAAGGTCACTAGTTTTGGAGTCAGAGGACCCTGTAGAGATGTAGCTCTGACACTTCTTTGTTGTGTGACAATGAGTATGTCAGTTTCTTTAAACTTCATTTTTCTCATCTGTGAAATGGGGATAATGGTGCACACATTTATATAATGTTTTATCTCTTTATTATCCACCTCATGGGGTGAAGTGTTCTGTAAACCTTAAAATACTGCATAAAAGTGAGTTACTATTATAAATTATACTTCAGAATATTGTTTTCTTAATGAGATTTTGGGGATATACTCTCCCCTCATCAATATTTTCCTACCTAGTCAGAATTTCTTAGGACATTCTACTTCTGGCAAGATTTTCATAGGTAGCTAATCCACCCATTTATTTAAATTGTTCTTAACATAGTCAATCAATTTATTCCACTTTATGATCAAGAATTTTGAAATTCCTCCAGCTAACTATAACCTCCTATCATTCCATCTCCATACATTTTGTTTTCACTTTTGACTTTCTTCTTAATTGTTTTCAATCATTTTCTCACGTCCCAAAGGCCATCATTACCAAATCTGATGACCTTTTTTGTGTCCTTATCCTCCTTTATCCCTCTTCAGCTTTATATACAGTTGGCTGTTCCCTCTATTAGGCACTTTCTAATCTCTCGGCTTCAGTGATCCTGTTGTCTCTTTTTTTTTTTACTATGTTTCTAACTGCTAGTCTTCCTTTTCCTTTATTGGCTCCTTACTGTCGTTCCAAATTCTTTGTGTGAATATTATCTCATATCTTGAGTGATGAACAAGAAAGTTTGATTTGACCATTTCTGACCTCTCGATGGAAGTACTATAAAATAAAATAATATAATATTTATGTGTGGAAAATAGTAACTAGTAATTGAATATAGTATTCACAGCTCATGCTAGCAATGAAACATCAAAGAAAGAAGTGGAAACATGCCAAAACTTTTAAAGAGTAGATATGTTAGAATCACAATTGAATTTTTCACTAGTTTTTTGACATCTTTGATGCTGTTTATGCATTACTCATTCTAAATACAGTATAGTACATACAGTACACACTCAAACATTTGTTGAATTGGATTTAATTCATATATCAGTCAATTATTTTGTGTAAGGTGCTGTGGTTAGATAGTATGAAAGAAGAAGAAAGGGAGTGAATGAAGCATAGGCATAGAATGTGATGATTGGCAGGGACCTTAGTCATATACTCTAACCTTAACAAGATTCTCTTCCATAACATTTTTACCAAGTAGTCATGCTGCCTTTGCTTAAAAATTTCCAACTGATTGTACTTTTGGACATCTCTAATTATTAGGAAGTTCTTCCTTATGTCAAACATATCTGCCTTTTTTTTTTTACACATATACCCACCAATCCTGATTTTGATTCTGGGGCCAAGCAAAATAAATGTCCTCCCTTTTCCTCATCATAGCCCTTTAGATAATCATAGACAGCTACCTAGTTCTCCTTAAGTCTTCTCTTTTCTAGCTAAAAAAAATAGTAGTTTCTTCAGCTGATTCATTTGTGGTGTATTCTTTGATCCTCTTACCATTTCTGGTAAGGTAGCAGAAACAAGGAAAACTTGTTTCTGTTGTGAAACTGATTATGACTTCCTTTCTTGGAGGACCTACTTTATTTGCCTTTGAGGTTTCCAGTGTCTTTCTGCATCAGCAGTCATTGCCTCCTAGTTTGTCATAATTGGCTTAAGATTTGTAGTCCTTCCTTATTTCTCTTTATATCTTTTGAAGGATAAAATTATCAGTGAAGCAGGTCACAAATTTTCAGCTCCTCTGCTTTTGGTAGTGAGAGAGTTCCAGCAGATGTTTGAATAGTTTAAGCCATAGACCACTACAGTATCATGGTTCTGTGCCAATTTTGTGATGTTTTCCAAACTCTTCATCTAATTTTTCTTTCTATTCACGTAATGTACATAATATATCCCTGCAACAGTGTCACTTTTCATTTTCCCTCTTATTGTTCCTTGCCTAGTCTCTACCATATTTCTCTCCTCTGGCTAATGGATTTCTTCACAGGAGCTTATTTCATTAATATACAATATTACTTTACCTCCTTTAATTCATTCTATTCCTTTTAAATAATTCATATCCTTGTAAAGCCATATTCAAGTTCTGAGTCCTATCCCATCAAGTGCCTTTGAGGTCATATTTTCCTCCTTGTATTTGTATTAAGATCTCTAGTTGACTCTGTTTATTACTCCACACTTTGTGCATTTGAATTTAGACATCTGATGTCATGAGTTTTATTGCTGGCCCTCTTCTTGGACATTGTCTTCTGTTTCTTCTGGTATTACCAGAATTACAGTATTACAGAAGTTTTAGGAGCCTCACTGTCTTAGTCCAACCCATATCTGAAAAAGAAACATTGACTACAACACACATAACATGTGATTACATAGCCTTTGCTTGAAGACATCTAGCTTGGGGGAGAACCCAGGTCCTCTACAGATAGCCCATTTCACTTTTGGATAGCTTAGAATGTTAGGAAGTTTTTCCTCATACCAAGTCTAAATTTACCTTGTTGTGACTTCCACCCACTGGCCATCTGGGGCCAGACAGAAGAAGTCTAATCCCTCTTCCACATGACAGACTTTCAGGTTCTTGAAAATAGCTGTCATGTGCCCCTTGAATCTTCCGTTCTCCACGCCAAATATCCCCAGTTCCTTGAGTGGATCCTGATATGGCAAGGACTTGAGGCTTTTCATCATTCTAGTCACCTTTCTCTGAATACTCACTTTCCTGTAATATGGTGACCAGAACTGAACCTACTAGAAACTTTCTTTATCTTAATGCAGCACGAGATTGCATTAGTTTTTTAAAAGGCTGTCATATCACATTATTGAATGAATTATTAAATGAATGAGTGAAAAAACTTTTTTTTTTTTGCTTTGGCAGTTGGGGTTAAGTGACTTGCCCAGGGTCACACAACTAGTAAGTGTCAAGTGTTTGGTCTGAGTCCAGATTTGAACTTAGGTACTCCTGACTTCAGGGCTGGTGCTCTATCCACTGTGTCAACTAGCTGCCCTGTGAAAAAAAATTTTTAAGTGCCTGCTATGTGTCTGGCATTTTGCTAGGTGCTAAGGATAAATTATACAAAAGTAAAATAGTTCCAGCCCTCAAGGAGCTTACATTCTAATAGGGAAAAGAACACATATTAGGAAGAGATGACCAGAGAAGGCAGAGAAAGGAGTTTTGGTTTTTGGAGTCATAGAGATTGGGAGTAGGACTAAAGGGTAGTCAATTTTCACTTCTTTTTTAGTAGCAGTGGTAGCACTGATGTTTTTTTTTACTGTTGCCAGAGCAAGAGATGGAAAATGCATAGAGTATACCTATTCTTTTTAACTCTTTAAAATCTACTTTCCCAAAATTTAGAATGTATGTCACATTATGGCCTCACCTCTCTTAGCACAAACTCTTTAAGTGAGTGGTCAGTTCATAGCATTTCCAGTCCAGTAGCCAATTCTCTCTTGTGGGTGAGAATCAGATCCAGAACTCTATTCTGGAACTCCCTTGTTGGTTCCTCTTCCTGTGTTGTACCTGCTATTCTATATGGAACTAGGCTTTTCAGATCTCTGTGGGCTGTTTTCCCTTCCCCTCCCCCTTTTTTAGTTTAAAGCTCACTTTTTTAAATTCATAAGACTTCAAGAAAGCTGACTTATTTTAAGCCATGGTTTAGATATGAAAATCCTATTCTTGGACATAGTCTTTTTAGTTTGTTCTTCACTTTTTCAATTCTTCCTGTCTTTTCTGAATTTACTACCTTTAGTCAACAGAAATGATTAAAAAACCCACCAATATATACTTCCAGAGTATTTAGTTTTATTGTCTAGGACTTCAAAATCCTAAGCTTTAATAAAAGACAAAATGTGATGTGTCATCAGGGAGATAAAACAAAGTGCTTTTCATTTCGTGGGGTTCAGAGGAAGGAGAAGCAACAAATGGTTGGGATATCAAGAAAGGCTTTATGAAATTAAGTGATGTGATTTATCTTACAAAGGTAAACATTCACCTAAATTAATTAAGTAGAAATTCTAAAATTTTTTGAGAAATTCTTCATGACAAAAATGGAATGAATCACACATCAGTGATTAGCTTCTTTACCATTATAGGGTTTTCACAGTAGGCTTTGTTTGAAACAATTTTTAATGAAAAAATACTGTGACATAGTTTGATTATCCATCTTATTTAACACGTAGATCTGAATTACCTCCATCCTCATCCTCAAAGGATGACGACTTACCACCTTTGAGACTATTCAAAAGATTATGTTGCAAGCCGTGAAGAAGATTCCAAAAGTGTTTTGAGCAACATTAGCTTCATTGGAATGTGTAGAGTCTACCAAGTTGATTACTTTGAAGGGAATAATGTGCATTTATTTATGTACATTATGGTGTGTTTGCTTTAAAAAAAATTTACTAATAACACCTTGTGGGCTACTGAATGTTTAGACATGCTAATGATAATTGGGCCAATTTGCAAGAGCTAGCATAGTGATAGGGTCTAATGAATCATGGCGTCTTACAGTTGGAAGGGATATTAGAAGCCATCTATCCAACCCCTACCCAAACAAGAATCTTCTCTACAACATACCTGACAAAATGGTCATCCAGTCTTTGCTTGAAGTTCATATACTATTAGGCTGCATTAAGGAATAACTGTTATATGTCAAGAATTTTTACTTACTAATGTTAAAGGTTTCCATCAACACTGTAAAGCTGAAAACAGCTAATCATTTCTTGTATTTCAGCATCATACTCTTTAGTGATGCAGTGATATAAGAAAGTATAAAATTGAATCTAGAAGGTCAGTATGTCCTTTTGGTAATTGAAATAGTGTGGCGTTAACACTGAGTTTCCAGACTGAAGATCTAAGAACTTATTCTTTGTGCCTGTTAGGTCTACTCCTGCTTTGTACCTCTCATTCAGTTTCATCAGCATCCTCTCTATACTAGTCATAAATCATAAGACAAATCTATCAATGATAAATTCCTAGGATATAGCCAGTCTATTGACATTGAGTAAAGTGTAGCACAGCACATCTTCTCCCCATTGAATATGTACAGAAAATATATGATATAATAGCCAAGAGCAATTGTATGGCAAATGAAATAGGATAGCCATAGCCAAGGAGGGCAAAATGCTTTAAAAGAATATATTAAGACTGAAATTAAAAATGTATAGTATAACTCTGTACCATATGCAATATATTTATAACTATTCAAAAGATAGTCTTTGCTTTCATGGGAAGCTTTATTGACTCCAGTAAAAATCATATCATATTTAAAGGTGAAAAGGAAGGAAAAAGAAAAGGAAAAGAAGATGGGTTGGTCACTTAGCAGGAATTAGGGATGACAAATGGACAGCCAGAGTGTTGCATGGCTACCCTTGCAGTGGCATAGTAAGGGAGGAAAGCTTCCAGTGCTCGAGTGGTCACCTTTCTGGAGAATTTATGGAAGACATGAACAAGAGTCACCCTGGATAAGTGGGCATAGATGGTTTGCAGTCTGCAGCTGTAATGCCCATCGCCGAGGATACCAGTAGAAGTGAAAAGACAGTCCTTGTCCTCAAGGTGCTTACATTCTAATGTGGGAAGACACACTTAAAAGGAAGCTTAAAGAAAGGTGGGGGAGAATAGGAGTAACGATTTGGAGAGCAAAAAGCAAAGCCAGGAGAGGAGTGCTGGATGACTGTCTGGTACCCTTCTTCAAAAAGGTTCTCTGAGAGGAACATACCAGTGGGAGAAAGGGACTGGTGCTGACAACATTCAGGGTGAGAAAGCAACTAAAGCATGGTGACAAAGTCTGGAAAGTTAGAAGCAGAGCTGGAAGGAAAAGGATAGCAGCACGTTGTCTTTCTAATATATTACTGAGAGAATTGAATCCTAGACTGAGGCTTATGAATCAAATGCCTAGTTTATTTTGATGGCCAATTAAGTAATTTTGCCCTTATGTAATGCTTCTCAATGAAGGAATTAAAAATGCCCAAAGGAAGTTCATCATCCTAGCATGATAGAATTTGAGAGCTGGAAGAGCCGAGCCGTCTAAAGATCTTTATTTATACACATGAACCCCTATTAAGTAAGGATGTGGTAAATGTTTTTTTTTCCATTTTAGAGGTATGAAAATTCAAGTTGTAGAGATAGGAAATTATTACTTCAAGGTCAGTAGTTTCATTTTTAGGCCAAACATTGAGCTTCTATTACATTTATTTGGAATTTATTGCTGAATGTCCTAAAATATATTACCTAATTGGAAAATATGAAATGCCAGAAAAACTATTTTAACTAGAAACATGTATTCTTTTTTCCTCATACTTAATGCACTAGGACAATTAATGAAGATTCATTGCTAAAAAAGCCATTTCAGAAAGAAAAATATGCAAAAGTGGCTCATAGACGTGTTGCAGCACAGGAGCTGGATCGGTAAGATATTTTATTGTGAACTTTTGAGTTTGTAAATTTTTTTCATGGTTTATGTAATGTTTATTTATATAAACCTAGGGGATTTGAGTGTATAAAAATTTTAGAACTTTTAATGTTCTTAAAATTCCTTTTAACAGGGAAGAAGCAAGAAATAGGAGGTTTCATCTAATAGCGATGAACGCTGTATCCTTTTAATGATTCTCATTCCTTTAATGAATTGAACATTGAAAAATCTTTTTTTATTTCAGTGAAATCTTCTCTAGAAATTTAGAGGTATATTTTTCATTATTGAATATATATATGTCATTATTGAACTAAAATTTTTCCATTTATCCTAATGAATAACATTTTATATTTTATTAACACCTTAAGTTAAGACAGTGACAGGAAAGAATAAAACATTTCTGAAGCCTTAGAGAGAGATTTAAGAAATACACCAGCTTGTATAAGTTTTTCTTGTCTTTCCTACTTCATTTTGTCTGGTTTGTAATGACCTTCCACCTCGTGACCTTTTACATTTAAAATTTCTGCAGAACCTGTACCTGAAGGCTCTAGTTAGGTCAGTTTGTGGTATGTTCCTAGGCCTGCTGTGGCTTTTGGCATCTAAAATAGCCTTTTAAAGTTTCCTTCTCCCTACAAACCTTGTACCTGAAACAATGGCCCCAGTTCAGTTTCTACATGGAACTGACCCACATTTTCAGTTTTTCCTGACTACTGGCCTGTCCATATTGCTGTTGAAAGTACTGGGAGATGAAAAGAACTCCACTGAAACATGATGTGGATCAGGGCAACTATTGCTATAGCCAGAGGTAGGAAGAGCCAGTATTATTTAGATGTTTTGTTTTTCCTCTCCTCCCTTTTACTACTTCCCCAAGTCAGTTCCACCTTACTGGAGGTAGGGAAATTGGGGTGGGGGAGGAGGGGGAGGGAACTGATGGGTAAACTAATAAATAAATGAATTACTATAAATGCCTTGAGAAGTGACTCATCTATTAAAAATCTTCATTGATTTTCCCACTTCCTTATAGTACTACTTAAATATGAATAACTATTATTTATGAATTTTATTTAAAAGGCCTCTTGCAAAAGATAATTCCATTTACAAAACTGAATGGATGACCACTCTTAGGGAGATGTGTAGAAAGATTTGTATTTCCAGCAAATTGGACTAGATGCCTTCTGAGTTCCCTTCCAAATGTAAAATTCTGTGATTCTGAGTTAAAGATTATAATCATAATTTTAAAATTTTTAGTGAGTGTTCCATCTTATTGATTTATAAGCTTTATATGTAATGTATATTTAGAGCAATTTAAATCACACTTCATTCTGAAAACAATATTGCTTTTGTCTGTCATTTTATAAGTGGATTTTTATTTTATGAACCTATAAGTGAGATCGTTTTTTATTTAATTCAGTTTTATTTTATTTTCAGTTCTGAATCCTCTCACTCCCATTCTCTTCCCCTACCCCACCCATTGAGAAAGCAAAAAAAACCCAAAACCTGCTACAAATATGTGTAGTCAAATTGCCACATCAGTCATGTCTAAAAAATGTGTCAGTCTGCATTCCAAGTCTGTCACCTTATCTGTCTAGAGGTGGATAGTATGTTTCATCATGAATTCCCTGGAATTGGATCCATTGTGTTGATCAGAATTCTTAAATGTACAATTCAGTTTTAAAATTTGTAGTTTATTCTCCGCAATCTTGAATTATGCCAGGTTAGCCAAATCTTATTTTTCTAGGCAGAAAAGTGAATTCCCCTTATGTTTCTAGAAATGAGAAATTCTGTATTTCATTATTTGATTATTGGAATGAATGGCATTATGAAGCAGCATACCATTAATTAATGAAGTAACAATAGCTTTTAAGGGTAAAAATTCCTTAATTTTTCATATTTCAGTATGAAAGACACAAGAAATTGGTGAATGATTATATTTTGTATTATGGTGGTAAAAAAGAAGATTTCAGACGTTCAGGGTAAGTATTATAATGACAAATTTATGTAAATCAGAAGTGTATAGTTTATATAGCCTTGCTGAAAGTTATGTGAATTAGAGGTGTAGTGTTTCTTAGTTTCATGGCCTTGAAGATGTGTTGTACTGGTGTCTACCTTGGTCCTCCAAATCTGATGGGTAAACTTTGCCTTTTCTTGCTGGAGCCCAGGTTGCTATTTCCCTGTTTGTCCCCTTATCGTGGCCCTTTTCTTTTTCCATCTTCATCATACCAGACATTTGGACTTTACCTCTGGATCCTTGGCTCTGATAGGTAAGCTTTTTGCCTTGTCTTGTGGAGATCCAAGCCTCCAGGCCACTTTCAGCTGTATCCCCATTGTGCTTAGCATATAATAAGTGCTTACTAAATGCTTTGTCTTTTTGCTTAATCTGTTAGTCATCATGGATATAAAATTTGGTATAGTAAAGGCTACATTTACAAATTATTCTACATAGGTGTGAGGATCTGTATAACCCCACAACTTCTATTCCAGGAACAGCTCTTGGACTCCTTTTATTTTGCTTTGTTTTTGTTCTCTCTCTTTTGTTTTTTCTCTGACCAAGTACTACTAGGAAATTTTTACAGTCAACCATGCATATCTGTGATTGTAATGTCTGCTGAATGGCCTCTTTGGGATAAATTTACCCCAAACACTGGTGAATCTGGGCATGCACTTTTGTTTGAAATTATATTTAAATTAAATAATTCCTAAAACATTATCTTTTCTAGGGAAAATGACAAGACAGACTTGGATGTTATAAGAGAAAATCATAAATTCCTATGGAATGAAGAAGATGAAATGGACATGACTTGGTAATTTTTATTACATGGGGACACATCACATTGAGGTTCTTTGATGGTTGATTTTCAGATTCATATTGTTACCTTGGTTGGAAAAGTAGAGAGGAAAATTTCTATTGAGCTGTTCCTGTAACTAACTATTGAGCTGCTCTAGTAACTAGCCAACAGGCCCAAACTACTTCTTGGGACTTCTCCTAGGCAAAGATTAGAACATTTCTAAGATAGGAGAGTGTTTCTTGAGTCTTTGCTAATTCCTGGCAATTTTATTTAAACTTTCATTTATTTGACTTGCATCTTTAAAAAATTATTAAATTTCTCAGTGAAATTGTACTTGTAATGCACTTTCATCTACGTCTTTTAAAATCAATAATTGTATTTTCTGTTTGTGTTGTTTAATTTGACCTTGCTTCCAAGTAATAATTCTGGTTAGATTTCTAAAGTTGTAATATTTATATATTTCTGGCTCCAGGGAGAAGAGGCTTGCAAAGAAATACTATGATAAATTATTCAAAGAATACTGCATAGCAGATCTCAGTAGATACAAAGATAACCAGGTATAACTCCAAAATTTACCATTATTATGAATTATTTTTCTAAATTTGATTCTCATTTGAGTAAAAGATTAACTTCTATAACCTATTTTAATATTAACCTTTTAAAGATTCTTATTCTACCCAAGTAATCCTACATTTCTGAGCATCCACATGGAATGTGCAAATTACAGCAGTGGAATATATAATGTGTGCTGGAGATGGAAAACTTTGTAGTGGGGTTGTGTTAGGAGAAGCCTACAGCTGAATGGCTAGAGGCGACAGTTTGTTCCTGTGAAGTGATTTCTTTGGTTCTTTCACATGTGACACTGGGAAGTAGAAGTTATTCTCCAAATTAAAGTCAGGCAATTTTTTCTGTTGCACTTGAGCTTATTCAAGTAGAATTAGCTCTTGATTTTTTGTGCTAAATAACAACAGTAGATTTTCTTCTTTATGTTGATTTTATATATACTAATTTAAAAATTAGTTTGCATTCTTTAAATTAACATTGACTGCTGAAGTAGTTTAAAAAATTATCTCATTTTATTATTGTCTAATCCATTTCTCCGTAAGAATAGTATAAGATATTCTCTCAAAAGCTTTCTTATTATCTAGGGAAACTATAACCACAGCTTTCCTTTCCTCTGTTAATTTTGGAATCTTTTTTTTTCTTTGGATTTCTTTATGAAAACTCAGTTTGTTGTATTTTCTAGATATTTGTGGAGGAGTTGTGGGGGACAGCTTGTCTGGTCTTTCTTGCTGCTCTGTCATCTTCTCAAGCAATTTTTCTAAAGCATAGGTCTGACTTTCCCCCTCAGTAAACTCCAGGGGCTCCCTATTCTAGTAGCAAATATGAAATTTCTTGTTTGACATTTAAAACTATTCACAACTTGACTCCTTCTTACCTTTCTAGTCTCCTTACACTACTCTTTTCCACACATTCTGTGATTCAGCTGCACTGGCCTATTGACCCTCCATGTCCTGTCTCTGTGCCCTTTTTGTGCCTGTTTTCCATGCCTGGAATACATTCTCTCCTCTCTGGCTCTTAGGTTCCTTGGATTCCTTCAAGATTTAGCACAAATCTCACCTTCTACAGAAGGCTTTTCCTGTTCCCACAAACTGTTGATGCCTTCCCCTCTGATTTTAC
The DNA here is from genome assembly GCF_003287225.1 of Phascolarctos cinereus. Classification (NCBI taxonomy): domain Eukaryota; kingdom Metazoa; phylum Chordata; class Mammalia; order Diprotodontia; family Phascolarctidae; genus Phascolarctos; species Phascolarctos cinereus. The sequence continues at coordinate 78,799,568 of NW_027555736.1, forward strand.
CTTCCATCTATGTTTTCTCTATTTTTTCTGTATCTGGTTATTTACATGTTGATTCCTCTACTTGAATGGAAATTTCTTTAGGGCAAGGACTTTTTTCTTCCTTTTCTGTGCTCAATAAAAGCTTGTTGAGACTCGGCACGGTGGCCAGCTTCTATTCCCAGCTACCAAGGAAGCTTAGGCTAGTGGCACTCCTGAGCTCTTGAACTGGGAGTTCTGTGCTACAGTGGCCTAAACCAAACAGGTATCTGCACTTAGTTGGACACTAATAACGTGAGCTTGGTGGTAATGGTGGTGGTGGTGGTGGTGGTGGTGGTAATGGTAATAGTAGTAGTAGTAGTGAGGTGTCCTACAAGGTTGCCTAAAGAGGCCTGAATTATACTGTATTGGAAACAAGTTACCCCTGTGCCTATCAGAGCCTGGAATAGCCCGTACGCTTCCAATTTGGGCAAGATAGGGAGACCTAGTCTTTTTAAAAAAAAAATGCTTGTTGACTTTACTGGCTGTGGCTAATGGAAGTGGCCCAGGAGCATGGATTAGTAGACATTAGAGAATTATTTTATAATTAAAAATTTGCTATGGAAAATCTACATGTACATAATTTGAAATTAGTTATATTGGAAAAGGCAATCTATTAACTGCCTGGGATTTGCTTTTTCTGAGAGTCTTTTTTTTTGTTTATTCAAGTGATAGATTTTCACTGGAATTATGCTTAAATGGAACTGTGGTTTAATAATAAATATTTATAGTGCCTAATTGGACTTTTTCCCTTCTGTCAAGGAGAATGATCTTTGTATTGGAAGGGACCAAATAAAAACAGCTAGGCATCTGAAAACCGATAATTAGAGGAATGGTTTGAGAACACCTAGCTTCCTTCCCAAGTTCAAGCCACCAGTCTCAAATATATTATATCCACAAGTACTAAAAAATTGTCCGATGTGATTGCTTATTCACTGCCACTAATCTTTAAAATATTGGGGAGAATAGGAGAGGTGCTATAACCTCAGTGTGTGACTGTCAAAAGAACTAATGTGATAATTACACTTTATTAAAAGAGGTGGAGTGTCAACACTAGGATGGTAATAGTTTCACTGTACTCTTTCCTGATCATACCACATCTGAAATATTGTATTCAGTTCTAGGCACCACATTTTAGGAAGGACATAGATAATCTGGACAGCGTCTAGTAGAGAGCAAACCATGGTGGTGAATCTCCTTGCTCGTGAATATTATGACATGAAGTTCAGTTAAAAGAACTGGGGGTTGGTGTAAAAAGAGCTTTTGGGTTGACTTTTTGGTTCTCTTCAAGTATTTGAAGTGCTGTTATCTGGAAAAGGTATTAGACTTATTCTAATCCAAAGAAGAGAATTAAGAGTACTGTATGGAAATTGCTTAGGGACTGTTTTAGGTTCAATTATAGGAAAGGTTTAGTTAATTATTAGTCATACAAAAGAGATATGGGCTGGAAAGTTTGGAAAGTTACCTTCACTAAAAGTCTTTAAGCAAAATCTGGGTGACCATTCATGAACTTATTATCTGCCATGTGCACACACTGTGCCACGCACTATGCCAAGTGCTGGGGAGACATAGAAACTCAACAGTCTTTGTCATCAAGGAGCTTACATTCTTCTAGTGGAAAATAACATGTAAACAAAAAAGTATATAAATACCAAAAATATACAGAGTAGATAATGATTTACACTGGGAAATGGCACTAACAACTTGGGGATCAGGATGGACTTCCTGTAGGAAGTGACACTAGAGATGAACTTTGAATCTGTTAGGTGGTAGGCAGCTCCTAAATATATTTACAAGCCTAATTATAGATTTAAATTGAGCTGCCTCAGGTTTTTTTTGGCATGAACTGTTCTGGATGTTCTGTTCAGTTCAACAAATATGTATTATGTGCAAGGCACTGTACTAGGCCCTGGGGATGCAAAGGCAAAACCAAAACTTTCTCTCCTCTACTGGCTTACATTCACTGAAGGGAAACTGTATGTAAATGCAAGTAAGTATAGAGTAAATATGTACGTACACCTAAGTAAATATAGAGTAAATACAAGGTAATTTTGGTAGAGGGGGTAAGAGGCACTAGCAGTTGGGAGGAATCAGGAAAGGTCTCATAGATCATGTAGCTCTTGAGCTGAACTTTTGACAGAAGCCAGTGATTCTAGGAGTTGGAGGTAAGGACAGGCATAGGGGATAGCCTTTACAAAGACAGAGAGAGAGGAGATGCAATGTTAAGTGTGGGAAAGAGCTGAGAGGCCAGTTTGACTGGAACGTAGTATGTGAAGGGGAAGTGACAAATAATTCTGGAAAGGTGGGTAGGAACTAGATTGGAGAAGGCTTTAAACAGCAGTCTGAAGAGTTTGCATTTTATTCTAGTATTTAGCCTAGTATTTTGAGTTGATTTTATTTATATTGGGCTTTAGTTTATACGTTAAATTTTTTAAACTTTGTTTTCTTCATTAACATTTAACATAGAAAGTACATAGAATGCTTACTATCTACTGGGCACTGTGCTAAGCTGTAGGGATACACATACAAGCAGAAAGACAGTCCCTGCCCCCAAGGAGCTTACATTCAAGTAGGGGAAGACAAAACATAAAACAGAGCTAAAAAGGGAGAAAGGGGTGCAAATGAAGGTATTCATAGTGGGGACATGGTACAGAAAGTCCCATGGAGAATCAGGAGTGCATCCTGACAGAGAATGACAATATGATAGGCCTGGGCCTCCTCCTTAAAATGTATATTCTTGGAGGAATCTGCCAGAATCACCCATCAAAAGGAGAGGCCTCAGGGTAGCAGAGAACTTCTGATGTGAGAAGTAGTCTAGGTATGGTATGAACTTCCAGGAGGAAGCAAGATAGTCCCAGTTCCCAAGGAGCTAACATTCTAATGGGAGACACACACATATAAAGGGGAGCTGGAAGTGGGGGTATGGTAGAAAGTTGGTAAGTGTTGTGGAGGTCCTGGAAAAATAACCCAGAGTAAAAGAATCCCAAGTAGAAAAATAGACCCTTTGCTAAAATTATAATCAAAATAACATTTGAATGTGGGAGTTCTTGATTTGGAGAGGAAAACCTGACTAGCTGTTTGGGGTAAAGGTGGGGAGTATCACTTTTTCACAAAGAGTCCAAGCATGGTTCACTTCTTATTCCTGACCATATTTGGCCCAACCTTATTGGGGGAAAGAGGAGTCTACTGAATAATAGCAAGGGTAAGGTCAATAAAATGTCTTCCCAGTGAGGTTGCTTAGACCAGGAGTTTAACTTGAACTTTTTAATTTTAGAAATTCTCTTGGTTAGCGAGAGTCCTTTGATTATTTGTTCTTTGTTTGGTCAGCCTGATGTCATCACAGCACCAACATTTCTGTATTAGCAGCACCGAGAAATACGTATTATTCACTGAGCTAACTTAATAGATGACATGAACTGATACTTATTAACATCCGTAAACCCTAGTAGCTTCAATTTGGATTGAAATAAGTAGAATAAATGAGAAACAAAAGTTGGTGATTTATCCTTCTGATTTTACAGAAAAAGAAATACTGTAGCTTTCTTGATGGTGATCTTTTTAATTAGGTTGGAATACCTCATTATTCTAAATCAGGTCTCAAGTTTGATTTGATTTTAAAATGTTAAAATGTATTTCTCTTTTAATGTAATTTTTTTCTTGTTAGTTTGGATTTCGATGGCGAATAGAAAAAGAAGTAGTTTCAGGAAAAGGTAATTTTTTTTCCTTTCAGTATACAGGCTATTTATTATGTTTCTAAATAGCATTGATGAAAGTTATTTCTGGCCTTAGACAATTTATATCTATATTAATAGGACTATATAGAAGATGTGTTGTTTAGTTTTTTGGGTTTTTTTTTTTTCAGTTGTGTCTGACTCTTCATGACCCTCTTTGGGGTTTTCTTGAAAGATACTGGAGTAGTTTGCCATTTCCTTCTCCAGCTCATTTTACAGATGAGGAATCTGAAGCAAACAGAGTTAAGTGATTTGCCCAGGGTCACACGGCTAGTTATTGAGGTCAGGTTTGAACTCAGATCTTCCTGACTCCAGGCCCTGCCCTCTATCTACTGTTCTACCTAGCTGCCCTATGTAGAAGATGTACATGTGACATTTGAGCAAATGAGTATAAAATTATTTTACTTTCAGCAAAAATGTAATAAGCATATTGGATATGTTAGTAAACTGCTTACTATAATCATTCTTTATCAGATAGCTTCTAAATATTTATTTTAAACTTTTTTTCTCAGCAGTTTTTCTCTAATATGACATATTATCTCTAGATTCTTAATTGGTTTATTGATCTTCCTCCAAGTATCATTTTTTTCTGATCATATTCTTTTTTTATATATTTGCTTCTTCTAATCTCAGCAGACTTTTGGGACCTGTAGTAAGGGTCCTATATCCTACCTTAGGAAATATACTTTAGTTCTTCTGTAGCTTTCTTGTATCTCTTCCAGGGGCCAAATTTGTTCTTTATAATTTTACAACCTTCATTTTCAGTAGTATTATGGTGGTTGTTTTTTCTATTTACATTGTTATAGTTGTGTATTTTATTTTCCTTTCTTTTCTTATTTCACTTTTATCAGTTCATGTGTTTTTATGCTTCTCTATATTTATCATGTTTATCTTCTTAAATCACAGTAATATTTCATTACATTCATGTACACAGTGTATTTAGCCATTCCCCAGTTAATGGGTATCTACTGAAAGCCAGAGTTTTCAGTTCTTTGCCTTCCACAAAAAATGCTTCTATAAGGTTATCACCATTTCTTAAAGTATTTTAACCAACCACAGGCTCTCAGTCTTGAAAGAGACCTAAGAGGTCATCATAATTCCACTTGTTCTTGAAGGTCCTCCATAATATACCTGACAAATAGATATCCAGTCTTTGTTTGGAGATCTCCAGTGAGACAGAATCTGTTCCCTCCCAAGGCAACCCTTTGTACTTAAATAATTAGGATGTTTTCCTGTGCATCAAGCTTAAATCTGCCACTGGAAGTTCCATCAATTGCTCCTAGTTCTGTGCTGTTGGGCAATCCTTCAAATATTTGAAGACTGCTATCATGTCTCCCTTATTAGTTGTTCTCTTTTCACACAGCTAAACATCCCTAATTACTTCAGTTCTCATGCTAAATGAAGTTGAAACCCTTTTATGTCCTGGTTTCCTGGCTTTGCATACTCCCATAGCTTTCCAGTATTGTTAATATAACTGAATAGAATACACCAGATATGGTCCAACCAGGGTAGGCTGAATCTACACTATCACTTTCTTAGATACAATGCCTTTCTTAATACAACCTAAATTTACATTAGTTTTTTTTTGGTTTCTTTTTCAAACAAACAATTATGTAGTTATTGCCTCCCCAATCTTGTATATATGAGTTGAGTTCTTTAACCCAAGTAACAGTTAGATTTTACATTTATCATATTAATTTCATATTATTTGGTTTGGAACAGTGTTCTAGTCTGTCAAGATTTTTTGGATCCTGTAATCCAGTGTGTTAGCTCTTCCACCTGACTGTGTCGTAATGTCATTAATGCCCTTCTTCAGCCTTTGTTAAATATTTTATATAGAGTTAAGCACAAATCCCTGGGGGCTCTTCCCTAGAGATCTTATTCCAAGTTGACATGGGTTATTAATGATCATACTTCAGGCCTGGTCTGTTGACAAGTTTCTTATTTTAATTTAAACATTTTTATTGATATCTTGTTTTTACATTATTTTTATTTTTTGTATACATTCCTTTTTCCCCTCTCCAGAGAGCCATACTATATTAACAAAATGTTTTGCCTTGGCAAAAAGAAAGTGAAATACATTTTCTCATGTCTTCTAGAGGGGGAGAGAGACAAGCTTGCTCGTTATAATTATGTAATGTTTGGTTTGAGTTTTTTATTATTTATATTGTTTTCCAGGTTTTTGTTTACTTCATTTTGCATCAGTACATTTGTCTCTCTAAGCTTGTCTCTTTTCTTCCTCTGTTTTATTTCCAGTTCTTGACTCCTACAAAAATGCTGCCATAAATATTTCTTGTGCATATGAGACTTTTCTTTCTGTCTTTGACCTCTGTGGCATAAATGCCTAGCAATGGCATCTCTGTGTCAGAGGATGGTATGAACAGTTTAGTCACTTTCATAGCATAATTAAAATATTTTTTGAATGGTTGAACCAGTTCACAGCTTTATCAGCAGTGTATTGGTGTGCCTGACTTTCCACAATTCCTCCTAACTGCACTGTCATTTAGCTCATATTTTCTTTTCCCCCTTCAAGAATGTCATGAAAGACTATCAAGACTATCAAAGACTACTTTGCCAAAATCTAGGTAAATTCTCTCTAATACTAGTAGTCTAGTAATTCAGTTGGTCAGTCCAGTAATTCTATCAAAAAAGGAATTAACATTAGTCTAGTATAACCAGCTCTTGATAAAGCCAGTTACTTGTTAATTAACCATACTTTTAATAATATGTTATAGAATTTTGTCAATAATTGAAGTCAGATTGATTAGTAATTTGCTGACTCTGTTCTGTTTCCTTTTTTTTAAAGTCAGGATATTTGATCTTTTCCAGTCTTGTAGTACCTCTTCCATTCTCCCCATTCTTTCAAAGATTGCTGCTAGAGGTTTGGCAATCACATCTGCCTGTTCTTTCATGACCATAGTTATCCAGGCCTAGTGTCTGAGCTCCTAAAGGATAGCTTGATTCTTTCTTATTGTCCCCTTAATTGTCATTCATATTAGTTTCCTAGGAGCCATTTTTTCCATTTCTTTCTAGTTCAGAGATCATTTTCCTTAGCAGAGAAAACAGAAGCAAAATAATAATTGAACAGCTATTGCCATCACCACCATACTGTCCCTTCTTGATTTACTACCCCCCCAATATATCTAAAATGATGATCATAAAATAAAACACTTGGTTACCCTAAGATTTTTTTCACCATCCTGTTTTCTTTGATGGCCATAGCACATTTTGAGCTTTAATGTTCCTGGCACTAGTCTTATAGGACTTTACCACTCACTCTTTAGTAGTCACCCTCTTTTACCTGCCCTTCCATCTTTTGTGCTTGTTTATTTTATTTACTTATTTTTTATTTAAGTTGGTTGATGAGTTTCCTTTGTATCCACATTATTCTCTTTAGACAACTTCTCCTTTTCCTCATTGGAATTGTTTCTGTTAGTGTCTTCAGAATTTAAATCTTTAGTGCTTCTAATCATTAGTGCTGACTTCCCTTGTAGAATTATAATTCATAGGATCCTAGCTATCTTTTCTCAACTGAACCCTTTAAAATTTGCTCTTCTAAAATCTAGGGTGTATGTCAAACTATACCTGTGTCTCCTCTTGTGTTATAAAATTTAAAGGTGGAGCAGTCAATTTCCTTTATGATTTCAGTCGTTTCCATCCTAGAAACCAGTTCTTCCTTGTCAGTGAGAATCAAATCCAGTATAGAAGTTCCCCTGTTTAGTTTCTCCACTTTTTGAAGGATAAAATCTACATTAAAGCAAATCAAGAAGATATTAGCTGTTCCAATTTTCAGCCTAACGAGCAGATGTTTGAGTAGTTGGAAGTCTGCCATCACTTACTGTTATCATGCCTCTGTGCTAGGCTTTGATGTGTTCCTCAATTTTTTCTTTCTGCCCAGGTGGCCTGTATAATATGCTGATGACAGTATCGTTTCTGTTCCTATCCCTGTTGAGCTGCACTTGATATTTGCCCCCTTGGTTCCCCTGTATAGTTCATAGATTTCTTCATATGAATGTGTTCTCTTAGAGTGTGCAACTCTGCCACACCAACGCTTCCTATTATCTATCCTGTTATTTGTGAATAAGATATAACCTTTCAGAGCCATATTTCAGTAGTTCCATTCTATCAGATTTTAATGATACCATAAGGTCACATTTTTTTCTTCAGCAGGAATGCTAGATAATCATGCTTGTTAACTCATACATTGTGCATCTAGGACAATGGTTCTTTTTTTGGCATTTCATTTCCTGTGAATTCCTGATTATAATTACTCCTATTCTTTTTTCTACATTGTCAGTATTTCCTTTGATATCTAGCTTGGTGGACATGCCTAGGCAGTTTTTGCCCTCTCTCTTCCTTTTCCATTTTAAATCCTTTTTTTTAAATATTTCAAGGTATCCTTTTTATATTTCAAACTGTGGTCTAGAAATCCAAATCTTATTCTCAGATGCTGTTGTCTTCCTTTTTTGATTTGGCAGTTTATTATCTTTTATTGTTTATCTTATTTTATCTTTTTGTTTGTTTTTGTATCACCTTTGTGTTCAGATGTATCCATGTCCCTACCCAATGAGCCATACATTATAAACTGTTTAAAAAAGACAAAAAGCAGTTAAGCCCCCACTTCCCACCACAAAAAATTATCATATTAATTATTTTGACAGCATGTACAATAACACACATCTATAGACCCCCAGTCTGGCAAATGGAAAGAAGGTATACTCATTCAATTCTTCTCTGAGGACGAACTTGATCATTATAATTATATACCATTCACTTTGTTTGTTCTTTGCATTGTTTTAGTCATAGTGTATATTGTTTTCCTTGTTCTTACTTCATTCTGTATCAGTTCATTTAAGCCTTCCCATGCTACTCTGAATTCTTCATATTCAGTTTTTTCTTACAGCTCAGTACTGTTCCACTATATTGGTGTGCCATAATTTGGCTGTTCCCCAATCACTGGGAGAGTCCACCTTCTTAAATAACTGTTCTATCTTTCTCCTTTAAAGCCCTCACCTTTGACCAATGGCAGCAGTGAAAATACTGCTTGTGTCCCTAGTTTTTGTGCTGAAGACTACCTTCTGTTTAGAAGTGCATTTTAGGTTCTTTCTGGTATCATGTATGACCATGAGAATTACTAGAGGTAAGTGAGTAGAAGTCATCTGGTTTGACAGTTCTTAGGAGGGGCTCTGTCTCATGTTGGATACATGCACCAGGAAGACAGAAGAACCTGCTATCATTATCAGATGACAATTAACTGCCTCACTCTCTCTCAGCCTGGAGTGTCTAGCCACCAGTCCTTCTTTCTTCTTATGACCATTCCTGGGTTCTCTTCACTCTGTAGCCCAGCCGTGTCTGGCCAGCCTCTTCCTTAGGCAGGGCTTCATAGAGATCAGCTGGACTGTTTTTCTTCTTTGTCTTCTTTGGCAGGATGTTCTTTTTGCCTCTGCCCTCCCAAGATGGTCAGGATTCCCTTCTGCCTCTTCATGGCTTTTTCCTTTCTCAGACTACTGTGTGTTTCAGTGAACAGAGATAACAGTCAGCTAGCTATGTTAGAAACACAGGCGTTACACCTTCTGCACAAGTCATGGCAAAGGTCTCCCTGCTCTCCATTCATGCTGCACTCGTTCCTCAGTCATTTGTCACTTTTGCTGACAGCTTCCTGGGACAGCTGTGGGGCACACATCCAGTTTCGCCTCAACATAAAACTGTCCCTTTCTCAGTACCACTTTTATACCTCCTAAGGATTTTCTTATCCTTTCACTTTATCATGTCTTTTATATGGACTGTCTTATCTATTGCCTTGTCTTCCTGTGTGCTGTGGTGACCTGGTCTTTCCAGTCTCTCCCACTTCTTCCCAGAGTCCTCCTTCTTTTTTTTACTCCTCAGGTCCTTCTTTGTCTTCCTGTTAGGTCCTCACATTCCCTTTCCTTTGGCTTGAACCCTTCTCTTTAAACTTCTCTAGCTCTCCCAAATTTCATCTGTAGTTTCAAGTCCAAAATTAAATCTCCTCCCTTCTCTGTTCCATCTGGAGCCATATCAAATGCAAACTCACCACTTGGGATTTAAAGCACCCCACTTTTGTGGAAGCTTTGTTCATATCATTGCTTTTCACGGACTTTACTTTCTAGCCATCCACATACTAGTCCACCTGCTGCTTTCCACTTACAGCAAGCTTATTTAGAATCCATTCTGTGCCCAGTATCTTGCTAAGTGCTGGGCTGTGAAGACAGAAGTGAAACCATTCCAGTCCTCACAGGGCTTACATTTTGTTGGGGTTGGATGCAGTAACATGTACACATGTAAGTCATTACCTGCATTTGCCCAAGCCTGAAGTGTGCTTCCTCCCCATTTTTGCTCTCAGAACTCTTTTTCATTTCAGGTCAGCTCAGATGCCTTTTCCTGGGAGATCTGTCTTATGTCCCCCTCTCTATGCATTGTGTTCCCACAGTAGCTTATATTCATAAGCTCCTTGAGGGCAGAAATCATTTCCTTGTTGTCTTTTTATCTCTAGCTTGTGTAGGTCTTTGACAAAATAAGAAAAAGTTAATTGATGTGAATTAATGTACTCAAACTCAGAGAAAACAGCCTCACTGATGAGTATACTTGCACATTTGATATTATTTTAGTTAGTATTTTATGCTGTTTTCATAATGTGACCCTCCTCTTTTTCTTTTTGACATCCTGGCATGCACGACTGTGCCACCTCTGTTACTTTTCCTGTCTTAATGGTTTCTGACAACAAAGTATGTTAATAGATCTTGTTTATTCCACTAATAGAGGTATTACTGTATGATAGCCAAATCCACATTTTGAAAACAGAAAGTAAATATTACTTTGATACTAATGGATTTTCTAGACTGACTGACTCCCATTGTTTAGAAAATGGTTCTATTTGATTATTCTAAATTATCTATAGAGAAGCAATTAGGCTCCTAATCACCTGTTGTAGCCTCTTTATAAACTTTCACCTAAAGGTTACATCAATATAGTGTTTCAAATAGTAAATAATTAGAAGTAATTATTTTTGCTCCACAATTATTTTATGATATTTTAACATCTTTACTAATAACTTCTGTCTGTATAGCGCTTTTACACATGATATCTCTATGTAAAATTGTATAGAAACTTTTACAGTGTTTGAAAAGATTATTTTTGTTGGTTTAAATTTAAAATCCAGGTTAAACATTTTAAGTAAGTTATTTTTGTTTATCTTGTCAGCATTAGTGCCTGTTTATGTTGTCCTAAGTTAAGTCTGTGAAGTAAATGCATTGTGTCAAATATGAAATTAGCTGTGCAAAGATGCAAGCTAAATTAAAAGGCAGGAAATCATGTAATGCTTGAGTATCCATCTTGCAAGGGAATTGAGGAATCTAACTGAATTTTTTGCTTTTTAGCTGATAATTCTTACACTGTTGACATAGTACTTTTTTTTTGTTTATGGGAACAATCTGGACCTGAAATTTACTTGAGGTAGAGAACTCCCAGAACCAATTCCTTCTACCAGTGCAGAGTGGCATCTCTTCCACAGCTTAACCTTAGAGAGTTGCCTGGGGTATTGAAAGATTGAGTGACTTACCTTGTAGATGGTCCCACAGCCAGAATGTGTCAGGGGCAGCACTTAAACCCAGATTTTCCTGACTTCAAGGCTGACCCTCTATCCTAGACTACCACAACATTAAGAAATAGTAATATATGATTGAACATGGCCGTGTGTGTGTGTGTGTGTGTGTGTGTGTGTGTGTGTTTGGAAAATTTACTTTATGTTGCCTAGGATATGTTTCCATTTTAAATCTAGATTAGATATAAACTATTTTTAGATCTGGATTTTAGATATGGGTAACAGCTAATGCTACATCGTGCTGGAGAAGGAAATGGCAAACCACTCTGGTATCTTTGCCAAGAAAAATCCAAAATGGGGTCATAAAGAGTTGGACATGACTGAGAACGACTGAACAACAATGCTACATCATACAGGTCATAAATGAAACATAGGCACATGGTATTTTAACTAATTACCTAAGGAGAATTTTCTATGTGACTGTTTTTCAGGTCAGTTTTTCTGTGGAAATAAACGATGCGATGAAAAAGAAGGATTAAAGAGTTGGGAAGTGAATTTTGGCTACATTGAACATGGTGAAAAGAGAAATGCACTTGTGAAATTAAGTAGGTTGATTTGGAAAGGATTGTTTTTGATTTAACATGACATCTAACTAGAACTATTTCTTAAAACTATTAATGAATATTCATTAGCAGATAAAGCAAAATTGGAAATCATATGTCTATTGTTAAAAAATTAATTGGTATAATTAATATCAAATGCATTAAGTTAAATTAAGTGACTTCCTAAAAATTACCCTGTGCCTCATGATTTCTAATGGGACTTCTCAGTTCAAGAAGCCCTAGTGCTTTTTTTTTCTCTTGGCTCCCCATTGCTTTTAAGTTAAAACACAGTCTTCTTTGTTTAGTGTTTAAAGCGCTTCACAGTCTGGCTCTAACCTGTCTTTACAGGTTGATTACCCCTTACTCTGTATCCTTATGAACCTCATGCTCTAACAAAATTGGTCTACTTGCTGTTCTCCATTCACAACATCCTTTGAACATCCCCCCATGCGTACAGTGCTTCACTTACTTTATTCTCTTGCAACCTTTAGCTTCCTTCAAGGCTTAGTTTAAGTGTCATCTCATGTAAGAGGCCTTTTCTGAGTTCCCAGTTATTATTTGTTATTACCACCCCCCCCAAAGCCATATGCTTATTATGTATGCCTCTGTATTTTTTTATCTGTAAATATGGGATATTTCCCTCAGAATATAAGCTCCTTGAGAGCAAAGATTGTCTCAGTTTTATATTTATGTCTCTAGAACCTACCACATATTAGTTACTTAAATTCTTGTTGATTAATGAGGAAGTTAGCAAGTCAATATTATTATCTTTTCTTGCTACTGCTAAATGTATGCTTACTTTACAGGATTGTTGTAAGGATCAAATAAGATAACATATATAAAGTGCCTTTTAAACCTAAAGCATTATATGTGTCATCTATTATAGTATAGTCTTATTGTTAATAATTGTGCATCAGTAGTTTGTAAAAATAATTCTGTATCTGTCAAAATGAAGTGTCACTGGTTTTAGGGTTAAGATATGTATATCCATATATACATTCATTTCAGAGAAAAAAGCTTTTTTAAAAAAACATATGATCAATTCTCAATTATCTGCATTTATAAAGGGGAGCATGATAATCAAAAAATAATTTCTGAAAGCATGAGACTTTGTCTGTCCAAAAAGGCACACTTCAGTGTAGAAAGTATTCTGAGGTTACTTACTCACCATTGATGTGCTATAGTGGAGATAAGTTGCATAAGTACAGTGAGATAAAGTTGTCTTATAAAATACTGTTCCCTGTCTCTGGAATGGCAAAGTGGAGCTGTCACTAGAGATTTTGGAGATTAACATAGTTATCTGTGCATTGGAGGGGAGAAGACAAAAGTATGTATAATATATGATAATAGGTAATTCAGAAATCTTTTGTATTTGACTGTGGAGTGCATTAGGAGCATGAACATTCAACTGTTCATACACTACACCAATTTTCATGCCTGCTCCCAGACATTGCTTGATTTGGCTTTCTTTAGGACCTAGATAGACAAGCTAGGAGGTAAGATACCACCACTTTTTTCAAGTGGGAATATTAAATTGGAAATCAAACAACTAAGGTTCTATTAATTTACCACATAAACTTGAGTAAGATATTTAGTTGCTCTTGCTTTACTTTTTCCATGGGCACACATATGAGAATAGGTCTCTGTCCTTTCCTAGGTCAGGTAGATATTTTGAAGAAAAATAAAGTAACATTCTATTATATGTATTAATGGACTGGTTGATATTGTGGATAAGGAAATTCATAGATGATCTGCAAATTTATTTTAACAGTGAAAAAGCATTTATTGTGACTATTAAGCCACTAATGGCCACTATTTGCTGGTAAAAAGTATTTAAGAAAAGAACATATTTAAATCTGATCTCCATTCCTTGCTTCTGATCATTTCCTACTATTATTTCATCTAAAGGTCAGCCAGTTGGATCAAGAGCAAGGAGCCTGTATAATCAAGTACCTAAAAGTTGGAGCTTTCGCTGTATTTGAAAGCTCATTGGTCTCTTAAGAGTAAAGATATTATGTATAAACTGGTGATTGTTCTTAGATTTCTTTGAATTGAAACGGGTAGGGGTTGGCAGCAACCTCTGTTAATTTGTTTATCAAACATACTGGTAACCCTTTACTCCTTCTTCCCCACTAAAGTAATGTTATAATATTTTTTAATCAGCTGGATACACTTATCTAACTTTATTTCTCCCCCAACCCTTTTTTGATTATGCTTACGACATCTTTTTGAGTTAGGAGAGGCAGATAATATGCCCGTTATTTCTTTAGCAGATTATTTCCATTAATATTACTTTTGAGAAAGAACATTTTGGGAAAAAAGGAAATTTGTGAAGTTAAAAATGGTATGATAATTTGTTTATCCAAATTTAGTTAAATACATTTTATCACATATTTCTTTTAGGACTTTGCCAAGAATGTTCCTTCCAGCTAAATTTTCATCACAGGTAATATAATCTTTAAAACAAATTTAATTTGGGCATCTCAAGTAGCATATCTACTACTGCATCAGTACCCTTGAAGTAGGTGTTTATTTACCTACGTTAGATGCCTAAGCATTGGTTCAAGGGTTTTTTGCTTGGCCAAATGGTTGGATAGTTGTATAGAATGTCAGGACTCCATTATATGCCCTTATAAGCCAGGAGTATGGCGCTTGCTCCTTATCCATTCTTGATTAGTCATTCAGCAAACGTTAAGTACTTACTTACCGATTACCAAGAATTGTGCTAAGTGTTTTAAGTATATATAATCATGTACAGCTGTAAGCTCATAGCCCTGTGTAGGTACAGTGGATGGGTGTTGAAATTTTTGGTGGAGAGCCTTTTCTCAGATACTATAACAGATAGTTCCAACTTTTTGGTTCAGTGCCTTTCAAGAAATTATGTCATAAAACATCTCCATGTAGCAGTTTACATTTTCCTATAGGAACAATGTTACAGTTGAAGTGTTGTTTTTTTGATCAAGGGGACTTGGCCTTAGATTACAGATAATGACCAATAGTATGTCCTAAAATCAAAGATAGAAAAACTCTAAAACTCATCAGTCACTTAACACAGTAAAACTATGGACCAAATCCTGTAAAATGGGCACTCGTTGATTAAATAAAGAATCCCAGCATACTGTAGAGAATTCAGATAGCACATTAAAAAATAGTATTATTATATGTCACAGATTTGACCTGTCTACAGGTGTTAAATGTAATGGATGTTCATTCATAAATATCTGATTGCTACTTTAGAGTTTATTAGTATATTTGGTGAGATTTTAGATGGACTAGATCTCTTAAAAAGCCATCGATGGAATTTTTAAGTAATATTTTCTTTCCCTTTTAATAAATTTACTTGAAATAAGTTGTCACATTCAAAATAGTTAATTGACATTAGAGATCAGAATCATTGAACCATCAAAATATATGGAGTTCTCATTAAATTTACTTGTTAGAGTTTGGAAAAGAAGAATTTCTTCTTATTCATTCTTTCCAACGCCACCCAGTTGCTTTGTTTCCTAATGTCAGAAACAGCCTAGAAAGAAAAAATAAGTTAAAAAAGTTGGGGGTAGGTTGTGGTGTTTGAGTGTGTTTTTCACGCTCAGCTGGTGTTCTCCATTTCTAGTAGCATATTTTCTGTGGTAGAAACCTTTCAAATTAACATTAAAATATGATTATATTTATAATGTTCCATTATTTCAATTGCATTTTTAAAAAAGCAACTATTCCTTGGTGACATAAAGGATAAAGTGCTGGACTTACAGGAAAGAAAGACCTGAATTCAGATGCTTCAGATGCTTAACTAAGTCTATGACTCTAAGCACTTAGACTCTTTCTACCTCAGTTTTTTCCTTTGTAACATAGTGATATGATAACCTACCTAATTGGGTTGTTGTGAGTACTGAATGAAATGATGTATATAAAGCGTTTTGCAAACTCTAAAGCACTTTATAAATGCTATTATTATTATTATTATTACTATCATCATTATCATAATCATCATCATCATTATTCCTAATTCTTAATTGACATTTTTTCATACATTGTTTCTTGTGTGGAAAAATCAATATAAAGTCTATTGTTTGCTTAATTTTTAACATAAAGGAGAAAAGAAGTCAAACCAAAAAAGATAAGGGGTAGAACTGAAGAAGATTGTGAAGAATCATCACATAAAAGATCCAAATTATCTTCTTCAAAAATGCAGACTTCCAAGAAAAAGAAGGGAAAAGGTATGAACAAATCAATATGTAATTTACATTTATAAAAAATTTTAAAGGCATAAACATAAAATGTATAAAATCCATTTATAAATATAAAATTGAACCTGACTTCTCTTCTTCGGATATAAAGTGCAAAAGATATAAGGGAAAATTCCAAATGTCTTAAACATTTCAAAAGTTGTAACTTGCCAATAGTCAGAGAGTCAAGAAAATTGAATCCTAAGCCCACCTTTTGTGTGACTGGGCAAGACTCTCATCTGTCAAATAAGGGAATTGGACCAAGTGATATCTGAGGTTGCTCTCACATCTAAAAATTGAAATCTACCTTTAAAATATTTTAGATAAATTAAATTTTAAGTCTCACTCTGAGAGTAACTTTTTTGTTCTTGTGGGCCCATGATGAAAAATTGACTTTAAATTCACTAAATTCCCTATCATTATAATGAATAATCACCAGAAGCAAGCAGACAACTTAGAAAGAAAATGTCTTATGAATTTGATCCAATCCCAATGCTAATAATGTAAGAATTTCAAAGCTAAAGCTGAATTATATCTTTGGACAGGAGAGGGCTGTCTTGCTCCACTTATGGAAATATGCATACTGTATTTTTTCCCTTTGTATTTCTAGTGAATTATTATGGTGAAGTGTCATAGTCTGAAGGCCAGTTTTGAAATTAGGAATTCTTGATGGAATGTTCTACCTGAGAATGGTAATAGTTTTGTCACCCTGGACAAGCTAAGGCTTTCAGTATCATTGACAACTCTCTAAGGCATCAGTAAAGGGAATTTCCACATTGTTAATTCTCCACACTAGTGAAGTCACAAGTCTGGACCAAAAAAGCAAATAACCAAATTGTAAATGCACTTTTGTATATTTTGACCTAGGTTTAAGCTTGACCAAGTCATTTAAACTGTAGAGAAAACATTCACATTGTGTTAAAAAACAGGGTCGAAAGCAGAATTCTTATTTTGTCTCTTGCTCTCTGCCTTTTCATCAATTTTAAAATAATAGTAGGAATTGTAGAGATTTATTCATTCAACGTGCACATATATACATTGTAATTTTTAGTAAAATTTTAGGCAGTTTAATTTGGAGTGATCAATTAGTTCTTAATTATATTATTATAAAAATTAAATTTTATTACTTTAGATCATTTTGTTTTAGGGTCATTAATAGCCATTCATGTGCACATGTCCTCATTATTCTACATGCTACATTTTTTAGAGCCCCTGCCTTGTAAGAACCTATATGATACCTATAAGATAGTTATTCAAGCAAATAGTCAACAAGGAGCATGTTGGATCTCCCTAAGTTCATGTACCTATATGTAAAGAAAGGTAGATCATTGTCCCCAGTCTGGTCTAAGGAATAAAGAACTAGGTGAGAATATATCTGAGAAGTTTATCCCAAGCCTTATCTGGATTTGGGGGGCCAGGAATATAGGTAGAATTTGTTCTAGGGCCATTTCTGAGATTTAGATTTACTCTGAGCTCTGAAATAGTATGGGAGGTCAGTGATTTTAAGACCCAGATGTTGAGTAAATGAATTACATAAATCAATCAGGTTGGCCTTTTTGGTGTTTCTCCACATCAAACTACCTCAGCCGATCCAAAATTGTAGTATACATATGTGCTTGTTGAATGAAGAAATCTTTTTATTAGGTTGTTGCCAAGTGTTTAGCTACTTTTTACTTGCTTTCTTATTCATAGAAGATGAATAGGAGAAAATGAACAAGAAAGAGCATTTGTTTGGCTCTTGGCAGAGCAAGCCATACCTGCCTTACAGTTTGTTATCTCTGCCCACTAGTTCTCGCATGCAGGCCTCTAAAGAGGCCATGCCTGCTGAGCTTTGGCCTATGAGGCATCCATTTGCAATGAAAGATGACTGGGGAAAGCAGGACTGTGCTCAATAACCAGGGTAGATTTGACTTTTTGCCTTGCTGCTAGCTTTGTTTGCTTAAGTAACTTAGAGCAGGGGTAGGGAACCTGTGGCTGGTTCCCCATCCCTGACTTAGAGTAACATAGGACAGCTAGGTGGCACAGTAGATAGAGTGCCAACCCTGAAATTAGGGAAGACTTCATTTTCCTGAGTTAAAATCCAGCTTCAGACATTTATTAGCTATGTGACTCTGGGCAAGTCACTTAACTCTGCCTGTTTCTCATCTGTAAAATGAGCTGAAGAAGGAAATGGCAAACCATTCCAATACCTTTGCCAGGCAGTCATTTTTTCAATCGTGTCTGACTTTGTGAACCCCATTTGTGGTTTTTTTGGCAAAGATATTAGATGAGTCTTCCTGACTCCAGCCCCAGCACTCTTTCCACTGGGCCACCTAGCTGCCCAGGTATCTTTGCCAAGGAAATCTAAATGGGATCACAGAGTCCAACCACTGAAATGACTGAACAACAACAAGAGAGTAACAGCTGAGCTCTTCATCATTCTAATAAGAGTGCCTGGTGTAAGGATCAAATGAGAGAGCTTATATAAAGCATTCTGCAAACCTTAAAGTGCTCTATATGTTAGCTCTTTTTTTCCCTTTTTTGTAATTTTCCCTCACTTAGGAAGTGCAGTGGAATGATTTCATTAGTTTAGGGAATTCCCAGATTGGGGAGGTCCTTGTAATTGATTCAAGTCACCACCTTCCTGTAACTTAAATTCTTAGAAAATTGCATATGGAAGTGAAGGCCTTTGATTTGTGCCTCTAATTGTGTATACTACTGACAGGTATTGAAAAACAGTTCTTGCCTCTAATGTCCTTGGGGTGTTATGAAAATTAATGTTTGTTTGCAAAGTACTTTAAGGATGCAAAAATTTCTCTAGAAATTTCTCTAGTAATGCTGTGTAGACAAATATTTTTGAGGAGGAAATAAAAGTTATCACCTAAACTTCCTTTTTTTATTAATGTTTTCTGGATATTTTTTAAGACCAGATATGTGTTTGTATGGGGAAGGATAATGTGAAATGATAATAGATGAAGTGTGTGTATAATTAGACTCTTATATAATGAAATTTCCCCTGGCCAGGAATAATCCCATTATGCAGAAGTATGTAATGTGATAGTCCTTTTATTGTCTTCTCAGGGCTTATCCATTCCCACCTAGCCTACCTCCATTTTGTATTTCTCTTGGGATATAGTTCTGAGCCCCTAAGTGTTACATATGATTCAGAGAGATGATAGGTGGGCACTCGTGTAAACAAATGTTAGGAATTCCATTTTGAATATTGATGGCTGTGCAGCTTTCTTGTTCGTCCATACTTCTGCTTCTGAGGGTAGAGGTGTTGCCTCTTAAACAGTATCTAATACAGCTGACACAACAATTCAGCAGTTTCCTGATATGATTATTATCCTGAAATTACGACCTGATTTCACAGCAAGAAAGAGATTATGTAATAGATGAAGAAATAGGAGATTAGGTTATCTACTAATCTACTTTGGTTTAATTATTTTGTAACAATTAAGTTAACATTTTATTGATGCCTTTTGTTTTTTGTATCACAGTCATTTCTAGGTATAATGTTCTTTACCCTATCTGGTGACCCTTTCCTCGTAAGAAAGACCACAAAACAATAAAACCAACCAACATTGACTGTTTGGCTTCCTTTAGAGTTAGAATTGACTTCATTTTAATGTTTATTTGATTTACATTATTGTTTTATTCAACAAGCATTTATTAATCACTTACTATATGCTAGTTATTATGCTAGGACCTAGAGATATGACAGAAGTAAATGTAGTTTGCCCTTGAGAGGCTTACTTTCTTTTGGGATAGTCTTGGTGTATATCTTGTTTTTCTGGTTCATTCTCCTTCATTTAAGTTTTCTTATGTGTCTCTGTATTCCTCATATTTCTTTTGTTTTGTTATGATTAAGTAATATTCCATTATATTCATATAGCTCAATTTATTTAGCCCATTCTGCAATCAGTGCTTTTTCATTGTATTTCTGGTTTTTTGTTAGCTTTGTTTTAAGAAGTAAAAGATCTATAGTATAGACAGGCAGATAGAATCAACTATGGTCAGACAAATGTGACCACTCCCCGCACTGGAGCTGTTAATTCACCTTGACAGTCAATCAATAAGTGTTTGGGGCATGCCTGACTAAGTTCTGAGGACTGTGCCCCACATTCTGGAGAGCAGATGCACACAAAAGGGGTATGAAACACAGGCTTTTGAAGGGATTTATATTCTAGTTAGGAAGACACAACTGACAAATTTGAAACATTCAGCTTTGATGAATGTGTGATTTTCTTTGCAGAACATTCTTCCTCAGAGAAATCAGAAGGGTCAGATAATGGTAAGTATTAGATTTGGGTTATTCCCATGGAATTCTAAAGATTTGAGTTGTGTGAATTATTAAGAGGCATCTTGGGATGCTGATTGGGAGGGTTCCATTTGGAATCAGAAAGACTGGTTGAAATCGGTCCTCTGTTACTTATTGGCTAGGTGATGTTGGTCACGTAACCTAACCTCTTTGTATCAGAGATGGCACTCTAGGTCTCATAAGTGATAGTTGGGTTGTAATCTGGTAGAGGGTCTCCATTCTGGGAATTCTCAGTGATGATGAAATCAAAGCTCCTTTGTTTATTTGGGTGAGTTAATAACTTTCATTTTGGAGTACTTGAATAATATGGATCATTTTATTAGCTGTGACTAAAATTTCTTCTAACATTTTAAAAACATGTCAGATTACCTTGTCTTTATTTTGGAGAGATTTTAGCTGCTTCATTTTTTAATGTCTCTTTACAAATAAATTAGTGGGGGCAGGTAGGTGGCACAGTGGATAAAGCACTGACCCTGGAGTCAGGAGGACCTGAGTTCAAATGCAGCATCAGACACATAACACTCACTAGCTGTGTGACTGTGGGCAAGTCATTTAACCCCAGTCGCATCAGGGACATTGGATGAAAAATACAATGTCAGTGGATGCACGTGAATTCTAGAGACAAACAGAAAAGGTGATTTGAGGAATTTTAAAGAGCTGGTAGAAATAGGGAGTGAGCACACAAATATATTTTTTAATCCGTGTAGCATTGGAGAGTAGGAGGATTTTAACTACTTGAAGATAGTCCCAAATTATCAGGAGACTTAGGATATAATTCATTCTCCTTTAAAGTAGGTCTGCTTTATAAGTTCATATGCTTTGGAGCATGTTTTTTTCTTAACTCCAAAGTGACAAAAATGTCTTCCACTTTTTTTGAGGCCATTTACCCATACTTCTTTCCTCTGTCTTTTAAACAATTTTTTTTTATAACTGTGGGAATCTCTGTTCTGGTCAGGGGCCACCTAAGCAATACATTTAGTAATACATGTGGCACTAAAGTGAATACTGTATAAAGTCCCTACTTGATTATTGAGCTGTGTGGAAATGAGGAATTTTGGTAACAGGTCATTTTTGGTCAGTTTAAAAAAAAATAAACCTGGAGCAGCTAGGTGACACAATGGATAGAGCTCCGGCCTTGGAGTCAGGAGGACCTGAGTTCAAATGTGACCTCAGACACATAACACTAGCTGTGTGACTTTGGGCAAGTCATTTAACCCTGATTGCCTCACCAAAAAGCAAAAAAGCAAAAAATAAAAAAAAACTCCCTTTAAATAAGAATGTTTAATTTGTTTAAAATAGATTAAGATTCATCATTGCATTACTGTGCATATAAGTGCTTAATCTTTATTGAGTAGAATCTGGTGCTTTGTTATGTACTTTAATTTTATATAATTTGTAAATATTTTGTAGAAATGTGTGGCGGATTTAATTGTAAATTTCTAGGACATGGGTAAAACTTGTAGCTATTCTGGAGTCAGGAAATGGTGGTCCTTAGGAGACTGCTAAAATTTAAATTGGTGATTTCTTTGGAAGTTAATGAAATTTCCAATACAGGTATGAGGTTTGAGAAATATTTTCTTCTTAACCTGTGGCTTCTAACCTCATTATTCCATTGAAACTGCTCTCTCAAGTTACCAGTGATTACCTAATTATACTTTTCTTCATCCTCAGTGTCTTCTACCTCTCTGTAACCTTTGACATTGTTGATCACTCTCTCCTCATTGATACTTTCTAGGTTGTCTAAGCATTCCTTCTCAGTCTCCTTTGCTGGACCTTCTTCCAGATCATGTCCTGTAGCCCTGGGTGTCCATCAGGGTTCTCCCTTGAGTCCCCTTCTCTTCTTCCTCTACATTGCTTCACTCAGTGAATCTCTCAGCTCCCATGGATTTAATTACCATCTCTATGTGGACAGTTCTCAAATCTGCCTATCCTGCCTTAACGTCTCTGCTGACTTCCTATCTTGCATCTCTATTTGCTTTTCAGACTCAAACTGGATGCCCAGAAGAGATCTTAAACTCAACATGTCCCCAGCAGAGCTCACTATCTTTTCCTCTCACTCTTCTAAATTCCTCTAAATCCCTTCCCCCTCCTCTCTGTTTTCCCTGTTGTTGTAGAAGGCAACATCATCCTCTCAGGCCCTCAGGCATGCAACCTATGTGCCATTCTCAACCCCCCCTGCCTGTCACCTTCCATATCCAAACTATTACCAAAGCCTGTCGATTTCCCTTTTTAATCTCTCTTTATATCTCTCTATATAGGTATATCTGTATATTTCTTGAATATGCCTCTATTTCTCCTCTGACACTGCTACCACTCTGGTGCAGACCCTTATCATTCCATGCCTGGACTATTGCAGTAGGCTACTAATGGGTCTGCTTGCCTGAAGTCTGTCCCCACTCCAATCCATTGTCCATTCAGCCACCAAAGTAATTTTCCTAAAGCTCAGGTCTGACCACATCACTTGCCCTACTCAGTAAACTCTAGTCCTTCCAGGAGCAAATACAAAATGCTCAAAGCCCTTTATAACCTAGCCCCCTCCTACCTTTCCAGTCTTTTTATACCTTACTCCCTCAACAAATATTCTTCAGTTCAGTGACACTGACCTCCTGGCTGTTCTAGGAACAAAATACTGCATCTCCTGGCTCTGGGCATTTTCTCTGGCTGTTCTTGTGCCCAAAATACTCTTTCTCCAAATCCTGTCTTTTACAGGAAGCTTTTCCCAACCCCTCTTAATTCTAATGCATGTCTTCTTTTAATTATTTCCTATTTATCCTGATCCTTCGCAGAGCTTTGTACATATTTCTTTGCTTATTGTCTTCCCCCATTAGATTTTGAGCTCCTTGAGGCCAGACAGAGACTTGTCTTTTGCCTCTTTTTGTATTCCAGCACTTAGCACCATGCCTGGCACATAGTAAGTGCCTTATAAATGTTTATTGACTGACTGAGTTACCCTACTAGGAAATAGTCTTTCTGTAAACTAAGGTTATAAAAAAACTCCGTAAAGGATAAAAACTAACTTCTGATGTTAAGTATTAGAATGGTAAAACATAACACTCGTGGCATATGATTTTAATACTGATAATTGTCTTACTGCTATGAGAATCTGTTGCTAGTGTTCTTATTTCTGCAAGTATCTCCACAGTCCTGACAGATTTTTAGTTTCTCTTCCCTTAGTTCATTGTGTTATTTCGGTTTGGTGTTTCATGAGTTCTCCTGAAATCTACATTGACCTTTAATCACAAAAGAATGAGGTTGATCTAGATCTAGATCTAGGTCTATCTATATCATCTTCCAACGCTAGAGGATGTGATCATTTTCTCTAATATGCTTAAATTTAAGTGTATTTGAATTGTGTGCTTTCCTGCTATTGAAATCATCAAAATTAGTACTCTAGAGGGAAGACAGTTCTAATCAGGGCTCTTTCTTGGCCTCTTCTCTGTCTACATAATTTCTCTTCCTGATCTCATCAGTTCCCATATTTATGCAGATGACTCACAGATATCCAGCCCTACTCTCTGGGCATCACCAGCTGCCTATTGGACATCTCAGAATGTCCCAGAGACATTTGAAATTCAACATGTCCTAAATAAACATCATCTTTTCCTCCTCCAAACTCATACCTCTTCCAAACTTCTTCCAAAGAAACATGGTCCCAAGGAATTCAGAGATGAGTGGCTTAGGTCCTCCCAGGTACAGTCTCTGGAGGCCCAGTATGGATGCTCTAATAGCACAACTGGTAGGATGGGATGGAGCCAATATCACAGGTGTTGTAATCTAGTGATTATCTCTCTAATCTCCAATCCAATCTACACTTCATCACTATTATATTGTTCTGTATTAGTATGGTGATTGTTGGTTTGTTAGTTTCCCTCATCTCTGAAAACTGGATTGTATGCTGAACTGTATACACATCTTGGTCTTTGGAATGGAGTTGTCAGCTCTTCTCCATACTAATGTACCATCACCATATATGTAATGCAAAAGGAATAACTGTGAGTTATACTTAATCAAAACTGTATGGAAGTTTAATGTTCAATTTTTCATACCTATTCTTTGATAGGTGCTGGATGAAACCTTAGAGATCTTCTAGTCAAACCCTTTCATTTAAAGATAAGGAAAATAAGCCCTAGGGAGGTATGGTGACTTAACCATGGTCACAGGTAGTTAGTATTAGAGCAAAGATTCAAACCCATGTTCTCTGACTCCAGACACAGTATTGTTTCTTGTATGCCATATTTTCTGTATGAGCCTTAGAAATATATATCTATATAATCTCTCTCTTTCTCTATATATACACATACATATACATACATGTACATATACATATACATATACATATACATACATATACATATACATATACATATACATATACATATACATATATATACATATACATATACATGTATACACACACACGCACACACACATATGGAGAGAGAGAGAGAGAGAGAGAGAGAACCTCAGGAGATGATCTGGTTCTGTTTCCTCATAAGTCTTCTCCCTAGGATTTTCTAAGTAAAACACGATGTCAGCAAATAATAATAGGTTTGTCTCTTTGCCTGTTTTTATGCCTTTCATTGCATTCTTGTGTGTTAATGTTATTGCTAGCATTTTTTGAACTATATCAGATAATAGTGGGAAGAAGGGAACATCTTTGCATTACTCCTACATTTATTTGGAAAGCTTCTAATGTAGACTAAGAGAATGTTAATAAGTACCAACCTATATGCTCAGTTTCTTGTTTCTACAAAACTTTTATGAGAATAATCAACATGAATTAAAGGACACCCTGGATGAAAGTATAAAGGGAAACAGGTTTTCAAAAATGACATTCTATAGCAGACAAACAACAACAACAACAACAGTAAGAGCTGACATTTGTATAGCACTTACTGTGTGCCAGGTGCTTTACAATGGGAGGTAGGTGCTGTTATTATCCCTGTTTTACAGATGAAGAAACAGGCAAACAGAGGTTAAGTGACTTGCCCAGGATCACACAGCTAGCAAGTGTCTGAGGCCACATTTGAACTCAAGTCTTCCTGCCTCCAGGCCTTCCTCTCTATCCGCTGCACTGCCCAGCTTTATTTTTACTTTATATTCACAACAAAAAGTCACAGAGAATACAAGATCTTCTTTTACTTTTTTTTCACTACAAGAAAACATTTGATTTGTCAGAGCACAAGACTGCCTTAAAACCTGTAATAAGGTGTTAACCTATGCCTATGTCAAAATCATACACAGTATTCCTTGAAAGATAATAAAACAGAGTTAACTTTGTTCAACACTCTTCTGATTATTAAATCAATGAGGCACAGTATAGGGAGATGTGTTTGCTACTAGCATGAAGGACATTCAGTGGGAGTCCAAAATGGAAGAAGACTTCCCAACTGATAGTGCGGTCTTCCAGATGTGTCTATTTCTGGAGGATGACTTTACATTGATTGCATCAAGCCTTAAAGTATTGTAGAGGTCTCCTAAACAAGGAGAGTCTTTGGGAAATGGCATTATGTTTTTAATGACCCTAAACTTTTCACTAAACAAAACCTCATCTGTTATTTTTTTCTTTTCTATTTTACATTTAAAAAATTTTTAAACGTTTTTTTGAATTTCACATTTTCTCCCTTCTTCCAGGTCTTCCCTTACCCATTGAGAAGGCAAGCAATATGATGCCCATTTTATATGTGAAGTCATGCAAAGCATATTTCCTTTTTAAAATTTTCTTTTTTTATTTTTGACAAATGCTGAAACTTAAATACATATGTTAAATGCATATGTTATATGCACAGCAGAACATAGAGGATTCAAAATATGTAGCAATCACTTTTCATTTCAGGAAAGCCTGTATATTAAGTACTGTGCATTATGTTGAAAACTGTCCATCTTTGCTTCCTTCTAGGTTTTTTTTTGTTCTCTGCTGTACACTTTTTGCTTTGTTCTTTTTTCCCCCTTCATCCTCCCTATCTGCCATCCCAAGGCTATAATTGAGCATGGATATATTTATATGTAAGTATTGATATATTAATAAACGTATGCATAAATACACATGCATACATACACACTTTCCCTAAGAGATTCTATTCCTAATCTTTGCTTTTATGTTTGTGCATATCTCTTTTTTCCTATCTCTCCTAACTCCTCAACTTTACTTCTATCTGCTACCTTACCCTCTTATTGCTTGACCTACCCCAGCATATTTCCTTTTTTAAAAAAATATTGTTTATTTATTTTTAGCATTCTTTTAAAAACATTTTGAATTCCAAATTCTCTCCCTTTTGCCCCTCCTCCACTTATTGAGAAGGTGAACAATGAAATTATCAGTTATACATGCAAAATCATTTAAAACCTATTGCATATTAACCATGTTGCAAAAAAAAAAAAGGGCAAGGAAAATAAAGTGGAAAAATTATACTTCAGTTTGCGTCCAAGATTTTATCAGTTCTCTCTCTAGAGGTGGATAGCATTTTCGTCATGAGTTCCTTGGGATTGTCTTGGATGATGTTGATCAAAGTAGTTAAGTCTTTCACAGTTGATCATTATTCCAATATTGCTGTACTGTGTACAGTGTTTTCCTGGTTCTGCTCACTTTACTTTGCATCATGTAAGTCTTCCCAGGTCTTTCTGAGCCTATCACCTTTGTCATTTCTTATAGCACAATAGTATTCCATCACTGTCATATACACAATTTATTCAGCCATTCCCCAAATGATGGATATCCCTTTACTTTCTAATTCTTTCATATAAAAAGAGTTGCTTTAAGTATTTTTGTACATATAAGTCCTTTCCCTTTTTCTTTCATCACTTTGGGATACAGACTTAATAGTGTTTTTTCTGGGTCAAAGAATATGCACAATTTTATAGCCCTTTCGGCATAGTTCCAAATTGTTCTTCAGAATGTTGAACCAGCTTGCAACTTCACGAATAGTACAGTAGTGAACCTATTTTTCTACATCCACTCCAGCATTTGTCATTTTCCTTTTCTATTATGTTAGCCAATCTGATGGGTATGAGGTAGTATCTCAGAGTTGTTTTAATTTGCATTTCTCTAATTATTAGTGGATTTAGAGCATTTTTTATGAGACAGTTGATAGCTTTGATTTGTTCTTCTGAAAACTGCCTGTTCATATCCTTTAACCTCTAATCATCTGGGGAATGTCTCTTATTTTATATATTTTGTCCAGTTCCCTATATATTTGAGAAATGAGGCCTTTATCAGAGAAAGGGACTATAAGTTTTCCCCCCAGTTTCCCATTTTCCTCCTAATTCTGGCTACATTGGTTTTATTTGTACAAAACCTTTGTAATCTCATGTAATCAAAATTATCCTAAAAATTTTACCTCCTGTGATTCTGTCTATCTCTTGTTTGGTCAAAAACTCTTCCCTTATCTGTAAATCTTACAGCTTTTAATTTGCTTGTGATATCACCCTTTATGTATGTCTTTTTGACCTTATCTTGGTATATGATATGAAATGTTGATCTGAGCTTAGTTTCTGCCAATCTGCTTTGTAGTTTTCCCGTGAGTTTTTTGTCGAATAATTAATTCTTGCTGCCCACAGCTTGTATTTCTAGGTTTATCAAACACTAGAGTACTGTGGTCATTTGCTTCTATATATTGTGTACCTAATCTGTCCCATCGATTAACCACTCTTTCATTGCCAGCACCAGGTTAGACATCCTTGTGTCACTCCAATCTTACTGGGAAAGCTTCTAGTTTATTGTTTATCTTTCATTTTTGAAGAGGGCCAGTGATGTCATGGATGATGTCTTGACTCACATGTGGACTAGATTTAAGTGAGGCAGAGTTGCAAGAAGTCAGCAGCCTCACTCTCTCTTCCAGAGTCATCAAAGTCCAGTGGCAAGACAAAAGTCAGGATGACTGGTGATGGCCTAGGATGCAGTAGGTGACCTTGGCATCTTGGATGTCTGATCAAGCTCTAAGTGCTCCGCAATGCCTGCTTTAGCCACCTTCACGGTCATTGGAGCAAATTGTTCTCATCTTCCCATTCTGCTGGGGGTAGTCTTCACATGCTTGGGGTAGATACCCTCCTGACTCACTGACTGGCCCATTGGTTACCCTCAACCTGATATAGCCTTTCTGCTGAGGTGGTGCCACTGTGTGTGCTACAGATTTTTGGAGCCATAGGTGAGAGTTGAGTGCCAGGAAAACATCAAATGTGGATAAGCAACCTTCAAAAGGGCTTGGCAAGCCTTCCCACCAGAGGTGCTAGTCCTGTTTGAATCTCCCGTACAAGCATTACAGATAATGCTTGCTCTTGGTTTTAGGCAGATGCTACTTATCATTTTAAGAGAAGCTCCATTTGATGAATTTGTTGTTATTCAGTTGTTTCAGCAGTGTCCAACTCTCCCTGAACCCATTTGGGGTTTTCTTGGCAAAGATACTGGAGTGGTTTAGCATTTTCTTCTCCAGTTCATTTTATAGATGAGGAAACTGAGGCAAACAGGACTCAGTGACTTGCCCAGGATCACACAGCTAGTAAGTGTCTGAGGCCAGATTTGAACTCAAAAAGATGAGTCTTCCTGACACTTTCCCAGCACTCTATCCACTGTACCACCTAGCTGCCCCAATTCAGTGGTTACTGCTTTGTAATATAATTTGAAATCTGGTACTGGTAGGCCACCTTTCTTCACATTTTTTCCATTGATTCCCTTGATAATTTTTGACCTTTTATTGTTCTAGATGAATTTTATTATTATTTTTTCTAGCTCCATAAAATAATTCTTTAGTTGTTTGATTTGTAAAGCATTGAGGAAGTAAATTAATTTAGGTAGAATTGTCATTTTTTTTATGTTAGCTTGGCCTACTCATGAGTGATAAATATTTCTCCAGTTGTTTAAATCTCTTTATTTGTATGAAAACTGTTTTGTAGTTGTGTTAACATAGTTTCTGGATTTGCCTTGGCAGGTAGACTTCCAAGTATTTAGATTATCTGTAGTTATTTTAAATGGAATTTCTCTTTCTATCTCTTTCTGCTGAGTTTTATTGGTAATATGTAGAAATGCTGATGTAAGTTTATTTTATATTCTGTAACTTGGCTAAAATTATTAATTAGTTCAATTAGTTTTTTAGTTAATTCTCTAGAGTTCTCTAAGTATTGATATACTGTCATATATACCATATTGTTGCCTATTCTTATTCTTTCAGTTTCTTTTTCTTATTGCTGTAGCTAGAAATCTAATACAGTATTGAATAATAGTGGTGATAAAGCACATGCTTGTCTCACCCCTGATTGTATTGGAAAAGATTTTTGTATTAGAAAGTCTCCCATTACAGATAATGCTTGTTCTTGATTTTATATAGATACTATTATCATGAGAAAAGATTCATTTATTCCTATGCTTTCTAGTGTTTTGGATAGGAATGGGTATTATATTTTGTCAAAAGCTTTTTCTCCATCTATTGGTAGAATCGTATGATTTTTGTTGTTTTTGTTGTTGATGTCAGTTGTGCGTTTTGTTTTCTTATAAACCAGCCTTGCATTCCTGGTATATAAATCCTACTTGATCATAGTGTATGATCTTTGTGATATGTTAATGCTGTTTCCCTACTAGTATTTTATTTTAAATTTTTGCATCAATATTGGTGAAATTGCTCTGGATGAGTTGCAGTATGTGTGGTTAGAGGAAGTACTTATACTGATGAGATCATATACTTGTCAATATATTGAAGTAAGTCATGTGAAAGAGAGACTGTATTTATTTTGCATGGCCTCAGAGAGCAGAACTTGGAGCAGTGGTTGGAAGTTATAAAAAAGTAGATTTTATTTTATGTAACAAAGAACTTTCTTACAGTTCTAACTAGACGAAAGAGAACAATTCTCCACCATTGAAAGTCTTCAATGAAGGCTATCATATCACTTCTTGGAAATGTTGCAAGAGGAATTCCTTTTGAAGTATAGGTTATACTAGATGATCTGTGAGGGCTGTCTTGCCAGTGAGGTTCTTCATGCCCAAAATAATACAGCTAGGAAGTTGAAGAGCTGAGACTGAAACTTGGGTCTTCTGAGCTAAGCAGGTCTTCAAGCTCTATCAGTCAACCTAGTTGAGCTCATCTGTTTCTTATCTCATCTAACATATTCCCTTTTTGAACCTATGGATGCATGTTCAAGACATTTGTGATCGTAGAAGTATTTGCTTAGTGGTAATTGTTTTAGTAGTTGTGTAAAATCCATCATATGTGCTGTGGGCATCAGTTATAGAGACTTTTTTTGGTTTAAATTTTGGTGAATAAAGCTTTTTTATCCCCAGATGTGTGCCAGTGATAACCATAGTAGGTTCTCTTCATCAAACAAGCATTTATGGGGCAGCTAGGTGGCGCAGTGGATAGAGCACCAGCCCTGAAGTCAGGAGGACCTGAGTTCAAATTCGGCCTCAGACCAAACACTTGACACTTACTAGCTGTGTGACCTTGGGCAAGTCACTTAACCCCAATTGCCTAAAACAAAAATAAAAAAAACCAAGCATTTATTAAGTCCCTACTATGTGCTAGTATGTTGTACTAGACACTGGCATAGAAAGACACAAAATAGTTTTGCCTTAAGGAGTATAGTCTATGGGGGAGTAATAGCAAGGTAGATTGAGTGCCAAACTGGGAGCCAGGAAAACCTGAGTTTGAATCTTGCCTGAAACACTTAGCTGTGAAAATTTATACAGGTCACTTAACCTTTTAGCCTCAGTTTCCTTGTCTATAAAATGGGGATAATATAATAGCATCTGCATCAACAGGGTTGTTGTGAGAATCAAATAATATTATATCTACATAGGTGCAGTATGCAGATATGTGGGCTGTTATTATTCTCTGTGCCTCTACCCCTTTTTTTCTGACACCTCATTCTGTTCAGAGAGCAGCACATGCTTTGGTCGTGAAAGGAGTACTTGGTCTTCAAAGAGGACTACCATTCTGAGGCTGCATTCTTTGTAGCATATGACATAATTTTGATTTATTAGCTTATCCCAAAAAAGTATCCTCACAAAATGATTTCAGATGCATTCATTTTTCTGTTTGAGTACAGACCCAGAGCTTACTCATTGAGTCGTTTGTTAATGAATTATTAACTGGAGATTTTAGTAGTTTCTTCACTAGAATTAAAAGATTTACATGTAGGCTTCATTTTAGTATCTGATTGATCAGGTAAATGCCTGCATATACATATTTGCCAGTAATTACTGAATAGTTTTGAAATTGGAGCATGAATCCTGCTTTGAACTAGACATTCTGTAGCCATTGTTTCCATAGTAACACCATTCCCAAATTCAACAGGTAGCGGCAGGCACTATTGTGATAACTTGAAGCCATTGTCATTTTTGAGGAAATCACATTTCTTTGTAAAATTGGTTTTTTGAAGATACTTAGCTATTTCTTGTGTTTATAACCTTTCAAAGTAAAGGAGTTGTCTTACACTAAACCAGGGTGGGGAATCTGTGGCCTCAACGCTATATGTGGCCCTCTAGGTCCTCAAGTGTGGCCCTTTGGCTGAATCCAAACTTCACCGAACAAATCCCTTTAATAAAAGGATTTGTTCTGTAAAACTTGGACTCAGTCAAAAGGGTACACTCAAGGACCTAGAAGGACATATGTGGCCTCGAGGCCACAGGTTCCACACCCATGCACTAAACTAACCTCTTCTTATTTTCATCATTAAACTTAGATTATGTGATTCCTCTCCTCCTCCAAAACAAACTGTTACAGAAAGGCTGTATTCAGGGAGAATCCTTGGGAAGGACATAGAGAGATGGAGTGGTTAGGTTATTAGCCCATTGAAAGTTGGTTCAAGGACTCTTGGCATGAGAGCTTTCAAAAGCTTTATAAATCTTATTATCCATAGAATTAGCAGAGTGCTTTTAGAGTGATTGTTTGGCTAAAAGGCCAACTCCTAAATAATTATCTTTTTCTTCCTTTACCTTATTGCAGTGAGCTTTAGTAGAAATGGTACAAGTGGATTTTATGCTCTCTTTTTGTGTAGTTCAAATTGCAATATCAATAATTCCCATTTAAGTGCTCATTATTGAGCCTGAGGTTGATTATTTATTCTCAAACTTTTATTATGGTATTTTCTTTGCATTTGGCATTCAGTGGTTCTTTTTTCCTATCTTTGGTTGTTGGTATTCTGTGCCAGAACAGACTAGGTTAGGACAAAGTTCAGTTACTTGTGTTTATATAAGGATCAGAGTCCAACAGATTTAGGGCCACCATGGCAAATCAATACTACTGTATTTTCACAGTGTATTAAACTAAGTAACATTGTGCATTGACAAGCAGAATTCTTGTTGTTGATTCCTTTCTTTCCTTTTTTTTTTAAGATAAATGGTTGTTGTTGACAGGAAATCATTTGCTAACTGTTGCTTTGTGTAGGCATAATTTTAATGCTATGCGATATAGTGTTTAACATTTTGTAATACTATTTAATACAGAAAAGACCATCTAAAATTAGTTGTAATTATGCTTTTTTTCTTGGAAATATGGTGTTTATATATTTGGAAAATATTTTATCATAATAAAAATGGTAATTTTTTCTAGAGCTAGAATCTTTCACTAGAGCTAAGAAAATCAAGTCCCTTAAATCTTTTTTAAAATTATTTATTTACTTTTAGTTTTCAACATTCACTTCCATAAGATTTGGAGTTCTAAATTTTCTCTCCATCTCTCCCCTCCCCCCACCCTAAGACAGCATGCAATTTGATATAGTCTGTATATGTACATTCATATTAAACCTATTTTCACATTAGTCATGTTGTAAAGAAGAATTAGAACCAGTGGGAGAAACCCTGAGAAAGAAGAAACAAACAGAAAAAGAAAATAAAGAGAGAGCAAATAGTATGCTTCCATCTGCATTTAGTCTCCATAGTTCTTTCTCTGGGTATGGATAGCATTTTCCATTGTGAGTCTTTTTGAAGTTGTCTTAGATCCTTACATTGCTTAGAAGAGCTAAGTCTATCAAAGTCAGTCATTGCCCAATGTGGCTGTTATTGTGTACAATGGTTCTGCTTACTTCACTCACCGTCAGTTCATATAAGTCTTTCCAGGTTTTTTCTGAAGTCGGCCTGCTCATCATTTTTTATAGCAAAATAGTACTCCATTACTCATATACCACAACTTATTCAGCCATCCCCAATTGATGGGCATCCCTTCAATTTCCAATTCTTTGCCACTGTTGAGGTCTGAGAGGTTGAGACTCCTCAAAGACTGGAGTACAGGACGGGATCATCTGGAATGAATTCACAGATTCAAGCATTCTTTAAGTCAAGGTGACAAAGATTTATTGTTACACTTTTCAGTGGGCAAGGATTCTTAAGGAACCTGCAAGAGACTGAGGATGGAGCTAGGGTTTATATGGAAAAGGGCATGGGAAAGGAATGTCAGGGGTACCATCTAGGTAATTCAAAGGTCCAGGTGTCTTTGGGAGCTATGGATGGGAAAGTACAGGGAGTATACCAGACAGGGAAGGAGATGACAGAAGTATGGATCTTTGGAGTCTGGCAGAAGGAAGAGTCCTTGGGCCAGCCAAGGACAAAACTCCTTGGGCTGGGCAAGGCACCCTTCTCCCTCTGTCTTGATGAGAGAATGCTCTGCAACAAGGGAGAGCTTTCTCACAAGACAGGAACTTACTAAGGAATTGGGAGGCTTCCAGAGACATGATCTGAGGCTGGGGCCTGAGCAGCCCAGCACTCTCTCACCGGCTTTGTGTAGCTGCACCACGAAGAGAGACAAGGGTCTTGCTAGGGCCCATGCATGAATAATTGCTAGGCACAGTGTCCTTGGACTGGGGAGTGGTTGTCAGAGACAATGTTTCTGAGACTAGAGAGAAATTGGGGTTCAGGTACAAGCACAAGCACTCAAACACCACATCACCACCACAAAAAGAGCTGCTATAAATATTTTTGTACATGTGGGTCTTTTTCCCATTTGTATGATCTCTTTGGAATACAGACCTGGAAGTGGTATTGCTGGGTCAAAAGGTAGGCACGTTTTTATAGCCTTTTGGGCATAGTTCCAAATTGTTCTCCAGGATGGTTGGATCAGTTTACAACTCCACAAACAATACATTAGTGTCCAATTTTCCCACATCTTCTCCAGTATTTATCATTTTCCTGTTTTGTCATGTTAGCCAATCTGATAAGTGTGATGTGGTACCTCAGAGTTGTTTTGATTTGCATTTCTGTAATCAATAGTGATTTAGAGCATTTTTCATGACTATACATAGCTTTAATTTCTTCATCTGAAAACAGCCTGTTCACATCCTTTGACTGTTTATGAATTGGAGAATGCAAGTCCCTTAAATCTTAATCCTGCTGTAAGGATGAAGCCTATGTATATTAAGAAAAAAACATAAGTAAAGCCAGAACTGTAAAACATAAGCATCCTTTGTACATGGCAGATAGATTGTTACTCCCAGAAGTTCATTAGTAAGACAATTGTTATAGTTATTTTAATTCAGTGAAACTTGAAAAACCATTTCATGAGCTACTAAATCTTTGATCTTTCTGCTGAGAATTTCGGTGGAAGAGCTGATTGGTACACACCTGTTGTTTTACTCAATTTTTTAAGAAGGTACTTAATATTTATTGGCTAATGTAATTAAGTTTGCAATATGTTGCAATGATAGAAACCAAGTTGCAGTTAGATTCAAAGCTAATTTAATGTGTTGGTGGGTCATGATGTGAATATAAAGCTATTGGTTGCTCAAAATGTGTGGTTTTTTTAAATAACTTTCAGATTTTAATTTCCTCAGAAAACTGTGATGAGGAAGAAGGCACTTCAGAAGCAGAACTATGGAAGGGTCCTCTGCAGGAAACAGATGAAAAATCACAGTAAGTTTTGCTATTGGTAGTGCAACAGACTTAAAAACTTCATCTGAAAGTCACCATCCTGTCCTGTCTTTAGCAACTAATGCAGAGGTTCAGTATCAAAAATGACTGCTTTTGTGGCAGAGATGACATGGCTTAGGGAGACCAGAATCTATTCCAAATCTGTTGCCACAAAGAGGATAAAACAGAGAATGATCCCAGCTCCTGTTATAAGCGTACCTCTTGGCTATGGGGGCCATGTGTATTAGTAGCTGTCACAAAAAGTAGACAAGGTTGTGTAGAAGGACCATGGACTCTTAGAGCTAAAAAGACTCTGACAGGTGGCCATCCATCCACTCCTTAAATCCCTCTAGTATATACTTAATAGGGTTTAAATAGTATATTCTTTAAAAACTCCTATGATAACCTGTCCCATGTGGAAAGAAATAGTAACAGTCGCCTTCATTTTCCATTCCATAGATTAAAAATCAGAATATCATGACCCTTTCTAGGAAAACTTCTAATATTTTTTTTTCTTTTAACAGGGAAGAAGAGTTTGATGAATATTTTCAAGATTTATTTCTGTGAAACATCAAGGATAGAGCCTTTATTCCTTAATGTGAAAATCTTCCTCGAACCTCTTTTTTTAATTAGACTTTTATGTTTTCTTTATCAAGTTGAAACTCGAGTAGTTTCTGTTTAGAAACAACCAATCATCCAGCTACATCTGACAGTAATATACTTTATTTGACACATTAACTGTGTTACAAAGTGCAGTTCTGCATAACCTATAGAGCTGATT
Source organism: Phascolarctos cinereus (assembly GCF_003287225.1). Taxonomy (NCBI): domain Eukaryota; kingdom Metazoa; phylum Chordata; class Mammalia; order Diprotodontia; family Phascolarctidae; genus Phascolarctos; species Phascolarctos cinereus. Next base: position 78,835,602 of record NW_027555736.1, read on the forward strand.
GCTTCTGTAGAGGCTTAAATCACTTGACCACAAAGTCAGTTTCATCACTGGTTAAATTTGGACAGATTTTCAAGAAGGATGACATGTGATTTATTTCATCCTTGCTCACAAGGAAATACTATTTGTAGGAAGGAAAAAAAAACCTTCCTGCATTGCTTTTCCCCCAGATGTCTTCCTCAAGTCCAGTTCATATTTGACTATAGAAGACAATTCTTATTTTATAGCTATTTCTCTGTGATACTATGAAAGCTATGAAGGAATCTTATAATGAGGAGTGGAAGTTTGCTGGAGAGAACCATAAGAAGCATACTGGTCTCCTTACCTCTGTCCTTTTCCATGTATTCCTAAATGGAATTTGTTTTACTAAGGAGCAGAGGAGCCAACTGGTTCTTGCAGAACCTCTACTTGAGATGAGGGGAAAGAAGTGTGAGGTAGGAGTTGGGAAGTGATATTGACAGAGTAAGCCTTCTTCCCTCCTCTTGTTAAATTTGCAGAAGATTATCCTTAGAAAATCAATTTTGGTATGTGTTTTGTTCTTTGCTGTTAGTATGTCCTTTGTTTAAATTACTGCTTGGGAGTGAGGCAACTTCTGAAGTGTGTTATAAGTAAAGTCATTCTATAGCGAATATCATCATAGGGAGGTATGGCCAAGTGCTTAGCAAGCTGGCCTCTGTTTTCAACAGAAAAATATAGGTTCATGTCATGCCACTGACATATACTGGCTCTGTGATCCATGCAAGTCATTTAACCTCTCAGTGCCCCTAGACAAATCTCTGTGACTTTCATGTTGCAGAGCAGATGTTAATCTGCATTAGTAGAGGATTTCCCTATGCCAATGAAATCATTGGTCTATGAAATCTAATGGTCTAGTCCATTACTATTATGAATATTATGAAGCTGTGGGGATGGCCTGTAGTAAGTGTTTTGGCTGGTTTGGTTAATTGCCTACAAAAATATCCTACAAAAAATGCTTTCTCTGATCTCTCTATCTACAAAAGTCATTTTCTAAAAAAGTTGTTGATTTTATTCTGTTTATGGGGAAGAGGAAAAGAAAAGTCCCTTTTCCCTTCTATCTAAATTCCCAGACCATTTACTTCAATAAAATATAACAGAAAAAAAGTTTACAGGCTTAGAGGTGGGGTGAAGAAGTTTGAATGACTCTCTTCACTTAGTAGTTCACTTCAGAGAATCAGAAGCTGTTTTTAATCCCTTAATTCTTAGTAGGAGTATGATTTCTAGTAGTGTGATGATAACAGTATTAGCTCATATTACATAATCCTGGCTTATTCACCAAGTGTTTTTGTCACAAAATCTCTATGAAGAATTTTATCAATGCAGCATGGTTCCACTACAACTATTAAAATATTTTGTATTTTTTACCAATTCAGACTGGTTTTCTCCATTGTAGTTACTCCAAATAATAAAGGTTTTCATCGAGGCAAAATTAGGAAGCAAGTCAAGTTTGTCTTCTCCATTCCCCTCTCGTTTCACTTTTTATGACCCATTCCCCCATAATTTTGGCATCTTCTTTTATATACTTCTGTCCAGTCAGGGGGCATGTTTAGCATTCTCTTCACTTTAGGCACATCTTTCCTTGCCTGGCATCCTCACTGTGTCTTTCCACACTTAGTAACCAAGTAGAATTTGTTGCAATGGAAGTCACGGGCTACTGGAGTCCCATATACAAAATTATTACTGTTGTATATTTCAAACACTAGCTGTAATCTTGGCCTCTAAGAGTTTGTGTGCTTTCCGAAGTGTTTGCCTCTGAGAAAAACAGTTTATATACACTGAGAGGATTTAACTGAATAAGTTATATACACATACATTCTTGGATATAGTAACACAGATAACCTATAAAAGAGAGTAGATTGGTAGATAATGATGGATGGTAATGAGAAAATGGGTTAGAAGTGACTACAAAATTCTAGTAGTTTCATTGAAACCCATATCAATACAGTGTTAACTTTTAAAGACTTTTTTATAGAATTGGTTAGTTACTATGATATTAAACCATAAAATATGTAATTGAATGTTTTTTTTAATGTTCACTGTACACATTTATTTAGTCATCAGGTTTGATGTATCAGGCACTGTGGAGGAGAGTAACATGAATTATGCAATTTGTTCTATGCCATTAGGAAGAAGTAAATAGTCTATTCCTGGGTGAGTTACTATAGCATGTGATCTACATTGTGTTAAATGAATTTTCTACTCAAATTACTATTAGCCTATGGTTTTAATGATAAAAAAATGTGATTTTTGAGAATGAAAAGGATTTGATAAGTTTGTAAAGAGTAGGAAACTGGATTTGAACTCATGTCCTCCTGACTCCAGGACTGGTGCTCTAGCCACTGTGCCACCTAGCTGCCCCAAATGAGATTGACTTTATGTAGTCCATTAGTTGGCCCTGAAGGCATTTCCAAAAATGCTTTGAATAGTGTTAAACCTTCCAAATGAATGCTTTGCAGGAAATAATCTTTTAGATACATACATTCAGTGTGTGCATATTTTAAAAATCAGACTTGTTACTTTAGATTTTATTTATTCCATTGATATACCATTGAATAGAGAAAAAAACAATTTTAGGGTATTAATTACTTGTACTCTAGTATTTTAAGGGAGCCATGGTCTCATTGGTATGACTACACCCAGTAGATTTTGCCATCCCTTTTCATCCTGTGCATTTTTTATCCAGGTTTTCCAGTGAATCCTACACAGAGAATCTACCCTGTTTGAAGAAGGTCTTCTTTTAATATTTTATGCATATCAGTGAACTGAGTCTATTTCCTACTTTATACATGGCCTACTTCTCTATCCAGTCATACATGTCCTTAATGATTCTATATTAAAGAATATTAAGATGGAAATTTGTCAGTAAAACTTTATTTTGCTACTTAAAATGAAACTATTGGTGCAGAGTAGATTATATTTACATTCATTTCTAAGAATAAAAGAGTCCTCCAGGTGTCTTGAATTGCCATCAGTCTATTCTAATTTAGAAATCTTTTGACATTCTTAAGTCTTTTTTTTTCCGTTTTAGTCTGAAGTAGATTATTTCTGTTTATTTTTAGCTTTAAGTTACTGTGGACTTAAGAAATTTACCATATGTTCAAAGTAATGTTTTCCCCAGTTTTATTTGTCAAAATAATACTTCTTAAATGTCTGGCAAATAATTCCAGAAATATTAAAAATTTTACATAAATACGTATGTATATGTGTATGTGTGAAGCTGAAGAGATGATAATTTTTGTGAGGACAGGAGCTTTTTTTTAACTTAATAAAATATTGTCACAAAGGTTTGAGCAGTAGGAGAGATATGTTTTGAGCCTTTATTGGCACAAAGCTATGATTTATTATAAACTGCGGGGAAGTGATATTATCTAGACAATTAAAATATCCAGTGAGAAGTATGGAGAAAGAAAGGATGATGTTTATTGCAGATGGAGGAAATCTTGAAGAGTAGCTCTCTTGTATTCCTTGTTTCTTGTGTCCAAACTTTTGTTGACTTGAAGGATTTTGACTCTGAAAGCTGGCTTCAGGTATTAAAAGGAAACTGATTTCTAACAAGTAGTTTATTTAAGGTTTTGTGGATAGTGCGTTAGATTATGCATGACTTAATTTTAAAACCTAAGAGTTTAGATCCAAAGGTCGGACCCATTCTTTGTACTTTTGCTGTTTTTGATGGTTCTTTTGTTCAGTACTTAGTTAAGATCCATGGAAACTCTTTAGTCGTTTTCAGTTTTTCTCCATCAGCAGAAAAATCTTTGTGATTTAGTCCCATTGGATTACATTACAAAATTTGACACATTTTGGACTTTTTGTCATCACCAGTACTTCCTAAATCTTCTTCAGCTAGTAAAAAACAGCAAAAATATTAAGATAGGTTAGTTTATATACATCTTTTAAATGTCAATAACCTTTTAGTTTTTGCTTTCTAAGAATTAACTTTAATGCCCAAATTAGTAATTTAATTTTGAGGAACCCCAGTATTTGAACATTCAAATTTGACCGAGTTGAATTCAGATTCACTAGTTGTACATTTTAAAAAATGGATTCATTGGATAGACGACTTCCATTAAAGGATGATATCTTCATTGACATTTTCATTTTTCAAAAGACAAACACACACTGAACTATCCATACTGGAAGAGTATAACAGATAAAATGCTTGATTTGGCATTTCAAAAAAGTATGATTAAAATAAATATTTTAAAAATAATTATTCAAGAGCACTTTGTGTGTCTGTGTGTCTATATGTATGGTGAAACGAGTAGAGAATTAAAAGATACAGAGACATCACTCTCAAAAGACAAAAGTGAATCAAGAAAACTTAAGACAGTTGAGTAAAAAAGAAAAAATTAAATACTTGGTAAAAAGAGTATATGACCGGCTTATTGACTAGAGAATAAAAAATTCATTTTCTAAGAAATTATATTGCTTATTACTAATAAAGCACTATGCCCCATTTAAAAGTTTAGTAAATGTCCTTTGTCTAAGTGTTAGCATTTCCAGAATGAGTCCACAGATTTGATTTTATTGGTCTTATGTCCTTTTCAGTGGAAACTGATAATGTCAGCTGCACTTACATTAACGTAGCAATATCAGAATTAAAACTTACATTTGAAAGCTGTGGATCACCATGTTAATAGGTTATTTTCGACCCTTTCCACCTGTATTAAAACATGTCACATAATCAGTGTCCTACTTTGGGAAACATTTGGCTATATTTCATAGACTGAATGAAACTAGTTAATTTTAATTTAGCTTTTACATGTATGTTAAACTTTCCACTGAAGCAGTTCAGCAGAAAAGTAGACCAAGATAATCAAAGTTAAGTGGATATTACCATTCATTTCCATGAACTAGTTATTATGTGTTTTAAATATTTTAAAAAATATTCATTTAAGAATTAGGTCTCATTTAGCTCAGTGGTTTTCAATTTTGGCCTTGTAACATCAGAGAGTACCTTCAGTTACTGCAAGGGCCATTGTGAAGTTTTCCAAAAATTGTCTAAATTTTCAAAATGTTTTTGCTATTCAGTAGCATTGTGTGTGTGTGTTTTTGTACTGAGATTTGAGAAGTGTTAAAACATACAGAAGTATCATTACTAAAAATCTTACTAACAGTCATAGCTGCTATGATAAAACTGGTTGTGTTTTCCTTTAAAACAGTCAACTTATTTATGTGCAATAAAATGGTATAGGACATGTGATAGGATAGCTAGGTAACATAAGAAGCCTGATTCTTGTTATCCCATAATCAATGGGAAGGGGAACAAGTACTTATTAAGTGCCTACTGTGTGCTAGGAACTGTACTAAGCTCTTTATAAATATCTCAATTGATCTTCACAACTACCCTGGGAGGTAGGTGCTTTTCTTATCCTTGTCTTACAGTTGAGGAAACTGAGACAAACTGGTTAAGTGACTTGCCCAGGGTCACATAGCTAGTAAGTGTTTGAGGCCAAATTTGAACTCAGATCTTCCTGATTATAGGCCCATTGGTTAGGTATCCACTATACCACCTAGCTGTCTCAATGGATCTCTGTGGAATTAAACTCTTACTTATTTTAATCATTTATTTACATTAAGTACCTAATTATGCAGGGCATTGGGTTAAATGCTATGGGAGATATAAAAACCTAAAAATAAAATATAGTCCCTGTCTTCCATATCTTTTGATTTAGGTGGAAAGTTAAGATACAAACATCTGTACAATATCTGGTAAGCACCATTTGAGCACTACAGGAATTTTAGAGGAAGAGGAAAATAATTTCTGGCTATGGTAATCAGGAAAGGCTTCATGTGGCAGAGTGGGGTATTTGAGCTTGCCCTTGAAGGAGAGATAAGATGTTTATTTAAAAAAGGAGTAAAGAAAGAGGGTCTGTGTTTGTTTAGGGTGCGTGTGTATGTGTGTGTGTGTGTGTAGCAGCATGGACAAAGGCACAGAATCAAAAAAATAATAGATATGATTAGTTCTGTCAGTGCAATTACCATATGAAGATAACCTTTTAAACTAAAATATTGGTTTTGTTTACAAAACAACAACATGGTTGGTCATGGAAAGAAAAAAAAGTGTTCAAAGAATGGCAAGTAGGCCAGTTTTGTGTAAGGGGTTCATTTATTTAAGAAAATAGGAGTGAAAATTGGTGTGCTTAGAGTTATTAAATGTTTTTAATAAGGGGACTGATGTGATCAGTGAATTTTTAGGAAAATTAATCTGGCAGCAGTGTTTAAGATGGATTGACTACAAGAGAAACTGGATGTGGGGAAACTAGTTAAACTATTGGAATAGTCCAGGCCTAAGATACAAAAGTTTGAACTACAGAGATAGCAGTGGGAATGAAAAAGAGAAGAATGCAAGAAACATAGTCTGTGAAGAA